>NC_143054.1:137587500-138212500 GCF_052426305.1 Pelodiscus sinensis
GCAGGGGAAAAAACAACCCAAGTACACAAGTACTAAATGGGGAATTGGCTAGCTGGAAGTATTGCTGAAAAGGTTTTGGGAGTTGTAGTGGATCATAAGTTGAATGAGTCAACAATGTGATGCATTTTGTGCAAAAAGCTAATATCATTCTGGGGTATTTTACCAGGAGTTTTGTATGTAAGACAAGGAAGGTAATTGTCCTGCTATATCTAGCACTAGTGAGGCTTCAGCTGGATATTGTGCCCAGTTCTGAGCACTACACTTTAAGTAGGAATGGACAAAGTGGAGACAGTCCAGTGAACAACAAAAATTGTCAAGGTTAAGAATCTGAGCTGTGAGGAAAAATGTAACAAACTGGGCATGTTTAGTCCTGAAACAAGAAGACAGAGGGGGCATTTGCATGGGTATTTCATATTTCTTCAAAATGTAAGACTTTGGCCTGGTTTCAGCAAAACCTTAAAGTTCATGCTTAACTTTAAGCAGATGCTCAACCTCCTGGCTGAATAAGTATGGATTTAAGTATATGTTTAATTTTAAGCATGTTTTGCTGATCCAGGATCTTAAAGAAAAAACATCAGAACAATCTTATGATTAATGTATAGCAACTTTTGCATTTTCGGTAACTGAATTTGATGGAAAATTTTAACCAGCTTCTCCCCCACATGCACTTAAAAAAATGAAATGGTGATTATAATCTACTTAGGTGAGAGAAAAAGTTTTCACATTATGAAAGGAATGGGGGGAAAGATAAGAACAAACATTATATAGAGATAGGAAAATTAGTTAAATACAGATTAACAAATCTGTCACAGTACAATAATTCCACTTGCCTCTAGATTTTCAGAATGCCTTGCTTTGACAGTACTTACTCTATCTCTGTAGTCTGTCAGCTAAATCTCTGATATTTCCTTACCTTCAGAAAACAATCAAGAAAGCAAACATTGGAAAATAACTCACTTCTCTGTCTCTAAAAGTGGTTGCATTTTATTGCAGGACCTTTGTGGTTAGTTCTGTTTGATGATATTCATTGTTGGGGATTGGTAAATAGTCAGCATACTAAATAGTAGAAGCGTTGCGATGTAAGGTGAGAGTATATGTTTAATAGTGCATTTGCTTCATTCCTTCCTTTCCTATTGAGTGACAGCTTTGTATGTCATGTGAAACTGTGCCTCGGATAAAAGCAAAGGGACAGATATTCCTATGGGAGATGGCTCATACATGAGGGAACAGAATGAAAAGGGTCATCTCTTCCTCCATATAGGAACAACCTCATACAGAAAAAAACAGGCCCTTTGTATTTAAAAGATTAAAATATTTGTTCTCTCACCACTCATACTATTGTAACTCAGCTATATGAGAGGCACATTGCTTTTGACTATAAGAGGAATGTATATGCAAACAAGTTTCCTGTTGCACTCAGAGACAGGTGCAATCTAATGGAGGCTGGGGCTCTTTTTGGAACAGGTCTTCAAAGCCTTTTGAGGAATGAAATTATTAGTACCAGACTAATGTTGCTAAACCCAAGCTTCTCCCTACCAATCTGATAAACCAGCCATAAATTCATTTTTATCATAGTTGCATATCTTCACCATCACCAGTGGCAGCCTAAGAAAAGCACACATGTTTCATAGGGAAGTGATGAACAGACAGTTGATATTCACTTGATAGGTGAACAGTAGCAGGCACCCAGTGGTTCAACAATAATAATAATAAAAAGTCTGAATGATGCATGTTGATGTGGAAATTAATCTGATGCTTTTTTGAGGGTGAGACATTTACTTTAAGCTAATCATGCATACATATGATTGCTCATGGAGGTGAATACAGCACCATTCATGTGCTGTCAAATATAGAAGGAATCTCACATTTGAAATTTTTGTTGGAAGTATAGGAAATATAATAATTTAATTGTCTCTAAAGCATATATACAATGCCCCTCCATAAAATAGAAAAATGTCCCCTAAAGTATATACATATTTCCTAAATTAAGTACAAAACATTCCCCTTTGCCCCAATTCCCCCATATAAAGTTTGTACAATGCCTAAAATGGGTGTGGAACATGTAGCCACATGCTACATTAATCATAGGGAAACACTCCAAATCATGAAGATCCTCAATGCCATCACAAAAGTTCTACTGCTTCTTTTTATTGCAACATACTAACTTCGATTAAAAAATAGTCTGTGGTTCAGATATGTAGCACAACTGCTTTATTATGATGGCAAAGCAACACAGAAGTTTTATAATTGACCAGAGGACATGAAAACAAGCAGGGGCGGCCCGTCCATATAGGCGAACTATACGGTCACCTAGGGTGCCAAGTTAAATGGGGCGCCAAATGGCGGCGCAATATTATTGAGGGGTTTGGAGGCGGGGGCACCGATTGCATGGTTCACCCACCACACCAGTTGCAAGTTTGTGTGTTACTTAAGAGGATAGATCCAAAGCGACGCCAATTTACATCTGCTCAGGATTCAGCCTAGATTTCTTATTTTTGAGAATAAAGATTAAAAGGAGAAGTACAACAGTAAAGATTAGGAGGCAGAATGAACTAGTCATTTTAGCATATCCAAAGGCTGCTCAAGGATGGAGGCATAAGAAAAGAAATAACCTTAAAGTAGATCCTCATTTCATGACATCCATTCACACATTTGACACAATACAACCAGGCCAAAAATTATTGTTATTAGTCTATGTTGCCCTAGGGTGGACTCTGCAGATAAAAAGACCTGATCTGTGGCCTGCAGGATTTACAGACTAAGACTCTATTCAGGAAAGCACATTTGTACCAGAGTGCCCTCTTGTCGAATTCTGCAGAACAGCAGTCACTCAGCCTCTTGCTATCCAGGCGGTGTCAACTTTTCCAGCCTAATTCCCAACACTTCCCAGGTTTCAGCGACTTACCTCTCCAGCTAGTTCACTAACAGTATTGCCCTTCCAGGGCACTCAAAATCCTAAGCAAGCATAAAGCAACACGAGCAAACTCTTCCTTTCCTGTGGGAAGTCCAGTTTATGGGTCCTCCTGAACAGAAGTGGATGTAAGCATTTGACTTCAAAAGGGACTTTAAGAAAGTCTTTAAGATCATTGTGCTTAAGCGCTATCTTGAACATAGATGCTTTCCTGAACTGCAGCCTAAATGCTGACATTGTCTGGAATTTTTAAAGGCATCTATATTAATTAAGCATCAAGGCCCAGACCCTGAAAGGTATTTAGTTGCCTAACTGCCATTGAAATGAAACCATGGATTAGGGCTTCAGGATGGATTTGAAGGAGGAGTGGCTAGTGACTGTGCAGACTAGCTCTGAAAGAGTCATGTGTAAGGGAAGTAGAGGAAGACACAGAGTTAGTTATTGGGGAAGAGGCCAAGTTGCGTACTGTATAGGTTCCCAGCTCTGACTGAAGCTATTCTGGGAGATTTTTTTTGTCTACCATGATGTAATGTCATTTTAAAAACATATCCTATTGGAATCTCCAGCACTGCTTTCAAAAGTTGCCAGGCCACCCAAGTAAACCCTGGAGGGTTGGGAACCCTAGCATTGTAGTGGCATCATTGCTAGAAAAGAGGGGTGAGGGCAAGAAGAAGTGCAATAATATGAGTGATAAAGGGATAAAAGGTTGGAATGGAGAGTTATTTGGGTCCTTGCAAGTTCCACAAGAAGCTTTAACTTGAGGACGTGTAGTTCAGCGAGACAGTAGAGAGAGTCAAGTGCACCAGAATACAGAAGAAGTAAGTAATGCTTTGAGACACAGAAGTGTCATTAGGTCTGCTTTACACAGAGTGTCCAACAATGCTGAACAGGCCACATTCTTTAGTTGTGTCCGCAATGAAAAGTACACGCTCAAAGGATGAAGCCAGACACTATGTTTCCAAGTGTCTTCCTGCTGAAATGCAAATTTTCTGACACTTTGACATAATGTCACAAGGAGCACAGACACATTTCCCTGTGTTGTTTGCAGGTGGCCTATGGGAGCCAGATTGTACCTGTCACAAGCCTCCAACCTGTCAAAGTCTGCCAAATCAACAATGTTGTGCGGTGAATAGGGACATAGTCACTAGGGAATATCTGCTTGATATAAGATTTTTTTCTTCAGATCACTCATAAACCTCAGCATGTAGCAACCACTTTCTTGTGTAAAGAGGCAAAAATAACTTCCCAACCTCTTCTTCTCCTGGTTAAATTCATACTCACGTTGCAAAATAAAAACAGCTGTTGCTGCTAAAATGATTAGGAGTCCTATAATCTCCGACATCACCCCTCACTTAGAATAAACCGTCCGTGCTTAAACCCAAACTGCGCCTCCCTCCCCGCTCAAGATACTGTCAAATCTGGCATAAGGATGCACCAATAGAAGACCCATTAATAGCTGATTTCAAAAACCCGCAGTGAAGGGGTTTACTCAGTGTAGGATCACCTCTTTGTGGCCAGGTGAGGCACAGGAGCTGTCCTACACTTCCGTGCTTTCTGCATAAACTGGGGAGCCTGGCTCCCTGCCTTGCCTCTTCAACACATGGCCCCACCCCTTCCATCCCTGGCCCCACCCCTTTTTCTTCCCCCTGTTCTTGCTGAGTGTCTCACCAGCACAGCCCTGAACCCCAACTGCTGCCCAGAGCAACCTGAAATCCTGGCTGGCCTGTTGGTGCCCAGAGTAGCTGAGCAGAGCTCTGAGCCCATGCCATCCAGAAGAGCTCTGAGTCCCACCACAGCCCAGCCCAGCCCCAGACCAGCATCAGAGAGCATTAGCAGATACTTGGGGAGACTTAACTTTACCCAGCCTCCATTACCTGCCTTCCCAGTAATGGAGGCAGGGAGCGGCTAAGCTTTCCCCAATGGTCAGTGGATGCCCTGTCATTGTTATGATCTATCTTCTGTAAGTTGACCCTCTGTTAAGATGACAAGATGTCCTGATTTTATAAGAAAGCCTGACATTAGGGGCTTTGTCTTAGATCAGTGCCTATTATCCCCACCCCCTCTCACAATTTTTCTTCCTTGCTATATAGTCATCCTACCTCTGATTGTGTTAGGTTATTGATCTCCACCCATTTGAGTGTAACAAAGCTCGACAAACAATAGTCCAACAAATAATTCCAAGACCTTTGACCATGTCTCTGGCCTCTGGCTATGGGCCCAGTTATCATCACTTCTTTCCAGGCTCTGAATTATCTTTAACATCAGGGAGTTTCATGCCACCTTGACAGTGGCTGATCGGGGATCCTGGGATCTTCCTCTACATAGAGTTCCTGCCCAGTGACTCTATAACAAGCAGCCAAGGTTTGCTCTCCTTTCTGCTGTTTCCCTAGACTTTTTCCTCATAACTTCCCTGGGTTGAGCATTTTTTCTTATCCAAGATCCCAGGACTTGTTCTCTCAGCTCCCCCTCCCCCTGAGTTTTCTCCTCACCACCTCTCTGTTACCCACTCACTTATTTAACTCCTTGGCGAAGCAGACCTCACTAAATCTGTGTTTCTCAACCAGTGATACGAGTATCCTTAGGGGTACTCAAGAGAAGTCTGGGGAATAGATCAACACAACTGAAATTTGGAGAAAACTGAATGTTTGTTTTAAGTTTTATAGTGCTTATTATTTTTGTACATTTTACACCCAAAAATTTCATCGATTTCCTGGATATGTTTAAGTTGTTTAAACAAATGTGTTGCAACGGTAGAAAAAAATGTGTGTCTGAAAATTGTAGGTACTGGGGGTACTTATAATTTTTTTTTAAAAGCGGTACTTTATAAAAAAAAGTTTGAGAAACACTGCACTAAATAGTCTGTAGGTGCTGCTCAATGTCATTCCTAAATGTTTAGCGGTTTATATATGCTCAATCTAACCTCTATCTTCTAGGCAATGTAACAAAGTAACAATCCCTTTCTAATATCAGCCCATCTCCCTGATATTTTTACCACATAACATAATATAACACATAGTACAGCATAATGCATGATACTTCCAAGGGTTCTGACCTGAATTTTCTTCTCCAGCAACGCTCCTGCCCAAGATAATCAGATTAGAGAAACTCAAGATCTTGATGGTATAAAAACAGGAGGTGGTAACAGGAGAAGCAGAAAGGGCCAAGCAGGAAGGCTTTCCTTTACGATTGAGGCACAAGAACTTTTTAGAGGTAGAAGGGAGTATGGGAGTTGATGGTTCAGACGTCATGAGAAGTTTTTCTGCCATCTCTACACCCCCCCCCCCCCCCCCCCCCGCTCCAGAGGAAAGGGAAATACACAAGAAAGAGGAAATACCAGGTAACAATAAAGGAGGTCAGGAAATGACGGGATCTCTTCAAAACCTGCACAGAAAGTATAAAGCTCTGGCCATGGAGTGAGTGATGTAGAAGATACTGAATCTAAAGATTCTGAAATGCCCAACTCGAGCAAATGAGTCATCTAAAAACTGAAAAGTGGGTAACATCAAAAAGTGCTCCTGGCAAACAAAGCATAAGAGAAAGGGCAAACAGTTTCTTATATTTACCCACTCCTGGACATATCTGGCTCTGAGATCAGTATCCAGAGGCCATTGTTGCCTATGTCCTTGATTCCAAGACAAACACAGAGGGATGAAGAAAGCCAGGGAAAATTATGACAAGGCAAAGGTTGTTTTCCCTGTATAAAAGTGTGGATTTATTGAAAACATTATGTCAGTTCGATAAAGTGACAGCTCAGGGATAAAGGTTCTGATTCAAATTATTTTACGCTGCCAGTCTGAAAGTCACATGAAAAGAACAGCACACATTTATCCACAAAGATTCATATCAGACAAAAGAGAGAGTAGAGATGGGAGAACTGACCCAACCATAGGCCCACTTTTGAAAATGGGTCTCTATTGACCCTGGTTTTGAAAGGTGGGAAAGTTCCAATTATTTTTTTTAAACCAATTTTCATTTTTACATGCTTGGATACTTCATAATTCTGACCAGCCCCGGGGAGCAAAAGGGCACAGAAAGCACAAGAAAAGCAATTCTCATGGTATTCTCTGACAACTCAGTTTCACAAGAAAGTTCATTCTCCTAAGATTTCCAGGATATGTAAAGAATCCGTACATTGAAAACAGACACTGTTCCTGGATATATGGCACACACGTTAGAGACTAGACTAGAACTCTTATCTTCCAGCCCCCAAAACAAAGAGCATTATCACTTGAGCTAATGGAGAGTGCCCATAATTAGGTTCTCATATAAGTCCTTTTCTTATCTGAGGGCCGGACAATGGTGGGCACCTGCACATTTCATTGCTCATGTGGACTCTGTCATGACACAAGCCAGGGACCCCTTGCAGCCTTCCCCTGGTATCGTACCCTCCCATCCCAGTCCATCTTTAGCCCAATATTCCCCTTCATTGCCCTTTCCCCTCATGCTCAGGGGTCTGGATGCCCTTCATGTTCTACACCCCCATCCCTAAGGCTCTGTTTGTCCCACATTTCCACTTTTCTCACGTAGCAGGGCCCCCATCCACTTCATTTCCCCCATCCTAGGGACTGTATGTTAAGGGCTGGCTGTAAAACAAGAATTTTATTTTGCGAAAAATGTTGAGGTTTTGAAATTTTGTTTTCATCCCACATTAGACACCTTTATCCCCAGGGAGGGAGAAGGAGAAGGTACAAGCTGCTGCAGGTCTAGGGGCAACCGGAAGACAGGCTTCTCAGGAGTGGGCAGTGGCTCTCCTCCCTAGGAGAAGCTACCTAACTGACTGCCTGTTTAGGGAAAGGGCAGGCTTCCTAGGGCCAATAACAGTCACCCTCAAAGAGGGGCAGGGAAAAGTATTTCCATCTGTTTTGTGTGGAGAATTTGTTTCTTTTATGAGGCAGAGGATTCCTCCTTGGACCTGCCCTGAGGCCTAGCTTGAAAAACATTGGGAAAACATTTTCTAGAGTGGAGCTGATTTACTCTGGGCCTGCCACTGCCAGAAGGGAAAGCACTGAGGTGGAAGAGGTGCCCTGCCTCAGTTTGTTTATACAGAGCAAGAGTGTTCGTCACCAGTGTGCCATGCACAAACTGACTACATGGACCATGGTGCTGCACGTGAAAAGTCCCCTACAGTTTCAAACAGTGTCCCATGGAATTACTAGTGTGTGGTAGCAAGGTCTACAGGGCCAGTTAATGCACAAAAAGCTAAAAGGCTGCCGCTTTACATCCCAGGTTGTCACACACTAACTTTTCATATATATATGCCTTAAATGGTGTTAGCCATAATAAAAATCAGCTTTTAAGATGCAACTTTACCTCAGATAGCTGTACAGTTATAACTTTTGCATGTGGTATTCTTCTCTGACCTCCAGCCCACTGGAAATCTAACATGCATCATTTTTTGTCTGGGTGCTTTTACTTTCTTGAGGTTATTATGCTAAATATATAACTCGAGTGAAACACTTCGGAAAAATATAGCAAATAAATCAGAGCACTGTGATTGCTGGATATCATGGTTCACCAGAAATCCCAATTAAATACAGATAGTTTACTACATCCTGCTAGAAGAGAGAGAATTGATTTGACAGAGTTTTATTGAATCAATGTATCACTCAATATGACAAGCAGTTGCAAAGAAGTTTAATGTCTAATGGGCACTGAAATAATTTTAACAGCCTTTGAAAAATTGCACTTTCTCCTATAAACTTTACTACAAATGTTTCCAGACAGCTTATTAATTATGGCCAGCTTTTGGCTGGATCGTGAAATAAGCCATGGTCTATGGCGATTTATCCAAGTTTGTGTGATCAAGAAGTTACATTGGCGATTTCCTGTGGAATCCCATTATACCTCAGTTAATGGGGAAACAATTTTAATGCAATATTTAGGATGCACTGTAAAAAAGTCAATGCCACATTCTCAGGATCAGATCCTGGCCCACACTCTTGGCTCCTTGTACTGGTCCACTGGGAAAAAGGTCTGTAAAGCTAGAATGGAGGTATTGTGCTGTCATGGCAGGCTTTCACCCTGGTTCTAGGCATAGGGATATTCCAGGGCTTGTCAGGAGAAACCTGCCTGTGTAATCCTTGAGCAATTACAGCCAAGGATAATTAGAGTCCTAGTCATCCTAAAGTCTCTAGGAACTGCAATGATTTAGGAACTTCTTGTTTCCTGCCTCTTTTTATCCAGCTGAAGCAAGCCCTGGAGCAGTTCAGGATCTGATCCTGTATGTTTTAGTGGTACACCACTTATCACAAAAATAGCATCCTGCTGACCTTGTAGTCAGAATAAAACATTGATAAAAGAAAAATACTTAATGGGTACAATGCAAAAATGTTAACACCTTTTCCCCACTTTAACCTGAATTTCCTAGTTCTTTGAGTTGGAGTGAAATAACAGAGTCATATATATATATATATATTTATATATAGCAAAAGAAGTACCTGTCAATTGTAGGACCCATGTTAATGAAGCTAATTAAGTTGGCTGGATGTGTCCCGTTCATAGTTTGATGTGGAAATATAGATGTCAAAGACAGGGAAAATTGGCTTGGTAATGTGTGAACTAGTTAATGCCTTTATTCAAACCAAGGGTAACAGTGTCAAATTTGCAGATGAATTCCAGTTCTGCAGTCTTTTTCTGTAACTGAGTGGTGAAATTCCTTTGTAGAAGAATGCCTAATTTTAAATCCATGATTGAGTGACCAGGTAGGTTAAAATATTCTCCTACAGGTTTGTGTGTGTTACCACTCCTGATGTCTGATGTGTGTCCATTTATCTTTTGTCACGGAGGCTATGTATAGACTACTGGGTTTTTCCGGGATATCACAGGCATCCCAGAAAAACTCCGTCACATCCAGGAAATGCATCTGCTCTTCCACTTTTTTTTGCAGAAGAGCAGATGCGCTCTTTCAGAAGCGCTGTTTTCCTCCTGTCATGAGGCAGTGACTGCTGGCTCTAGGCTGGCAGGCTTGGAGCTGGCACAGGCACTGTGGCCAGAGTCTACCCCTTTAAGGGATTGGGGGGGGAGTTCTTGGTTGAGGCCCCCTATTTCGAAATAAGTGTCTACACAGCACTTATTTCAAAATAGCTATTTCAAAATTGGCGTTATTACTCGTGGAATGAGGTTTACAAATTTCGAAATAAGCCCTCCACTATTTCAAATTAATTTCGAAATAGCAGTTTGGCTGTGTAGACACTAGTAAAGTTATTTTGAAATAACAGCTGTTATTTCGAAATAACTTTGCTGTGTAGACATACCCTTACTTAACAATAACTTCTTTAGTGATTTACAATGGGAGGTAAATAATACTTTACCTACTTGTAGAAAAAAAACCCATAATAACAGAGTTACTGTGAAGACTTTGATAGCTGAGTTCTATCATTCCCCTGTTAATGTCACTAGCCTAATCTGTTTCAGTTATGCTTTAATTTAGAAACAATACAGCATTTATATGGCTATAGTACTCCAAAACCTTTTAGTTGGAGTTCTGTAACTCACTTTGTCTAGGTTAATATAAATTTAGAGAGCATTTTTGTGCATTTTTGGTGGGAGAAGCAGTGTCAATTAAAAAAAAAAGACAAGAAGTAGAACTTATGGGGGTTGTTATTGTTTTAATGTAGATGAAATAAATGGACCAAAAGGTGTTGTTATAAACCAGTTCCTGAACAACGTTAACCCATTTTAAAGCAAGGTCAGGCAGTTAGTAAGTAAGACTTCAGCCTGCTTAGCACTGCATGAACACACGCCATTAAAATTCCTTTTAAGTTTTTTTTTTTAAATATAAAAAAGAAGAAAAGGAGTGAAAACATTTGAAATGTAAAGTATTAAATCAGGCTTTCATTTTCACACCAGTACTTGTTCCCTTTCCCTTCAAGCTTTCCGAAGGAAAAGGAAAACCTTTGACAGTTTCTTACATGGCATCAAAGAGGGCAATAACTGTCCTCTTGGAGCCGGGGGGGGGAAGGAAATTTGCCACAATGTGCTGGAAATGTCATAGTCGCTGTTGTCGTTTTCCAGCCATAGGAGGGAAAGTCCCTTTGTTTGACAATATCTTAGATCAGAGGTTGCAGTCCGCCAGACACATGCATCCCCATTAGTGCACAGCTGTGGCATTATCTGTGTATTAAATATATATATCTATCTATCTAAATTTGCCACTCTGGTCTGGCAGAGGGTATGGTAGCATAAGGCAGCGTGTTGGAGTTGTCCTGCCAGCAGGGGCTGGTGAGTATTGCAGAGGGCAGGAGGTGGTTCTCTGGGAACTACGGGTTTGCACGAGTACAGCAGCACCCCTAGGTTTTAGATGTGACTCTGCTGCTGGCCTGACACCAGTGGTCCCACCTGCCTGGACCCACACAGCCAGGTCTGGGGTACTGGGGTCCAGCTGCCCAGCTCCTTGCACTGAGTACCAGGGTCTGGGTCTGTTGCCAGCTGCCTGGCCCTTCATGGTGGGGTCTGGATCTGCTGCTGGCCTTGTATGGGAGATGGGGGGGTAAGGGGAAGGCTCACTGGTAGGGTCTAGCACTGTGCTGCAGGTTCTGGATTTGCACGCAGGATCCCCAGTCTGGCTGTCTCTACCACCAAAGCTTGTGTGTGTTTAAACTGTTTACAGGGTAACTTTAATGTGCTAGTTTCTAGTAGAATAACAGGAAACTCATAAAATGATAATGAATTTAGTAACATGCAACTGAAAACTACAGGGCTATAATTAATCTAGCATTTCAACTGACATCACAAGCTACAAGAGCAAAGCCCAAGTGATTTATACAGCCACTAGAATTCAGATGGAAATACACTGCAGCCCAATGATTCAAAAAGCTCCTAACCCTTTCTCTTTATGTATTCTTGATTTTCTTTAATATTTTCTCTTTGCTCTCACTTTCTCTTCCCTCATCTCTCTCTCACTTCCACCATTTCCATTCTCTTCTAGCTCTCCCTTTTATTTCCTCCATTCCTTCTTTTCCCACACCCCCACTCCTAGAGTAGCAACCTCTTCATAAGCTCTTTGAGCTCTTGCTTCTGAAGCCACATTTTGTTCCCAGAGTCACAACCATAACTCTTACGCTACCATCCCAATTCCATAGTATTTTCAGATGTAGGTCTCCTTTTTAAATGTATTGGGAGTTGAGTGCATGGAACAGCTGCTTTATGGGATTTTAGAACAACTCCCTATCAAAACACACCAGAACAATTCCCATTTTCAAATGCTGCTGGAAAACATGGGATTTGAAGGGTAAACTCTGCGCCATCCCCTCCTAACTAGCAGATTATTCACTGGGAGTGATTCCATTTCTGTGAATGTAATTAGAGCTCTTTGATAAGGGCTAATGTGTTTCTCATCAATTAGCATTTCCTCTGTAGTCTAGCATGCATTGTTCATTGTCTATATTATTTAAGGTCCCTGTGATGGGACATCTATCCCTTACAAGGTCTGACAGGGTTAAGGAGATCTGGTGGGACAATTAACAGCCTGCATCTGGAGAGGACAGGGAACAAGGACTTATTAGAGAGGAAGAGGAACAGGTGGGGCCCGTATAAAGCCCAATAGGTGAGAGTAGAAGGGGACTGTTTAGAATGAGGCTGCAGTTGTTCTGAGGGAGAAAGAAGGCATAGTAAATAGCCTGGGGATATGATTGTTCAGATATTGACAGCTTGTTGTAGGGTCCCTGGGTAAGTGGCTTTGTAGGATAGAGGGTGGGAGCGGGTTTCATTCCCAGGGCCTGAGGAAATGGTAACATTAAGAGGTGATGGAAGGGAAATCTACATGGACAGTGGGTCCTGAGAGACTTTGGGTATGTCTACACTGCCACCCAAGTTTGAACTAGGGTGGCTAATGTAGGCATTCGAACTTGCAAATGAAGCCCGGGATATTTAAATATCCCGGGCTTCATTTTCATGTTCCTGGGCGCCGCCATTTTTAAATGCCCCATAGTTCTAATTCCCTCCCTGCAAGGAGGAACAACAGTAGTTCAAATTAGGAGCTTTAATTCAAACTACCTAGCCCATGCTACATGTAGCCATGGGCAGGGAGTTTGAACTAAGGGCATTTAAAAACGGCGGCTCTTGGGAACATGCAAATGAAGCCTGTGATATTTAAATCCCGGGCTTCATTTGAAGTTTGAATGCCTACATTAGCCACCCTAGTTCGAACTAGGGAGGCAGTGTAGACATACCCTTTGAGACATGTGCCACATTCAGCAAAGGAGGGCTATAGTGATCTGACTGGCCAGGTGACAGCAATCAAGTCCTGAGAGAGAGATGGATTGAGTCCCCACAGAAAAGGGCATCAGACTGGCCAAGCTAAACCCCCAATGTGGCTAGAATGAAATAGTCCAGTAGTGAATACAGTACCCTCTGCTGAACCTAGGTCATAGGCATTTGATCAATGACATTAGCTTCTGCTTATGGTAGATTGACATAATTCTGTCTAACCCAGGGGTGGGCAATAATTTTTGAAGGGAGGGGCCACTGTTTGAATAATGTTTGAAGTGGTCGCCGACCTCCCCCAAAGGGGGCGGAGCCTTGGGCAGAAGGGGTGGAGCCATTAAATAGCAGGAGTTGAAAGGGCTCATGCCTCCCCAGCGGCGCTCAGGCATCATCAGGTTAGTCATGGGGGAGGTAGGAGCTGAGAGACCTTTCAACTCCTGCTATTTAAAGGGCTTGCTGCTCCCAGCCTCACTGCTAGCGCGTTTCCTGGGAGTCAGAGTTGCATGAGCCCTTTCAACAGTGAGGAAGGTGTGAGCCCTTTAAATAGACGCAGCTGAAAGGTCTCAAGCAACCCTGAGTCCCAGGCAACATGCTAGAAGCGCAGGAGCTGCAAGCCCTTTGAACTGTTTCTATTTAAAGGGCTTGTGCCTTCCCCATGGCTTCCATTTCCTGACATCTGTAGGGAAGAGGCAAGCCCTTTAAATAGAAGCAGTTGAAACGGTTCGTACATCTAGACAGGCTCTTGTTCACCTGGGTCCAACCTATGAGAAGGAAAATGGAAAAACACCATTACTGGTCAATAGCTCTTCCTTTTTTTGTTATGCTGTTTTGTTTCCCTCTACCCCCCAACAAATCTGCACAAATCATATCTGCATCTCTTCAGTAGCAAACTCATGACAACTGTGAACAGATAGCAGTAGAACTTATGTTATTGTCATTTTTTTCTGACAATACATGCAGGTATCCTCATAAAACAGGATGACAGTTTGTTTACAGAAAAGCAAGCTTGGGTTTGCATTTGATGGGCTATATTAAGAAGACTGAAAAGCATTTTAATCTCTACAGCATTCCTGCTCAGAATATCCACTTAATACAAGTTCAAAAGTACTTTAATATTACTTTTGAAAACCAGAAAGACAAGCAAGTATTGCAGAGTCTTTTTCTGGTTTGTGCTAAAGATATACAAGTTTGGCAGAATTTAATTTTTATAATTTAAGCACTTTTCTGGTTTATAATCTATTTAAAAATGCTCAGTTGTATGAAATCACGGGTGGATCAGACAATCTTTATTTCACAATAGTAGATGTTTAGCTTTAAGGTTTTTTTTGTTTTGTTTTGTTTTTTGAAACTGACTAAATGGTACCCTGATCCAATTCTGCTAACACTGGCATTGCAATGTGTTTTATGCTCATTATTATGGAACTCTTAACAAGCTCTCAAGCAGCTTTTTTTTTTTACTTTGCCATCTGTAGACTTTGATTTTTA
The DNA here is from genome assembly GCF_052426305.1 of Pelodiscus sinensis. Lineage (NCBI taxonomy): Eukaryota > Metazoa > Chordata > Testudines > Trionychidae > Pelodiscus > Pelodiscus sinensis. The sequence continues at coordinate 137,602,100 of NC_143054.1, forward strand.
TTAATTGAAATATCTTTTCATCATTCTGTGTGTGCAGTGAGCTCGACGTATACCAGAATTTTCTGATATAAATCTAATCCTTCTGAGCCTAAATATATTTTGTCACTAACCCTGTAGAAACTGAAATCAGGCCTATTATGCTCTGTACACTGATGTGTAATAGCACTGAAAACAGGAACGTGTGGAGAAAATAGTATAAAGTCTGATCCTCAGCTGGAAATCTCTTCAGCTGTGCCAATTTATGCCAATTGAGGATCTGATCCATAGTGTATTTGCAGTGTGGGATTGGGGAAATTATAGCCTCCTGCTACAAAATTGGGAGTAGATCTATATGTAATTTCCCATCTCCACAAACAATGTGATGTCTATTGCTTCTGAAATTCTTTTAATAAAGAGAAAAATGTGGGTGCATCTTCTGGACTGGATTTCAAAAAAGACCTCATAATGGCTCTGACCTTTTGAAACTATTTTAACCCCAGCTAACATGCCCCTCTCCCCCTCCCCCCGCAACCGTATTCACAATTCACCATCAGAGAAATTAGAAATAGATGGGTTCAGACTGATTCTCCTCTATCTGTCAACAATTTTACATCTTTCAAACTCCATTGGTACCAGAAGAGTTACTCCTGATTCACACTGGTGTAAAGTAAAGGACAACTTGACCTTCCCCTTCAGATCTTTAAAATAGAAAGGCCTCATTCTCATTTGCACTAAAGCCTCTCAAAGCTGCCCTGGCAGTGTAAAGGAGACTTTATCTTACCTATGGTAGAGCCTCACTCTGAACACACTGAAAATGGTACAAAGGGCCAAACATGGTGGTAACCTTCAGAGCCTCTGTCTACAGACTTGGGCTCATGCCATGGCATTAAAAATGACTGAGACAATGCTCCAGCTGTGCCTTGCCCTGTTCTTCTGCACCAGAACCTGAGTTCCAGCCCATGCCAGAATATCTAGGCAGCTATTTTTAACACCAGAGCACAAAAGTCTGAGTATCTTCATATATGTTTTCACTGAAGAAAAAAATGTCAGAGAGTCTCAGAGACCTGGTCAACTGATGGAGCTGACCAGAACAGTATAGACTTTCCTGCTCAGCTTGGAGACTGAGCTCTGAGACCCTGCCTCCTGGCTAGCTCTCTGGGCTCAATTTGGATCCCTCACTTGAACAGCTATGCTGCTATTATTAGCCCCCAGCATAAACCTGAGTCGGTTGAATCAGAGTCACTGCCACAAGAACTGTGGGTTGGGTTTTTTTTGTGTGTGTGCACAGTGTAGACAGACTATGGGTATGTCTACACTACCCCGCTAGTTCGAACCAGCCGGGGTAATGTAGACATCAGCAGTTGCAAATGAAGCCCGGGATTTGAATTTCCCGGGCTTCATTTGCATGAAGCCAGCTGGCGCCATTTTTAAATGCCGGCTAATTCGAACCCCGTGCCGCACGGCTACACGCGGCACGGAGTAACTAGTTCGGATTAGGCATTCCACGAGGAGTACAGCTAGTTCGGATTAGGAAGCCTATGAGTGTACATAAGATCAGGTCCCAAATCCCTACCCTTCCTGTATTTCAGTTCTGTGAAAGTTGTCCGCCTAATCTGACAGTGGAGTTTGCACACCTCTGATTTCTACATGCAGACTCATCAAGCCATGGCAAGAGTGCTGCAGGTGGAGCATTGTACTGACAGTGAAGAGGAAATGAATCATAACTGGCTGAAAATGATGAAGGCACTTATGTCACAAAATATTAGATTCATTCTTTTTATGACTATTTTATAAGTGGCAAAGTTCTTTTTAAGTGCTAATCCAAGCATAAAACTTTCTTTTTTGCCTCCTGAAATGAGAACGCGACAGTGTGTCATTTTGGAGAGAAGCAAAGCACTTCACCAAAGATGAACTAGGCTTTTTTTTCCTGACAGCATAATTCTTAGAGCATCAAAATCATAAAGACACTTAAATTCAATAATAAAAAAGTGAATAGATTTTTAATCTTCTCACTTTTTAACAGAAAAGCTATCCATTTTCAAGCATCTGAGTCAAAATATTTCCTTGAATTAAAGATACCTTTATCGGTTAGAGCTCATTCTATTTTATTTTTTTTATTAACAGAGGCCTTCTTGCCAATAATTTTGCAACCATACAAAGCAGATAAATTAAAAGACATAAACTATATCTAATATGTCTGATGGGAATTCTCAAAAACGGGAACTTGTATTTGTCTGCCTTTTACCACATGTTCACCTAAAATCAATAGAAATCAGTTTTTTTCTAAATTAAATGCCCTTTGCAATGAGCAGAGCTCTGCCATATTTCATTTGAAACTTTAATAGACAATAAGATCTAGGTAGTAACTTTCAGTATGTTGACTTATGGCTAAACAATCTTATAGTCGTTTTTTGCTATTAGCTTTGTACTGCAAGAGATTCAGTATGGGCCTGATTCAAAGCCCATTGAAATCCATGGAAGCCTTTTCATTTCCTTTAGTGGAATATAGATGCGGCTTTTGTTTCTCACTTCATGTATTAATCAGGAGGCTCTCCAAAGAAGTGAATGAAGTTATAGCTGTCTTAGTGAGATCAGAATCAGGCCCCAAAGTTTGGGATGCTGTGGGAGATTGCTCTCTGCTGCCTTCCATATTGTGCACTCATTTACAGTGGTGCAAAACCGCTGTATAGGGCTGCTCCATTCCATTTTTACTCACTTTGCAGAGACACAGAAATCTCAAAGCAGTGGAGATTCACGCTACAAAGGTTTAAATGAAAATCTCAATACTCAGTCATATAGGGGGGTGAAAACCCAGTGTAACTAAAGACACTAGATATGTTTTCCTATTTGTCTGTATGCATATAGTTTTAAAGTATCTCATAACTCCCACTCCCCTAAATACATTTTGTTCAAAGGACACAACAAGTTGAGAGAGAATTCTGCAACAACACGCTGTCTGTCTGCTGACAAGTTTGTAATATTAGTTGCTCTGCCCTGAATGCCTCAAAGTCAGTATTGGTAAACTAAATTTCTTCCTTTCTTTTCATGCTCTAAAGTATTACATTATATCCCAGGTGCAGGTAGACAGAGTAATGGCCAGAATTGGTGAACATGTTTGTGCTTTTTGGATAAAATATTCAAAAGCTTGGGAAGGCAAAAATAGCCATTTTGGGTATCTGGCTAGGGTGCAAGCGGCAGCCGGCTGCCTCAGAGAATTTTTAAGTGGGTATTTGGCCATGCCCAAGTTTTCTGAGTGTCTAGTGGCTTGATATTTGTGTGCGGAGGAGGACTATAGGGATGTGCTCTAGTAAGTGGATGCCTGAATAGCATTTTAAAAAGTCTTCAAGGCTGCCTTCAGATGCTGAAAAATTCACTGTACCACAGGCATGACTGGCCCAGGAAATGGAGCTTAAGGAGAGAGGTGAATAGCAGAGTCCCCCACAGGGATCTGTGCACTGGGAGCTGTGCTGTTTGAGAGCTCCATTAATGATTTAGAAAAGGGGTGAAAAGTGAAGTGGTAAAGTTTTCAGATGATACAAAATTATTTAAGATGGTGAAGATCAAAGTAGACTGCGAAGAGTTAGTGGGATCTCACAAAACTGAGTGACTGGGTCACAAAATGGCAGTTGAAATTCAGTATTGGTGAGTGCACATTGAATAGTTATTTTTTCCACAAGCAATGATGTGTTCTAAATTAGCTGTTAACCCAAGAAAGATCTTAGAGTCACTGTTGCCAGTCCTCTGAAAACTAGTCCTCAATACACAGCAGTGGGCAAAAAGGCAATTAAGTATGTTAGGAATTATTAGGAAAGGACTAGAATGTCAGACATAAAATATCATAATGCTACCATATAAACCCATTTTGCATGCACATCTTGAATATTGTGTCCAGTTCTAGATACAGCACTTATAAAAATATAGTAGAACTGGAAAAGTTTTGGAGAAAGATAACAAAAAATGATTAAGGGTGTGTAACTGCTTCCATATGAGGAGAGGCTAAAACGATTAAGGCTGTTCAATTTATAAACAGATGAAGAAAGAGGGGATATGACTGAGGTTTATAAAATCATGATTGACGTGGAAAAAGAAAATACAGAATGCAAAAAACTAGAGGTCACCCAATTTCAATAAATAGGCAGTAGGTTTAATATAAATTACATTTTCCAGCAGGACATCAATAATCTGTAGAACTCATTGCCCTGGGATGTTGTAATGGACAAAAATATAACTGTGCTAAAAAATACATAATGGAGGACAGGCCCATCGCTTGCTGTTAGCCAAGATGATCAAGAATGTAATCCCATATTCAGGGAAATCCTAAACTTCAATCCATAACTGGAAGTTAGGTGGATCCCTCATAGCAATCCTGTTTGTACACTTGAATCCCTGGCACAGGCCAATATTGGAGATTGGGAATTATGGACCATGGTCTGACCTAGTATGGAAGCTCCAATGTTCAGAAACCCCCTACCTGCTGCTTTGTAGACTTGACATCCTTAAAAATATGCAGTGAACAATGTAAAGCCTATTGACACAGTTCAGACAATGGAAAACAGGGAACAGGAGACAGGCAATATTGATTAATGAAAGTTTGTGGACATTTGGGATTTGGGAATGTCTAGGAAGGCTAAAGCTTGGGGATAAACATACTAACCTTTGTGGGAAAAGGAGGGCATTGGGGGGTTGGGTACAGCATTTGGCAAGAGGCTGTATTAGGGCTGTGAGTTGTACACAATGGTGCAAGTGAGAGAAAAGAAGCAGTGGGTGAGATGGAGAAAAACTTAGAAAAAGTGATGTCATTGTCCTCCTTTCAACATCTAAGAGTCCAAGACAACATTCTTTCATGTCAGTGACGCATGGGTCCTTCAGAGATGCAGGGTCCCACCTACAGCTGTTTTGCATATGTGTGAGGAACTGATGGAACATTTTGAATGACCCAGCAGAGCATGTGATCTCTGTCCAAGAGTCAGCACAGCTGTCAGTTCCTTGACAGGATACTGGGTTCCTTCAGAGGCTCATAGTTACTCAGTGGGCGTCAGCCAGTCTGGGGCCGCTATGCCTGGAGGACTTAAAAATGCATGATCCACATGGTTAAAAATCAGACAAGCTTCCATATGAATAGGTAGATCAGCCAGCCTGCATAATTTGCCTGCATAATTTCTATTTACCATCTCTACTGGACATTGCAGAAGGTGAATACTTGCATCTCTCTGAGGAGATTAAGATGACAGTATAGAAATAAGAAACATGGATATGATAGCTGCCTGTGCTATTAAGGCAGCATTCACTACTGGCATGGGATAGATATCTAAGATCATGCCGTGTTTCCAATGTCTTATTGCCCTCCACCATATCCTGTGGGCATCTTGAGCACATAAATGCCCTCTCTTCTCAAAGCAGAAGCTGAGTGCTAGCATCTCAACCCTGAGTGCTGGTAACTTCTGTAGTTAATATGCGAATTTCTGCATCTGTGAAACTTGGTTTCATCTTCTCCTCATTGCCGTTTGTGTCTGGTATCTCTGCCATCACTGGAAATGAAAGCAGGTAGGTCTGTTCACTCTTCAAAGAGATCTGAAATAACTGCAGCACTGGGTGCCACTTGCTATTGTACTTTTATCAATGTATGCTACTCCTCTTGTATGTTTGTGAGCAGCCTTTTGCATGGGGGAAAGTCTGGATACAGGCAGAGTTAAGTGGATATGGGTGGAGTTAAGTGATCAGCTGATTTGACAGCCAAAATCCCCCCGTATTCCACAGAGAGAAGAATAAGCCCTGCACCAAAGGGAAAATACTGTAGGTTATTTCTGTACAGGGGATAATCTGGTGCTGAGAGACTGAGGCTGCTCTTGATACCAAGAAAATGAAATAACTGGTAACTTCTCATGTCAAGTATCAGAGAGGTAGCCGTGTTAGTCTGAATCTGCAAAAGCGGCAAGGAGTCCTGTGGCACCTTATAGACTAACAGAAGTGTTGGAGCATAAGCTTTTGTGGGCAAAGACCCACTTCCCATGCATCTGACGATGTGGGTCTTTGCCCATGAAAGCTTATGCTCTAACACTTCTGTTAGTCTATAAGGTGCCACAGGACTCCTCGCCACTTTTGGTAACTTCTGTTGCATCAATAGGAAATTATGGGCCAGATACTCAGCTAGTGAAAGACCAGTGTAGCACCATTGATTCTATTGATCCATGCTGACCTACATCATCTGTGGATCTGGCCTGTGGCGTGGAACATTCTAAATACATTGAAAAGTGAGAATTGGTAAGAAATTGTTGTTTTAATTGCTTTTGGCTCATGCCTCTATGTGCAATTGTTTCCTACAGAGTGATGCCTAAATCTCTTTAAATGGTAAACTATTCAAACATTTGTTGTTCCCTGTATGAAAAATGATTTTAAGTCTATTATAAATTTATTTTTCTGTAACTTTCATTTCTGCTTTGCTGTTTTATAATCTTGGCTAGGCAGAGAATGGAAACTAAATTAACTCTTGTCTGTCAAATGGCTTCTTTCTAAGCCTCATACCCACACTTAGGGAGAAGACAGATTAACTGTTCCAATAACTCTGACTTGCTGAACTGCATTTATGTCTTCCCCCTTTTTCCCTTTCAAAAACGCATGAGTAAATTTCATGCCCATGCATGTGAGGAACAAATAGCAGCAGATTGAGTTAGATAGAGTTGCTTTGCAAAGGCCAGACCGTGATTCAACTTATCTCAATGGCAAAAATCTTTTTGCCCTCAATGGGAGAAAGATCAGGGCCCTGCTCCATTCTATCCCATTCAACAGCTCCTGAAATCATTTCCAGTTTGCCCCATGCAGTCCTGACCTGCATCTCCTAGTTTTTTTGTGTATGTAGATTAAGTTAATTGCTACCAATGAAATTACACATGCAAAAACTATGAAAAAGCCACATCTTTCTTATATTATTTTCCTGAGCTAAGTCTCTCTCTATTATAAGAAAAAAAGATGGTGATTGAATGTATGCGTCATGAGAGATACCACTCCTCTTTCATAACCTCCCATTTTTTTCATGGAACTGTTTTGTTTCAAATAGCCAGCTCACAAGATGCAAAATATACCTACTTAAGTGCAGATAGGTTTATGCTCTCCATCACACTGGCCCCACTGGAGCTGGGCTCCCCACCCAGTTAAGGAGTTTAAAGGTATAGCTCGAGAATGCCGGGGGGTTTTCAGGAAGGCAAAAGCGCAAATGGAATTGCGACTGGCTAAGGATGTGAAGGATAACAAGAAAGGTTTCTACAGGCATGTTAACAAGAAGAAGGTGATCAGAGAGGGTGTACGGCCCCTAATGGATGAAGGAGGTAACCTAGGGTATGTCTACACTACCCCGCTAGTTCGAACTAGCGGGGTAATGTAGGCATACTGCACTTGCAAATGAAGCCCGGGATTTGAATTTCCCGGGCTTCATTTGCATAAGCGGGGCTCCGCCATTTTTAAATCCCCGCTTGTTCGAAGCCTGTGCCGCGCGGATACACACGGCACGAACTAGGTAGTTTCCTAGTTCAATTCATGGAATTGAGGAGTAACGGTAGTTCGAACTAGGAAGCCTAGTTCGAACTACCTAGTTCGTGCCGCATGTAGCCGTGCGGCACAGGGTTCGAACAAGCGGGGATTTAAAAATGGCAGAGCCCCGCTTATGCAAATGAAGCCCGGGAAATTCAAATCCCGGGCTTCATTTGCAAGTGCGGTATGCCTACATTACCCCGCTAGTTCGAACTAGCGGGGTAGTGTAGACATACCCCTAGTGACATGATGATGCGGGGAAAGCTGAAGTACTCAATGCTTTCTTTGCCTCTGTATTCACGGACAAGGTCAGCTCGTGGACTTCTGCGCTAAGTGACGCAAGATGGGATGAAGATGGACAACCCGTGGTAGGTAAAGAACAGGTTAGGAACTATTTAGAAAAGCTAAACGTACACAAATCCATGGGTCCGGACTTAATGCATCCGAGGGTACTGAGGGAGTTGGCAAATGTCATTGAGGAGCCTTTGGCTATTATCTTTGAAAAGTTGTGGAGATCGGGAGAAATCCTGGATGATTGGAAAAAGGCAAATGCAGTGCCCATCTTCAAAAAAGGGAAGAAGGACGATCCAGGGAACTATAGGCCGGTCAGTCTTACCTCGGTTCCTGGAAAAATCATGGAAGGGATCCTTAAGGAATCCTTTTTGAGGCACTTGGATGAGAGGAAAATGATTAGGAATAGTCAGCATGGATTCACAAAGGGCAAGTCATGCCTGACCAATCTGATTAGCTTCTATGATGAGGTAACTGGCTCGGTGGACATGGGAAAGTCAGTGGATGTTATATACCTTGACTTTAGCAAGTCTTTTGATACAGTCTCCCACAATATTCTTGCCAGCAAGTTAAGGAAATGTGGATTGGATAAATGGACGGTAAGATAGATAGAAAGATTGCTAGAAGGCTGGGGCCAGCAGGTAGTGATCAACGGCTCGATGTCAGGATGGCGGTCAGTTTCTAGCAGAGTGCCCCAAGGTTCAGTTTTAGGACTGGTTTTGTTCAATATCTTTATTAATGACCTGGATGAGGGGATGGATTGCACCCTCAGCAAGTTTGCGGATGACACTAAGCTGGGGGGAGAGGTAGATACGCTTAAGAGCAGAGATAGGGTCCAGAGTGACTTAGACAAATTGGAGGATTGGGCCACAAGAAATCTGATGAGGTTCAACAAGGACAAGTGTAGAATCCTGCACTTTGGACGGAAGAATCCTACTCTTGGGATGGGAGAATCCCAAGCATAGTTTCAAGCTGGGGACCAACCAGTTAAGTAGTAGTTCTGCAGAAAAGGACCTGGGGGTTACAGTGGATGAGAAGCTGGATATGAGTCAACAGTGTGCCCTTGTAGCCAAGAAGGCTAATGGCATATTAGGTTGCATTAAGAGGAGCATTGCCAGCAGATCCAGAGATGTCATTATTCCCCTTTATTCAGCTTTGGTGAGGCCACATCTGGAGTATTGTGTCCAGTTCTGAGCCCCCCACTACAAAAAGGATGTGGACGCATTGGAGAGGGTCCAGCGGAGGGCAACCAAAATGATTACGGGGCTGGAGCATATGACTTACGAGGAGAGGCTGAGGGACTTGGGTCTGTTTAGTCTGCAGAAGTGAAGAGTGAGGGGGGATTTGATAGCAGCCTTCAACTTCCTGAAGGGAGGTTCCAAAGAGGATGGAGAGAGGCTGTTCTCAGTAGTGACAGATGGCAGAACAAGGAGCAATGGTCTCAAGTTGTGGTGGGAGAGATCCAGGTTGGATATTAGGAAAAACTATTTTACTAGGAGGGTGGTGAAGCACTGGAATGGGTTATCTAGGGAAGTAGTGGAGTCTCCATCCCTAGGGGTGTTTAAGTCTCGGCTTGACAAAGCCCTGGCTGTGTTAATTTAGTTGGAATTGGTCCTGCCAAGAGCAGGGGGCTGGAGTTGATGACCTTCTGAGGTCTCTTCCAGTTCTATGATTCAATGATTCAATGAATCTGGCAGCCGGGGCTCTCTGGTCCAATAGTATTCGTGGTCCTGCTGGACCGTGGAAGTTGCCGGAACAGAGAATCCCAAATTTTAGAGGTTCAAGTTGTATGGCCATTCTTATGTTCTTAAACAGGAAAACCCATCACCCTCTGACCATATATCACTACAGTGCACACTGTTCTCTTTTTTTTGCTGGCTACATGGACAAGGATCTTAACTTTCTGGGAAGAGGACAATCCCATGCCCATGTGTTCTATTTTTCTTTAAATGAATTTTCCTGTGACGTGTCCCCAACATTCAATCTGGAATGGTGAGACTGCTTTGCTACCTTAATTCTCCTCCTTTCAGTATTACTGTGCTAGTTACAAGCAGCAAAACCCTGCCTAGGTGCTATGATCACTCAGCCAACAACATGCAAGGAAACACCCAGCAAAATTGCAGGAATGTTCTAAAAATCACTTGTGAATAATACAGACACGCACCAGTGAATCTCCTCATCTGTGCACCCAAATGTACGTCCATCTTACAGAGCTCAAGACTTTTTTTTTTGAGCAATGACAGTTCATTAATTAGTTGTCACTTCATCAAAAGAAAGTGGACGTGCACCAGCCTTTGTAATCTGAGAGGATTTCCCAAGCACTTCAGACAAATTCCCTGGTCAAGATAAAACATTAAAATGTTTCATTACTGCAGAAAGATAGATGCTAAGTGATCATAAGTGTTAGGCACAGAGATCAATGTTGGTTATACAAGAAATATAGAATTGCAGTCTAAATTTTAACTTTAACAAAGTAAGCAAAACTTGACTCACACAGCTTTTCTCACTTCATTGGATGTTCTAGGCAGTTTACAGTTCTTAAAAAATGGGCTGAGTTTTCTTCTCAGCCTGGGGCCAATCTCCCCAGTTCAAGTTGTTGTCTCCCAAATGCTGTTTTGGGTGTTGAGATGGGGGAAAGAGAGATGCCAAGTGGTGATGTAACTGACTCTCATTTATACTTTCTTTCCAGGTGTTACAAAGATCCTTTCAGTGACATGGGCGCTAGTCTCCACTCTGTAACATGCCTTCTCTGAGCAGCATCTTAGAGTGGATTCTTCAAGACAGGCCATTAACACATGTATGGCCGGTCCTGTCTTGTTAGTTTTTCTGTTGTTGCCACTGACAGGCTGGCTGTCAGCATTTACAACCCACCACACATTTCAATAACACATATATCAATACAGCCTGGACCTCTCTAGTCTGGCACTTTCTGGTCTGGCATAATTTTAGTTAGCCAGATGGCCACACCCATGATAAGTGGACAAGGTTCCCACAGTCCCATAAAATTCGTTTACATCCACCAGTCCTGGCTCTCAATGTTCTGTGCTGTTATTTAGCTCTAATTTACCCCTAAATGTCTTCTAAGAGCCCAGTAAGCAGTGAAAGTGTTGATAAGACTGTTAGGCTATGTCTAGACTGCAAGCCTCTTTCGAAAGAGGCTCTTTCGAAAGATACTTTCGAAAGAGCCTCTTTCGAAAGAGAGCGTCTCGACTGCACGTTGAACTTTCGAAAAAGCGGCTTGCTTTTTCGAAAGAAAGCATCCAGTGAGTCTGGATGCTCTCTTTTGAAGAAGCCCTATTTACATTGAAGAACGCCTTCTTTCAAAAGAGGAACTTTCGAAAGAAGGAGTTCTTCCTCGTGAAATCAGGTTTACCGCCATCGAAAGAAAAGCCGCGTTCTTTCGATTTAATTTCGAAAGAACGCGGCTTGAGTCTGGACGCAGGGGAAGTTTTTTCGGAAAAAGGCTACTTTTCCCGAAAAAACCCCTGAGTCTGGACACAGCCTTAGACAATACTGATATCCCACGGTTTGGCAAATTTTCTGATTCGGCCACGGTCAGGCCCCGAGACTGCCAAACTAGAGGGCTGTGTCTACATTGGCATCCTTTCAAGTAGGAATAAGGGATCCTCCGGAAAAGGGCTTATTTTCCGGAGAATTGCGTCTACACTGGCGCTTTTCTCCAGCAAAAACCCCGAGCCGGAAAAAAGTGGAAGCCATGTAAATGCAAATGCCGCGGGGGATATTTAAATCCTCCGTGGATTTGCAATTCTGAAGTGTCTCATTAGCATCCCTTTTCTGGAAAGAGATGCCAATGTAGACACAGCCGAGAGGTTCTACCTGTACTTCATGACTTCCCATGCAATTATGTGTTTCACAGATCAAGACTCTTTAAATGATACATCCACTGGCATGCATTGTGCAAAATACATCACAGGGGTGTGCTATTTTGAGGTATAGTGTGTTACACCTCCCTATTTACTCCCAAGATGTTTTTCACCACATTTAGGTCTCAGTGGCTTTCCATAATTTATATACAAGGAGAGATTAGTTTTTCTGCTTGTGGTGTTCCACTGAAAGCAATAGAGTTATTAATGCAGAGATGTTGATCCTAATTGTTTTTAACTGAGTGTGCTGGCTGAGATATGAATCTCTCTTTTCCTGCCACTATTACATGTCCTGCTCTTCTATGGAGTTTGAATGTCTATCATATTTCCACTTATATTTCTTTCATCCCCCCCATCCCTATCGCAAATCTCATTCTCAAAAGCAAGAAATGGTCATGCTAAATAGAAGTGTTGTAATAGAGAAACCTATCACATGAACCTTTATAATATAATTATCACCTCAGTGAAATGTGTCATCTTGGCTCTGAATTATGGTGAGGGAAGATGCTAGAACAAGCGCTTCCAAAGATTAAGGTTTAAAATCATCCCATCTGGGGCACTCATGCAGTAAGACATGGTATCATGTGTAGTGCTAGGGTATTGACAGGCCTCATAGGTCAGAATAAACACCCCGCAATGCAGCTACCATGAAATAGATGGCGATGGTCTAGCACCACAATGGGCATGTACTATAGCAGGAGCAGCAGCAAGCACAACATGATGAGTAAAGCACAGAGTGCTTTTTATCCCGACACCTTGTTTTCAATCGTTCAGAATGTCCTGACACTTTTACCTCTCAGGCTGACATTTTCCACATCGGGGCCCTGCTCCAAAGTGTGTGGTTCTGAAGACTGTGACTGTCATATGCTCTATGTCAATTGACATAGAACATATGACATTGCAGCAGCATCTTCCACACACAGGCCCTTCTTCATTCCTTTCCTGTCTGCTTATCAGACTGGCCAGACCTTTTCAGCTAGAGTGAAACCCTAACCACATCATCTCTACCAAGCGTTCATCTCAAGGAGAGCATCCTTCACTCCCTCTAGTCCTCTACCCTTTTGGCTCCACCTCTCCAGCCAACCTCTTTGCCAATCCTTGCTTTGGGGTTTGGCTGTCCATGTGGAAGTCGGCAGGCAACTCCCTCTACTGATGTCTGATATTCAGCCGTCTCCATTCCTGCCTTTCTGGCTTGGATATGTCAGCCAACATACCCTTCTGTTGCTCTCTTGCCTTCTGTCTTCCCTCAGGAACATCCTAACGCTACCATCCAGGAATTTCCACAATACTATGGTCTGTGGCAGATCTTAACTGTTAACCTCTCACTCTTAGGTAGCCTTTTTCCTGATTGCACCCTCCCACATATCTAACTCACCCAGTCTTTCCCCTTATACGGCCCAGGCACCCTCTTTGAAGGTCAAGTGTGAGCCAGCTAATGAGTCACTGGTGCACTGACTCCTTTCTCCTTAAAGGGATCTGAGAAAACTCTTTGGCTGTGTCTACATTGGCACCCTTTTCTGGAAATGCTTAAAACGGAAGAACAGATTTCTGTTATAAGTATTTCCAGAAAAAGAGTGTCTACATTGGCAGGATGCTTTTCCGGAAAAGCACTTTTTCCGGAAAAGCGTCCGTGGCCAATGTAGACGCACTTTTCTAGAAAAAATCCCTGATCGTCATTTTCGCGATCGGGGCTTTTTTGCGGAAAAGACTACTGGGCTGTCTACACTGGCCCTTTTCCGGAACAGTTTTTCCGGAAAAGGACTTTTGCCCGAACGGGAGCAGCATAGTTTTTCTGGAAAAACACTGACAATTTTACAGTAGATCGTCATTGCTTTTCCGGAAAAGCAAGTGGCCAGTGTAGACAGCTGGCAAGATATTCCAGAAAAGCGGCTGCTTTTCCGGAATAAGTGGCCCAGTATAGACACAGCCTTCTTGTCTGGTGAACTGCATGGAGAGGAGGGACAGAGACTGCACTAGCAGCGGCAAGAAGGGGACAGACTGGAAGGGATATGCATCATTCTTCCAGCAACCCAAAAGACTTCCCATAGAAAAGCACAGATAGTGCGGAGCTCTATTAGCTTACTTGTCTACAGAACATCTTCTATGAATGAGATTCTCCTCTGAGCAGTATATCTCCATACTTAAGCCGTGGAGAAAAATGGAGTTACAAAGTTGACATAGTCTAGGCCTCTTTCTGGATTCTGGTTTGAGATGGTCCTGTGTAATCTATTTCCTAAAGGGAGAAAGGTCAAACCTCCCCGGTGCAGAGAAGAGGGTGGTTCTCCAGGAGGGCTCTCATCTGCTAAAGCCCTCCCACCTTTTATGTTCAGTTTTTTAATGCAGAAGATGTTGATCTGGTAGTTCACAGAACACCACTTCTTAGCAAGATAGAGATTAAAGAAATCTGGTAGTTTTAAGAAAGCCCTTTTGCAGTTATAAGGAGCCCCCAAAAGTTGTGTAAACATTGAAGAAGTGAAATCACCTCTAATTTTTGTACTTGTATATTCCCATGCACGTCATCTGATTTGCCTCAAAGTTTCCAGACATCTTCCATGCTGGAATAAGATCACTCATTAAATTTCAAGTGGATTAATTCAAATTTGAAGGAGTCGATATGATGTTAATAATCAAGCCTATAATAAAAAGCTAGCTTCAACCTTACAGAGGAACTCTCATCTCAACATAATTCATATGTGAACAATGAATTTTAATAATTCATTTTGAACTTCTCCAGGAAACACATTATTTCAGTTCAGACTCTGACCTATTAATTACTTTGATCCCACAAATCATGGAGCACTAGTTGACAGTTATTCTCTTGATCCATGTGGGAGTAATAAGACTGTTCAATGAAAAGTTTCCAAATGAGGATTCACTACTGCCCCAAGAGAAGCTGCATTTTGTAGATAAAAATTTTAAGTTATGATGGCTTCTGGTTAACAGCAAAAGTACTGAAAAAATGCACTTATTAAAATGCTCACTGAGTGTCTCCTCTGAAGTAATGATAACATCATCAAATTTCAGAACCATTGGGGCAGCCAATGCTAGAGAATTGATTGACTCTCTTGCAAAGTGGCTCTAATTCAACTAATTAGATGTTGAACGGGTGTTAAAGTTCAGCGTGAGTGATTCATTGCTTTTTCAGCAACTCTTCCTTTCTCATTTAAAGTTCCTGAAAGTTAAAATAGACTATAGGAACAGGTATAAACATGAAGCAGCTTTGTGTTTGAAGAATTTTTTGTGAGCTGCTGCATTTTTTTTTAAATCGAAGTTTAGAAACCGATCATCTCCCTGCCATAGAAAAATCCCACAAAATGGGCAAATTTACCCAAGCAAGTTCCACGCAGACTTTCTAAGACAAGACCTTCCTCAGTATGGAAAAATATCAGCTACTCATTCAGAATGTGACCTAACCACATGACATTCAAAGAATGGAAACCATACTTTGCTTCCCTAGTCCATCTTCTTCACCCATCTTGGACTCTCAGGGGTAAAATCCCCAAAGCACTTTAATGACTAAGCCCCATTTTTAGGTGAAATCTGCAAAACTTTTGCAATCTGCAAAGCCTCTAGCTTGGCTGGCAATTCTTGTCTCCTTCACTGTAGGCAGGAGATAGGAGCCCAGGGGCCTAAGCCCCAGAATGATTCATAGACTGGGGAAGATAGGTAGCTGAATGCCTTCCTAAATCACATATAGGGGGCCAGAAGCAGTAGGTCTGTTCAGAGGCTTGCCCACCACATCAGGCCAGTCACCTGAGTTTGCACAAAACATTAGGGGCAGAAGGGAAATGGCAATGCTCCCTTTGTAATGTGTAGCATAATGGTTAGGGTACTTTCCCATGATATAGTGGTTCTCAGTCAGTGGCCCCAGGGGCTCCTGCAGGGCTGTGAGCAGGTTTCAGGAGTAGTTTGTGTATGAATAACACATACTGCCTAGGGCAGGCATGTCCAAAGTCCGGCCCGAGGGCCAATTGCGGCCCGTGTTCCGGTTTAATACGGCCCCACAGGTAATTTGGCAATATCTATCTTTTATGGCCCCCAACGAATCCATATATATTGAGATGAATACATTGTAAAATCTCAGTTAATGTCAGTTGGTCTAAATCAGTTATAAATATATTTGGACACAACATGTATACTTGGTGTTATGTTCCTGTTCATATTTTTTGAACTTAAAAGTTGACAGACAACTTTTATTACCAATAATATGTAATGTACTTTACAATGTTCCTGACATATATTTCAGCTTCCTGGATTTTTTTTTCATCTGGCCTTCAGATATGAAAGGCAGAGTGATTTAACACCTGTTTAGATTTGTCATCCATGTGACGCAATGAAAAGTATGCCATTTGCAATAAACGTCGCATAAAATAGTTAATTTGCATTTAATTTTAATGGTTCAAAGAATGTCAGGCAAAATGGTCGGCCCTCACGCATGTTCACTTCATCAAATCTGGCCCTCTTTGAAAAAAGTTTGGACACCCTTGGCCTAGGGACTGATTCCTCCAAAGTAACCAAATCCTTGCTGAAGCATGTGATGTCATGCATATTAATGCAATGTACTGTAAATGCATATAAAGGAAAGTTTTCAGTATGACTTGGGATCTGTGAGGTATGCTACTTTCACCTCTGTTTTTATGTGTGGTCAAGGCAGCTTTGCTGTATGTCAAAAAAAGGCACCCCAGTTATGAAATCTGGAGTCCAGCTGAATAGAAGAAGTCTCAGAGAACATCCCATCCTTTTTACTCAAAAGGAAAAGTACTCTTTCTCTCTGTTGCTCTGATATTGATTCACTAACATAATGTCAATCAAACTGCATCAGCATGAAACCCATTTTATCATTTGTAGTCTTATAAACCATAGAAGACTTTCATGATTCCATTTTTGGCCCACACTGATTTTAATGAACTTGCTCCTGGCCAACAACTTTCAACATTAGTTTTACATGCATAAAACCTCTAGAGGTTTTTTCAAATATCCAGCTGGCATTAAATCATTCATTTATGAGCTTCTGCTTTATGAGTAAGTGAGATATATAAATAAAATATGGTAGGATTAGGCCTTGTTCTTTGTGCCACTGAAATCGATAAGTTCAATATTGACTACAGTGGGGGTAGGACCAGACCTTTGAGGTGTGTGCATCTGTATTTGCAGAAACACCAGTCTCTACACAAGTAGCGAGATTGAACGTATATTATAATAATTTCAGTCACTCCTGTGTAAACACTTGAATATTTAAGCATTTGCAGCCTAAGGTTTGAAACATGTTAACTAGTTTTTTAATAGATGGTTTAGAAACTAAAGTTGCTATGTCCTTATCCAACTGTACTGAAGTCAATGAGAGTTTTTCCACTGAATTTAATTGGCTTTCGGTCAGACTACTAGAACTTAGATTTTCTTCTAGATTGCCAAAGTCTTCAAATTATTATGACTTGAGGATGATCAGTAGCTTTTTATTTCAATATATTGTTGTTTAAGCACATAAGAATAGCCTTACCAGGTTGGACTCATTGCCCAAACTATGATGTCTTCTGACAGTGGCCAGAGCCAGTTGCTTCAGATTGAGTAAACAGAACAGGGAAATTTCAAGCCATCATCAGGTCCCAGGGTCTGGCAGTTAAAGGTGTAGGGAGACTCAGCAT
The DNA here is from genome assembly GCF_052426305.1 of Pelodiscus sinensis. Taxonomy (NCBI): domain Eukaryota; kingdom Metazoa; phylum Chordata; order Testudines; family Trionychidae; genus Pelodiscus; species Pelodiscus sinensis. Next base: position 137,619,420 of record NC_143054.1, read on the forward strand.
ATGTAGTAGTGTCCCTGAGCATCTTGGCTAATAGCAATTGATGGACCTATCCTCAATGAATGTATCTAATTCTTTTTTTTTTAACCCAGGTATACTTTTGGCCATCACGAAATCCCATGGCAATGAGTATAATGGGGTGACCATGCCTAGTGTGAAATAATACTTCCTTTGATTTGTTTTAATCCTGCTTCCTATTAATTTCATTGGGTGACCCCCCTAGTTCTTGTGCTATGGGAAGGGTGCAATAATACTTCCTTATCTATTTTTGCCTCACTGTTCATGATTTTATAGATCTCGATCATATTCTCCCCCTTAGCCCTCTCTTTTTTTCTGTTATGAACAGCCCACTTCTTTTAGTCACCTTCATATTAGTCCCTCTTCATATGGAAGTTGTTCTATACCCTTAATAAGTTTTGTTGCCCTTCTCTGTATCTTTTACCATTCTAATCCAGCGTTCTTGAGAGAGGTCCACCTAAACTGCAACTTTTACCAGAAACCGATTCCTCTTATGATTTTTTTTAACTTTCCCAAATTTATTTATTTAAGATTGATCTTAACATGAACGGAGAGCAAAGGTGCAGAGAGTCACTGTCTCCTAGCACCTTTGACCTATGAATTACAGGCCCTTTAATAGAAAGAAAGAATGGGGGTGAGTGTATGAGCCTGAGATTTGGATGACCTAGGTTTAATCCATCGTTTTGACACTAATTTCCTGTCTGATCTTGAGTAAGTCACTTAGGCCGTGTAATTAGGGAATTATTTTGAAATTACTAGATTCGACTTAACTCCAGATTTAACACAATTGAAATAGCATGTCCCCACTTTGAGGGAGCATTGCAATAAGTTTAGAATTAGTCCAAAATAGCAAATCCACATTGATTGGCGCCTGCCTTGGACTTAGAGCTGCCGGAAGCACTCTGGGGAGGGCAGCAAGAGGGCAGATACTTCAGATGGCTGCTTGGTCAGGCAAGCTTTCAGGGGCTCCTCTTTATAGCCGTGTCTCACAAGCCCTCCTCCACTGCCTTCCCCTCATGGGGCACAAAAGGGACACAGTTGGCATGTGCTGCCTTGTGCTCTGGTTGCTCTTGCAGATGCCACAGCACTCACAGCATAGAGCCAGAGCTGCGGCAAAGCAGTGCCAGGCTCCCGGGCCTTGTGCTATGCCTCATGGTGCAGTACTTCCGGACTGCCCACATGTTGCTCCAGCAGGACCTGCAGGACGAACCCTAGAGTGGAACACAGGCCCTGATCAGCCAAGTTCTGATGCTCCTGCAAGTAGCAAAGACCACCAACCAGGGGATAGACAATAGGAGAGTGACTGGGAAAAGAACCGGACAAGAGGGAGGTGGCTCAGGGATGGGGCTGAGAGTATCACCTACCTCTGGATGGTCAGGAGGCTTCAGCTGACTAAAAGATCCCACCACCCTGTAGCTGGCGGTGGCTGTAGGTGGCTGGCGGTGGCTGGCGGCCTGCTCCATGCACGATGCCATGTGCTCCATCACTGAGGTGAGGGAGGAGAATGTGATGTCATGTTGGCATACTAGCTGGTCCCAGGTGACATTTCTTTGCTCCTGCTTATGCTGGCACTCCTCCCGGGTGGTGGTCCACTTCTGGCACTCATCCTCAAGCCCCTGGATTATGGACTGCAGGCAGGCCAGCTGCTCCCATATGAGGTCCTTCTGGGTGCATTTCCTCCTGCAGATCCCATGGAGTTGAGTAGATGATGTGGAAGATGGGGAACATGCCAAGCTCACAGCTGTCCCACCTGTGAAGAAAAGTTACAAGGGCAGTCATCCTATGAGACACTGTTTGAAGCTTAGCCCTAATCTCTGAGCCCAAAGGACTAGGTTCAGACGACGTTGAGGTGCTTCAAATAAGGCCATATGTTGCTTAGACAGTGGGCTCTTTCCAGCACAGGCACAGACATCCCAGGGGAACATGGCAACATCCACGGCCCAGGACAAGCAGGCATGATAAGGTGTGGGCCAGGCCAGGAGCCTGCAGGTGGGAGCGGGGGGATGGTGCGGCTTAGCTTCCTTCTGTGTCCTGCATGCATCAGGTCTATCACTGGTGGCATCCACAGAGAGAGAACTTCTATCCCTACTGGAGAAGGAGATGTATGAGTGGCAGGTGTCACTTGCCGGAGCGAGTGCTACTGGGTTCCCCTTTTCTTCCTCCGCCTGGCAGGTTCCCATGCATGCGATCAGTCTACTTCATATTGCTGCGCTTGAATGGTGGATTCTGCCTGAGTGCATAAAGGGGAGGTCCAAGGGAGCACTGGGGTCTATCATGCCTGCCTCAGATGCTGCTGTCTCACAGGGGACTTTCACAGCTCACCACAAGACAAGCTGCCAAGACTTTTAATTACTGCAGAAGAAGGGGAGCAGTGGAGATGCCACATGTGGATACAGCGGTCAGAGCTGCAGCTGTGAGAGGCCTCCAGAGGCCAATTATTTTGAAATAGCAGCACTGGAGCATCCAGACTAATGCTATTTCGAAGTAACTTTTAAAATTAGAGTTATTCCCTGAGAAAAGCAGGAGTATAGATTTAGAAATAAGTGGGCCATTATTTTGAAATAACGAGCTTGGTTGTGTGGACGCTCCACTTATAAATTTGACCTAACGGGGCTTGTTTCAAAATAACACCCTAATGTAGACCAGGGCTCAAGCTACTATCTCTCATCTGTTAAACACAGACATTAGCACTTTCCTACCATTGTATTATGAGTTATTTGGATATTACAATAAAGGGGACTGTATAATACCCTTCTGTCACCATGGTCCATGGGAGCCATGCTGAGGTTACTCAATTAACCTGCCCCATTAATTGCAATCTCCGAACATGGTGGACATGGCGTGGCAGCCCAGCCAGCCTGCCACGTGGCCCAAAATGTTTGGACTGGGATTGGATGAAGCCTGGCTTCACAGGAGGGAGGGGGTGGCAGGAGGGCAGAGGGAGAAGTGAGGTTTCAGGTGGAAGGGGCGGGGCTGAGGCTGGGGCTTGTCTTCCCCTGCTGGGCCTTCACCCACTGCCCAGGCTGGTGTATAATCCAATATTTAGTTTTACTAAGCCAGCACCAAAACAGCGTCTACAATACCTTACTGATTACTCAGAAGCCAAAATACTGTTTTCTTATAGCAACTCAGCTTTTGGCTTTCACCCAGACACTAGAATCAAATATAAAGACTACTGAAAATCTTAATCACCGTATAAGAAAGTTCTACCAATCCCAAAGGATCAGAAACATTACCTCTCAAGTTAATGAATATTTCAGATCTTACCCAGATAGTCTTATGTTCCGTTTTTATTAACTAAACTAATCATTTAAAAAAAAGAGAAGAGACAATATTGGTTAAAGGATCCGTATACATACAAACATAAGTACAATTCTGAAATCAGTTTTATAGTAGAGTTGGTGAACTTTGGAATTTCAATGTGTTCTTTCAAAATTAGTCCATAGCTTATAGTACAATGTTCGTATTCAGGGTGATGCATTTGGGACTGGAGATCTCAGTCTTACAGCTTGAGCTTCCCCTGCAGAAAGCATCAAGCAGATCTGAGATAAAAAGGAGCAGAACTAGTGTTCCCTTTAAGGTGACCACTTGGGCCACCATCTCAAGGAGAGATTTAAGTGCTGCCTAGCTGATTAGCTGAGTAGCATGTGTTTCTATTGGTGGTGCACATAACAAAATTTATTCTACACATGGATGGAAAAAAATAGAAGTAACATCCATCAGTACCCAAGAGTTTTCATATAGTTCCAGGCTTTCTTCTGACAACTGCAAGTCCTTAGGCAAACAATAGGCAATGATAGAAACTCTGAAGTAGACCTATTTCCTAAGCATCACAGGTAATTAATTGCCTGTTGTCCACCATTAATAGGTGATTTACTATATACTTCAAAGAGAGATCAATGCAATATAATGATTTCACTATAGTTACAAACAATGAGTAGTCCTGTGGCACCATAGGGTACATCTACACTTGCTCCCTAGTTCAAGCTGCGGATACAAATGTAGACGACCGAAATGTCTAATGAAGCGGGGACTTAAATATCCCACACTTCATTAGCATAATCTCACCCACGCGTTATTCCACTCAATAGCTGATTCAAACCAGGAAGTGCGCTCCGGGATGTGTTAGTTCGAACCAAGAGGTTTGATTCGAAATAATGCGTCCTGGAGCGCACTTCCTGGTTCGATCAGCTGTTGAGTAGAATAACGCAAGGGTAAGATTATGCTAATGAAGTGCGGGATATTTAAATCCCTGCTTCATTAGCAATTTCGGTCTGCTACATTTGCATTCCTAGCTCAAACTAAGGAGCAAGTGTAGACGTACCCTATATAGAGACTAACAAATATATATATATAATATCATGAGCTTTTGTGGGTAGATGAGTACTGATGAAGTGGGTCTTACCCATGAAAAATCATGGTACTATATATATTTTGTTAGTCTCTACTGGGCCACAGGACTATTTGTTATTTTTAAGATTACAGACTAACATGGCTGCTCCTCTGAGATTATATTTACAATTTATTTAAATGTTAAAATCTTTTTGACCTCTGAATTAGCAGACTACAGCATAGAAAGGAATCCTTAGTTGGGTTTATTTCTTTGGTACAAATAACTGTTTTCATTTTCCTGCATGAGTAATTTGCTGCTCCCCTCATTTTTGGGTCTTGTCACATGTTGTGTTCCACATTTGGGCCTTGGCAAATTGATGGGTAGGAGAGAAAGTTAGAGCAGCTGAATACTTTCATAACAGCTACAGATACTTGCGAGTCAGCCCCCTGTCAAATCGTGTGACTGGCTTAAAAATAATATATATAGGCACTTTGTATTTGCCCCTTTGTTTTTTGAGCACTTACAATTTGTGTGTTCAAGCTCTTTCTCCACAGCCATTATGGCTAAAAATTTTCTTTCCCTCATTGCAAGACGCCTCCTCCTCCATGTTTCTCAAGGAATGAAGCTGTGGTCAACAGTAGATGGTTAGCTACCCAGTCTGCGTACACACAGCCTCCACAAAGCTAATCCTGTCTTCCAGGATATGTCCTGATAGTCTTGAGACCCGTGGAATCTTGCCGGTGAATTCCATCTTGAGGATTCTTTTAAATTTCTCACTCAGATTTAGGTTTCCTAATGTTTTCAGGTAGCTTCTCTCCCACTCAGTTACTGTTTTGGGGGCAAAATGGCAAGTGTTTTACATTTTAAAGTTGCCCCCTTTTTTTGGCATAGTTTTTTTGTATCAACCCATGGAAGTCCCTACTACAGGATGTTATGAAGGCCATGACTTTAATAAGATTAAAAAAAAAAACCTAGATAAATTCAAGGAGACTAAGTCCATCAATCACTATTAGCCAAAATGGACAGAATGGTGTCTCTAGCATCTGTTTGTCAGGACTTGTAATGGGTGATGGGATAGATCATTTGATTATCTGTTCTGCCAGTGGCCAATGACAGGTACCCCAGAGAGAATGAGCAGAAGACACGATACTGGGCTAGACGGACCTTTGGTCTGACCCAGTACGGCTGTTCTTATAGAGCTAGATTTGCCCTGTATAAAGTGGAGGTGTGTTGTTTTTGGCATCACCCCAGGAGCAGCACAGTTGGACATTATGACCATGTATAGTCCCCTTCATGTTTTCCATCCCTCTCCCTTACTCCACAGAAGCAGTGATTTGCTATTTGTTAATTTCAGTAACAAATTACCATCACTCTCCCTCTGAAGCCAGATCAGCTATCTTTGCTGCACATTGGGGCTGAAACAGAACCCACCCCATTTTCTGTTCTCAGTTTGTTCTTCTACTCGATGAAGGCAGCAATGCAGCCAGCACTCACCACCACAATTTCTCTGTTTATACTTGTCCATCGTTTCCCAGTGCCTGGAGACCGGTAAAGATAAGATGGAATTCTGCCCTCTTATACCCCTGAACTCCTGTGTAATCCAAGCAATGATCAAGAGCAGAACAACTAGTGAGGACATGTGGAATATTTTCCATTTATGCAAATACAAACTTTAATGGATTCTGATGAAATGCAATAATTTCCCCCACAACCATAATCATTTTATGGAGATATTTAAACCAACTGTCCTTTCACAGGGCTGATGGTAAGCCTGAGATATGCTCTTTTTTCTTCAAATGGCCTGACAAGTCTTTTTTTCTGAAAAAGTAAAACAAAGTGGGTGCTTTAGCCAAAAGCTGAGATGTACAAAACTGAGTGACAAGAAAATAGGACTTTAAATCTGGACACTAACTAGTGGTGTAAAAAACTAAGCAATTGCCAATTGAGCAGTTAAAATGGAACTGTATATCTAATATTATTTATACAGTTTAATTATTTCAAGACAAAATTGTAGGGACAAGTTTTATAGCTATTAGGTTATATTGGAAAATTGGGTAATGCATAAAAGGACAAGGTAATGAATGTTTTTGCATACAGAGATATAGAGAGTAGCAATAGATCAGTTTATCTTTATGTTAGTGGTGGGGTACTGTGCAGCAGAGATACAAGACTGCTTCTGTGTCTTCACCAAATGTCATCGCCAATGTGCTTACCACAAAAATGTTGTAAGTTATTACTATTTCTTCAGTTAGGCAGGAAAGGTCAACTTTGTTCCTGGTGTCACTCTGCTAAAGCCAATATAAAACCAATTTTTTAAACTTTCTATGACTTAATGCAGTCTGGAGCATTTAGCTATATGTGCTATCACATTGGAAGAGAATGTGCTATTAGTAAAGAAATGTCACATCTGCTTTCCCTCTGCACATATGTGTACAGATGTAGTATTTGGCTGGGAACAATTTTATGCAAAGCTGCAACAATTAAACAGAAAACATGAGAAACTTGTATTATATTTTAAAATTTAATACATAAAAGCAATTTGCAAAAATACATAGGTAAGATAATGGAGAATCTACAGTTTTCTTAAACAGAGGATTTTTTTTGTGACCTTATTAATTGGGTATTTCAAATTCTTTAATTTCCACTAATGTACATATGTACACAATAATGCAAAAGCTAAGCAGGACTTTAGAGTTGTACATTGCTGATGATTAGAACTGAGCCAATAATTGATTTATTGGTTTGACAGCTATTCTTTTGGTGTTTTTAACAAAAGCTAATTCTTTTTTCAGGTGAAACAAAACATTTCTAATATCAGTTCAAAATGTTATCTTAAAGTGAAATGTCAATTCAAACTTTTTTGATGTTTCATTTTAAAGAAATCATCTGCATCACCATGAATCGTATTGGTGCATTAATAGTTAATTCAATATTAGTTTTAAAAAATTGCCCAGCTTTACTTCTGATGCATATATTTCTTCTTTATAGATCTTGTGGCACTGTAGTTGTTTGAAAAGTGCAAATCATAAGATTACAGCAACACAGCAGGATGGCTTTGTAAGTTTAAAAAAATGTGGTAGAGAATTCCTTTTCTATTACACTACTGATCATAGACTCTGGGCATGTTTTCTAAATTATCTGCAAAATATTTCCCTTCTTGGGGAGGGAGAAATAATAATTCCAACTTTCAAATAATGAGAGGACCTGTCCCAGAAGCCCTCATTTACATGAAGAGCCCTGACTTACGCAAGTAAGTGTTGCAGAATTGGGCATAGAGGTGAGAATGTATTTTCAGGAAGTTGAATGGAAGCGGGTGATAGTGCAGATAGATAACCAAGAGTCTGGAGAAAGAAATGTAAATTGCCTGAATGTGGCCAGATTTGGATTTACTCATAAATCTGGTGGGAGTGAATTCCATGCAGGGTCCCTAACTGGGAGGAGCAAGGGGGACAGTTGCCCCACAGTTCAGTGATTTTTAAATGGGACCAGGGCTCTGGCCTTTACCGCAGTACCAGCATTGTCCTGGCCCTTTAAATCATCACAAGAGCCCAGTGTGTCTCAGTCTGGGTGGTTCTGAAGGCTGGGTTGTTGAGGCTAGCCCCAAGCCCTGCCCCTTCCACCTGAGGCCCCTCCCCTTCCAGAGACCTGGAGCTGATCACCCCACTTTGCCCGTGGCCTGGTAAAGTCTGTCATCAGCCCTGATTCCATAGTTTTATACTTTCCACGGGACAGTTTGGTGAGAATATTTGATGGCTTGGCCCCACAACTCATGGGAACCTCAGTCTTCAGTCAGTTGGCTTAAGTTCCAGACAAGCACTGTTGTCATGGGGAAAGGGAGATGGAGACAAATATGCTATGAAATAGAAGCAAACAGCCAGATCCCAAGCTAGCCAAAATCCTCATCCTTCAATTTACTCCAAAAAGGCTTTACAAGGCTACACCATACTTGTTAAAGATGAGCCTTGAAGTACTTAGTTATTTTCTGTGCCCAAGAAGCTGCATTATACTGTGCATAGGAGAAGAATTGGATGATTTTCTTGCTTTATATCTTCCATATTGCTGGATTTTTGTTGTTAACCTAAGCAATATAAAACCATTCTTTATTCTTTAGTCTACAGATAACCAGGGAGCAATGCATAGCTAGCTAGATCTTACAGCTTTTGCTCAGACTTCATAACTATGCACCTCGCCTTATTCCAAAGATGCTGCTGCAAGGGATTAGAGCAACTGTGCACCATTGAGCTGGAACACAACACTGGATAAATGACTGGTTTGGCTGGCAGAGCCAAGGAAGCCTTTAGTAAGGTTGCAGAATTGTGTTGACGATTACATAGAATCATGGTTCAGAAACCAAATGCCCCAGAGAGAATAAACACAAAGGAAGACAGAAACAGACGGATTAAACTAGCAATTTACTATAAAGTCATTCATATAATACACTTATTTCTACAAATTGACAGAAAGTGCAGCAACTTTTTTTCCTGGAGTTGACCTTTAACTGTGAGCCTTTATGGATTTTCAACAGTAACAAGCTTGAAAATCTTCTAATTGTAAGTGACAAGGTTGGAGGTACAAAATGAAGCATCTGACTAAAATATATACAATAAAGGCTGGATTCTTATCTATATTAAGGTCACCTTAGTTCACAGGAGGTGTGACAAAAGAAGATGGGGCATCTTGCAAAAGTGAATAGAATCCCATGCTACAGTTACTTAACAGTAGATTCCACTCCATAGACCGAGGAACAATGCCTTAGGGCAGGACAGGCCCACAACATCCTGAGGTGGGGAGCTCAAATGACGCCCTCATGCCCCCTCGCTTGGGCCAAAACTTTGAAAGGTCTCAATTCTGCCTTCTTCCTGTTCTACTCCTCTCATGGTACTGCAGAGAGAATACATATACACCAACAGCAGATACAATTTTCTACACTCTGGGTCCTAGTGGTGCCCTTCCACAGTCTGGCACCTGAGGCGGACACCTCAGTTCGCCTCATGGTAAGGCCTTAGGGTATGTCTAGACTGCAAGTTTCTTTCAAGAGAAGCTTTTTCGACAGAGCTCTTTCGAAAAAGCTTCTTTCAAAAGAGAGCATCCATATCTCAAAACTGGATCGAAAATGCAATCTGCTTTTTCGAAAGAGAACATCCAGACCGCATAGACGCTCTCTCGAAAGAAAGCCCTGATTGCTATTCACAGAATGGCCACCAGGGCACCTGTGCTTTTTTTGATTGCCTTTTCTTTCGAAAAATGTCCCTGTTCTGCATCCACACACAACTTTTCTCGAAAGAGCTCTTTCAAAAAAGGCATTCTTACTTGTAATTTGAGGCTTACCAATGTTGAAACCCCCCCCCCCCCCGCATTCTTTCGATTTAATTTAGAAAGAAAGCGGTTGCAGTGTGAACGCAGGTGAAGTTTTTTCGAAAAAAGGGCAGTTTTTGGAAAAAACAATGTAGTCTAGACATACCGTTAGTGATTCATTCTTGGTGACACCTTTGGAAACAGGTCTCCTCCACCCTTGAGTCTATTCCCACCTGTGGTTCTAGAAAATTGTGAGAGAAATAGTATTTTGTTTTAACAAGCAGAGGTGTTTGGAAAATGGAACATATTTTCCATGACCATTTTTGAAAGAAAATGAAAAATGTTGGGGGGGTTGGATTGCAAAAAAACTGGAAATTTTCAAATAAAATGAATAGTTGTTGACCTTTTTATTTAGAAAGAGGTCATCTTTCACTAAAAGAAGAGGATGTTGACAGAGCTAGTTAAATATGTTCTATGAGTTTTTTTCCAAAGAAAATACACATTATTTTAAACAGGAGCCAAATGTTACTGATAGTGGTTGCTCAATGCAATCACAATGAGCACTGATATATGTTTCTAAATAACACAGAAATAAACAAATATGTATCAGGATTGAGTTTATTTTCCTTCTCCTTACACATGCATTTTGAATTCAACCAGTCTGCAAACTGTTTTATTTATTAATACTATAATAACCTGGACACTTTAAAATTCTGAAATATTTGTATCACCCTCTTAATCAAAGTGCAGTACAACCTTTCCTTAACCAAATGATATTTGTGGAAATGCCTGAACATAACTAATTAAACTTTAAAGAGGATAATTGACTTTAAAACTTAATAATTTGAATACCTCTGGAATTTACCTGAAGGCAACAAGTCACTTTCATTTAGCTCTCATTAAATAAAGATGAACTGATGTGGCTGAACCCTATGGTACAAATCTGTCCAAACACATGAGTGATTGCTAGAGTTTTATTGCTAGGCATAGAAAGGTAGGGGTCTCATGTGGAGTCAAGATAAATTTTAATGGGAAGGACAGGAAGCAGAGTTCCTTCCCTGATAAATTTTGAAATACTTGCGCCTGGGAATAGTTTAGAGTTTGGTTTTCTACCCAAGACGTGGAGATGCACATGATATTTGTTTAGAATTTTCAGTAAAATAGTTGTTTAAACGAACAACAACAATCAACTTCAATTACACTTTTGTTTAAGCATTTGTACCTTCTGTTTACATTGTGTAACAGCCTAAGATCACTAGAACTGAATCAAGATTCAAGGCACAATAGCTTTTTCTCCTAAAAACAAAAAACAAAAAAACCCAGTTTCACCTGGTACATAAGTGGAAGATGTGGTTGGAAAAAAAAGGACAAAATAGGCACACAATGTGTATTCTCTTTTTCAAACAAAAAAATGTAAAATATCATGGGCAATATCAGTTCTGAATTATTCTGAGCAGCCAAAATAGTCAGTTTCACTTGTTGTTCCCATTAAAGTCAACTTACCTAAAATTCAATACGTGCTTTTGCTGGATAAGGACCTAAATCAGTAAGTTTTCCTTGGTATCGGTTAGGCACTTTCATAGTGGGGAAAAAAAGCGAGAAAAAAAACTAATCAGGAAGAAAAAACAGTAAAGCTACAAAAAATTGGCAAGGACCCTTTTCTGAAACTTTCTAAATTGCAAGTTGCGGTAGCCCCTTTTCAAAACACTGACAAAACATGCATACAAAGTACATGAGTATTTTAGTCTGTCTTATGGATAGCCTCTACCTCTAGGACATCTATGGAGCCCCTGTTGCAGTTGAAATCTATTCTCTTTCCCTGTAGATCTCTAGACTAAGGCAGCTGGTTGGAGTCTTAATCAGGTGTAGTAGCTTCTATGGGTGCTGGTGTAAGGTGAGGGGATTTTGATGCACCTGTAAAAGTACAAATGTTTACGCATCTGATATTCATAGGAAACAGGCAAGGAGACAAAACTTGATTTTCATGGACTAAATGGGTAAACACTCCATTTTACTGTAATGTCATCCACACAAAAAATATAGGGGTTGCTTACATTAGCCTTTCTTTCTCACTCCACAGTGCAAAGCTGTGCTTTCAGGCAGCAAGTAAAAGGAGGGGCATCCCTGTAATCAGCCTTCTTATAAAATGGCCCCAATCAGCCAGGAATCCAGGAGCAGAACAGAATCCTCTGAAAGGGAAAGATTCCATGTGGCAAAGAGCCAGAAAGGACGGAAATTTTAGGCAAATCGGAAGGTGGGGAATACTGTAAAAGAGAAGACAAAAATAATGTTTCTTCCTTCTCCAGGTTTCAAGGCCATTTGGCTGTCAATGACTGGACTAAATACACATATAAAATTAATTCGGCAGTAGCCATGAGAAGAGAAACAGTATTATAATCATCTGAGGAAAGACTGGATATAAAAAAAAAAAATCTTGCCAGAGAGAGTCTATCTCCCTGGGCAAGTTCCTGACTAAACAGCAATGGAGTTTCTGGAACTTTCAGTCTTTCACCCGGTGGGTTGAGGTGTACCTGAAGAGAATAGATGTTCCAGACAGAAACAATTCCTCAAACAAATTTTACATCTTTTTTATTTATTTTTAAATCTTCTAAATTGCACTGGGTATTTCAAAATGTGCCAGGAAAAGATCTCCCAGACCTTCCTTGTGCCCCTCGCACAAATGCAGGTTTATTTAAGAAGTACAGAAGTATAGAATAATTACCATTCTCTCCACCCACCAAAAATAAATTCATTTTATTTTTCATCGGTGTACTTTTTTTTTTAATCATGATAGAAAATGGCCTGAAGGTTATGCTTGTGTTCATTTTAAACAAAATGTGATTTAGAAGGTTTGTATGCATAAAGAAGCATGCTGTGGCTCACCACTCTAGCAACATTCTAGAAAAGGCCGAGAAGAGGGGGTTGAGTTCAACATATGGAGTGGAGAAGTATAAGCATGTGATGAACAAATCCATATATGGAAATGTTAAATATGATTGGCCAGAAGTTTGTGTTATGTAACTTGTTATGTAACTGCTATGTGCTGTAAAATAGCAAGGGGAAGGGCTCCTTGCTCGAGGGACTCTGGTTGATTTTTGTACCAGGGGCTCACCCTTTGTACACATTGAATAAAATCTCATTGAATTGAATTGAATTGAATGAAGTATTGAAGACCTTTGATTCTGCTCGGCATCTGACTCATTTGGGTATTATTGGGTACCACAAAATCTCAACAGGCCCCACCTTATGAATGAGGGGCATGCACGCCAATATGCATTTATTATTTTCCCCTGACCGCATCCTGTTCTCACAAGATGTTAATAAAAGTTCCCATCATGAATAAGTTTGAGACCCATGCCACCAAAACTTTCTCTGATCCTGTTAAAAAGGAGTCCTGAAGTCAACTACAGGCTACTGCTCCTAGACTTTTATACAGAAGTCCCTGTTAGCTGATAATTGCCTCTCCTAAAACTCTGTGCATTGATCCCAGCTGGGTTTGATTGTGTCTAAGGCTCTCATTATCAGGAAATGACTGGCAGTTTCGCAGATCCAGACTATAGCTGGATCAAAACTAGGGACAGGAAACTGCTGTTATTTTTTTCAGGTAAAGCAGCTTTTATGAAATGGGAGGAAGGAGTAAAAATATAGATATAATCTCTTCTGGAGAAGAATTGCCCTCAGAACAACCCTGAGATCAGAGAAATAAAGGTCTGGCTTTCTAAATTCCTAAGATTGATGCAGGTAAATCTTTAATGAACATCTAATATTCAACTGATGCTGTCTCCCGTCTTGTGATTAAACTAGTTTAGGAGGAAAGATGGGAAAGATGATTTTAATATGGAAATTAGTGTTTATCTTCCGAGGAAAAGGCATGATAAAGTCAAAATCACTTTTTGGAAACAAACTCTATAGAGGGGACATCTCTTTATCTAGAATGGATGAAGGCACCTGGAAAAAGCTGCTTTAAAAGAAAATAACTTTTGACAGCCAGTTACCCTCTGGGGCTCACAGACAATTCCATCAAGATTTGCAAGACAAGGAAGTATGGATGTCAAACATGGCTCTCCTGCTTTCACTTCTGCTCCCAAATAATTATCTTCAGACACAGTCTCTCAGGAACGCTTATTAACAAAATATTTAAAGTGAAATATACATCCAAATGACCCAGATCTATGTTTTTTTCCTACCGACTATCATGTAAAGGGGAAAGAGGATGCAATGGCTAGGGAGCCAGCCTGGGAACAGAAACTCATGGCTTTTATTTTTTGCTCCACCACAACCTTCCTGTGTGTCCTTGGACTCGTCCTTAAGCTGTGTCTACACTGCACAACAATGTGGCTTCTGGGGATGTGTTGAAACTGTCCCACATGGACGCTGCTGACATGAACTCAAAGGTACCTAGTTTGTGGTAATGTAGTCCTGTTTGAAAGAGGATTGAGTTAACATGCTCTAGGTGCCATGCCAACAGTGTCCACATGGGATAGTGAAATCCATGTCTTTGGTATATTCTGAAATTCACACCTCTGGTCCACACTTTGGACTAGATCCTCAGGGATATTTAGGTGCCAAACACTAATTGAAACCAATTGGAAGCTAGTCACCTAAACACCTCTAAGGATCTGGGCAGCAGCACCCCAGAGTTACTGCTCTGAATGAAGCAGAATGGGGATCCTGAACTTCCCACAACCTGGGTCAGGGTGCTAGATGTAGGGCAATGGATCTGGGGCACAATTTCCTTCTCAGTTTGTCTTGAGAAATGCTTGTCCTGACTTAGGCACCCATATCTGAATCCTACATGGAGACAGCTGCCTCCTTTGGGACCAGAGTTAGGCACCAAACTCCTTTTGGTGCTCTCTTCTTGGTCAGCTCTCTGATAAGCATGCTGTTTCTTGTGGATCCCATTCCTGGGTGCATAACTCTCCCCATTTTTTGCGGACTTAAGGGTTATTTCAAAGAAAGGGTTTTATCTCGAAATAACCCTGTTTTCTTCTTGAAATAGCGCTATTCCGCAATAGTGCCATAATACGATTATGCAAATGAAGCATGGGAAATTCAAATCCATGCTTCATTTGCAATTTCGGATGTCTGCATTTGCATTCCTCTCTCGGAAGAGGAATGAAGTATAGACATACCCCCCATGAATTGTTTAGGGAGTGAGGATGCTCTGTTCTGAATTTCACTAGACAGATGGGCACCTAAAGCACTGAAGGTACATCTGCACAGCAGAGGTAAAGTTGAATTAAGCTACGCAACTTCAGCTAAGTCAGTTGTGTAGCTGAGGTAGAAATAGCTTAACTCGGCTTTGGTGCTGTCTACACAGCAAGGCTGTGTCTAGACTGCATCCCTTTTCCGTAAAAGGGATGCAAATTAGACACATCGCAATTGCAAATGAAGCGGGGATTTAAATCCCCCCCGCTTCATTTGCATAAACATTGCTGCCGCTTTTTTCTGACTCGGAGCTTTGCCGGAAAAAAGCGTCAGTCTAGACGGGGATCTTTCGGAAAATAAAGCCTTTTCTGAAAGATCCCTTATTCCTCTTAAAAAAAGGAATAAGGGATCTTTCGGAAAAGGCTTTATTTTCCGAAAGATCCCCGTCTAGACTGGCACTTTTTCCGGCAAAGCCCCGAGCCGGAAAAAAGTGGCAGCCATGTTTATGCAAATGAAGCAGGGGGGATTTAAATCCCCGCTTCATTTGCAATTGCGATGTGTCTAATTTGCATCCCTTTTACAGAAAAGGGATGCAGTCTAGACACAGCTCAAGAGGTTAAAGGAAGAACACTCTTCCTTTGACTTCCCTTACTCCTCATGACATGAGGGTTACCATGAGTCAGAATAAAAAGTCCTTCAGCCATTAATTTCAAGTAAATATTAGCTTTTCACATACGGTGAGATAAAGTCTCGTGTTTGGAAATTAATTTAAAAATAGATCTAAAATCTTCACAAACTACTCCTTTTCATCAGGAAGAAACCAGTGGATTTACTGAGTCTGGTTCTGATATTTCATCTGTAGTGCTCTTATGCTGCAAGTAAATGATAGAGGGATGCAGTCATGTTCACTAATGTGACTTCCATTTAATATTTATACTACTGCAGTTTCCATAAGAAGAGTATCCTTCAATAATAATCTGTGCCCCATTGTGTTGGGCTCTGAACAATCATCTTTGAAGACCAAGTCCTTCCCCAAATATGCAAGAGGAGACACTAAGGATGGAAAAGATGGATGCAATTTTATACATATTTATGCATATCCTACTTTTAAAAAAAAGGAATACAATGAGTATTTCCTATTAGTAACCTGCACAGCATTACAAATAATTTCCCTGCAACTGTTATGTATGATAGCACTGTACTAAGTGTTGGATTCAATTAAAGGTCGGTTTTAATGCTGTTTGTAGCTAATGTAGATGTCCAAGTCAATGTATTTGAAGCCATTTAGTAAAATCACCTCTTCGAGAGTCTTGTGAAATATTCCAACCAGTCCTGGAAAAGTTACTACTAACTAATTTAGGGTGGGATTTTTCCAAATCACTCAAGTGACTTAAAAAAAAGTAAGTCAATGAGATTAAATCACTTGAGTGCCTTGGAAAAATTCCACCCTTCAAAGCCATATCCTGAGTCATTGATTTTGGCCATGTTGATCTTGGTTTCTTTTTTATTAATTCACTGAGCACTTTATTTTTACAGGGAATGATCTTTATTGTACTTTCCAGACATTGCAGGCTCTCTTATGTCTCTTCTAATCTAGCTGTTTTCTACCAAGAAGATAGTGTAATTAGCTTGTCCCTCAGAACTGTTTTTACAAAATCCCAGAGGACATATGGGCTAATTTCTGCAGCATTGTTATAGAAAAAATATTATCTTACAATATCTCCAACGGAGATACTAGGGCACATATCCTTTGCAGAAGCAGAATTTCACAAGCTTTCCCAGAGAGCTACAGATAAAGAAAGCCATATTTGGAGGCATTCATCAAAAGTGACTGAAATTGCAGACATATACTGCATTAAGCAATCTATGTGAAATTAGTCATTAGCACATGTCCTGCTGGACAAGGGGTGATTTAATGTGAGTTTCCTGAAAATGACTGTAACAGTAGAAATTACCTATATAATAAAATGATCTTTCTTCATGCTGCCAGAGTGAATGTTACTCTTCTGCAAAGGTCTAAGCACCATTTAAGTTCTACTTATGCCCGATTTTGCGGGTTTAAGTGGGAGTTAAATGTAATATAGACCTAGTGCTTGCCCTCTGCACAGAACTGAATGGCACTGGAAGATGTGAATCACAGATAAAGGGCCATTCCCTGCTCAAGTAAGCCTCTCTTTGAACACAGTAGAGACTTTTGCTTGATTAAGGCGCACAGAACTAGCTTTCAAATTAGTTTTGAAGATGTAAACATCATTAAATACATCCCACCACATGTACAATTTATGGTCATCTAATTACTGGAGATTGTACCGTTCACATGGAATTTGTGGTTGCTTTGTGGAAAAGATCAGAAGCACAGCTTGAGGACTGTAGCATTCATTAGAAACAGGCATTTTTCTCTATCTGAGGGGTTCTCAAACTTCATTGCACTGCAACCCTCTTCTGACAACATGTCTCCAGAGGGGGGATCAAAGCTTGAGCCTACCAAGCCTTGCTGCCTGAGGGGTGCCAACCCCTCTAAGCCCTATCACTCTGGGCATGAGGGAAGAGGGTTAAAGCTAAAACCCAAGGTCTTCAGCCACATGCAAGGAGCCTGTAACCTGAGCCCTGCCACCCAGGGCGGAAGCCCTTATGCTTCAGCTTTGGCCTTCAGTGGTGGGGCTCAGGCTTCAGCTTTTGCCCTGGGCCCCAACAAGTTTAAGCCAGCCCCCAAAACCCCATTAAAATGGGGTTGAGACCCACTTTGGGGTCCCAATGCACAGTCTGAGAACCGCTGCTCTATCTTTTACCACACACAAATCATCAAATGTATGAAATCAACCCAAGCTCTATGAGTACTAGCCCATAAACTTCCATGCTACCAAAACACTGTGTATACTGAGGGCAACCAATGTAAGCACTGTCTGCAACAGGGGCGAGGAACCTTTTTTGGGTGGGAAGTGGCTGACCCACAGAAAAATCAGCCGGGGGCCACACACAAGTGAGAAGCAAAACCCACACACAAGTGAGAAGCAAAACCAACAAAAAACAAAAAAGCCCTCACTGATGTGGCCCCTGAATGAGAAGGAGAAAGACAGACTCCTCATATTCCCCTCACACATCAGAGCCTAGGGGAGCCCAGGTTAGTAGATTTTATGCACTCTGGCCCTGTAGTGAGATGGGGTGGGGACTGGAGCACCAACATGGGCTCCCCAATGCTGAGGATGAGCCCTGTTCCTTTGGGGTCAGATCCAGGCAAGCCTAGTAGGGTTCCCCTGCCCTGGTCTACAACATGACTGCCTAAACAATATGAATCAGTGTCCTATCAGAACAGGGAAAATACTGAAAAAAAACCTGGTGACTTTACTCATTCAGATGAAACCCTCAATTTCACTTTGTATTTGTAACCCCTTTTATTCACTCTTCACAAACACTTTTGCAAGAAAAAATTGCTCATATAAATTTTCTTGCCTACTCTGGCAATGTGGATTTGCATGCAGCTACTTCTGCAAATATGTATTCACTCTGAGGATTCATCTGACTGAGGGCATAGGAGCCATCCAGCAAGCCCTGGTCTATACTAGGGAGTTATTTTGAACCCCCGCCCCTTATTTTGAAATAATAAGAGGAGCATTCACACTACTAAGCCCATAGTTTTGAAATAATGGGCTGGTTATTTCAAAATCTGTTATTTCAAAATCTGTCCTCCTGCTTTCCTTGGCGAATAACACTTATTTTGAAATAGTGTGAGTGTGGACACTCTGCTGCTGCTATTTTGAAATAACTACCTCCCAGAGTAATTTGAAGTCATTACTCCCCAGTGCTTCCTGGGGCTCTAAGTCGAGGTAACATGTCCACAGTAACAGAGCCTGCCTCACACTAATTTCGAGGATCCTCCATAGTGGGGACACGCTATTTTGATTTTGTTATTTCAGGAGTTATTTTGAATTTAGTTATTTCGAAATAATGTCCTAGTGTAAACATGCCCTACGAGACTGAAACAATACTATGTGACTGAAGTAACCAATTGCATAGTGTGAATGGGTGATTACGGAGAAGCAATACTCCAGGCAATAAGCACAGTGAACTCTTTGCAAGTGATCCATAGCTTGAGACGTGTTTGCATAAAGTATTCATTCAATAATTTTGAATAACAAACACATTTATATAAATCAAACTCTGTTCGCAGAGGATACGCAAACAGACTCAAGGGCTACATTTAATAAATTGTTTGATGCAAATAATCCACCTAGTTTCACTGATAACCATGCTATGTTTATGTGGAAAATCTTGGGAGAGGTTGTTCTCTTTGATGTTACTGCGCTCTGACATCCTGGTGGACTACAGGGATAATATTTGGCCAGAGAAGAATTCAGATAGCACAGCTGCTGCAAGGACTGCTAAAATCAGCTCCTGGGGTCAAGAAGAAACCCTATCAGGAGAATCTCCATAGCACTTTGAAGAAGAGCATCTGTCTATGTGAGCTGCAGAGTACCCCATAAACACCTTAGGGATGGAATACAGGGAGTAAAAGAGAGACTATCCATCTCTTAGCTCTTTCCTGATCATAGCAGTGGACTAGGTGCACTAGTAGAGCATGCTACACCATCCTCAAACACAATGTATACATGTCCCAGGCACATTAGAGAGATCTGCTCTCTGGTGTAATTCCAGAGAAACTGCAATGGTTTCAATAGGTTTAGACAGCGAACAGAATTTATGAAATTGTTGTCTGAAAAAAATCTGACCAGGGTTTGATAACTGGCTCAGCTAAGGATTTGTGGCTGTGGAAAAGTTTTCTTAGTTGTATTTTTTACACAGGAATACACAAATATCAGGAATTCATCATGTCCAGCACATAAAAAGGAAACAGTGTGGCAAGAGAGCCTTTTCCAAGAGGGAATACATTCCCTTCTGAGTACAGATCATCCCATAGTCTTAAGTCCCAAGTCAAACATGCACATGTGAGAACCTTGAAGCCTTGTATAAATGCCAAAGTTCCACAGACTGAGTCCAACCCAGCAAAAAATTCCGTCTTTCCAAGTTTTAAAAGACAACGAAGAACTGGATACCTTTTTATTTGGTAACAGAGATAATCAACCAACACATTAAGCATAGTCTTCTGCTCCCTTCTCATTCCCAACTGACTGCAATTTTCTCCCTTTTAAATATCTCTGAGTCCTACTTATCATGACTGACAAGGCTATAGTATGGGGCTTGCCTTTAGGCGTCTATGGTACCTTTTTCATCAGTGTGGGGGTCTACACGTTCCATTGCAATAGGGCTGACAGATTTCAAAGCCTTCAATATGCTGTAGTGTGGAAGTAGATTTTTAAAAATTGACCTTTTTTTTAAACTAGTTTTACACAACATTTATTTGTTTGAAAAATAATCTTTTATAGTTTACTTAACTGGCCGGAGCTTATGTAAGTTTCATCAAAAAGCTTTCAAATGTAAATATCTGAATATTCACACTGAACAGTTATCTCTAAGCAGGGACAGGAAAAGTTGCTGGAACCTTTCTGAGCATTCTCTAAAAGCATGTCTAAGATTTTTATCTATCTTCAAAGTAGATTTAAAAATACTGTTGCAGATCCATTTGGAATGGGAGTGTGTTTTAATTACATTAATCACCGTGACCAACTCCACTAGGTGAATTCACCCATGAAAAAACATTGCTTTAAAACATCTCATTCTGGGTCTGTTAAATATTAATGGTTTCTTTTGGTTCTATTACTTTGGAAATATCAATGCAATCATTAAGTGAACTGGAAGATGGTATGCTCACAAATGGTCAGTTTAGGGAAATGAAGTTGAAATATTTTGGTTACAAGGAATATTATTATAGTTTCAGTGGAGAACTTTTTACAGCATGGCTTTCTGGCTTACAAATAAGCATTCAATGATAATAGTTACACACATAAAAGTATTCCTGTGTCTTGCAAGTGTAGGATCTATTGCACTTCCAAGTTTGTATAACTGTTCTGGGGAAAATGTCAGTTAATATCTATATAATGCTTTGAACTCGGTTCTTCAAGTGCATACCAAATATATTCATGTAAAGGAGTGCATTTTCAGGAATTTGTCACTTGAACTATGAGAAGAAATTCTCACCTCAAGCAATAATAGTGAAGAGTGTCTTTTCTGTGATTCTAGGGAAGTACTTTGATTTCTTCCCATTTGCTGATGCCAATGAAAAGCAACATTTTTGTATGACACACTAGCAAGAGCAGGGTTTTT
Organism: Pelodiscus sinensis; assembly: GCF_052426305.1. NCBI lineage: Eukaryota > Metazoa > Chordata > Testudines > Trionychidae > Pelodiscus > Pelodiscus sinensis. The sequence continues at coordinate 137,640,430 of NC_143054.1, forward strand.
TTTCTAGTTAGAATCAGAATAATACTATCTTTACGCAGGAGAATATCATGGATGTGACCTGTTCTGTTTACTGCAAGACAACAATGGATTTTAAAAATAACTTAATTGTGTATTTTCTCATGAGGATGTAGAAAAATATAAATGGTGCACATTTAACTTAAATTATGTACACAAGAGATATATTTTAATAAAATAAAGCCAGAAAAGTTAAAGACAGAGCTCATATTGTGTTCTTAATTTACACATCTGGTCATCTCAAGACTTCTTTTTATTTTATAACGTTTAATTACAGGGTAGTAAGCTGGGACACTTTTAAAGACTGTTTAATGTTCCTGATAGTGTTTAACTAAGAATTATTGGGTGAAATTCTCTGGCCTGTCTTATGCAGGAGTTCAGACTAAATTATTGTAATGGTCCCTTTTTTGGCTGAACAGAGTATATCTATCCTGCAGCTGGGAGTTAGGCTTCCAGGTGCTCAGAGACAGACTTGAGCTAGCTCATCTTGAGGTAGTACACTAAAAACAGCAGTATGGGAGGATCTGTTCCCCTATTTTTAACCTTTAAACTATCTGAACTATCAAATTTCATATTCTCTGGAGAACTCCTTGAATGTCTAGTTGGAATGATGTCAGGGCTAAGTTAATTGTCCTTTGGAAAGTTTTTGGAGGGTTGGTACAGAAATGATGTGTATCAGAATGGTCTTGCTCCCATTCTGCGCCTGGGAGCCCTGAGAAGATACTACTTGTTCCACAAAGAGCAAAGGTATGGGTTCTAGAGAAGGGAGAGACAGCACAATGAAGGTAGATAATCCCTACTTACATGTGGAAGGTTCATAGGCAAAGGATCCTGTCTTTACATGGCTCTAGAGCAGTGTTTCCCAAAGTGGTCCATGAAACCACTTTGAGAGACCTGTTAACTGGCCATGCCAGTTTGTTTATTTACCAGAGCCACAGCCACAGAGCCTGACAGTTCCTATTGGCTTTGCTTTGCGGCTTCCATGGACTACAAATGTCAAAAAAGAGGAAAGGAAGATATGGGAGCAGCAGGTGGGGTGAGGGGTGGGGTGTCTTAGTGAGTTACAGATTATTGTAATACACCATAAATTCAGAGTCTCTATTCAGTCAATGATTTTTCAGAGTCTAACAAAGTTATGAATGTAAGCTCCCAGCATTGTCTTTAGCAAATGCTGTGCAGGTTTCCATGAAGGTGCAGATTAATAGGTTATATATAGTGATCACTCTGGGTATGTCTAGACTGCATCCCTCTGTTGGCAGAGGGATGCCGATTAAGCAGATCGACATTGCAAATGAGGCAGGGATTTAAATAGCCCGTGCCTAATTGCATAAAAATGGCAGCTGCATTTTGCCGACTCAGCACTTTAGACTGCCGCTTTTTGCCGACAGAGGGGGATCTGTCGAGAAAGAAAGCCTTTTTCAACAGCTCTCTTATGCCTCCTGCAAGGAAATTTGCAATGTCGACCTGCCTAATCGGCATCCCTCTGCCGACAGAGGGATGCAGTCCAGACATACCCTCTGTGAAAAACGTTCACCAACAGATGGTGTGGTGTTAAGTGGAAAGTATAGTGATTGTCTCGTTTTACCCACATAGTTCCTACTGGGGTATTGAATGCACTAGATGAGGTGCACCACATATTGTGGTAGGCAAGTTTAGGGACCATAGACCTTCAATGGTGTGTTGTGCAAGGTGTTGACCATTGCAGCAGGGAAGATATGTCCACAGGTTTTGCATATTTTGTTCAGGTGCCATAAGTCAGTGTGTCCTGGTTGGTTGGGAGCTTGCTTCTAATGTACTTGGAGAGGCTTGACAGTTACTTGAAGGCCATAAGAGGCAGTTCAGGAACGGGAGGGTTCATGGGAAATGAGTCTGTAGCGTTTTTCTTGAAGATTTTTTTTGGGGGGGTGGATTTGATGGACTCCTTGTTCAAGATGGGATTCCCATCAAGTATGTGTTATAGTTGTTTTATACCCCTTATGGGTTACAGTGTGGAGTGTTAGGTGTCAACGAGGAGTGTGTGCTCACATGGGGTGTTATTTCTGGATTGAAGCAGATTCCCTTCGGGGTATTCAGGTGACCAAGGATCAACAGTGCCATTGTTAGATAAAGGCAATTTTGAGTGTTTCAAGGTGCCTATTCTGGAGTTTCTCCTCATTGCATATTGTGTAGTATCTTAGTGCTTAGCTATAGATAAAGATGTATGCTGCGGTGCTTACTGGATCTATGAAAGTAGATCTAGTTATCTGTGGTTTTTCTCTTTCCTGTTGGTAGGGATCCACTGCTGAAGTTAAATGTGATGTCCAGAAAGTTGATGCTGGTGTAGGAGTGTTCCAGAGAGTTTAGTGGATGGGTGGTGATCTTAAGTCATCTGTCAGGAGGATGAAAATAGGTATATCTGCCGTTTCATGGTGCATTTGGCCAGAAATTCTTCTTTAAGGTGGCCCATGAAGAGATTGGAATATTGGGGAGCCATCCTGTAACCCATGGCTATTGCCATGATTTGGACAAAGTGTTGTTGAATGTAAAATTGTATTGGGAAGGATAAAATGTAAGAGTTTGATGATGCATTTGGGGTGGGAATCTGAAGGTTGCCTATTGTCTCGTAAATATGTGAGGCAGGCAGCAATGCCTTCATTTTGAGGCATGTTGGTGAACAGAGAAGTGACATCCATAGTCGTAAATATAGTGTTTTGAGGGAAGCTGTTTAATGTTGCAAAGTTTGTGGAGCAAGTCAGTTCTGTCCAGAAGGAAATTGGCCCTTCATGTGATGAGTTGTTTGAGGATAGTTTCTACGGGTACATCTACACAGCAGGGCTTAACTCGAAATAAGCTGTGCAAAAGGAGCTACGTCAATTGTGTAGCTAATTTCAAAATAGCTTATTTTGAAATAGGGAGCGTCAACACACCACTTATTTCAAAATAAAGCACTCTTCCTCCAACTTTCCTTACTCCGCATACAATGAGGGTTACAGAAGTTGGAAGAAGAAGTCCTCCAGCTTGACAGTATTTTGACACTATTTCGAAATAACTGCCTGCTGCGTAGAAGCGGACTAAGTTATTTCAGAATAGCACTAATTATTTCAAAATAGTGTTTTCGATCACTATCTGGTTATTAGATTCCAGGGAGTGTATTGCTTTCCTCTCCACAGTGGAGAAATTGTGGTGGATGTGATGTTTAAGGGTTTCACAGTCAGTTAATTCTTTTTTTCCCCCTTATGATTGTCACTAGGATGTGGTAGTTGTTATTGGTGTCATCAATGTTGTGAAAGAAGTCTTTGAGTCAGAGTTGGTGGGCCCTATTCTGCCTCCTTACTTATGCTTAGTAGTACCTGACCATGAACAGGTTGAACCTCTCTAATCCAACACCCTCAGGACGCAACCGGTGCCAAACCAGAGAATTTGCCGGACCATGGGAGATCAATATTGTCTAGCAGCAATACCAACACTTCCACTGCTTACTGGGCTCTTAGAAGACATTTAGGGGTAAATTAGAGATAAATAACAGCACAGAACTCTGTGAGCCAGAACTGGTGGCTGTAAACAAGCTTTATGGGACTGAAGGAAACTTGGCCACACCATAGATATGTGGGCATCTGAGTAACTAAAATCACAGATGTTACCGGATCAGAGAGTGCCAGACTAGAAAGGTTCAGCTTGTAAAAATATGCACATAATGGTGCTGGTTTCATTGGGACTATTTCATAGAGGAATACCACTTCAGGGCTGGGATTTTCATAGTCACCTAAGGAAGTTAGTTAGGAGTTTGTTCAATATATCAGGGGTCAAATCTTTAGCTGGTAAGAATTTACATGACTTCATTGAAATCAATAGGACTGTGATAGATCCTCAGATGGAGTAAACTTATATGTCACTCATTGCCATATCTGAGCTCATCACAATCTTTAATATATTTATTCTCACAATACCCCACGAGGAAGAGAAATGCTATTATACTCATTTTACAGATGGGGAAATGAGGCACAGAGATACTTCTTGGAACAATCTGTGAACTTCTAACGTGGCTTTAAATGCGTGGTGGCTTCCTTTAAAAGGGAGAGAGGGAAAATGGTAAAAAGCGTGTCTTTGTATCATTCCTGAAGTGGTATGTCACCAGTGCATGTAAAACAGGTCACACATTCACACGTGGCTAAAGTTTTATTATAACACTTCTTTTTAAATAGAATTGTTGAGAGATGACATGATATGCCACATCTTATCACATCACACTGCATTGTAATAGCCCAGCAATACTGCATCACCTGAGACATGAGATGATGCAATCTGACAGGGCTACGGTAACCTGACATGACTCCATGGGTGTCTAAGAGATTAATTCATACATTTCAACACTGGTTTTTGTTTGGTTGCCTTTTTTGTTTGGTTTGGGGGTTTTAAAAATGTGTTAAAGAAAGAAATGCTTGCAATGGTATTCTTCAGCTTCATAATTTGAAAGCCATCACCGTATTAGGTAGGGTGAAAGAGATACATACCTTAGAAATGCCTGAGTTGGGTAATGAAGAGTGGAAAAGTTATTTTTTGGTGAATGAAAACTGAGAACTTATGTAGAGGTCTCTCATCCCCTTCAAGTACTTCTGGTCCCCAAAAAATTCCTGCTGCATCTTTCCCTTTGGGCTATAAACCAGCCATTCATTTTTACGATTAGGAGGACATTTCCTTTATTGACGGGATATTCTATAGTCATTCTCTAAAGCCTGGGTTGCTAGAACAACTTTTATAGCAGGGATGGTGGTGAGATCCACTGAACCAAACTATAAACTCTAGACATAATAGAAACCACTTCAACCCAGGTTTTTCTGCCGTACCCTCTGCACCCCTAGTTTCAGTTCCTAAGTCTTAAGTATTTTGACTGGCCACTGTCACAGAGTGTTGCTATATCCCAAAGGCAGACTCCATTTCAAATCAACCTTTGCATTCAACCGTACAACTTTGTGAATGAAGCAGATGATAGGAGCATTAAAAATGAAAATCCACCTGCTGTCTAAAGAGCAAAGGGGAATTTTTTTCTTCCCTTTGTTCTGGTATTGCAAATGTCACTGGTGACCTTTTATTGTGTGGTACATGCTAGCCATACATTTGGTCTTCTAAAGCAGGGATGGGGAACCTCAGGCCTGGGGGCCAGATGCAGCCCTCTGGTTGACTGGATCCAGCCCCCGAGGCTCAGGGTCCCCTCTAGCATTAAGAGAACCCATGCTGGTGTACCAGCCCCCTTGTTGCCCTCCCTGGGGGCTGGAGTGCACAAAATCTACTAGGCCGGTTCCCCTCATGCTCTGCTGTGCACAGGGAATATGGAGAGTGTCTTTTTCCTTTTCAGTCAGGGGCCACAGTGAAAGTTTTTTCTGCTTCTCACTTTGTGTAACTGCCACAGGGCAGATTGGAACCTGGGACTTCAGAAGCTTAGTGTAGGAACCTCTACAGTTTGGGCTCAAGCTGTAGAGGCTCCTACACTTAAACTCCGGATGTCCTAGGATCAAATCCAGCCTATGTCAGTTACAAGTGGGGGCTTGACTGGGATCTCAATTGGGTCTCCTGAAGCTTAGGATGTACTTCCTCAGCTAGGGGAAATATGTAACCCACACAGACAGTGTGGCTCACTGTCCCATGTAGTGGCATTTAGACCATTTACAGCAAGAGTCAAGAACAAGGGAGCTCTACAGCCTAAGCTGAGAAATGGCTAACTTCATGGCTGTAGAGTCTCCTACACTAAGCTTTGGAGGTCCCAGGTTCAAATTTGCTGGGTGGTGGTTACATGAGAGGCCCCTGACTGATTTTCACTTCCACACTTTCCCTGACCGCAAAAAGTTTCCCCACCTCTGTTCTAAAGAGTTAAAAGTGGAAATTATATATATATATAATATAGCACCAGGAATGTTTCACATGTACAGAACACTGGCTTTTGTAAATTTTTTACTCTGCATACATTCAAGTAACTTCCCCCCCATCTCCAGATGGGCCAGAATATATAATTTTGGGATATATCCTCTTTTCCTCCCTGTTATCTCCAAATTTTAACACCCTGGAATCACTTTCACACTTTCCACATGCACCACCCTCTCTGCCTGCATGTGACAGGTACACCTGACACTTGCTACTGTATATAGTAAAGAATTATTACAAACAATTAAATGTTGCAGTACTACTCCAATTATTCCTCAAAAAAATCTCCATTTTCTCCAACATAACTTTTGTCTCAGCGTGGGTTACAATATTTGTATATTGCTTCAGGACTTTATTCTGCATCCACTGAAGTCAACAGCAAAACTCACACTGACTTAGGACAGTTCTATACTAAACCAGAAGGTCGGCTTAAGACATGCAACTCCAGTTGTGTAAATGACACAGTTGGAGTTGACATCCCTTAAGCCGAATTTCTCAAGCAGCCCCACAGCAGGATGTCATAGAATCATAGAATAATAGGACTGGAAGGGACCTCAAGAGGTCATCGAGGCCAGCCCCCCGCCCTCAAGGCAGGACCAACTCCGTCTACACCATCCCTGACAGATTTCTATCTAACCTGTTCTTAAATATCTCCAGAGAGGGAGATTCCACCACCTCCCTTGGCAATTTATTCCAATATTTGACCACCCTGACAGTTAGGAATTTTTTCCTAATGCCCAATCTAAACCTCCCCTGCTGTACTTTAAGCCCATTACTCCTTGTCCTGTCCTCAGAAACCAAGAGGAACAATTTTTCTCCTTCCTCCTTGTGACACCCTTTTAGATATTTGAAAACCGCTATCATGTCCCCCCTTAATCTTCTTTTTTCCAAACTAAACAAGCCCAGTTCATGAAGCCTGGCTTCATAGGTCATGTTCTCTAGACCTTTAATCATTCTTGTCGCTCTTCTCTGCACCCTTTCCAATTTCTCCACATCTTTCTTGAAATGTGGTGCCCAGAACTGGACACAGTACTCCAGCTGAGGCCTAACTAGTGCAGAGTAGAGCGGCAGAATGACTTCACGAGTTTTGCTTACAACACACCTGTTGATACAACCTAGAATCATATTTGCTTTTTTTGCAACAGCATCACACTGTTGACTCATATTCAACTTGTGGTCCACTATGACCCCTAGATCCCTTTCTGCCATGCTCCTTCCTAGACAGTCGCTTCCCATCTTGTATGTATGGAACTGATTGTTCCTTCCTAAGTGGAGCACTTTGCATTTCTCTTTATTAAACTTCATCCTGTTTACCTCTGACCATTTCTCTAACTTGCTAAGGTCATTTTGAATTATGTCCCTATCCTCCAAAGAAGTTGCAACCCCACCCAGTTTGGTATCATCTGCAAACTTAATAAGCGTACTCTCTATCCCAATATCTACATCATTGATGAAGATATTGAACAGTACGGGTCCCAAAACAGACCCTTGAGGAACTCCACTTGTTATCCCTTTCCAGCAGGATTTAGAACCGTTAACAACAACTCTCTGACTACGGTTATCCAGCCAATTATGCACCCACCTTATCGTGGCCCTATCTAAGTTATATTTGCCTAGTTTATCAATAAGAATATCATGTGAAACCGTATCAAATGCCTTACTAAAGTCTAGAAACTCTCCCATGGACTCCCCTTATGCCTCACAACTACAAGGAGCTCTGGAGTAGACAAGGGTGCCCCCAGAATTCTATTTAGAAGATCTTTAGTAGACTGACTAAATCAAATGCCAAAAGATTGACCTCTGCAGCCTCAATCCTCTATTTAGTGTAGAAATGGCCTAAATGTAGGACTAGGCCCTTGGAGGATTACTTTAAAAATAATGATTTGTAAGGCTTGTCATTCAACTAAAAACATCACAAACCCCCAAAGCCATACACTTTATTTTTTCCTTCAAGACTGAATCTTAAATTGACTATGTTAAATTACAATTGTTGCATATTCTTATAAGGAATTTTATTTGTTTTTAAATTAAGCATATCATCATTTCTTGCAGGTTTTTGTACAGTACAAGTCAGAGAATGCTGCATATTATATAGCATTACCTCGTCCACCCTACCCCAGCAACGTAATGAAAATGAAATATAGCTTTTCGACACAACCCTAGAGAGAAGAATTTTGAATAAAATAAAATAATCTTTTAAGCACCATCAAACAGCAATTTTGATCACAGTTACAAAGAACCATTCATATGTAACTTTATCTAAGGAAAAAATGATTTTTTTCTTTCCATCTGAGAATATGGTTGAGAACAGCAAGTGGATATAAAATGTTAAATTATAATTAATATTCTTTATCTAAATGGCACCATTTAGTCACTGAATAAGAATGCATTTAAAAATGTTTTATTCATGTTAATAAAAATGTCACATTATATAAAAGAGTATTCAGTAGCAAACACTATAACTGATTCTAAAGGAAATAATGATACAATACGAGAGTAGACCCAAACTTAGGTCAGAATAATAGGTGAACACCTAGGTTGGAATCCTGGGCCCACTGAAGTCAATAGGAGTTTGCCAACTCTCCATTGCTAGAATGCCCATTTGAGGGAAGCCATAATGGTTCAGAAGCAGTTGCCACTGCCATGTGGAAACTACCTATCTGAGATAGCTCTAGGTCCACTGCAAATTATTTTGGAGTTAGAAAGTTCACTGTTGGAGTCGTGACTGTGTAGTTTTATGAGGCAATTAACACTGTGGTTAACTATGGGCGTAAGAAAAGTTCTAGAAATAATAGCTGGCTTTTAAGTGCTTCTGAATTGTACAAGGCCACGGATGGCCTTTTTCCACTTTTTCCACTGCAAGCGGGTATCAGAAATAAAAGGATTACTATTCCGTTGTTCTGCAAGGCTTAATGGACTACAGGCACAGATTCATGAATACTAACATGGGGAACAATGGAAAAGTTCATGATGGTGGGGTGCTGAGAAGATCAGGATTAACCTTGGAAGGGAGGAAGAAGGGACTTCATTCCCCAGCAACGATATTGTTCTATACAGTGTATCGGTGCCAATGTTTATTTTGGCACACCCTCCATGCCTGCTCTTGCCGTGACTCATGAAACTGTATCCTGAAGTCAATGGCCCTGAAAAAAGAATTAAAGCTTATACTCAATATAGGAAGAATTATTTTGGAGTATGTTTGATAGGCTGAAGGCTCATTGGTACGGTCTACAAAAGCATATGGATACCAGCGCAACAAATGCTGTTTGTTACCTTCACAAATGTTGTGCAGTGTGTAGCAGGTGAAGATCATACAGAGTATTTCCATCATGACTGGGCTGATTTTCAAACTTTGTTTAGGCAGATAGATCCCATATATGTCCATACTGGTCATTGATCCCAGGGGGTTATGGAAACTAGGAACGCCATATGTGCACACATCCTGACGCTGCAGGGAGGCAGAAAATGACATCTGCCTTGTGCTAAAAGACACCTTCACATCTGTTCTGTGCTGCTACTTTAACTGTACACAAGGGAACACACCCACCTATCTATGGGGAAACAGCTTTGTGTTTCCATTTGATGTGCTGCAGCTGAATTGTATCTGTTTCTGCTTGACATTGTACATATTAAAGCAAATTTTGACAGGGCAAGTATGTTGTATTAACAGCCTCGGGATGGATTTCTCCTGTGAAAGGTTGTGGCTATGTAGTTATGCACTCATATTTCAAAGTGTTTGTCCTTTCCAATACTGACACCTGAGTGGATGCCAAATCATCACCTGTGAATCATTTGGAAAAACAAAACAAAACAAAACAAAAACAACCACCACCACAAATAAGGTTGGTCTGAGATGTCAACAATTTCAGGCACTGTTACACATGACTTGCTTTCTGCATTGCATCTCCTAGAACCCATTTGCCATAGTGTTTCAAACATTTGTGCAAACATTTTTATTTTGTGGGGTGGGAAGAGGGAATGTCAAAGTTTAAATATTAACTTCCTAGTTGGGAAAATTTTCACAACCTAGAAAACAAGTGCCTGTTTGTGAAAGACTTATTCTTTTGAAAGTAAATACTGTAGTCATATGGAAAATGGGTAGTAATTCAGACAGTCTATATATTGTCAGTCTTGAGAAGAAGAGAAAATGGCTAACTATATAAACCAGAACCTGATGATAGCTTCCTTACCAAGTCAAGGGAATAGCTATGCGATGAGATGTCCCGGCAGTTCCAGGTAGCTAGTTAATCAAGGAAGCAATCATAAAATTATTAATCCCAATTCTAAAGCAGTCATCTCCATAGCAACTGTGCTGGGATCTTGTTTATAAAATACAGATCAAAGCAAAGTAACTGAATCAGAGAAAGAAAATTATAGCCATCTCAGAGGCTTACTTAGGCTAAAGATGTCTTAGACCTTTCTTCACAAAGGTATTTATGTGTTGCATCTCTTAAATTCTAGGCTTCTGGAAAATCAATGCAATCCACACATATTGGGTTAGGTATTTAGGCTCCCTATACCACAAATGCATAGGGAGAGATAGGCCTGAAAATGGGTTTCACGAAAGGTAGCCACCTATGCTAGCCAGCAGCAGAAGCCAATGAGAGGGGTGAACCCTGAGCTATACCATTCTCACAGTTACAGATCTACCCAGGGAGGTGCCTATCTCTGCTTGTGATCCACATCTGGAATCTCTGTTGGAGTCAGGCACCTCAGCTCCTTTGGCAAAAAGCAGCCTTCCCTGAACCCAGTGATGTAGATGGTCACTTAATTTCACCTCATCAGTCAGGAGGTGAAGGTATTTGAAGAGGGGTTTTCCACCTCTTAGATGAGTTCCCTAATTCCTACATTGATTCTCACAGTTTTCCTAGCCCACTTAATATTCAATTATTTACACATAGTGGAACAAATTCATCAAGCAAGACTGAAAGGCCCCCTTCTTCAGTAGAATATTCCACGCTCTGATGTGGTGAGGAACCTCTCCTTAAATCCCTTCTCTTCATCAAGTGTGTGTGGTGGGGTAGGAATTGAACCCGGCTGTCTACCCATGTCAAGGTGAGTGCTCTATCTCCTGAGCTAAAAGCTGTAAAGGAAGTTATCTCCCGCACTTATGTGGTGTGGTAAGTCATTCTCAAAGCATACCTACCAGGGATGACTTCCGAAGGTGAGGTAGCTGTTGCCCTGCATGTCTCCTCCTGACCTGAGGATAGTATTGGATTGAGGCAGACCTCAATATACTTGTCCAGAGGCAGAAATTTAGCATCTAGGGAACTTTGTCAGTGAGAATTTAGGTGCCAAGTGTTACAGGGTTAGGTGGTAGCTGTGTGTTTTTGTTTGGACCACAGCAGTAGCTAAATCTGGGATTTAGGCGCTTAAATCCTTTTTGGAGCTAGTTCTCTGTACCTAGTGGCTGATGGACGAATAATAGGAATCCTGAGCTGGGTGGGCAGAGATATTTTTCTCTGTGTTAGGAATGAAGTGACTCTCTCTCGCAACTATAATATGATAAATTAGGCACTATGCGGTCTCCAGCCTCTCTGCTTCCATTGGAAAAGTCTATGACGTTGACCAGCCCTATTGCTGTATGGGGTAATTGCTCATGTGGATATTGTCAGAAGTCCCATGATCTTAGATTGCTATGTGATCGACTGATATGCAAATATGGCATTTTAAAAAGGCAATGGCTGCCACTGTAGATAGCTCCATTCTGGAAGCCAGCCAGAGATAGAGATAAACAGACTGAGTGCCCACCACCTCCACTCATGTTGTGATTCTGCTATTTCTATGAAATGTACCTTTAAATAATAAATACAGCTTCTTAATACTTTGCTTTAGCCAAGACTGCCAGGATATTCAAGATGGAGACCCTTAAAGAGAAAGACGCCTCTGGTTTCTTTTTCATTAAGACTTTATATTTGTTCTTTGTTTTCATTCCATCTAAGATAAATCATGTAGGCTGACATAACATGTTGCACTCTTTATCAAGGGGAAAAAGGAACACATTCTGCACAGAGAGAAAAGACGATGGAGGGATGATTTAGTCCTTTGCCTTATTCTCTCTGAAGCTATCATTCTCCCTTCCTGATATGATCATTTCCAAAGCAATAAATTCTGATTGCCATAAATGGAAGATTAGGGTGGAATTCATCTCTGGAGTAACTATGTTGAAGTCAGAGCATTACACCTAGCATGAATTTGGTTGTATGATTTTTACATGAGGGATGAGTAACAAGAACAAGTACCAAAGGTCTAGTTTCATGCACATGTCTTTATAGATAAGATTGGATGAATATCTGATGTATAGTTTGAATAATCCTGAAATAGAACATTACCAAAGTTTTCCATGAGTAATATAAAAGTGAACTTTTAAGGGCAAAATGACATTGCAGCTTTAACATCAGAGCCAAGTTTGAGGTGAATAACTATGCTTGTATTGATTCCTTTATATATATCACCACAGAATTACCTGTTATTAGAGTCTGGAAACCAAGCATTGAACATAAATTCAAATGGCTGGGGAGGCTGTATGTGAGAGAAGGAAAAAGGTTATAAGTTAAAAAGAAACAAAAAAGGTTCCTTATTTTTTTCTCTGGGGATTGATTAAGTGTGTCAAAGGCAGTCAGCCAGCAATCTCTCAGTCTCCTCACTTCAGTGGGAGGTAATGAAATTTAATTAGTGAGAAGAGACAGCTTTCACACTAAGAGGAGTGGAGAGAAAACAGGGACATCAGTGTGCACAGAGACTAATGCTGCAGTACATAACAATTCCTATTAAAACAGAATTAATAAGCAAAGCTGTTTGGCCTCTCCTTTTTCTTACAAGGCTTTTTCATTTTAAACAACAACTTGAAAAATGAGCTAGAGCTACATTTTTGTTATTAACAGTATGAGGCTTAGTTCTGCTAGGTTTGGAGACACAAGTACTATTCTGCTCCTTCACAGCTACGTGAATCCTTCCTCGTTCAGGCTGTAATATGGTCACAGATTTTTCTTCAATTGAAGCAGGACTTTTTAATGACTTTGCAAGTCTTCAAATTCAGATAAATTGGGACTTGGATGAATCCAGTCTTCCCATACTTGGCTCTCATGAAAACTTCCAGGTGACATTTGTTAAAATGGGCACTCCTGATGGTTCTACAATGGGCCAGAGTAAAACATAGGCACCAAAGAGCCATGCCATGGGCCTCAGCTCCTGGGGATAATTGATTACATCCCAAATACAGCTTTAGTTTAATAAAAAAAATCAAGCATTTATGGTTGCAAATAAAACTTGCAAATGTGACCCAGATGTAACTAATGTAGTAATGTCCACCTGCTCTGCAGAGAGCCTGAAACAACAGCTGTGACTGGGACCCTTATCGAAGGGTTGATAACACCAAGACCCTTATCTAAATATTGCTAGCACCAAGACTCACAGCTCTGGGGGTTCTGCCAACAGCATCAGAGACAAGAAATCTCTCTGTGTGTTAGGAGGAGATGAATAAAGCAACCCCACCCAGCCAGATAATCCTGCTGCTGATGTAAGCAACACAAGACATTCCCTGCCTCTCTCTGGAGTTGGGTAGGTGGTAAAGAACCCCCCCTCCCTCCCCCGGCTGTTGCTCCTGAGGCATGAAACGGGTCCCTACCAATGACCTCCTGAGTGGGGGATGGGATCACAGCATAAACCTCACTCAGGCCCCATATCATGGTGTGTCTAGGGCCACAGACTGGCATAATTCAGCCCTCCATACTCACACATATTCAAGGGTAGAATTAATACTGTAGGGCACTGTGGGAAAGAGAGGTGCACACAGGCTAGGTACTCAGACACACTGATATAATGAGGGCCTTCCAAAAACAAGGTGAATAAATTCCACCTTCAAAACCCATACCAGCCATAGCTACTTCTGCTACCACAAAGAATTAAAAAAAGTGCTCAGAGTCTGAGAACGGTCTGTCACATAGAATAAACATAAAAAACAACAAATTGTCTAGCAGCACCTTAGAGCCTCTCAGAAATGTAGATGGTATCATGAGCTTTTGTGGGCACAACCTACTTCTTCAGAGGAATGGAGCTAAGGAGAGTTCAGGGGACACATAAGTAGCAGAGAAAGAGAGGGGAAAAAGAGAAGGGAAAAAATATTGTCAATTAGAGTGTCCATGGTAAATGATAGAGTGGGTTCTAAGTACTCTAAGTACCCAGTGCTAGGCTTTTTATGTCATTGGGGTGTGGAATGTAGTGGGATATCCGGTTAAGGTCTTTGTTTAAATCTCTATTGGAGGTGTCAAACTTGTAAATGAAATCAAGTTCTGCAGCTTCTCTCTCCGGCTGGTTTTTGAAATCTCCTTGTAATAATATTGTCACTTTTAGATCTGTTAGTGAGTGTGTGGGCAAGTTAAAATGTTCCCCAACAAGTTTCTGTGTGTTACTTAGAACCCACTCTATCAGCCTCATTTATCATGGACACTCTAATTGACAATACATTTTTTTCCTTCTCTTCCCCTCCCCATTCTTCTCTTTCTCTGCTATTTATTTATCCCCTGGACTCTTTAACTCCATTCATCTGAAGAAGTAGGTTGTGCCCACGAAAGCTCATGATACCATGTGCATTTTTTGTTAGTTCCTAAGGCGCTCCAATACTATTTTTTGTTTAAGTTTATTCAGTTAGGGTACATCTACATTGCAACACTATTTCGAAATAACTAGCACTATTCTGAAAAAACTTAGTCTGCGTCTACACAGCAGGCAGTTGTTTTGAAATAGTGTCAAAATACTGTCAAGCTGGAGGACTTCTTGCTCGAACTCCTGTAACACTCAGGCTGTGTCTACATTGGCATCCCTTTCCGGAAAAGTGATGCTAATGAGACACTTCGGAATTGCAAATCCACAGGGGATTTAAATATCCCCCGCGGCATTTGCATTTACAAGGCTGCGCTTTTTTCCGGCTCGGGGTTTTTGCCAGAGAAAAGCGCCAGTCTAGATGCGATTTTCCGGAAAATAAGCCCTTTTCCGGGAGATCCCTTAGGGTTCCCTTAGGAATAAGGGATCTCCCGGAAAAGGGCTTATTTTCCAGAAAATCGCGTCTACACTGGCGCTTTTCTCCGGCAAAAACCCCGAGCTGGAAAAAAGCGGCAGCCATGTAAATGCAAATGCTGCGGGGGATATTTAAATCCCCCGCGGATTTGCAATTCCGAAGTGTCTCATTAGCATCCCTTTTCCAGAAAGGGATGCCAATGTAGACACAGCCTCATTGTATGAGGAATAAGGGAAGTTGGAGGAAGAGTGCCCTATTTTGAAATAAGTGCTATGTAGATGCCCCCTATTTCAAAATAAGCTATTTGACATAGCTCAATTTGCATAGCTCATTTCGAGTTAAGCCCTGCAGTGTAGACACACCCTTTCCAGACTAACACAGCTATCCCTCTGTAACTTTTGTCACGAGGAGGTTATATTTCCATCACATTATGTAGGACTGCACACAAGGAGTCAGAGATGGTTTGTATTCCATAGGAACCGTGAAGAACTATAATTATTGAGCTCCCATGATAGCGGCCCACAGAATTAGAGAGAAGGAGGAACTCCATTCCCAGGCACAAAACACTCCCAGAGGGAAGCACTAACTTCCATGATCATGGGACTGGAGGGGAAGCAATGTTTCTCTTCATGCTGGAAAAAAATGAGTTTGTTCCATCCTTCTATTTCTTCTAGCTGAGTAATTTTCAACAGAGCCTCCAGGATTAGGTGTCTAATTTAAAGTGAAACTCAATGGAATCTGGGCATCTAACTCGCCTAAATGCCTTTGAAAATCCCAGGCACAAATCACATCTTTGGGGAATGAAAAGAGATTGTAAACCTTTTTCTCACCTGGTACATTCTTAAGGGGCCAAGACATTTATTTTTATTCTGTGCATGTATAGCACTTATGTGATAGGATGCCTGCCTCACACAAAGCCTGACTTTATAAAAAGGGCCAGTTAACTAGGTTGCACCTGGAGGAATGTCAGGGCTGATGAGGTTTAATGGAAGATGAAGCCCCGCTGAGCTAGTATGCAACCAGGCAGTAGAGCTGAAAAGAGGGAGCTGCAAGGAGAAACACTGTTGTCTCCCCTTAGAAAAAATAGGAATTGCCAAGAGTCATGGAAAAGACTTAGGGGGAGAGCAAGCCTTGGGAGTAGAGGAGGCTCTGTTGGTAACCCAGGAGGAGGCAGAGCTAGAGAAGAAAGGCAGGAAGGTTCCCAGGGAAACAGAGTTTGGGATTATGTAGTGCAGCTGTTCTCAGATGTGGGTCAGGATCCCAAAGTGGGTTGTGACTTCCTTTGAATGGGGTTGCCAGGGTTGCTTAGACTTGCTGGGGCCCATGGCTGAGGGCCAGATCCTGCTGCCTAAGGCCAAAGCCACAGACTGAAACCTTTGAACTTCGGCTATGGCCTTGCTGCCCAGAGCAGTGGGGTTTGGTGTGTCCAAGTTTCAGCTTCCCTTCCTGGGGTCTTCTTATCAGAAGGGGTCATGGTGCAATGAAGTTCCTGATGTTGATTATGGTTCTAGTCATAGGCTTCCTAGGCTGGAGCGCAGAACAGCGGGATTAGGTTTCCCTATCAGTCACATGGGAAGTGTCACCATCCAGGAAGCGGATAGAAGATTGCCTGAGGCAGTTTGTTTAGAAGGTCATTGGTATGTCAGAAGGGGAAAATTGTAGTGACCGGGCCAGAGGGTCAAGCCAAAAGAGGGAGCATTTGAGTCCAAGGAGAGAAAAACACACACCATGCATTAAACAATCAAAGGTGGGAGTGGACATCAGTCTGGTTAAAAGCTAAACCTGGGATGAAGGCCCCCAAATAACAGCCCCCTCACAGCCTAGCAGGACGGAGTCCTAATCCATCATTTGGGCTCCGAGGTGCTAAAGCAATACAAGCAAAACAATATGTTTTTCACATGGAAATGCAGTGTCTGGTTCTATATTAAAACCTACATATTTACTGAAGCCTGGCATTTTAGGTACAGTTTGATTTTATTATAGCTCAAAAGGCCTCCATCCCAGATTAACAGGATGTCTTTAAAAAACATCGGTCATAACGTAAATACAAATCCAGGTTCTATGCAGTGAAGATTAATGAGTACACACCCTTGAAGCATGGAGATATTTGGCCTGATTCTCATTTACTCAAAATCTTCTTTGCACCACTTTTCCATTGTAAAAGGTGTCTTAATATGATCATATTAAAAATATCCCAGATTTTTTTTGTCCAGATACCAACCCTCTGACAAACACCTCACTCCCCAGAATCGGTTACAGAAACAGGAGCTTTACAACATGCCCGGAAGGTAAATATAATTGAGCTATTTCAGATCAAGGGAGAGGAGCAAATTAACAAGTAGAAGAAATGAGAATGATTTCAATACAAATTTGTTTAGCCCCGATTTCTAGATTTTTTAGGTCTATAATTTGGTTTTGATCTGGGTTTTGATGATGGGTATGATACTGGCAGGTCATATGGCAACTCACGCCAAGGCCCTTGGGCCTCACCAAATTCTGACAAAATGGAAGTGAGTCTGAGGGTACGTCTACACTACAGCGCTAATTCGAACTAACTTAGTTCGAATTAGTTAATTCGAACTAAGCTAATTCGAACTAACGGATCCAGACTAAAAAACTAGTTCGAATTAGCGTTTTGCTAATTCGAACTAGCATGTCCACATTAAGTGGACCCTGAACCGGGCTTAAGGATGGCTGGAAGCAGTGCCGGCAGGGCATCAGAGGAGGACTTTAAGCGCAGCCCTCGGCTAGCCTGAGACAGCATCTCCACACTCTAAGGGACCCGACCCCCAAGCCGGACAGACAGTTCTCAGGGGTGCCCCGCTTGCAAACCAGTCCTGGCTTGGAGTGTCCTGAGTGCCCACACTGGGCACATCACAGCACTCGGCCATCAGACCGGCTGCACTTGCCGCAGGCTGCCATCTGGGGAGAGGGGGCAATTGGGGGGCTGCAGGAGAGCTTCCACCCCCAGAAGCCCACAGAGCCAGCCCAGTCCTCCCCATCGGGGGCTCGTACCCCATTCCTCCCTCACCTCCTTCCACTTACCCTTCCTTAGCTCCTTTTCTTGATGTACAAAATAAAGGACAATTGTGTTCAAAAATGGAATCTGTCTTTATTGAACAAAACTGGGGGAGACTGGGAAAAGGAGGTGGGAGAGGGGAAGAGAGAGGCTGGGAGAGGGGAAGGCAACTACAATGATCAGGGGTTGGGAACAGGTCCCATATGAAGAGAGGCTACAGAGACTGGGACTTTTCAGATTAGAAAAGAGGAGACGGAGGGGGGACAGGATAGAGGTCTCTAAAAGCAGGAGTTGGGTGGAGAGGGTGCATACAGAAAAGTTCTTCATTAGTTCCCATAAAGAAGGACTAGAGGACACCAAAGGAAAGGAATGGGTAGCAGGCTTCAAACTAGTAACAGAAAGTTGTTCTTCACAAAGCAAAGAGTAAACCTGTGGAACTCCTTGCTGCAGGAGGCTGTGAAGGCTAGAACTGGAACAGAGTTTAAAGGGACGTGAGATCAAGTGATGGAGGTTGGGTCCATGGAGTGCTATTAGCCAGGGGGTAGGAGTGGTGTCCCTGCCCAAAGTTTGTGGAAGGCTGGAAAGAGATGGCTTGGTCATTGTCTTCGGTACATCCCCTCCAGGGTACCTAGTGTTGTCCTCTGTCAGCAGACAGGCTACTGGGCTAGATGGACTTTTGGTCTGACCCAGGACGGCCATTGTAAGCTCAGGGCTCATGGTCGGGGGTCTCAGTGGACCAACTTGATTTTCATGCACACCTGCTCCTGGGTGGCCAGGCTGGCAGCTCTCCTGCCCTAGCCGGCCACTTTCCTGTGCCTAGTGCGGAGGTCGTGGACGAGGTCCACGATGTCCGCACTAGACCAGGCGGGTGCCCGCCTCTTGCGGTCCCGGGCAAGCTCCCGGGAGCCGCCAGCCTGGTCCTGGGAAGAGGGGGAGGGCTGGGGGGCATCAGGTGGGTGGCTCAATCCGTGCCAGGTGCAGGGTCTGCTGGCTGGGTGCTGGCAGGCTTGCACCTGGCACGGGCACCGTAGCCAGCCCGTGCCCCTTTAAGGGCTCCGGGGCCGGGAGGGGGGCAGACGAGTTTCCCTGGTGTTGGCCAGAGTGGCCACCAGGGAAACCTGGGGAGGGCTAGCCTCCCACTAGTTCGAATTAAGGGTCTACTCACCCCTTAATTAGAACTAGTAAGTTCGAACTAGGCTTAATCCTCGTGGAATGAGGATTACCTAATTCGAACTAAGCACTCCGTTAGTTCGAATTAAATTCGAACTAACGGAGCGCTAGTGTAGCGCCTATGAAAGTTAGTTCGAACTAACTTTGTAGTGTAGACATACCCTGACTTACCTATGTGTTAGTATTGTTAAAATAGATGTTCAGTTTACAAGGGAGTGTTTAGCTTTGAGGCTTTATGAAAAAGTTGTTGGCTGCTGCATGTATTAATGTTACTCATAACATGTATACCCCCTCTTACAAGGCTATATAAAGTGTTTGATGGCTTACACAATTAGAGAAGTACAATTCAAACAGGAAGGGCATGCCTACATTGCGGGCTAAAATTGAATTAAGCTACACAACTTCAGCTATGTTAATTGCGTAGCTGAAGTCAAAATAGCTTAACTCAATTTTTGGGCACTGTCTGCACAACAGGAAGTTGAAGGAAGAACACTCTTCCTTCCACTTTCTTTGTTCCTTGTGAAATGAGGGTTACAGGAGTTAGAGTTAGAAGCCCATTATTTTGAAATATGGATTTGCTGTGTAGACACTCACTCTTGTTATTTCAGAATAACCTTTAGGCTGTACCTCATTTTTCTCTGTAAATATTTACCTGCTTTAAATAACTGTTATCTCTTTCTTTAATTAATAAATCTCTAGATAGTTTATTATAGGATTAGGTTCAAGTGTCGTCTTTGGTGAGAGATCTAGGGTGTAAGTTACCTGGGGTAAGTGACTGATGCCTGGGAACAGGGAGTAACCTGAATAATGTTGTGATTTTTGGTGTACAGGACCATCTGTCATAAAGGCAAGCTTGCCTGGGTGGCAGGATAAATTAGAGAACCCAAAGGTACTTTCTGTGTCTCCATGTTAAGGCTGTAATAGCATTTGCAGAGTTCACACTTCATAACTGGCTAGTAACATCTCAGGATAGAACTCACAACCGGTTTTGAGTTGTGCCCTGATTTGGAATTCATATTTGTGAGCCTCTGTAGACAGTGCAACAATAGATATCAGTTTCTCAATATCAATTGATGATTATCTTCAGTAATTTCTTTTATACCAATAAGGTAAGTAGGCAGAAACTAAGGCAGCTAAGGGCTTATTTACATTATAGAAACTACAGCAACGTGCTGCAGTTATGATGCATAATGCAGACAGCGATGGAAGGGTTTTAGCTGCTGCTGTAATTAATCCAGTCCCTTAAGAGGCTATAACTAGGTCAAAGGAAGAATTTTCCTGTCAACTTAGTGGCATCTATGCCAAGGCTTCACTGGGTGTGAATTTTTCAAACTCCTGAGCAATGTTGCTGGGTTGATCTAAGTTTTACATGTAGATCAAATTCATGTTCCAGTTTTAGGCTGCACTGAAAGTCACACACCTCCTGCGTAACAGTAAAGGCACCTAAACTCTGTGCCTATGATTTTAGGGTAGAAATTCCCTCTGTGCAGGGTGTAAATTCAATAGTGGGACTGCTGAGCAATCCAAACCCACCAACCTGAGCTGCTTCTTACACTGTGATGGTGACATTAAGCTACAAACCTCTGACAGGAACTGCACTTATGCAGACACCCACAGTCAGGGACACACCCATCTGGGTTACATCATTGATGCCCCAGCTACTCATGAACCATCAAAAGAGAGGCTCCAGTCAATTACCTTCAGCTTCCCAGCCTGACATCTCAGAACTATTCTGTCTCTCACTGGTCAGAAATCTGGCCAGTGTTAGTTTGTTACTTAATATGCTGCTTCCACAAAGGAGAGTGGACATGCACCTGCCTTTGGAACCTGAGATTTCCCATGCACTTCAGATAAACTTGCGGGTAAGAATAAAATATTAAAATACATTTATTAACTATAGAAAGATAGATTTTAAGTGATCATAAGTGCTAAGCATAAAGACCAAAGGTAATTACTCCAAGAACATTAAAAGTAAACATGCATTCTAAATCTCGAACTTCTAGTTTAAGTAAGAATTGGTTCAAAGAGCTTTTCTCACTCCCAACAGATGCTACAATTAGGTTGTAATTCCTCACTACACTGGCTGGGTCTATCTTTGAGCTTGGGACCAAACGTTGCCAGTTCGGAGCCTTTGTCTTCCAGATGTGCTTCCAGCTGTTGAGATGGGGGAGGGGAAGAGAGAGGCCAGGTGATTCTGTCACAGTCTATCTTTTCATGCCTTCTTCCAGCTGTTAGAAAGATCCTTGTTATGATGTGGGTTAGCCTGCCCCCATGCCATACATGGCTTCTCCAAGAAGCCTTTGGGATAGCAGATTGTGTGTTGCTGAGCCATTAATGACCATCTGGCTATGGATTGCTACATATTTGTTGTAACTGAAAGGCACAACTTATGTCAATGACACATCAAGCAATACTTGATAATTTCATATCTAATGAACATTTATAACCTGTTGGATTGTGTGTGCTATCAACAGACTGATGATCCCTCACAAGATAGATTTTTGTACTTTGTAATTATATGACAGGGGTGAATATGGAGGTTCCAGGGTGCTACTTTGAAATACCAAATGTCATACATGTGAACTTCTGTCTTCGTCTAGGCATCTGGATACCTAACTCCCACCTTTGCCCGACAGCGATTCACAGCCTGGAGGATAGATACGGACTCATCAGCCTAAATCATATGTGGGATGTGATTCAGTAGCAGTGCTCAGAGGCCACATACCAGATCAGGTCCCTTTCAAATTCTAGCCACCACCACCAGAGGAGGTGGTGATACAGGTTGTACCTCCCTACTCCAGCACCCTTGGGACCTAAGTGGTCCTGAAC
Source organism: Pelodiscus sinensis (assembly GCF_052426305.1). NCBI lineage: Eukaryota > Metazoa > Chordata > Testudines > Trionychidae > Pelodiscus > Pelodiscus sinensis. Next base: position 137,662,374 of record NC_143054.1, read on the forward strand.
CAGGGAATCTATTGGCCTAGTTCCTGGGTGGGGGGGCCCAGCCTTCCCTCAGTTGGCTGGAGCATGGGGGAGGGAGGCTTGGGCAGTGTGATACTCCTGCCTTCCCCAGCTGGCTGGAGAATGCTTAGTTGGTGGACCACAGGGAGCAGGGGTGCATTTGCACCCTTTGCGCACACACCCCACATATGGATCTGTGAAACCAGAGAATAACCCACAGCACCAGCACTCACTACACAGCGTTGATGTCTGGGGGTACATCTACATAGGAGAGCTAATATGGAATTAAGCTACACAACTTCAGCTATGTCAACTGTGTAGATCAAGTCGAAATAGCTGAATTTGGCTTTTGGCGATGTCTGCACAGCAGGAAGCCTAAGGAAGAACGCTCTCCCTTCGACTTCCCTTACTCCTCGTGAAATGAGGGTTACCATGAGTTGGGGTAAGAAGTCCTCCAGCTCAACATTATTTTGAAATAAAGTGTTGCAGTGTAGACGTGCACTATGTTATTTTGGAATAATGCCAGTTTATTCCGAAATAATGCCGCTGTGTAGACATAGCTTAGGAGAGCTAGTTCCTGTATTTCATGCTTAGACATTTGGAGATAACATATTTATTTGTTATTTGCCTTTCAATTATACAAAGTTATTTCCTTTCAGAGAATGAAGTAATATAATCTTTGCTCCTTCCTAAAATTGAATCTGAGCATGTTTTCCTTTTTTTTCAGATGTTCTTTATAGTTTACAACTCTATGACTTTATCATTATTACAAGAAGCTGTTATGAAAACAGATAGGTAATATTAATTAAAAATCCTGCTCTTGCCTTCCCCAATGCAGTCCCCTTTCACTTACCCAACCAGCAATCATTTTCCTGAGTAATAAAATCATATGCGTAACCCGTTGGATGTATGTATTTTATTTTTCAAACTGCAGCAAAGAATTCAAGAATCTGCTTCTCCTTTCCTTCCCTCAAAGTAAATAGCTTCTGTCTCTCATAAATATGATAATAATGAGCTATGAGAACTAGACACAAACCGGTAGAATTATACCAGACAGCGCTGTCTTTTCTATACGTTTTGGCAATATCTTATCAATCCCATAATGAGGACATTAATGCACTATGAAATTGTATAGAAAGGTGTCACAATAGCTATGAAAGAATACTACTTTCTAAGAGCTTCTATAGGACTTTTCCTAAAGAGTTGATTTTCCTAATCACATAAGGTTGGCTCAACTAATCAGGGTCACAAGAGAAATGCTATTTTATCTGCTATTTGACCTCTCCTAACAAGCACAGATCAAACAGGAAATATACCTCTGAAGACTAGCCTAGGAATGTTTGCAGATGTCCACACAGAGCAAAAAGGCTTTTCTTTAGCCTTTAAAAAAAAAAAAAAAAAGGTTTGTGGTCATAAAAAAATACAAACAGGAACCTTTCAGTTTACTACCCCAGGCTAAATTCAAATCAAGGCTGATTTTGCATGTATCTGCAGTTCAAGTTCACAAATTCTGCTGACCCTTTTAGCTTACTGACAGGAAGGCCCCGTTACTGTTTCTCTGTGGTTTGCTTATTACTCATGCCGATCCTTAGTCTTTTAGAGACATTCTTCAGATTTTCAATATTTATGAAAAATGACAAAAAGTAGAATTCTTTCTGCCAAGGGACTGCCAGCTCTCTTGTTATGTATCTATTTGCTAATAAATTGTACTTTTTTTTGTTAAAGTGACTCATGATGGCCTAACGAGCTGCCTATTGAAATATCACATTTAATTAGTTGCATGCAGTAGCATTATTCAAAGAAATCCAGCTATTGATCATCATTATTAATTTCTCCTGAGAAACTATATAAGGAAGGGAAGCCAAAGTGATTAGGAATGAAAGGGTATGGGAAGCAAAACCATCAAAAACTGAAGCACAAATCAGAACTGCAGGGCATATCTTAAATAAGCTCCGAAACTGAAGTATTTGGAAAGCTGAAACATAGAATTTGAGGTCCACATAAACTTCACACTCACTCCAAATATTGCTTTGCACACTTCTGCATTGGGCCTAATGAATCTCCAAATCAGAATGTGGTTTGTCCAAAATGAATGGTTCTAAAATAGCACGGTGTCATGCTAATGCAAGCCAAATTCTTCTCTTTTGTCATTGATGCAAAAGGTGAGCTGAAAAATAGAATATGAACTAATCCCAGAAATAAGTGGTTCTGTTTCCCTTTAAGCAGGAAGTAGTGGGGATGGAAGGAAGGAAAGAAAGGTGTATAGCACTGCTGTTCAGGAGTGAAGGCTCATTATAAAAAGCTTTGATTTAATATTATGCACCCTGCCATGTGACATCATCCCATGTGAAATCAGCTACCTTCTTTGTTTGTTGAAAACATCACAGCACATACCATTCCCTGTACCTCTTGATCCAAGAAATCTCATTGCAAACCATTCTATCAACCCTGTCATAGAGGCTATGTCTACACTGGCATGATCTTGCACAAGAACTCTTTTGTGGAAGAGTTCTTGTGCAAAACGTCTTCCAGAAGAGAGCGTCTACACTGTCATGTGCGTTTGTGCAAGAGATGTCTTTTTGCGCAAGAGCATCCATGCCAGTGTAGACGCTCTCTTGCGTAAGAAAGCTCTGATGGCCACTTTAACCATAGGGCTTTCTTGAGCAAGAAATTCATGTTGCCTGTCTACACTGACCTCTTTCGCAAGAACAGTTACGCAAGAGGCTTATTCCTCAGTGGGAGCATCAGAGTTCTTGCGCAAGAAGCTCTGATTTCATACATTAGAACGTCAGTGTACTTGCGCAAGAACACGTGGCCAGCGTAGACAGGCAGCAAGTTTTTGTGCAAAAGCAGGTGCTTTTGCGCAAGATCGCACCCATGTAGACACAGCCAGAATGTATCATTTTAGGATATTTTAATCAAATGGGGTATGTCTACACTACAAAGTTAGTTCAAACTAACGAACGTTAGTTCGAACTAACTTTCATAGGCGCTACACTAGCGCTCCGTTAGTTCGAATTTAATTCGAACTAACAGAGTGCTTAGTTCGAATTAGGTAATCCTCATTCCACGAGGATTAAGCCTAGTTCGAACTTACTAGTTCGAATTAAGGGGTGTGTAGCCCCTTAATTCGAACTAGTGGGAGGCTAGCCCTCCCCAGGTTTCCCTGGTGGCCACTCTGGCCAACATCAGGGAAACTCGTCTGCCCCCCTCCCGGCCCCGGAGCCCTTAAAGGGGCACGGGCTGGCTACGGTGCCCGTGCCAGGTGCAAGCCTGCCAGCACCCAGCCAGCAGACCCTGCACCTGGCATGGATCGAGCCAGCCACCCGATGCCTCCCAACCCTCTCCCTCTTCCCGGGACCAGGCTGGCGGCAAGAGGTGGGCACCCGCCTGGGCTAGTGCGGACATTGTGGACCTCGTCCACGATCTCCGCACTAGGCACAGGAAAGTGGCTGGCTAGGGCAGGAGAGCTGCCAGCCTGGCCACCCAGGAGCAGGAGTGCATGAAAATTAAGGTGGTCCACTGAGACCCCCGACCCTGAGCCCTGAGCTTACAATGGCCGTCCTGGGTCAGACCAAAGGTCCATCTAGCCCAGTAGCCTGTCTGCCGACAGCGGCCAACACTAGGGACCTTGGAGGGGATGGACCGAAGACAGTGACCAAGCCATTTGTCTCATGCCATCCCTCTCCAGGCTTCCACAAACCTTGGGCAGGGACACCACTCCTACCCCCTGGCTAATACCACTCCATGGACCCAAATTCCATGACTTGATCTCACTTCCCTTTCAACTCTGTTCTAGTTCTAGCCTTCACAGCCTCCTGCAGCAAGGAGTTCCACAGGTTGACTCTTTGCTTTGTGAAGAAGAACTTTCTGTTACTAGTTTGAAGCCTGTTACCCATTCCTTTCCTTTGGTGTCCTCTAGTCCTTCTTTATGGGAACTAATGAAGAACTTTTCTTTATGCACCCTCTCCACCCCACTCATGCTTTTAGAGACCTCTATCCTGTCCCCCCTCCGTCTCCTTTTTTCTAAGCTGAGAAGTCCCAGTCTCTTTAGCCTCTCTTCATATGGGACCTGTTCCCAACCCCTGATCATTTTAGTTGCCCTCCCCTCTCCCAGTCTCTCTCGTCCCCTCTCCCACCTCCTTTTCCCAGTCTCCCCCAGTTTTGTTCAATAAAGACAGATTCCATTTTTGAACACAATTGTCCTTTATTTTGTACATCAAGAAAAGGGGCTAAGGAAGGGTAAGTGGAAGGAGGTGAGGGAGGAATGGGGTACACGCTCCCGATGGGGAGGACTGAACTGGCTCTGCGGGCTTTTGAGGTGGAACCTCTCCTGCAGCCCCCCGATTGCCCCCTCTCCCCAGATGGCAGCCTGCGGCAAGTGCAGCTGGTCTGATGGCCGAGTGCTGTGATGTGCCCAGTGTGGGTACTCCGGGCACTCCAAGCCAGGACTGCTTTGCAAGTGGGGCACCCCTGAGAACTGTCTGTCCGGGGTGGGGGTCGGGACCCTTTAAGCACAGCCCTCGGCTAGCCTGAGACAGCATCTCCATGCTCTAAGTCCTCCTCTGATGCCCTGCCGGCACTGCTTCCAGCCATCCTTAAGCCCGGTTCAGGGTCCACTTAATGTGGACATGCTAGTTCGAATTAGCAAAACGCTAATTCGAACTAGTTTTTTAGTCTGGATCCGTTAGTTCAAATTAGCTTAGTTCGAATTAACTAATTTGAACTAAGTTAGTTCAAATTAACGTTGTAGTGTAGACGTACTCATGGAGGGATATAAGAGTGAAGAGGAAAATTGTTAAAAGATACAGAGAGAGAGAGAGAGAGCCCAGAGAGTGGCAATATGCATTACAAGAGTGGTATTAACTCATTGCTAATCCCATTCTTTCATTTACTCAGGTAACAGTGTTTTCAATCTTTATAAATCTTTCACAAAACCTCCTCAGGTGAAGCTGCAAGATCAAGTATATGTTTCACATTGTAAAACATCTCAGTGAAAACATTAGAATTCATGAACTTAACAAGGGTTAGAAATGCTCTCTCTAATTTAGATTTATGAAAGAATGGACTTGGAAATTGTACAATTATTTCTTTATATTTCATGATATTTGGAAGAGAAAATATGCCAGACTGGATTAAATTTTAAATGGTTACTTTTTTTTTATGATGTTTATGATTTTAAAAACCAATCAGATTTTTTTTAAAAATGTTGCTAGTTTTTTACTTTCTACTTTTATGGTCTTAAATTGCTGAAGCAGATGTACTTGTTTCTTTAATGGGTTTCCTGATTGTTAGCAAAATTGCAAGTTTTACCTAGAGATTTTTTTCTACTTAAGTTTCACAACTAAAATGTTCATCTATGTGGAAAAAGTCAACTCCAGGGTCTCATTAGTATTCTGGAAGTTAGGAAATTGCACTGTTAAACACGTTAATAAGCAAGAGGTCTGCACAATATTTGCAACTAATGCCACCTTCTGATATATTGTATTTCCAAAAGGGTTTGTATGCTCCCAAGTCACTTAAGCAAGTTTGAAAACATGGGTCGACTAGCCTAACTTTTGGCTCAGATGTTTGGAAAATTATGGCCTGCATGTGTAAAAGTTCACAAGGCCTTTGTAAATTTCTTGATAGCCAAGATTACTTTTCATTATTAACACCAATGTTACGCTGCTACGAGAAAAAATTAATAAAAATACTGTTTTTTGATGGTGCCACGACTTTGCATAATTTTCAGCACGTGAATAATGCCTGTGAAGTGAATGGGACTCTCTGGGTACATCTATACTGCATAGCTATTTCGAAATAAGCTATTCTGGAATAGCTATTCCCAAATAGCTTATTTCGAAATAGCGCATCTACACTGCAGGGAAGTCTCAAAATTAGTCTGAGGCAGGCTAACCTAATGTAGATGTGTTACTTAGAGCTAGATTTAGAGCCCCAGGAGGCACTGGGGAGGAATAACTTAGAACGATCCTGGTTAGGGGCTATTTCGAAATAGCAGCAGTGGAGTATCTACACATGGCTTATTTTGAAATAGCTATTTCAGAATAGGCATTACTATAAGTGATATTAAAAAGCAGCTTTTATAATTTAGTTCACTTTACATCTTAATTTAGAACTGTAATAAAATACATTTCCAAATTAGTTGATGCTGAGTCATAATTTACTTTCTGATCTGCTCTTGAAGAACTACAAGCTGTTCCATGCAGAGCACTTGTGACAAAATACATTTTTGCCCACAGTCAGTGATTATCTTTATAAGCTTTTTGTCTACAGAAATAGATCCTCAGAGGATGTAAATCAGCATAGCTCCATTGGATTCAAAGAATTTACACTGATTTACACTCACAGAAGATCAGCTTCTTTGATTTAAACACAATATTTTGTCAAGACAGATGGAACTGATGGTATTTTATAAAAGGAAGGAGAACAAAGGATATCACTGAAAGGAAGGATTCAACTAAAAATTATCTGAGCAATAACCTAGATTGTTCTCTATAGCTACTGAGGGCTCAGTACACATGAGCAATAATTTTAAAAAATCAACTTTCAAGTAACAGAGACAGAAAATGAACTGTTTCTGCTAGTGGTTGGACAGAGTCATTCACTCTGCTGAGGGACCTTATGACATTAGAAAAACAGTGTGATATTGAACTTAATGCTAACATCGAATTGTCATGAGATTTTTTTTTATTCACTTAACTGTACTTTTAGGTAGGAGATTTTCCTTTTCTTGAGTACAGATGACATCCAGCTGACAAATAGTTTAAAATTCTAGCAGGTTGGAAAAAGATCTGACTTCATGATGAAATTAAGCTCTGGAGTAGTGAGCAAAGAAGCCAATTTGTGTGTGGCATTAGTAACAGGGAGCTGAATAGCAGATTGTCGGAGTGCAGCACATCTGGGTAAAAACTTGGGCCAGTGAGGCAAATGCTATTTTCTGCACTTTCCCCATGAGTGCCAAGTGAAACAGCTGGAACAGGACCAGTGAGGTTCTGCTGTGTCATGTTAGGTAAGAGCATAAAAACCTACACAGGACCCCTGAACATTCATAGATTTTATGAAGGGATCATTAGATCAGCTTCTAGTCTGACCTCCTGCATAAGGTCTGTTACCTTCCACCCAGTTGCCCCATATGGAACACAATAGCCTGTGTTTAATTTATGTTTGGCTAAAGCATATCTTCTAGTAGGACTGGTAGTATTGGTTTGAAGGCATCAAGGACTAGATCTACAGAAGGAGTTAGGTACCTAGCTACCACTTATTTACCATTTATCTTCATAAACCCCCGCTCAGCTGCCATCCATCATTGTGGGCACCTAAGCCTCTGCCAGAAAAGTCCCTTACCTGCACAAAAAACTGCCTGTTTTTCTTTGAATGGGAAATGCAACCACAGTCTCTGCAAAACCACACCAGGATATGGGTAGAGGCATCCATGGTCAAGTTATCTGTTTGGATATAGATGCAGGTGGAGAAGACAGAAGCAGCATTGGCACAGGCAATGAGACCCTTCCTAAACATAATCGCTGTATTGGCACTCACTCTTACAAATGTCCTCTCAAAGTCCCCTGTTTTTAGTCCCTTGGTTGCTTAGCCTCTAGCTTTTAAGCCTCCTCACCTCAGTCAACCCTACCTCCTCGTTAATTACAGAGAGGGAGGCTGATCAAAGGTGATCAAGGCAACAAAGGCTCAAAAAGTGCCCAGATACGCAATCAAAACTAACCTAGTAACTGAAATAACCTGAAAGAAAGAGAAAAACAGAAACAGTCAAGCAAATTCACTTACACCAAGATAAGTGCATACACCTTGTTCGTTCACCAATGGATCTCCTTCAGCTCCTCTTTCGCCCCCATCCCAAGACCTGAACTCATTCCTGTTTGTAGTCCTCTTTTCAACATTCCTTGACATTGCAAAATGACTGCTTCCTGTATGCCTACAATATTCCCTCAACTCACTTCTCACACTGGCTGGAGCAGGGTAAAATGGGCAGTACGCCTTTGAGTAGTAAATGGAAGATTTAGAAGCAGATCATGGCCCTGGCAAGAAGTTTCTGTGGGATGGTGAGCTCTGAGGCAAAGGAGGCCAATGATATACTGTGAGTGTGTGGGTTACAAACCAAGGGGATAGTATTTTCTATATAAAATAGTAAAGAGAATAATAATTCAGCAAAACTAGTTATTTGTGAGCATCAATAGACCACACATTCAAATTAAAGTCATAATTTATTATTTCCGACAATCAAGAAACATGACGGCTTCTTCGTTATTAAACTTTAGATGACATTCTAGGAAGGAGGGCAAATAGTTCAGAGCCAGATACAACAGATCAAAAGGTGCATCAGTCTCCATACATTCTATTATTACATCCCAACTAGAAACACATTTGAATCAAACACAGAGTTTTTATCACTCTCATGTATGCCAGGTATATTAACACTTCCATTTTCTTTCCCTTTCCCTTGTTTCAGCATGTGTTGATCTGTTAAAATGTCGTACTTGTACTGTCTTTGTGCATGTTTCACTTTGTGCATTCTCAGTCTTTGGTCTAATGAATATAATTTTTTCTTTCTGTCTGTGGCTTTGTTTCTTTCCTCTTCATTTCACCAGAAGTCCATGGTTATTTGTTAGTCTGAAATACAGTAGTGTATCAATTTACATAACAAAAGCCATAATCTAAATCATAGTAAATTTCAGCATATCAGTCAGTTTTTGTTCACTGTATCTTTCCATCACTTTTAAGATAAAATAAGAATAGAAGAGTGATAGACGTTAAAACTGGTTCTAAAGCAAGAGGAGAACAAAACTGCAATCTTGATTTTTTTTTAAGCTATGACTATTAAATATGAACACCATTAATGACTTAAGGCTAAGGAATGGATACAATAATTGGGCTGCAACAGAACTTGTTCAAATATAATCATAGCCTTTTATGAAGTCAGTTGAAATGTTGGTTGAGGTCTAATACCCGTGGAATCCTGTTAGGTTGGATTCCAATGACTTAAAAGGCAACCTACTGAATGTACTCAAGTACAGTATTGCCTGAGCCACTCAAAGCCAGATTAATGCACAAGCTTTAGAGGCTGTAGCCCAGGGCCTGGGCTAAAGGGGACCCTGTAAAAATAAATATGTGGCAGGGATGGGAAACCTCTGGCCCCTGAGCCAGATTCAGCCCCTAGCTTAATTTCAGCCAGCTCCTGGTTAGTCTCCATGCCACAGACTGGAAGCCCTGATCCTTGGTTCTCCTCTGCTGGGCTGGAGCTGACAATGCTGGCTCATGGTGATCAGGGGCGGCAGGCACCACTCCACAGCTCTCATGGCCATTGGGAACTGCAAGAGTGGTGCCTTAAGGCAAGGCCATTGAAAGGGAGCTGCCCAAGGTCAGCACTTGGTACTCCAACCACCTGCCACAGCCCTGAACCACACTCAAACTGTCCCCCCATAGCTTGAACCCCCAACCTCAGCCCTGAACGTGCTCCAGAACACTAATGGCCACCCAGATCCCAAACCCTAATTCCTATCCTGACCTGCCTGGAGCCCCCTCCTGCACTCCAAACCCTTTGGCCCCAGCCTGGAGCCTCCTCCTTGACCCCAAACCAATCACCGCAACCCCATGCCAGGACTCATACCCCTGCCTTGTGCCCCAGTCTGGAGTCCTCTCCCACAATCTGAACCTCTCATTTTTGGCCCTACCTCAGAGCCTGGGGGAAGTTCTGAGCCTTGACACACATACACACCCATGTGATTTTTTGTTTCAAATTAGGAAAAAGACTTGTATACAGGAGCCCCACAGTAGCCAATAGCTCCAGGCCCATAGGAGAGTTATTCCAGCCCTAAAGACACCCTGATAGAATTGCACAGAGCACACAATATGAAAGATGAGGTGTCAGACCAGAAGAGGTACAAAATGTTATCAACAAAGTTAGGGACACTTTAGGAAACCAATGGCATTGTGTAGAGGGAAAATTAGTGTAATTGTTTAAGGTCCATAAAATACTATAGCCTGTGAATTAAGTGGCACAGAGCATAGAGTGTCTGGAGTATGATGGAGAAAAGAACTAGAACATGGCAGTTAAGAAGCAGCTGGAGAAGAAAAGCAAAACAGCAACAAGCGAAAATCCTCTAAGTCTTTAGACCTTTAGGGTATGTCTAGACTAAATAGCTCCGTCGACGGACCATGTAGGTGAGTGGACGAGACTTAGGAAAATGAAGCGGCGATTTAAATAATCGCCGCTTCATTTACATCAAAATGGCTGCTGCACTGTGCCAATCAGCTGTTTGGTGGCACAGCATGGTAGTCTGGACGTTCCGCAGTCAACAAGGGAAGCCCTTGTCGACCGCTCCGTTATCCCTCGTGAAATAAGGTTTACCAAAGCGGTCAACAAGGGCTTCCCTTGTTGACCACAGAGCATCCAGACTACCACGCTGTGCCACCAAATAGCTGATCGGCACAGTGCAGCGGCCATTTTGATGTAAATGAAGCGGCAATTATTTAAATTGCCACTTCATTTTCCTATGTCTAGTCAACTCATCTACATGGTCCGTCGACGCCATGTTGTCTAGACATACCCTTACTGATTATCCAAACTGAACCTCTGAACTTGCTATATAGAAGCCACTCTACTTTTCTTGGGTTAGTGTCTGAATTAAGGCTATTGGTACACTTGGAGCTAGGGGGCGGGGAAGCTTGCATAGACACTCTCCATGTCTCATTGAATTAGCCTGCCAAAATACCAGTGTGCTTGCAGCAGTGAGTGGTGACATGGACTAGCTGTGGCAGTATGTGCCGATGGGGTCCAGACTAGGGTTTTATTCAGAGAAGTTAGACCTTGAAATAAACACAGAAACTGATAACTGGAAAAAACCTCCTTGAGTGCATATTGAAGGCCATTCTTTTTCTCTCTGAAAGGGGATTGGCTTTCTTTGGTTCCAGTCAACATATCAGTGATCCTACAAACAAAAACTTTCTTGGAGTACTTGAGCTTCTTAGCAAGTATGACCCACTTTTATCAGGCCGTGTTATTAAGCATGTTTGTGAATCACAAGAGAGAAGAAAATGCATGCAAGTCCATTATCTCTCTACCAGAATACAAAATGAGTTTATTGAACTGTGTGGGACATTTGTGCAAACAACAGTTCTTGAAGAGGTATGACATGTGAAGTACTTTTCAATTATTATTGATGCAACTCCAGACTGTTCTCATAAAGAATGGGCAACCTTAGTTGTTTGCTATGTTAAAATTGCAGGAAGTTCAAAGGTTTCAACTGAAGAATGATTCATTGTGTTTGATAATTTAATGAAAAAAATTGGAAAAGAAATCACCACTCATGTAATAGAAATTCTGGAGGGCTTCAAATTAAAATTTCAAGTCTTCATTGGCCAAGCCCATGACAATGGATTTAATATGGTTGGGAAGTACAACAGAGTACAAGCAGTCCTTCTTGAGCAAAATCCAAATTTTATTTTCTCCAGTTGTGGCAACCACACAGTAAATCTTGTCGGTGTTGATTGAACTGAATCATGTGAGCAAGCAATCACATACTTTGGAACAATCCAGCAATTGTACAAACTCTACAGTAGTAATCCTCCAAAGTGGGAAATTCTGAAGTAGCATCTGCTTGTTTCCCTTCATGGCATGTCGACAACAAAATGGTCAGCGTGAATTGATGGTGTTAAGCCAGTTTCACAGTATTTGAACTCTGTGGCTATGTCTAGACTGCAGGCTTCTTTCTGCATACAGACTGCTTCATCTCCAGCTCCACCCCAGAGTAATTATTTAAATGAAGAAAACCACAAATTAATTGAATTTAGGACCCAAGCAATGCTGAATAAATCTTCTAGTATAATATTATAGTCTAAATGAAATGGTCATTATGATTAAAGTCAGAATAAAACATCCCAAATACATTATTTGAGTTTATTCTGAACATTCATTTTGTGAAAAATTTCAAGATTTATGTATGTCATTCAAAGTTGGAACTTTTTAAATTTTTTCCCCCAAAGAACAGAAGTTCTAGCTCACAACCAGTTCTACTCCCAAAATTTATGATAGGCTTAAGCTGACGATTAGAAAATGAGTGACTCTCTAATAGAAAATCGTCTTCTATTTTTTGTCATGGAAATTCCCTGGGGCTTTGTCTACACTATGGAGTTTTTTTCAGAAAAGCAGACGTGCTCTTTCAGAAGCCCTGTATTCCTCATTTTATGAAGAATAAGGTCTCTTCCGAAAAATGAGTTTTTTTCTGACATTTGGCACAGTGTAGATGGAACAAATGTCAGAAATGCCTTTTATGAAAAAATCGGAAAAAGCTACACAAATTGCGGTTCGCAATTTGCATAACTTTTTCCAAACCTCCTTTCCACCCGCCCCCCTAGCAGTGTAGACATAGAAATGATCAACTCCCAGGCTAAGCCCCAGGAGGAAAACGTATTCAGTTGAAAGAGTAAATCTAGCTGCTTTATTATGCACATATGGGATATTTGTGTCACACTGTTCACATAGCCAATAAACAAACCTGGATTAACAATATCACACACCACTGAAGAATAATAGTCAATTTAGGCAGCATGTTTGCATTGACCACTAACTATCATGCCAACTAACATTATTTCAGGATTACGTAGTGCTCCTTCCATCTACTGGTTACATCAACATAATGTCTCATATTGTATGCTTAGATATTTAGCTCGTTGGGCCGGGAACCCTGGGCTCAGGTAATCAGAGGTATTTAGACTCCTAACTCTCTTTGGTTTCAATGGGAATTAGGTGCCTAAACAGCTTTGAAGATCTGCATTTCACTCCCTTACACAATGGGATTATCTAGGTCTCAATTAACTTCTGAGTTCCATTGCAATACAACTAAATGGTACTGTAGGAACAGTTACCATTTCATATTACATACAGTGCTGCGGTGTTTCCCTTAGATTAGAAGATAACTGAGGTACCCCCAGCTATCTCCGAGACACTACTGACTTCCTAAGGAAACTACAAAACATCGATAACCTCCCCAATAATACCATCCTTGCCACCATGGATGTAGAAGCTCTATATACCAACATCCCACATGAAGACGGATTACAAGCAATTAGAAACACTATCCCAGAGGACACTACTGCCAACCTGATAGCAGACCTATGTAACTTTATTCTCACCCACAATTATTTCCAGTTTGAGAACAACTTATACCTCCAGATCAGCGGCACAGCCATGGGTACACGCATGACCCCCCAGTATGCTAACATCTTTATGGCTGACCTAGAACAACGTTTCCTCAACTCCCGTCCCCTTTCACCCCTCCTCTACCTACGGTACATCGATGACATCTTTATGATCTGGACGCATGGCCAAGAAACACTGGAGATATTCCACAGAGATTTCAACAACCTACACCCCACCATCAACCTCAGCCTGGACCATTCTACATGAGAGATCCACTTCCTGGACACCACCGTACAAATCAACAATGGAAAATTAGACACCACTCTCTACAGAAAACCCACCGACTCATACAGTTACCTACATGCTTCCAGCTCCCATCCAGAACACACCACACGATCCATTGTCTATAGCCAAGCCCTTCGATACAACCGCATCTGCTCTAATCCCACTGACAGAGACCAGAAGCTTCAGGATCTCTACCAAGCATTTATAAATCTCAACTACCCACCCAGAGAAATAAAAAAGCAAATTGAAAGAGCCAGACGAATACCTAGAAACCATCTACTTCAAGACAGACCCAAGAAAACCAACAATAGAACACCACTTGTCATCACCTACAACCCCCAACTTAAACGTGTCCAACACATTATCAATAAACTACAGCCTATATTGGAACAGGATACCATACTCAAAGAGGCTCTGGGAGACAGACCCATAGTCTCCTATAGACAACCACCTAACCTCAAGATGATTCTTACCAACCACCACAGGACATACCACACTAATACCAACCCTGGTACCTTCCCTTGCAACAAACCCCGTTGCCAGCTTTGTCCACATATTCATTCTGCTGATACCATTATTGGACCTAACCAAGTGAGTTATAAGATCAAGAACACATATTCCTGCGCATCCAGAAATATAATCTATGCTATCATGTGCCGAAAGTGTCCGTCTGCTATGTACATTGGACAAACATCTCAGACACTTTGCCAAAGGATTAATGCCCACAAAACAGATATCAGACAAGATCACAAAGAGAAAACAGTTTCTTGCCATTTTAACCAGAAAGGACACTCTCTCAATGACTTAACCACCTGCATTCTGCTACAAAGACCTTTTACATCTGCACTTGAAAGGGAATCCTCTGAACTGTCATTCATGTTAAAATTCGACACTTTCCAAAAAGGACTCAACAAACATTTGAACTCTCTCACCCATTACCAAGACAGTTTCCCCAATTATCACCTCTAATACCATTAACTCACAAACATCCCACTCTCCCTACCTCTAATATCATCAATTCACAGACACTTACCTTCCTTCCTTCCCCCCCCCCCTGCATCCCCCTCCTGTTCTGCAATGTGATTTGTCCTTTTCATATTTGTTCATTTTTTTTAATTGTATCCTTTGGTATATATGGTTGTGACTACTTTCTTCCACTATTTGATCTGAGGAAGTGGGTCTGGCCCACGAAAGCTCATCATCTAATAAACCATCTTGTTAGTCTTTAAAGTGCTACATTGTCCTGCATTTTGCTTGAGGTACTTCAGACATCATGTCATGGTGAGGGTTGACAATTGACTTTTTAAAATGTGACCCCAGCAATTTCTGTTTATTTATCTAATTGTACACATTTCTCTGGTGCTCATGAACATAACATCACTTGTGCTAGATGCTCGGAAAGACAAGAGCAGATGTCTTTGCATTTCATGTGGAGCTATTCAATGTTACTAGGCGTATTCGTACTGGGCAATTGAGTCTTATACATGTAATCACCAGGACAGTGGACATATGGTTTCCTTTTGACATAGGAGGTCTGTGTCACAATGAATTTGATAGCTCAGTGGTGACACAATCATTTCGGATGGCCTTTGTATTCTGAACTGCAGTTAGCATGCAGTTTCTTAAACTAGAGGAACTTTAATTAGTACAACCACCTGAGGCGCCATATTAAAAAACAAACAAGGAAAGAACAAATCTCAGAGTTATAGAAAAGCTGAGCAGACAGGCACACAGCAGTGAAAAGGAATATAAGTAGCAGCTGGGCAGTTCAGATTTTAGTATTTTGGCTACATCTTTAAAAAATACCAGAACCTATTCTAACGAGGGAAAGATTTACGAGTGGGTATTTCAGACATGCACAGTAGCAGCTCTCTTTAGCAAAGATAGGAACTTGTCACTGCATTTAGCCAACACTGACAAACTGACACTATTTTTTTTTTTACCAGTCATATAAGTGATCTAAGAATAATGCTGTTCACTTTGCAAACAATAGTTAAAGTGCTCAGGATGAAAATCACTATAAGCACTGTGTGTTTTTATTATATTAAAGTATCTCAAAGTGACTTACAGTATGAATTAATTACCTCTCGCAGCACCTCTTTGAAAGAGGTATGTGTATTGTTGTATTATACAAAGTATTGTATGTAGGAGGGGAGTAAAAAAGAAAGCAGTTACCTTCCTATAATTTAGGATTAACTAGATGGAGAGACAAGGCTCTGATTCTGTAAAGGGATCTGTTACTGTGCTATGCAGCGTCCCACTAGCTTCAGTGGGACTAATGCAGACCTGTTCCCTGTCAAGAATGCCACTGGAGCCCGTGGGGCTTCATGCAGCATATGGGACTATACTCACAGACCCTCATACTCCATTGACCTGGGATCTAATCTATGGCTAACCATTTAAGAGCACTTATGGGATGGTAGTCAGCAGATGGGACTATCGGTATGACAACTAATAGCAGCTTCAGGGGAGTAGCCAAGTTAGTCTGTAACAGGAAATTGTATACATTGTATATTGGCCAAACTGGACAGTCTCTACGGAAAAGAATTAATGGATACAAATTAGATATCCAAAAAAGGCAAAACACAGAAACCTGTTGGAGAACACTTTAATCTGCCTGAACACTCATTAATGGATCTCCAAGTAACTGTTTTGTTTCAGGACAATTCTACAAGCTAAATACACAGAGAAGGGTTGGACCTTAACTTCATTTACAAGTTTAATTCTTATGCAAATGGTATGAACAGGGACATCGGCTGGCTCACACACTACCTTCCATATCCTAATGACTTAACCAACCAACCAACCAAACAATGGAGATGTTAATTGTTCTTATCAGCCTCTTGTAACTATTTGAACCATCTACTCACTGTCTCTCTCCCCCCCCCCTTATTTATTCTTGGATCTTGACTTCTAATGCTCCTGTCATCTGAAGAAGTGGGTTGTGCCCATGAAAGCTCATGATATCATCTACATGTTTTGTTAGTCTTTAAGGTGCTGCTAGACTACTTGCTGTTTTTTAAGTTTTAATTACCGGTAATAGCAGGATTGTCTGTAGGAGCTGAGGTGTCATGACTTTTTCCATTATAAATCCTCAGTGTTAATATACTCCCAGCTTTCTGAAAGATTCATGTTTGGAGATAATTTTATATGTTTTAGCTCTTTCTGAAAGTGGCTTTTTCCAATTCCAGCAAAAAAAATTCCAATTCCTTTTTTTTTTTTTAATTTTCAAAAGATTTCTTGTATGAAAATTGTTTTGCCAAAATTCAATTATTTTTAATAAGGGGCATTTTTTTTTAACCGAAGGGCAAGTAATAGTTTGAGGACTTGCCACATTCAACTCCCCTGCTCCTGCTCCTTAGATAATGCAACTGAAATTCACCCTCAGATAATCCAGGGATTCTTAATTTCAGTGAATAAAGGTGAGCATCACAATTTCTCATTTAAAAGCACCTACAATCAATACCCTGTCTAAACAAACCAACACTTCTCCTCCTCAAAGCCTTACTCTTAACCAAACCAACATGAGAATCCTGAGATAGAGAAATGGTCTTGAACCAACTCTTCAGTTGAGTTTGAGTTAAAAAGAAGAATGGTGCTGGAAGAGAGTTTTTTCCTTAATAATGGTTTCACACTTTTTTTAGCCAATACTACAGGAAAAATGGCAGATGTTTCAAGCTTGACAAAGACCTAATCCTCAGGCCTTTTCCAAAGAAAGATGGAGCATGTAGATGGTTGAAGACAAATACCCTTCCCAAGTTTGATATGCTGCCCTAAGTCAAATTAACAGCTGAGTGTGGAAGGAAAGTATTGTCCGACTGCAGAGGCACTGACAGACTCCATGGCTTTCTGGACAAGATGTGGGGTGGGAGCAGCTCTGCAGGGCCTCAAATGGAAGAGGCAGAACTGGGGGCAGCCAGATCACCACGCCACTGGGAGTATGCCTTCCCCACCCCTCTTAGAGCTGCATTGCATAGTGCTCCAGGTGGCAATTTAAAGGACCCAGGGCTACTGCTCTAGCAGCGGCAGTGGCTAGGATCCTCAGTGCCCTTTGAATCACTGGGCACTGGGGCAGTTGTTTCCCTCCTAAATCACTTTGTGGAAGTTGAGAAAAGCACCTCACATGGAAACGTCAGTAGTCTGTTGCCTGCATCACATTCAGATCATGGTACCAGCAGTTCTTGGACTTGATGAGTGGTGGCAGTAGAATTTGCCATCCCTCACGGGAAAAGCCTCTCACCAATGTATCAGATGGAAAGGTGAGAGGAGGAATCCTTCCTGAATGTACAGAGGGGGTTTTTTTCAACAAAGGGACTTAAGTGTAACAATGCTTCCCAGTGGAATTCAAAACTCTGAGTTAGACACCTAGGCTCTCCGTGCAAGGAGAGTCTCAGAAGCCAGCAGTGAGTGGGGGCCACCTAACCAGGGCCAGAGTGAAATGCTGAAAAGAGGCATAAGACTTAGGGTTTAGATTCACAAAAGGGTCCAGGTGCCTAAGGGTATGACTACACTACCCTCCTAGTTCGAACTAGGGGGGGTAATGTAGTAATACGGAGTTGCAAATGAAGCCCGGGATTTGAATTTCCTGGGCTTCATTTGCATGAAGCTGGCCAGCACCATTTTTAAATGCCCGCTAGTTCGGACTGCATGCCGCGCGGCTACACGCGGCACGAACTAGCTAGTTCGGATTAGGCTTCCTAATCTGAACTAGCTGTATGCCTCGTGGACCTGTAGCAGTCTGAGAATCCTGCTACCACTTTGGATAATTCTGAGCAGCTCATGAGCTGAGGGGTAGGATCAGGACATTGGGTGGGTTTATGTATGCCGACTGGAAGAAAGGTGGGAACGTGGGATATATCTACACTACAGCTCTAATTCGAACTAATTTAATTCGAATTAGTTAATTCGAACTAAGGTAATTCGAACTAGTGCATCTAGACCTAAAAACTAGTTCGAATTAGCATTTTGCTAATTCGAACTAGCATGTCCACATTGAGTGGACCCTGAACCGAGGTTAAGGCTGGCCAGAAGCAGTGCCAGCAGGGCATCAGATTAGGACTAGAGCATGGAGCTGCTGTCTCAGGCTAGCCGAGGGCTGTGCTTAAAGGGTCCCGACCCCCACCCCGGACAGACAGTTCTCAGGGGTTCCCTGCTCGCTTGTCTAATTCGATGAGGGACAGCAAAGCAGTCCTGGCTTGGAGTGCCCTGAATGCCCACACTCAGCACATCACAGCACTCGGCCATCAGCCCGGCTGCACTTGCCGCAGGCTGCCATCCAGGGGGGAGGTCAGTCGAGGGGCTTCAGGAGAGCTTCCACCCCGAGGAGCCCGCAGAGCCAGCCCAGGCCTCCTGATTGGGGGCTCGTACCCCATTCTTCCCTCACCTCCTTCCACTTATCCCTCCCTAGCCCCCCTTCCTGATGTACAAAATAAAGGACACGTGTGTTCAAAAATAGAAACTCTCTTTATTGAACAAAACTAGGGGAGACTGGGAAAAGGAGGTGGGAGAGGGGAAGAGAGAGGGTGGGAGAGGGGAGGGCAACTAAAATGATCAGGAGTTTGGAACAGGTCCCATATGAAGAGAGGCTAAAGAGACTGGGACTTTTCAGCTTAGAAAAGAGGAGACGGAGGGGGGATATGATAGAGGTCTATAAAAGCATCCGTGGTGTGGAGAGGGTGCATCAAGAAAAGTTCTTCATTAGTTCCCATAATAGAAGGACTAGAGGACACCAAATGAAATGAATGGGTAGCAGGCTTCAAACTAATAACAGAAAGTTCTTCTTCACAAAGCAAATAGTCAACCTGTGGAACTCCTTGCTGCAGGAGGCTGTGAAGGCTAGAACTAGAACAGAGTTTAAAGAGAAGTGAGATAAAGTGATGGAGGTTGGGTCCCTGGAGTGCTATTAGGCAGGGGGTAGAAATGGTGTCCCTGGCCTCTGTTTGTGGAAGGCTGGAGATGGATGGCATGAAACAAATGGCTTGGTCATTGTCTTCGGTCCATTTCCTCCAGGGTACCTAGTGTTGGTTGCTGTCGGCAGACAGGATACTGGGCTAGATGGACCTTTGGTCTGATCCAGTATGGCCATTCTAAGCTCAGGGCTCAGGGTCGGGGGTCTCAGTGGACCACCTTGATTTTCATGCAAACCTGTTCCTGGGTGGCCAGGCTGGCAGCTCTCCTGCCCTAGACGGCCACTTTCCTGTGCCTAGTGCGGAGGTCGTGGATGAGATCCACGGTGTCTGCACTAGACCAGGTGGGCACCCGCCTCTTGCGGACCTAGGCAGGCTCCCAGGGGCCACCAGCATGGTCCTAGGAAGAGGCGGAGGGCTGAGTGGCAGTGGGTGGCTGGCTCGAGCTAGGTGCAGGGTCTACTGGCTGGATTCTGGCAGGCTTGCACCTGGCATGGGCACCGGGGCCGGGAGGGGGGCAGAAGAGTTTCCCTGGTGGTGCTCAGAGTGGCAACCAGGGAAAGCTGGGGAGGGCTAGCCTCCCACTTGTTCGAATTAAGTGGTTACACAGTCCTTAATTTGAACTACTTAATTCGAACTAGGCGTTAGTCCTCGTGGAATGAAGTTTACCTAGTTCGAATTAAGCGCTCCGCTAGTTCGAATTAAGTTCGAACTAGCGTTTCTTGTGTGTAGCACCTATCAAAGTTAATTCGAACTAATGGCTGTTAGTTCGAATTAACTTTGTAGTGTAGACATACCCGTACGGAGTTAGGTGTAAGTTGTGCAGTGGTATTGAGAATGTCAATGGCCCCTAAATGTTGGAGTTAGGTGCCTACGTACCTGTGTGGCTGTGCCCTCAACTGACTGCAAAGCCTCTCCACAGAAAGTATTTCAGCCCAATGGCTGAATACACTCCACAGTCCCTTGAGGGAGATAGTGAAAGGATCCACTATAGTGAGTACTTTGCTGTGCAATTGTGAAAAAACAGCCTCCCAGCTGCTATAAACAGACCTGTGCCCTGACAATGCATGTACACCAACCAGACCACTTCCATTGTGAAAGGAGCCTCCATCATCTGAAACAGGGGCAGGATATGGCCTCAGTATTAGACAATACCCTATAAAAGAAAGGCCAATAAAATTGATTACAGATTATATGTGCTTGTCCCTGAACAGGAGAGGACGTTAATCATGTGATCAAAATGCAGTCACATGCTCCCATTAGAACTGTCACCTGTTTCATAGCTTTGGATCATTTGTAACAACAACGTGCAATCTTCAGAGGCTGATAAATATCATACATTTTTCACGCTGTTAAATACTACATAATTATAGTAATAGTAACAGCACATTACTCTTTAATTTGACTAACTGTTTATTATAATCCATTGAATCACTCTTCCTAGAGTCACCGTACACCACACACAGTTAAATTCCTGGAGCTATCAGGGATTTGGTTATGTATGCAAATGATAAGATGAATAAATAAAAATAACTACAACTCTTGGATATTTCTGAATGATTCTTTTGGCAGTCTGATTGTAGTGAAGATTTAAGAACAAGTTAACAGAATATTACTATTTCTGGGTTAGATGTACAGCTGCCTTGTTTGGTATGTAAATTAGGATCCTGCATTAT
This sequence comes from Pelodiscus sinensis, assembly GCF_052426305.1. Taxonomy (NCBI): domain Eukaryota; kingdom Metazoa; phylum Chordata; order Testudines; family Trionychidae; genus Pelodiscus; species Pelodiscus sinensis. The sequence goes on from NC_143054.1 coordinate 137,683,394, forward strand.
GAAGACAGAGGGAGACATGTTGATTCGGGTAACTTCAAAACATGATACTTTGAGTGATTCTCAGTGGTATTATTATTATATTAACATTGCAATAGTCAAAAAAATTGACCCATGTTAAGATGAATGATGTGTAAGAATAATACCTCAAAAATAAAGCACAAATTGAGATTGAATTTCTGCAAGATCACAAAAAGGAAAGATTTTTAAAACAATGTTGGAATTATTTTTAGTAGCAGATTTAGACTTTTTTTGTAAATGACACATCTAATACTTTCTATATAATATAGCCTTGGTAATGTTCAGAATGGACATTTTATATTTAGTGCTGTACTCAATATAGGTTTATCTTAATGGCATTTCCGTATAAGACTTAGCTAACAAAATGGGATAAGCTGTATGTTGATTTTATGTAGTGGAAAGATACATAGTTTTTGAATATTTATTCCATTTATGATGAGACATATGGGTGGCTATATCTTCCCAGATGTACAGCTTTATTATTTGGTGTTTAATTTAGGATGCTGCGTTATGACGACATACGGAGGTGTATGATTCATTCTGTTTAGGACAGAATAGAAGAATATATCATTAAGGGCCATTGTTCAGACCCATAAGCAATTTAATATGGGGTGGATTTTATTTCTCAGAGTGTTTCCTCCAGTTTTGGAACTGGTAACCACATGTAAAGGATTTATGATTTGGCTGAGTATTTGAGGTCAATCTTGTAGTGGAAATGCAGAAGACGATTGTGAGGTTGAGGAAATTAGGTGGTATACCACAATTGTTCCTTCTGTGCCTGCATTTTCTTACAGACCTAGATGCTCTAGGCAGACATTTGTGCTTTTTGCTTCTTATTATTCTTTTGTTATTCTCAAAGAGTTATCTGTTTGCTCAAGATGGTACAGTGTAGGAATGCACTGTTGACTTTCAACAAGTTCTGGGACAGGTCCCAAGGCCATGCACCTGGTATGGGAGTGCAGGAGGGCTTGAGAAGATCACATAGCTATCTTTGCTGAATGTTTCCCACCTGATCATGCTAATTATTTGGCCTGGGAAAATATGCAAAGTATCAACGATCTTGTTAGGTTCTCAAAACAACAGGTGTGATTGCTGTAGATCCAACAGTATATAAGTGCTAGGGATATTCCTAACATTGGAACCTCAGTGTAGCCCAAAGCCGCAGAAGGTGCTATGTATGGGTCACTGGGGTCTGTTCGCTGTCCTCCTTCAGGGAGTTCCTGGCAGCAGAAGGGACGTAGGCATTGCATTTTATTCTGAGAGCTGCTTAGGCTTAATAAGTATTGTACTTTCTTAATAAGCATTCCCTAATATTTGCTTAGTAAAATCTTTAAGCCTTCACCCAATTTGTGTGCTTATTGCCTCCGAATCCCTCAAGGGAAGAACCATTGCCTCTTGGCAATACAAATCTATAGTGGAGAAACCTGTATTTACAGATAGGAGTTCAAACCTTCTAATGTGTGATCTGGGAGAATAATATAAAATTAGAGAGACTTAAGCAAAGCTCAGAAAACCAAGATGGTACTGACATTATACTTCTAAATCTACATGGGATCTGAAAAGTAATTTTCCCCTTTTCATTAACAAAAGATGATAGCACATTTCAATTGAAACCAAATATGTCTATGTAAATTATTTGCCTCTTATGCAAGAGATGGGATTTAATTCATATAAATGCAAGGAGAAACTCTAAAACTGTTCAAAATGTACCCAGCCAGTCAACAAAAGTTGGAAATGCAAAAAAGTTAGTTCGATCAGTGATGGTAATGTGGACATCTTCTCCAACATATGGGACCACACTGTGAATCCCTTATGCTCACTGAGCACTCACTCATCTGACTAGTCATACTGTGTAGTCAAATAACTATCTGTTCAACAGTGTTAGTGAAGGGCTCACAGTCTGGGCTTGTATGATTTAAATTATTATACAGTATGAATTGTACAATCAAACTGCATAGTAGCAAATCTTAAATTCTGTTGGATTATTTGTCCAATAAGGACTAGTCACATGAGTAAGACTGAGCACTGAATTCATTATTAGTTCTTAGAATGTTTGTGTCCTATACACCGTTCATTGAAGTCAATTGTCTTCAATGACATTAAAATTCTGATTCAATGAGATTTCATAAAGATGAGACTAGAATAAGATACTGAGTGGTTGTCACTCCAGGTCTTTGTATCCTGGGTTATAAAGAACTCCCACACATTTTATTTTAGTCAAGAAGGGGTAATTATGGTTTGTTTGTTGGTTGGTTTGTTTTTAGCTCCATTGACCTGAAATAAGGACAGGATTTACTCCATAACAAATTCAGCCTTAGTACAGGTTGGATTTCCCTTGTCCGGCACTCTTGGAATCTGAGTCGTCCCAAACAATTGAGTTTGATGGAAAAGGGGAGGTCAAGGTCTTTACCCAGCTGTAGGCTCTGCTTCTGTGTGGGGCTGCACTCCCTGCTGCCTACTGCTGCCTCCAGCCCTCCACCAAGCACACCTGGCTAGGGCTGCATCCCACCCCCATTGCGCCAGCCTCGGACAGGGACTGGCCCCACTTCCTCCAGCCCCGGCCGGGACGTCTCTCCTGCACTGCACCAGCCCTAACTCTGGTTGTGCTTGTCACCGCAACAGCCCTGGCCCAGGCTTTGCTCCTGGCTGCCAGCCCTGCTACCTCCAGCCCTGAGTGGGGCAGCACTCTTGATTTCTACCATACTGTCCCCACTGGGGATGGGCTCCTCACCACCAGCCCAGCTTCTGAACCTGGCCAGCCGGGGCTCTCGGGTCCAACAATATTCATGGTCCTGCCAGACCAGAGATGTTGCTGGACCAGAGAGTCCCGGAATTTAGAGGTTCAACCTGTAGCTTTCAGCTGGGAAGAAAGGGCTGCAGCACTGAGAACAGGGGATCTCTCTTATAAGCTAGGAGTGTCGGATTCTCTTCTAGGAACATTGGATTTTGAGCAATGCTTCAGATGGCAGCAAGCACCCGTTTGAAAATTCACTACTATTTGGATCTGAATTTGATAGAATTCCATTGACCTTTCAATCTCGACACTGCTTATGTTTAATGGAACAGTTAGTAGAGTAATGGCCCCTCTAATTAGGCTAGAACTTATTCTGTAGGCCCCAGCTCTGCTCCAGGTCTTTATAAGTGAATTCCTATGTGGAGCCCCATTAAAGTGAAGTGAATATTATCAATTTATTAGACTACATTCTATGAATGTCTTCATTTTACTATGTTTCTGTTTCCCCTCCCTCCAAAAAGAATCTTAATAAACATATATATATAGGAAAACAGAATTAACTCTTGAAAGCTAGGCCAGAAATAGGTTGCCTTTATTATGTAATAGACAATATAACACAATCACTATAGTTTGGTAGAAGAGTACATTTAAAAACCTGATCTGAAGCTGTTAAAATCAATCAAGAGACTCGTCCTGATTCCAACAAGCTTTGGATAAAGAGAAGAAATTAACATTTACTCTTGTTATTTTTAGGTCACCATTTTGCTTTCTCTAAAACCAGAGCAACTCCTAGAAGGCCATGCCCTTATTAAGATTGTGGGTGCATATTAATATGATTATTCTCCCCTCTTTTTTTCTAGCTGTCCATTGCATCCCCTTTCTCGCTTTTTTATTCATCCTTCAGGCATAGGCATGGCCACTGATTTTGTTTGCCTCTTTCATGTCCAGGATAAGTGTTTGAGAAGAAATACCTCATCACTGAAAGCTTCTTGTCAACTGAGACTCATTGTTGTCCCTAGAGACAGATGCTACTCAATAAACTTGCCAGGTGGCTCCTTAAGGCAGTATTGAAGTAAGAATCAATGCAGATGAAGTTTATATCAGGTTCCATTTTAAGTTAGAACCTCAAATTGGATAGAATTCTGCTTTTTATGGTAATAACAATGGAGATCAAGTGCATCTCATAGGGTTGGATCTTCTGTCAGTAGCAGCAGGCACTTGAGACGGTGTGGTTCTTCTCAGCAACTTCATGAAGAGCTTAATTTAGGGAGGAAAACACGCCTGAGGTTCAGATTTTGTTATTGATCTTTAAGAACCCAAATTTCAATAATGGAGTATCTTTGAACTAAGTCTATCCGGAACACTTGCCTCTCCCCACAGGAGATATTTGTATCGAAATCTGGCAGATCGGCAAAATACTGTACCCAGAACATAGCCAGATTTACTAGCATGGATAACATGTCTGGGGGAATGTGCTGTGTGCACAGTGCCACTCGCACTTGTACACAAACAATTAGAGATCCATGCATAGGGAATCCCTTCTGTACATGCCTGGAGATCATGTGTAGCTGGCTTACATCTGACTGTGAAGGCTAATACTAACTACTTTTACACTGGCAGCTTCGTGCGCAAGAACTCTTTTGCAGAAGAGTTCTTGTGCAAAAACTCTTCCACAAGCGAGCGTCTACACTGGCATGTGCTTTTGCACAAGAGCATCCATGCCAGTGTCGATGCTCTCTTGCGCAAGAAAGCTCTGATGGCCATTTTAACCATAGGGGCTTCTTGCACAAGAAATTCATGTTGCCTGTCTACACTGGCCTCTTCTGGAAGAGCTCTTGTGCAAGAGGGCTTCTTCCTGAGAGGGAGCATCAGAGTTCTGGGCAAGAAGCCCTGCTTTTCTACAGTACAACTTCAGTTTACTTGTGCAAGAACGCGTGGCCAGTGTAGACAGACAGCATGTTTTTGCGCAAGAACACAACAGTGTAGACACAGCCCAGGAGTAGTATCGTATCAGTGAGTTCTAAAGTAGGTAAAAGACATAAGCAGATAATGCTGACAGCAACTGCAAAAGTTCATAGTTTATTTAGCTGCAAAAAAAATCCTGATTCCTAATATGTGTGTATGTGCAGTAGAGTGAAACCTGCTGCTGCGGTAATGACTCAGTGTGTACAACTACAAGTAAAAAGAGATTCCAATCTACCCTGCGCAAGTAACGAGACAAACACAGAGTTTTCCTGTTACGGAAGATGGTAGGAACTCAGTCTGATCAGGTCCACGTGTAAAGTAAAAAATATTACCAAGCAGACTTTAAAATGATGTGATTGTTAGGCTTGTTCATTCACAAATGAAGACTGGAAGAAAACCAAACATGTCCCTCTTTCAGCACCCACTCCTCTGCTAATTGCCACAAGCCTTTTTCTGTTATCTTTCCATGAGTAAGTGGCAATCATGCTCCCTCTGCTTTCTACAAGCATCTTCTGAATGACATTAGCTATCCCATGCAGGGACACTTCAAATGTACCGTAGCTTTGTTACTAAGGCAACTGGTTGTGTACAGCAGGGAGCAGCCATATTTGTTCATCATTTCACGTTCGTGCCGCCAGGGGTAATCTTTAAAATGGCATCTTTTTTTTAATCGCAAAGGGTCAGAACCAGAAGGGGCGATGTCAAACCGCATCAGAGAAACATCACCATCAAAGCATCTCCAGAATTCTTAGCATGGATTGGGGAAACAAAACAACTGTGCTGTACTCAATCTAGCCATGTTTGTTCTATGCCATGTGATGTAGTGAGGGAATTCTCTTTGCCCGTCAACACTGCTGCAGAAGATTTCTTTAATTAATCCAGTGCTGTATGACTCTCCTACTGTGCTTTGTCGAGGACGAGGGAACTAAAACTAGATCCCTCTATTATATTGCAGGGAATTGGTGTTGTGGTGTGTTTCCCTCACTCCCTTTTGCTATCAGTTGCTGCAGTTCTGAGACATGCAGAGTGTGTGTGTGTGTGGGGGGGGGGGGGGAGGGAGGGTTAGCCTGTCATTAGCTATTCCTGCAATTATTTAAATTTTCTCAGTAAATATCCTGTGTTTGCTCTGCTAGTGTACATAATTCACTGATCTTTTGTGCTATCTTCTTTCTAGGGACCTGGGGTTGACCATTATAATCTTGCCTGAGCCCTGAGATAATTGACTAGGCATTAATGTGGTTGTCAGTATTAATATTAATTACTTCCAACAAATGACATTAAAAGGCTGTGCACTGAATGAGGCTCAGGTCCCTTGGAACAAATAGTATGTGATCATATAATTAAAGGCTGTATCATAATGCATATAAAAAGAGGATGATTTAAAGGTGTACAGGCAGTCTTATCTCTGACATTTCTTAATTTCTTAGTGCTTGACTTCGCAAAGTTAATGTTCTTTTAATTCAGGGATGAGTGTATAAGTGCAATTTCCCACATTTGTTTAAAAAAAGGAGAAGAGAAAATTCCATTGCATGGACTCATTGATCCCTTCACGTGGGCCGGAAGCCATGGCAGAACCTGCAGATCCACCCACAGAGCCTCTGCCCCTTGAACTCATGGAGTCAATGATAGGAATAGTGGGTTTCATACTTGACATGGACCAGCCACTAGAGTGCAATGAGTTCCTTTGCCAGTAAGTATGCTAGGAACTTACTGCCAACCTGGCTCCTTTTGCTCCTGTCTCCTCCAGCCTCCCTACCCCACACTAACCATTGCAGGTTCCATGTTCCAGACTCATTTCCTTACCAGGCCCCTTCTCTATTTTCCTAATCCATATGTCCCAGTTTAAATCTCCTCATTCTGTTTTTCGGAGTCTCTGTCTTCCAACTCATTCTGTGGAAATGATCTGCCTCTGTCCCTGAGCTCTTCTTCCTAGCATCCCACCAGGCTCCTTATCCTAAATAACTTGACTGCCAGTCCCCATCTACCGCAGGTTCTTCATCTGAGGTCAGTCTTCCTCCCTCCCCTCCTCTGACTTCGTCTGTTTCCTTAATGAGCCAGTCCACAACTACCTCCTCCTAATTCCTCTATCGGCCATGCTCTTTGTTTTATGCTGCTCCCACCCCAGTCCAGCTCTTGTCCTCTACTCTTTCAAATCAAGCTATTTTGTCCTCCATGCTGCCTAGACACAAACAGCAGAAAGGGATACTGAGAATAGGGGAGGGACAGACTCCCTGCTGTCAGTTCTAGTTCCTGTCACCACAGCAGTCCCTAGGAGCAGAAGCACCAGTTACTGCAATGTCATGCTCAGACCCTGCGGTTCTGGGCTGTTGCGTGTTCAGTCACTCTATGGGGATGGTGCCCGCACAAATGCCTGTACAAATTTTGTCTGGAAATGGATGACAGGAGAGGGATCACATGAGGATTACCTGTTGTATTCCCTCCCTCCAGGGTATCTGGCACTGGCCACTGTCTGCAGACAGGATACTGGGCTAGACTGGACCTTTGGTCTGACCCAGTATGGTCTTTCTTATGTTCTAATGAGTTACTCATGAGATTTGTGAGGGGCTGGATCATGCTCAGTGCAGATGGAACCTTTGGAGATTTTAGCTGCCACTGAAAGAAGTCTCTTTTGATCATTTGCAAATTGAGGTATGTGTGTAGAGGGGAGGTGTTAAGTCTATAACTTGGCCAAAGTTTGGAATTTTTTTCTATGGAAAAAGAAAAAAGTTCCATCTCTGACATGAGAGCAATACTTTCACTAGCCAGATTTCAAGCCCTTTCCACAAAGCCTAGAGATGTTATAATGTCTCAGCAAAATACAGTAGTTGGCAGACATTTATTTAATATGGGCAAAACAACATTTTCTGCTAATCTCATTCTTGGAAACCAATCAAATAATAATAATAATAATAAATGACCCAAGGCCTTTGCCATGGACATTTTCAGCCTGAAAAACAAAAAATTGGAAAAATTATAAGCAAACAAATTCTTATAATGGGAAGCCTCAGGCTACCATCACTGTACACATCACTACCTTGTGCACTTATAATAGTCATGTACAAATGAGTGAATTATCAGCCAACGCCACAAATTGCTACCTCAGAATAAGTTGATGCACGTGCCAATGGAAGCTCTAATGAAGTGGCACAGAGGAGCTATGTCTAAATTGCAAGCGTCTCTCAGAAGAAACTCTTCCAGAGGTGATCTTCCAGAAAAAAACTTTTTTCGAAAGAGAGCATCTACACAGCAAAATTGCAACGAAAAAGCGATCTGCTTTTTCAAAAGATAGTGTCTACATTGATTGGACACTCTCGCATTTCAGTTGTGATTACTGTGGACAGAGTCGCCACCAGGGCACTTGTGCTTTTTCCTGGAGACCTCTTGTTTCAAAAAAACACTCTCTTCCGTGTCCACACACGCCTTTTCCCAAGAAAACCCCCTCTGTGCTTTCGACTTTCTGTCGAAAAAACACAATAGCAGTGTAGACGTGAGTGTAGTTTTTCTGGAAAAATGACCATTTTTCCAGAAAAACTCTGCAGTATAGACATACTCTGTCTCTCCTTCCTCTTTTAACTAAATGGAGCAAAGTGGATGACGATACCAGCGTAAGCTGTACTCTACATCTGTCACTCCCAAACTTTGAGAATAGATTTCTTCTATCCCTACTGTCTCTTCAAACACTTGCTTGAGATGGGAAATATCCAAAGTAACCCCAATATACATCCTTCTGATCAGGAATCAGACAAAAGGTGACTGGAACTGAGCCTTTGCTTCTGAGTTGTATGAACAAATGTACACAAATATTTCCTTCCCGCTGCTGCTGAATGAACTGTCAAGTAAAGATGCCAAACTAACTGCTGTGACTGCTACTGCACACCGAGAATCACCTGGAGGTGGAAGCAGCACTGAAAGGTGTGAAAATCAGAGGGCCTCATACTTCAGGGCCTGCATTTGCATTGAGTGATGGCAGCCTTAACTAAGGAGAGATTGTCATATATCCATACTATTAGGGGATTCCCCACTCCGCCCCCCCCCCCCCCACACACACACTATTAGAGCCTGATCAGAGCCTTCCCAGGCTATTAGAGGCTATTAGAACCTCTCCATGGTCTATGGGAATCATTTAAACAATTTCAATGGGATTTCAATTAGGGTTTTAGTTTTTCACTTTTGTAAACAGAAACATTTGTAGATGCCCCTATTAATTCATGTAAGATATAAAACATTTTTTCTTCTGCTGAAAGTGTCCCATTTTATACCACTAAAGCTTTAATCTCACATTATTATTCACATATTTTAACCTTTTTAGTAGACTCTTTTATTTCAATTATTTTCTCTTCTTTTGCTTATCCTGCTCAGATATCATAAAGTATAACTTTTCTATAAGTTAAGTTATTTCCATTTTCAAGCCATAATGATGCACATCACCTGTAGTGCCTCCAGAGTTAAGCATCTCTGGTTTTCAGATAATCTGATGAATACATCTATCATAACTGCCCTCTTTACCATTTGTTGATCTTCTAAGCAGTTTCAGTATTTACCAGGGCTAGTCACTGGGAGCAGTTCATTAACCAATCAATCAGGCCATACATGTCAGATTGTCTTGTCAGAAAACAGTCCCAGGAGGCATCACCATGTCAGGGAAGTATTCTTGGGAAGAATATTTTGTGGTACATAAGTTAGCATCTCTATATAACAGGCGTATTCTATGCAGCAGTCTAATTGGCTTTCAGTTCATCCCCCAGGGACTAGCAATCAATCATTCCTCTAGAGGTCATTTGGACAGTACATTTTAGAGACTGTTACTAAATGTAATGGACTCTATTTGCTCCCAGCTGCCTTTGGCTTCAGTGGAAAGCAGGGCAGCAGGTCATCAGTAGTAGAAAGGCAGCCTGGAAGGGATTTCACAGAACAGCAAGCCCCATGACACTAACTATATTGGTGTGTGGGAGGGACAGCATACCCCCGGCAGCAGATGGCATCCACCAAAAAAAAAAAACTCACAAGGTAGCAGAAGGATGTAACAATTCATTACACCCCCAGCTGGCTTCTGCCACTGGTATTCTTATGGTGCTTTGATAAAAAAACCGAAAGCTGTCCTTCTCTAAAAGATCCCCCAGAGGGTGACTCACCCAGAGTCTCTGCTGACCCAGGCAGGTGAAGAGAGCCCAATTTCTTATTAGCAGAAAAAGAACATAATTTATTTCTCAAGTGAAAAAACATCTCCTTGGGTGGTAAAAGCAGAAATGGCACTCACAAGTGAAAACTGAAATGTCACTTCATATATTACCCCAATTATCAGGTGCTCATAGGAGCACGGTATTCAGAGGCACAGAAACCGAAGAGAAAAAAAATCGAGTAGCTAATCTTGTCCATCCCTCTGGCAATGCAAAGTTAGTCCCTGAAATAGCTCTCTAGTGTTTTGTCTAGATTTAATGATGGAATTTTCACTACTACTGCTGAAACACTGTTTCTACAGTCTCATAGATCTTTATTAGCAGGACAACTTCCTCAATATTTATTTGACGTTTCTCTATGTTAAGTTTCTTTGTATGACTCATAGAACAATAACTTTCTTTCCTCGGGGTTTATGATCTTTTGATACTTGACAGCTATTTAAAAGTTATTTAGGCAAATTCTGAATATTCAATTTTCTCTAGTTTTTCTTCATAACTCAATCCCTTCAGCCCTTAATCATCATTTTCCTATTAGATCAAAAAGAACTTGTTTTGTTCCCCCTCCCTTTTCCTTTTTTTAAAAGAGTATATTGGAATGGATCACAAAAATTAATCTGACCAGGTAGACCCCCCACAACCTGATACAATAAAGTTTTTATGATGCTGACCCAAGCTTCAAAAATGACTAGGGATTTTGGATGTACCAACTTGGCACTTTTTGAAAACCAAGCTCCTTCAAAGTATTTCAGGTTGAACACTGAAAAATAGAGGTAATCTAAACCCCTAATCATTTGTGGATATTTAAGTCATTGTGTTATAGAAGGGCCTAAGAAATGACATGTCCACATGCTCAGTGCTGAAAGCAGACCGAGTCCTATAATTCTGCAGGAAACAAAGTACAGGGGAGGATGGTGAATTGGGAGAGGCGTGTGCATAAGAGATCCAGTAAGTACCTCATGCTAACTGCTCTCTACAGTTTTTTCTGCTTTACCCTTCCAGTCTCTGCATCTTGAACAAGAAAAAAGGAACCATGAAATCTGAGCGGGCAGATATAAAATGAAATTGATTAAATGTAGATGCAGCAGGATATTAAAATATAACTTTTCTCACTGTGAATGGGGGTCAACTATTGTTTGCGCTTTTCACAAATGATTCAAGATGCACATTGTTGAAAGAACTGAAAGTCTTTAAAATCATTTTGAAAAATAAGCCACAAAGGTGACAGGCCTTGTTTTTACTACGTAGCTTGGTGCCCGTGGAGTATATGTCTGGATTGCTTGAGATACTCTATCATTAGAAGTCCTCATTTGGCATCAAATATTTGAGAACTTCTTCAGTACCTCACAGGTGAGTTCTCTTTTCAGAACCTGGTCGTGCAAGCACTTGCTACCAGTGTGGTATGGATCCAAGTAACTGCATGGAATTCAATCCACAAACTGTGTACTTGTTTTATTTGACTTGCAATAAGGGCCAGGTTCAAATCTGGTCTAGAGATTTGTTTAAAATAAAAGACATGATCATCTCTAGCCCCCGTCTCACATCTTATACCAATCCCCAGGTTTTAGGAATGTAGGATTTAAATCCTTTAGTCACCTTTGCAGGTGTTTTTTCCTCACATCCAAACACACAGGAGTAGAGTCAGGTGGAATTTTTCACTTGAAACTTTTTTTCAGCAAACCAATGAAATTTCACAGTAGCAAAAACATTTCACAAATCTATATTGCATCCACCCAACTAAGTTGGCAGAACACTAAAAAAAATTATTTCTTTAACTTTTTCTAAACACACAGGTTTTTTATTTGAAATGACTTTTATTTTCAAATTTTACTTCAATTAATTTTAAAAGGTTAAACTCTAAAATGAAGTGAAAAGATTCAGAAAAACTGACCAGTGTAATGATTCTTGTTTCTAACTTTTCTAAATTTTTTTAAACATGTATACACAGGTCTCTCCCATATACAGTCAACAGGTTCCGGTTGTCTGGGGTACGCCTACACCAGTGGTTCCCAACGTGGTGCCCGCAGGTGCCATGGCTTCCGCCGGGGCATTTATGTGCACCCACCTAGTGACCAGGGCCAGCATGAGCCATTCTTGCGCCCTGGGCCCCGGGCCCCAGCGCTTGCGCGTCCCCCACCCCGGGCACGTGGCGCATGCGCGGTGCTACCCCCAGCCACCCGGCAGCCCCAAAAGGTTGGGGACCACTGACCTACACTATAGAGAATGATAGAAGCTGAAGCTGTCAATCTTCCAGGGTTTGAAATAGCGGGTCTGGTTAAGACAGCTAATTTGAACTAAGAGGGGTTCTCCCATCAATGCTAGTACCTCTGCTTTTGCAAGGATTAAGGGAAGTCAAAGGGAGAGTGTGCTCTCTTCAACTTCCTGCATTGAGGACAGCACCAAAAGTCGAGTTAAGGTATTTCGACTTCAGCTACACAATTAACGTAGCTGAAGTTGCATATCTTATTTCGACCTTATCCCATAGTGTAGACGTACCCTTAGAGTTTTGGTGTCATCTATTATGCATCTCAAATTTGAGGCCTATAATAGTGGATAAGGAAACTGCAGTTGATACCCTGCAAACAGAGGCTGCACTTGTTGAGGCCGTGGGATCAGCTCACTACTAGCAGACTGCTGATTGGACATTTCTTAGCATAAAGATTACTATTCCTGTCATTCCTCTTTGTCTGAGTATTTAGTGCTGCAGCTGGTCAGACCTCCTAAGACCCTGACCCTGCCTTCTTGACCTAATTCTAGTTGCTAGCTCTGTCATTGACTCTTTGCATGACTTCTGCTTCTGACTCCAATGTAACCCTTTGTGTGGCTTCTGATTCTGGTTGGTATGACCCTGACTCTCCTCTGGACTCTGACCATTACATCATACCACCCACGGAGGGACCCTGACACCCAAGTACTGCCACTCAAATTCTATCTTTGAAGACAGAGGGTCCACCAGTCACTTATCTATTGAATCCCCTACTACTGCTGCTGTGTTTAAACTAGTATGTTGTAGGATTTGACTGGTCAGACCCATCCACAGGCAGGTTATATCAAGTGCAGAAGACAGAACGTCTGTCCCTCAATAATGAAACTTCAGTAGGGGAACTCTTTGCCAAAGGAGATTAGCATGTGTCCAGATCTGAGTCTGTTGAGATCTAAATGTAAAACACTTTCAGTAAAACCTTCCCTGAGCAATTCTCCCCAAAGAAGAAAGACATCCTTTTTTTTTTAATTCTTAGAGATGTTATTCAGCATGTAGGCAAAATACTAAATGATAAATGAGACTGATGAATTGGTAAAATTTCAGAAGCCTCTCGGAGTACATTGCTGGACCCATTAGACTGCATGAAAAATTTCAAAGTTAGGGCAAGCAATAAGGCACGTAATGCAAGGACTGAAAACACTCCAGAGACCCATATTGGAGTAAGAGAGCTCTGAGAAGGAAAGAGGCTTTAATAATCTGAAGGAACAGAAAAAGGCTATTGGGTTTATAGACATGAAGAGGCTTGTAAGGGTAGTCCATGTGACCTATTGCAGCTGGGGATAGATTGGAAGGCTAAGACAGGAGAGGAGATAGAGATAGGAGCAGGGAGACAGAATTCAGAGGAGCAGGTTTTGTAACATCTCAAAATATTCAGAATAAGGCTTTTTTGAAGGGACCCTCCAGCTTATTTTGAGGACAAGTCTTGTAAATTGTGTCAAACTGATTCCAGATCAGAAAGCTATCTCAAGCAGAAAGCTGAGTACTATCTACATCAAAAGATCTCATTGCCTTCTGTAGTCACTTATACCTGTGCATTGTGAGTATAAAATACCCACAGTTATGATTTAGCATCATTCTACAACCATTGCATGTTTATTTTGCACAGATGTAGATGAAGACAGATGGAGACAGGCAGTGGAAAACTCAGGCCCTTCTTTACCATTTTAGTACAGTTCTTAATGGAAGTAGCAGTCTGCATGCTATACAGGATGACCTTGTAGATTATTTTTGTGTGCGGTAGAAATTTTTCTCATGTCCAAATAAATTATGTTCCCAGCTAACTTTCTTTTAGCTGCTTGTATTATTTCCTTGCAAAATTCCATCAGATTTATTAGGCACAAGTTTGATTTTGAAAGCTAGCTATATAAAATGAAACACGCTGTCTCTTAAAAGTATAAATTATCCACATCGCAAAAACTCATTTTTTTCGCGATTAATCACAAGAAAGGGTTAATTAATCCCTCTCAGTAGTTGCTAGGTAACAATGTCATTCCCTTGGAGAATATTCATCTACTGAATCTGTTATGCCGATGTGCTGTTTCTCTCTTGTTCTTCACTGCTAAAGACCATTGTCATGCAATCTACTGCAGATTTTCCAAAACAAACTCTAGGATGTTGGGCTTTAGGGCTTGGGGGGGAGAAGTCTCCCCCAAATCCCTCTACTTCTGAGAGCTGCACACAGTTAGTAGATCCCCTCTTCCCCTCCACCTCCCAGACACTTTTCCCTTCTCTGGAGTCATTCTGACACTTCTCCACTATCTGTTCAATTCAAATTCTTCCCCTGCCCCTCTAAAGAGGATGGTTGTGACTCATGTGTGGTTGAAAAGTTAAGTTCCTAGTGGATTTAGAGGTGGATAGTGCAAAAGTGAAATTATACATGGACTTCAAACCAGAAATGCCCCTGAGCAGGAATGTCCATAAATGTCCCTATAATCATGGAAGTGAACTGAAGAAAGCTTTAAAATAGCTTCTTGAAACTATGACTTTCTAAAGGCTTTGCATTAATAAAATCTCACTTCTTTCTAAGCCACTTAACTTTTGGTATTTTATTTTCTCTTTCAATGGCTTTTGAGATTATAAAACCTTACTTCCCATTCTTTTTCTTTATTTTCAATTAATTTCAGCCTTTTAAATAGCTTGGTCATGATGCCATAAAGTTGGACAGATCAGTCTCCATTACTGTTACCTTCTCCCCCATATCCTCCAAAAAAAAAAAATTCAGAAACAGCTGCTTCTAAGTTAGGTCATATTAACCCAATCTCATTTTTATCTCACTCATATATTTTAAATCTGTTTTACTGAGACTTTTCTTCCTCTCCTTTAGTTAATCTCATCACTGAAGAAAAAGTCTCCCTTACTTGCTGATCCACCATTGTTTGTCACCTCTTCCTTACTTCAGGGTAAATATATATTGCTGAATATATTTTCTGCTTAAATACCTGACAGTTACCTATCCAGAACAAGCGAATTTTAGCTGCAACACACTTTGTACTATGACAACTATAAAATGAAATGCTAACAAATGTTGTTACATAAATGCAATCCACAAAAAAAACCAGAGAACAAAAGTAATAAAGATCTTTCAATTTAAATTTTTAAAAAAGTTGTGACTGCCAAATTACTCCAAACCAATGTGTTCCCTACTTTATAAAGATGGCTAAATGTGCTGTTACTGGAACAGAGACTCTGTACATGTTGCCTTGGCTGACTAAAAAGCATATCACAACAGATTGTAGTACAAAATTAAGAAGACTATGCCCTGAATTTTTGTCATTGAGATCCCAAGATGCAGGGTGTAGCAAAATTGCTATTTAGTAAAGATCACAAAACTATACTTAATTTTCATTTTAAAGTGACACTAGAGGTTTCTTATTTAATAGAGTGAGGCTAAGAGCAGGAAGAGTGGTCAACTGGATAAAGCACGGGACTGCCACTTGCCTCGCTGTGCCTCAGTTTCCCCAGCTATAAAATGGGAATAAGGATACTGACTTTTCTTTTGTATAGCACTTTGCAATCTACTGACAATAAGTGATATAAAACCTAGGTATTTTATTAACCCACAATTTCTGAGGATGTTTATTTGGATAGTGCTTTGCTTTCTTGAAAGTTTTCTCACTTGTCTATCTTTTAACGATTTTTTTCACGTGTTTGTGTCTTTCACTTTTCTATCCCAAAACAAAGTGTGCAAACCACTCCATCCCAATGAAGCTTTAGTATCGGACAGATCTATGCAGGTGTCATGTGGAGGCATTGGAGAATACGGCTGACTGAAAACTCGCAAACGAAATATATTCCTGTCAAAATAAAGTTTAGTCAAAATCAATATTTTCCAAGTGCTAATCTAAAGGAATCATTCTCTTTCAGAGTAGTATTATTGCATTGTCCTGATGTCTCATGATTAGAGCGGACGGGGTGGGGGGAGTTTCCTTCAGATTATTTTTGACTGAAAATTTTCATTTTCGACTAAGCAACTATCTTCATGGGCTTTTTTATCCAGAACTTGAAATCTTTTCTGGCTTTTGATTTTTCAGTTTGGGGAAATTTTTTGTTTGTTGAAATTTTCCATGAGGGAAAAAAGTTCCAAGCAGCTCTAACCCTGGGAGCTGTAGTTCCAGTTCTCCTTATGGAAGAAGCTCAATCTATTTAGCTTAACAAAGAGCCAGGTAAGAGATGACTTGAGCACAGTCCATAAGTACCTGGATGGGAAACCCACATTGCACTGTTCTATCTATCAGAGAAAGGTGCAATATGAGCCAATGATTGGAAGTTGAAGCTAGACAAATTCAGACTGGAAATAAAATATAACTTAATTGTGAGACTGATTAAGCACTGGAACAACTTGCCAAAGGTTAGGGTGAAGTCTGCATCAGTGGCATAAGAACATAAGAACGGCCGTACTGGGTCAGACCAAAGGTCCATCTAGCCCAGTAGCCTGTCTGCCGACAGTGGCCAGTACCAGGTGCCCCAGAGAGGGTGGACTGAAGACAATGATCAAGCAATTTGTCTCCTGCCATTCCTCTCCAGCCTCTGACAAACAGAGGCCAGGGACACTATTTCTACCCCCTGGCTAATAGCCTTTTATGGACCTAACCTCAGTTTTCATTTGAAAGGTTTTTTCCTGAAAAATTTACTCTAGGGATTGTTTTCAGGAACTTCCATGGCCTGTGTTATAAAGAAGCTCAGAGGAGATGATAATAATGGTCCCTTTTGCAGGGGCGCCATTTCAGATTTTGGTGTGTGTGTGGGGTGGGGGTGGGGGGGTGAACTGTGCATGCCCTGATGGGGGGAGGGGTAAGAGTGTAAAAGCATGGGTGGGAGGCAGACTGAAGACAGCGACTTCAGCAGTGTTATTGAGTATGTTCAATACAAGCCAATCAGCAAACTGGAGAGGGGACTGGTTCTATTCGCCCTCCCCCCCCCACCCCCACACACACACAAACACATCACCTCTTTCTAGGGCTACTGAAGCACTGGAAAACTCTAAGTGTTTGTGGGAGTGGGAGGGTGGTAGATAACTGACAGGAGCACTGTATCTCATGCCTATAGAAAAGAAAGACAATGAAACTAAATATTAGACCCACTCAGCCCTAATAGTAACATGTTCTGACTTCTTGTGGCAAGTCACTTAAGGGACACTAGTTAGCCTTAACATTTTAATATATATTTTTACTTTCTTACTAACTGCAGAGAGAGAGACACTGTCAGGCAGTGTTCCCTCTAAGCTGCGTGGCAGCACAGCTTCCCAGGTGATTAATCAGCCCTGCCCAGTCAGTCAGCTCCATGCAGGGAGCCCTGAGACTCTGACTGGGTGTGTCAGGACTCCTGGGCTCTATCTCAGCTCTGGAAGTGGAATGGGTCTTGTGTCTTACAGCAGGGGGCAGATACATTTGGGCTCTATATAAGATCAGAATGGCCTACTGGATCAGACCAATGGTCCATCTAGCTCTGTATCCTGTCTTCCAACAGGACCAGGTGCTTCAGAAGGCTTGAAAAAAGAAGCAATCATCAAATGATCCATCCCCGTCACCCCTTCCCAACTTGGGCATACCATGCTTTTAATTAAAGGCAATATGATATTTTCTGTCTTATTCTCTATTCCTTTCCTAGTGATTCCCAATGTTCTGTTTGTTTTTAAACTGCCACTGCACACTGAATGGATGTTTTTAGGGGACAATACACAATGATTCCAAGATCTCTCTCGTGAGACTCTTTCATTTTTGTATGTGTAGTTGAGATTGTATTTTTCCACGTGCATTACTTCGCATGTATCAACACGGAATTCCATTTGCTCTTGAGTTGCTCAGTCACTCAGTTTTGTGAGATCCCTTTGTAACTCTTTGCAGTCAGCTTTGGATTTAACTATTTAGAGTAATTTTGTAGTATCTGCAAATGTTGCTCTCTCACTATTTACCCCTTTTTCAAGAACATTTATAAGTTTAACAGTACTGGTCCAAATTCAAATCCAGCAGCACAACTCTTGTTGTTACTCCCCCTCCATCCCCCCCCCCCCCCCCCCCGCAATCTTTTAAATACCTTGCAATGTTTTCATTATGATGTAATGATCCTTCAATTACTTGAATGGCCAGTCTTTTGTTACTCTTAAGCACCCACCTCCCTCTTTTTATAACAAACTCCCTGCCCCAAAGGCAAGCTACAAGCAGTTCAAATTCTATTGCATTTAAGAACTGCCTCTGGAGCCAGGGCATATAGCTTTAAGCAGACATTAAGTATGAAATCCAGGGGTTCAAACTTTAAGTGGGGCTACTGCCCCCTAACCTGCCTACATGGAGCACTTGCCCTTCTGGCCTTGGAAACAGTAATGGCCTAGTTCCCTCAGTGGGTTATGACTCCCACAAAGCAGCTCTATCTTTCCCTGTAGTGAGTAGAAATATCATGAGACTTATCACCTCCTTGTAGGGAAAAGCTCAAGGGATTAAGGTTTTATAGTCTAACAGTTTTCAATTCACCATTTTTTTCAAATGCTTTCAGATCTTTATACAGAGCAGAAGCTGAACTCTAGCAAGGTAAATGAGTTCTGGCAATAATAAAGCAAAACCTAGAAAGGGTCCAATGAGCTGTATCATTGTTGATCCATCAGACATATGTCCTTTGATCCAATCCATATTTAGCTTTAAAAAAAAATTGCAATCCATGTAAGTGTGGAGAAGTACCTTGTGTTACGCTTTAATGAAAATTCAGAGATGGTGTGTGCTTAAATCCCTGAAATCAGATTCAAAAGAAGAGGAAATCTCCAGATTCGTAATGAAATTAAGGAAACTGACAGTGGAAAGCTAAGCTTTGCCTGCTCCAAAACCTGGTGAAATCAATGGAAAGATTTTCATCAACCCCAACATGCTTTATACCAAACTCCAGTTGAGCGAGCACTTGACATAAAACAGAAAGTGCAATATTTTCATAGCCGAGTGGGTGATTGTCTTGAAGGAAACGCAAGCAATCAATGCTATACAATCTTTTCACAACAGTGGAATCTTCTATTTAAATGAATCATCCAATAAAATCGATACTTCTAACATACTCCATCAGGCAGTTCATCAAAATATTAAATGATGAAACTATCAAATTTTTAAACTAAAATAAATAATTTTATGTCAATACAATTATCTTGACAGTATGTCATCTTGTCCTCTTCGGCTAGCTAGTTTCAATGGTTTTGTTTCATTATCTGTATGGGATCATCGGTTCTCAGATGGGGACGGCTATTTTCTGGATGCTTTTTGTGTCTATGATTCAGAGAAGGAGAGAAAGCAACATACATACTTTACCTCATCTTCTCAATTATTTACTTCATTGTTCACTGTTTTAAGTGAGTCCAGTATGTCTGGAACAGCAGGCAAACTGAAGATCATTCTGTATGCTTTCTGTAGCATGTTGTGAGGAGAGGAGCATAGCTATATTATCTCCTGCAGGGGTCTTGCAGTTTGCCACCTTGCTCAGAAAAAAAATCTATTCGAAGATTGCTATAATTGCTTTGGCTTGAAAAACATCACTCTGCAAAAGGAAAAGGGATATTCATACACTGGTACGAGTGAAAAATAACAGAACTAAAGTCAGAGAAGATAACAGACTTACATAATATTTCAAACCTGCAGCTCTTTCTTCTCACATGCAATTCCCTTCGTCTAGTGCATCATCTTCCTTATGTGCAATTTACCGAATCCTCTGTTTTCTCACAGAACAGGATTGGAACCAGAAGGGCTGTGCAAACCATTCAGGGACTGGCTACTGATAGGTTTGCAGACTAACATTTGCAGAATTAGGTTCACAGACTCTGAACATTCTTCTAACGTTTCTAAGGCTACATCTAGATTGCAAGTTTCTTCAGAAGAAGCTTTTCTGGGAGAGATCTTCCGGAAAAACATTTTTTGAAAGAAAGCGTATACACAGCAAAAGCACAACAAAAAAGCAACCTGCTTTTTCGAAAGATAGCGTCCACATTGATTGGACGCTATCTCGCACTTCAGTTGTGATTACTGTGGATGGAGTGGCAACCAGGGCACCTGTGTTTTTTCCTGGAGGCCTCCTCTTTTGACAAAACACTCTCTTCCGCGACCACACATGCCTCTTTTCAGAAAAGTTTTTTCAGAAAAAGGCTTCTTCCTCATAGAAAGAGGTTTACTGCTGTCAGAAAAAACCCTCCATTCTTTTGACTTTCTGTCGAAAGAACACAATTGCAGTGTGGACTTAAGTGTAGTTTTTCTGGAAAAATGGCTAGACATACCCTAACAGTCCAGTGCTTAAAGTAGAAGGTCATCATTCCTCTCAAGTTTTATGGGCCAAGAGAGCACAGCAGCTCACAATATCCTCGTGGGAACATCTTTTTGAAGATCTGGCCCCCCTGGTAGGAGTAGAACAATTTTGAAAACTGTCACTTATGTGCATAATGAGGTAGCGATGGATGGAAAAAGAACGCTGCCAAAATGTTATTTCAGAATAACTAAGTTGTTTCGAAATAACGCTAGTTATTTCAAAATAATGTTGTTGTGTAGACGTACCCTAGATCTATAAAATGCCACCGGACCCTTTATAGTTTGTACTTTACTCAAGCAACTCAAATTATTTAAAAAAAATTCAGTTACCTCTGAGCTGGGATTAAGTAAGGTATATGTAGGAAAGGTCTTCAAACAACTGAAAAAGGGAGAGGGAAATTATAATACTTTTCAGTCTTAACTGGAATAGTTGCAACTGCTCTGAATGAAGTCGTTTTTAAAATTGTTAAATCAAAAAAAGTTTATTAAAATTTCAGAATTTGAAGGGTTATGGTAACAGGGCACTGAAGGAAAAAAGTAACTATAAGAAATTATTTCTGATGAGAGCTGTAAATTGGCATTTTAGTGCAAGAAAACATATTTCTGCCCTCTTCCACTTTTTTCAGATGATAACAGTTAGGATATAGAGTAATGCTAATGCGTTTATTTCTTTGAATATCAGTAGAGAACACAGGCAATAAAAGCTACTGTATGATTCATTAAGTGCCACATTAATTTTCACACCATCTTTTAACATCCCAATAGCATCCTCTTATATAACCTTTAAGAAAACTCACTGATAGGCATTGGGTGGGGAAAAAACAACCACCATGGACTGAAAATAATTGGAACATAAATACAGATACTGCAATGACTTAATATCATAAAACATATTCAGAAAGGCATAAAATTGCATTTATGTTTATAAAAAAAAGTGAGACTGGTGGTTTTCCATCACCCCACAGTAAGACTGCAGCTAAAGTAAACAGCCACCTTTCTCGATGACACATTGGAGAGTTAAAGGGACTCAAGAGTAAACAGAGAATGAATTTACCACCGAGATGGATTATCTAGCAATTGAATTACCACCATAGCATATGACTCTGTATAAGCAGAAGCTACCCTTTATTTGAGGGATAGAGCCAATGGCTGGGGTCTAGGGAGGAGGTTGTAAGATTTCTTTTCTCTTACCTTTTGCGTTGTGGTTTTATTTGTTTAAGAAGGATACTGATTATTGTTTGTTTCCCAGTACAGAATTATGGTTTGTTTACACCCAATCATTTTTCCTGCTGAATCCTCCCAAGCAAATTGTGATTATGCCCCTTTAAAGGTGAAAGATTATAACAGCTGGGTATGTTTGCATAAGGCTAGAATGGCAAGTATCAGTCATTTTGGGAAGCTATATTGTGACAGTTGATATGAAGCATGCTCCATCTTGGGAGGAGCTTAGACTAGGCCACCCTTGCTGTCCCTCCTAGCCCTATGGTTCTATGATATTTGACTTTTGGGCAAGCGAGGCCCAACATACCTAAGTGTGGAGACAGAAGAAAGTATTTGTGTGCGGTGATTATAGAAGTAGAGTATGCTGGGCTTGCAGGTGAGACAATACCAATGCCGTGCTTATAGAAACTAGATGGATAAAATGCTGAGGTGATGGCCCCAGTCTCATAGGGGAGGGTGTTGGAAAGAGACTGACTGGGTCACAGCCTAAAATGCTACAAGCACAAGCCACAATGGACATGTTCTTCATCAGAGCATTTCACCAGTAGTGGTCTCTTCAGTATACAGTAAATGGCCTGAATTTTTGTCTGTCTGTGAGCACAACTGACAATTCTCCTTAGCCCCAAATTAGAGGTCTTTGAAAAGATAATCCATCTTGTGCTTAGCATCCTAGACCCTGAAGGTGCCAGCTGAGGTGAGTGCACCTTGCTGGCTAAAGAATGGAGCATTATAACAATGGGTCAGAGGGAGACCCCTCACTCTGTTCTCTGTAATAAAGATGGACTCAGGCTGGGGCAGCAAGAGTAGGTCACAGTGACAGGACAACCCTGCTAAAGCAGGAAGTAAGGTGTGCTTTATCCCTACCTAGTGGTGTCTTCAAAAGTGTGTTTTACTTCTGCACTGTTTACTTAAATTATTTCTACGGTTGCTTCCCCTAATTGTATATCACAAGCTTGCCAGGATTTCTTCAGTGTTTGTCTGAGCTCCTAAGCATGGAAGTCCTTCCCCTCCATTCCTCACAACTATTTTTGCAAACAGGGTAGGTGGCTCATCCCATCACAGTAAGTGTTATTTCCTCTGATCTTCCCTGGGCCAGAGCTTTGCCCTCCGCCACCACCTGGCAGCACCTCACCCTGTGCTGTACCCTGGCTCTTAGCCCCCCCACTTTTACTCCTCAGCCTATCTCCTGTTCCTGGTGTTTGACATCCCCGAGCAGTCAATTTCCATCGCCAGTTCAGACCCTGCCCATCCCTTTCCTCTCTGTTTTTCTTCTTTTTCCCCTCTTTAATCCTCGGAAATGGTTGCAGCTTTAGCAGATGTTCCACCCAAGCAGCACTAAGGGTATGTCTACACTAAAAAGTTAATTCGAACTAACAGATGTTAGTTCAAATTAACTTTGATAGGCGCTACACAGGCAAACCACTAGTTCGAATTTAATTCAAACTAGCGGAGCGCTTAATTCGAACTAGGTAAACCTCATTCTACGAGGACTAACGCCTAGTTTGAATTAAGTAGTTCGAATTACGGGCTGTGTAGCCACTTAATTCAAACTAGTGGGAGGCTAGCCCTCCCCAGCTTTCCCTGGTGGCCACTCTGGGCACCACCAGGGAAACTCGTCTGCCCCTCCCAGCCCCAGAGCCTTTAAAGGGGCACGGTCTGGCTACGGTGCCCATGCCAGGTGCAAGCCTGCCAGCACCCAGCCAGCAGACCCTGCACCTAGCATGGCACGAACCAGCCACCCGCTGCCACCCAGCCCTCCACCTCTTCCCGGGACCAGTCTGGCGGCTCCCAGGAGCCTGCCCAGGTCCGCAAGAGGCGGGCACCCACCTGGTCTAGTGCAGAGATCGTGGACCTCATCCATTACCTCCGCACTAGGCACAGGAAAGTGACAGTCTAGGGCAGGATAGCTGCCAGCCTGGCCACCCAGGAGCAGGTTTGCATGAAAATCAGGGTGGTCAAGTGAGACCCCCGACCCTGAGCTTAGAATGGCCGTACTGGGTCAGACCAAAGGTCCATCTAGCCCAGTAGCCTGTCTGCTGACAGCGACCAACACTAGGGACCGAAGGGGATGGACCGAAGACAATGACCAAGCCATTTGTCTCATGCCATCCATCTCCAGCCTTCCACAAACAGAGGCCAGGGACACCATTTCTACCCCCTGCCTAATAGCACTCCAGGGACCCAACCTCCATGAATTTATCTAACTTCTCTTTAAACTCTGTTATAGTTCTCGCCTTCACAGCCTCCTGCAGCAAGGAGTCCCACAGATTGACTATTTGCTTTGTGAAGAAGAACTTTCTGTTATTAGTTTGAAGCCTGCTACCCATTCATTTCATTTGGTATCCTCTAGTTCTTCTATTATGGGAACTAATGAAGAACTTTTCTTTATGCACCCTCTCCACTCCACTCCTGCTTTTATAGACCTCTATCATATCCCCCCTCAGTCTCCTCTTTTCTAAGCTGAAAAGTCCCAGTCTCTTTAGCCGCTCTTCATATGGGACCTGTTCCAAACCCCTGATTATTTTAGTTGCCCTCCCCTCTCCCACCCTCTCTCTTCCCCTCTTCCACCTCCTTTTCCCAATCTCCCCAGAGGTTAACACCCCCCCCCCCCACCCCGAGTATTGTTCAATAAAGAGAGTTTCTATTTTTGAACACACGTGTCCTTTATTTTGTACGTCAGGAAGGGGGGCTAGGGAGGGGTAAGTGGAAGGAGGTGAGGGTGGAATGGGGTACGAGCCCCCGATGGGGAGGACTGGGGTGGCACTGAGGGCTCCTCGGGGTGGAAGCTCTCCTGCAGCCCCCCAATTGCCCCTCCCCCGGATGGCAGCCTGCGGCAAGTGCAGCCGGGCTGATGGCCGAGTGCTGTGATGTGCCGAGTGTGGGTATTCAGGGCAATCCAAGCCAGGACTGCTTTGCTGTCCCTTATCGAGGTAGACAAGTGAGCGGGGAACCCCTGAGAACTGTCTGTCCGGGGTGGGGGTCAGGTCCCTTTAAGCACAGCCCTCGGCTAGCCTGAGACAGCAGCCCCACGCTCTAAGTCCTAATCTGATGCCCTGCCGGCACTGCTTCCGGCCAGCCTTAACCTCGGTTCAGGGTCTACTCAATGTGGACATGCTTGTTCGAATTAGCAAAATGCTAATTCGAACTAGTTTTTAGGTCTAGATGCACTAGTTCGAATTACCTTAGTTCAAATTAACTAATTCGAATTAAGTTAGTTCGAATTAGTGCTGTAGTGTAGACATACCCTTAGTGCCTTCCCAGTTGCTGCACCACCAGGCCTGATCTTGAGGTCCATCCCATTTTTTGTGCCCCCCACAGCTCTGTGCTCTGAGCAGCTGCTCAACTCACCCTACCCTAGTTATGGCCCTGTTTCTGATGAAAGTACAAGCCACTGCTTGTCTGTAATGTGTGTGCAATGATATAATTGGAAACCAAATTAGAGGCTGTGACCTGCCCTGGTAAACCTACAAAGGGCTAATGCATATATTTGGTGTGTGGGTGGAAGCATTTGTAGATGTGAATGCCATGAGTTCTGCCTTGAGGCAAAGACACTCCGTCTGCTTTTAGGCTAAAAAATAAAAATGACATTGCATCTATTAGCCATGACCTGAATAGAATATGAATCATTCTCTGTAACACTTTCACCAGATGTAAATTAGATGCCAAACTATAACAGCGAACATTAAGAACAACTAAAAAGCAGTTAGCAAGTTTAAAGCTGGATTTCATTGATGTGATTCTCCATGCCATTGACAGCAGTTTTATACCAGTAGAAATCCATTGACATAAATGAAGTTGCATTAGCATAATAGATTGGAGATCTAGGCTCCATTTCACCAAAGTGGGAACTGAAAAGAATTTTGGGTTATAGTAGCAAACTTTTTCTTGTACAAAGTGTCCTTTCTGTTTCTCTGAACTGATATGATGCATATCAGTTTCGAATGTGACTCATCATTTTTGAGGATCAGCTAATCTCAGTACAACCCTTCTCTTTTATTCACGGCCTTGTCCCCATACTATTTTCATTCATGTACATGTTACTTAGTTTCCTTGTTACATCTCCCAATTCAGTGTCCTCTGGGACTGTGTTACTCTAGCTTTACACTGCCAGAAATATTTAACAATAGTGCCACAAGGGCATTGAATAGAAATAATGCCGTGGTAAATAAGTGCATTAATGTATATTCCTTTGCAACAGCAGGGGAAGCTAAAACAGTTCAAATTATATTGCTTTACTGCTTATTCTTTTTCTTCAGCCTGTTGAAAGAGCTTCCTGGAAAACAAAAAAATCCATCTCATGGATAATTTTGAGGTTCTGATGTTTGTTTTTGTTCACCATTAGAAAAAAAAATCCTGACACTTTTAGTAATTTTTCTGTGGGTTGGTGGTAAGGCAAGACAGAGCCAGAAACCCTAGACTAGCAAATAGTATACTGGTTAGTGCAGTGACATGGGAGACCCAGTTCAACTCCTTGCGCTGTCTGCTTTGTAAAAGGTACTTTAACTGGTTTCCCACATATGGACCTTAACCAACCGATTGATCTCCATCCCACTCTCTAATATTGATCAGAAATTCCATCTTGGACTTGAGAAAATCCTCCGGACAAATTTTTCATTGAAACAATGTTTAAAATTTGCAACAAGCTCAACTTATTTACAGCCCAGGGGTCAATCACACTACTCTTTAGATCACTGCTTATTTTGGCTCAGGGACTTCCCTAAAAGTTGCACCTGTTGTATCCAGGCTAAATTTGGATTCCAGATTTGAAGATATTAGATATTAATGATGGAAAGCATAAAAAGACAAAGAGATTATTTCTTTTCGACACTCCATATTATGTTGGACTGAACCCATGAAGATCCATATAGTTACAGGGTTGTAAAACCAGAATGAGTGAGATAAGATTCATACCCTAAAAAGTTTATCTATTAAATGTAAAGGAAGCCAACAAGTTTTGAGGGTGTATATAACATATAAAGACCTAGAACTTCAGATACTGTGAATTGGTATAGTTCTATTAACTTCAAGGGAACTATGCATATTCATACTACTGAGGAAATGGCCTATATCATTACTGATTTGCTCATTTTTACTATGCTGCTGTAACTTAAATACTGTTCATTTTTCATATTGTGAGCTGTCCTAAGACATTCTAAGAGTGCAGAGAGACTACTGCAATGCGGACTTCTCCACACACTAAATTATAGTATTACTTCAAAGCTAAACCTCGCTGAAAAATGGTTTTCCCATCACAAGAAAATTTGAGATTTCAAAAAATGTTCCAGTCCTGAATCAAGAGGAAAAGTCAAAATCTCTTTCTTTTTCTGTATGTTTTTTCCTTTAAATTTCAAAATTAAAAAAAAAGTTTTCAAACTGAGGAAAAAAATTCATTTAGAAAATATAAAAAGAGGAAATTGAGGCAATTTCAATTTTCCCCAATTTTGTCTGATATAAGAATTTTGTTGAAACTGACCTTTTACTCTATGGGGTTTCAGTTTTGATGAATTGACAATTTTCTAATAAGTGGTTTTTTTAAAAAAAATTCCTAACCAGTTCTATACACAGCTCTCACATCACTGAAGTAAAGAGTTTGTGACTCATGATTACCTCATGACTTGATATCTTTGATACAATTTGGATTTTTAATTAGTTGAATTTTCCTTGTCAGTTTTTAACAAAAGGGTCTGACAAAGTTTTTCTTGATGAAATTCTGTGCACCCTTGGAAACTTGAAAATGCATGATTCACCACTGTGATCTAATGTTACACTGACATAAAACTGGAATAACAGGGTTGGATCAGGATCAACAAGATTAAATTAGAAGATTTTTAATTTAGAGTTTCTAATTGAGGAGAGAACACCAGTTTATACGGAGGGATCTGCAAAAAAAATGTAGAGGAGAGAATAACGGAATGACATCTCCAAGAGGGAAGCTGTTACTAGTGTTCTTATTAAAGATAATATGCTATCACGCTGTAAGATAAGGAAGATGGGTAATCACTGAGTACAGCATTTTCTTAAGTGCTATGACAGGACCATCAATAGGTTATGAATGCAATACTTCACCGTCTTTATTGGAAGTTTCACCTGTGGAAAAACCTTGATGCACAACTTCAGATAGTTAAGGCATTGAGAAGCCCAGTCCCTATTTAAACCACATTCCCATTTTTCACATCTGTAGATATTTTTGTCAAAGAAGTGGCCTTCTTAACATTTTAAACTTTGACTCTCATTTTGCAAGAAGGGCCACATGTACGAATGAAATGTGGCAGTGAAAAGAAAATATTTCATATCAAGAGGAAAATACATTTCTCCAGATTAAGCCAGAGCAAAACAAGCCTGAACAAAAGACTCATAAAATGCTGAAAGCTGAGTTTGCTTCCTCGAGCACTGCTGCTTCAGGGTAGTAGGGTGTTTTTCTCCAGCTAGGCTAAGATTAATTGCTGAAGTGTGTGGGGGG
The DNA here is from genome assembly GCF_052426305.1 of Pelodiscus sinensis. Lineage (NCBI taxonomy): Eukaryota > Metazoa > Chordata > Testudines > Trionychidae > Pelodiscus > Pelodiscus sinensis. Next base: position 137,711,496 of record NC_143054.1, read on the forward strand.
GGAAGTGTTGTTCTTTGATTATAATGGCACTCCGCATTTTCCCTGCTGCAGTCTGAAAAACAGGAAGTTCAAGAAAAGGGGAACTTTTGTGATTCTAGTGATGAGCTGTTATCAACTTCCTTTGTTCCCAGTTTGGAATGAATATTGAATGAATTGCTTTCCCCTCCTCTTTGTTAGCTGCATTAATACACAATTAAATTCTCTTTTTCTCACCAGGAGCATTATTTATCAGCACACGGTATTAAAAATGAGCATAGAAAATTAAATGCATTGCATTATATATTTGGCCTGAATACTTTTGTATGTCTCTCCCATTCATAAGGTGAAATTCATCCCAGTGCAGAGGTATTGCTCAAGACTTATAGGACACTTAAGTCCAACTTAAGTGCTCAAAATAGAATTTAAGTTATGCACAGGTTGAACATCTAAAATCTGGGGTTCTGTGGTCTGGCAATATCCATGGTCCAGCAGGACCATGAATACTGTTGGACCAGAGAGCCCCAGCTGGCCAGCTTCAGAAGCACAGCCCTGGCTGGGCTGGCAGCAAGGAGTGCAGCCTCAGCCAGGGCCGGAGGTAGCAGGGCCAGCAGGCAGGACTGTAGTCTCGGCTGGAGCTGGCATGGTGAGAAGTACAGCCTCAGTCAGGGCTGGTGTGGTGCAGGACCACAGTCTCTGCCAGGGCTCGCAGTGGGAGCACAGTCCTGTTTGGGACTGGAGACAGCTGGCGCTGTGGGGTGCAGCCCCGTCTGAGGCTGGAGGCAGTGGGGCCAGCCCCTGTCCACGGCTTGCGCTGTGGGGGGATGCAGCCCTGGCCAGACATACCCAGTGGAGGGCTGGAGGCAGCACCCCACCCAGCAGCAGAGCCTACAGCCGGGTAGGGAGCCTTGAACTCCCCTCGTCCAGCATACTCCATTGTTCAGGACGACTCAATTCCCGAGGGTGCTGGACAAGGGAGGTCCGACCTGTATAAGCTTCATAATGGTGAACTTTATTCTTACAGGTGAATTGTGCATCTCCTTCCACCCAAGAGTGATGAGCAACTAATATAAAATGGAAGAGGTATGATGCTTCTATTGGAGACTGGGGGGAGAGGGGGGGTGTTGGCCGGATTTCAGAAGGTAATACAGGTCTGTGAATTCCCTGTACCTGTGAAAAACACTGATCTATAGCTATTCCTTGAACAGGAGGAGCCAGTGGATGGGGACCCGAGTGGGGGTGGGGGGTGGGGGGTGGGGGTGAGGGGGTGGAGCAAATCCACTAGCCATTGCCCCTTGGTAGATCAATGAATTTAAGGATTGTGAGCTGTCTGTCTGCAGAGCATCCACAGCCAAAAGGATGACACAGATTGCTTCCATCTATCACTGAAAGAAACTCCAGGGCCCAACCCTGTTATTCAGGTTGGTGTTGGAGAAAAGATGGGGACCTGATACTGTAAAGTACCCTCAATATTAAGTGTCCTCGTTCTCACTGACTTCAGTGGAAGTTAAGAGTGCTCTGCTCCCTCTAAAAATAATCAGTAAGAATCAAAGTAGTCAACAAATTTAATGGAAAAACGCCCCTTTACCAGGAACTGACCCTTAAAGGGTAATGATTATTTTTTTACGAACCAGTGGCATATTCCTTCAGTGTCTGGATTTTTAATTGTCTGTCTTTTCCGCTGCATTGTGTTATCAAGCCATAACTGAAAGTGAGACTAAAAATAACACAAATATGTTCCCACTTTTGTACCATGAAAACTAAGCTAATTTCCAAGTCAGAGCTTCCTCAGTGAAACCTCTTTGATGTACAGTTTACCTAGGGTGGGGCTGAAATAGCACTGCCTTTTCGAACGTGCACAGCCCCTAAAAGTCTGCCAGAGATGGAGGTTTTGAGTCTTACGCTAGTTCCTCTTTTAGTCTCTGTCCGGATACTTGCCCTAATTTTTCTATTTCCACACCACAGCTATTCAACTTTTAACGTTATGCTTCACTAGGATCATTTGTCAGTGTTAAGGACACACTTTCAAAGACATTTTGTCCAAATGATCACAGCTAGCATTGAAAGCCCCGGCCTTTGCGACTAGAAGGATGAACACTTCAGTAATCAGACATGAGCTATTCATCCCCATTTCTCTGTTATCCATTCTTGTTTCTGTTGTCTACGAGGAGGGTTTTTTTAATGAGAAGATAGACTCCATTTAGTAAGTGCATCAGCATAACTTCATTTGCCATGTGGTTGCAATAAAAGCAGCGCAATCGCCAAAAACAATTTTCCTTTTATGAACACATTAAAAGTTAACCTGCAGCCTTTTCCATTTCACTAAGGGCCCGGCAAGTACAGTATATAACTCTACGCCTTGAGCTTTTAGATGGAACTAATTTAATATTTAATAGTTGCTTTTCATGGTACAGTTACAACTCATCATGGCTCAGTGAGCTCTTTAGACTAGCTAATCATTTGATTTGATCCTTTATCATGGAAACTAGATGACTGTTTCTTTTAAAGCTCTTTTCAACAGTGGAGGAGAATAGTTGTAATGCTTGGATGAAGAGAGGAGTCATATTTAGTCAGGGCCAGATGTATGAAGAGGATGCCAGTGTAAAGCCTGGTGGAATCCGTGTTCTGACCCCTGTAAAACACACAATGTCCAATTTGTCTCAAAAAACTGAAATTAGACAAATTAAGGTATTTTGATTAAATAAGGAATAATTCTGAGACATGAACACTTGTGTGCCTCTCTCTGCTCCCCCCATTGGCAGCTGACCATCAGCCCCTTATTTCTTAAGGGTATTCACAAAGTATTTACACATCCCTTCCATTATTTGGCTTCACTAAAAGCCTGTGGTTTAAAAAAAGTCTCTTTCCTGCATTATGAGTCTGTGTTTACAAACTGCATAATACCCATTAAATGGCCCTTGTGCCCAGGCATTCAAGGTTAATCTCATCAAGGGAAAACAAAAAGACAACTCAATATTCAAGTGTACATAATACATGACTAATAATAGCACTTGCCATATGGGATTTTTGTTTTGTTTTAACAGAGTGCTTGTTGTGACAGCCAATGGGCCGATAGCCTTAGAGACTGCACTCCTCTGTATTTACAGAGCTAATACAGCTTTGGCAGTGGGTTCCTGGGCAAGCTTTCTTCATGCTGCCAACAACGGATGTGCTTCAAAGGAAAGGGCCATCTTTAGAGGTAGGGAGAAAATGTATTCCCATGCCCTAATGTTTGGAGTATTTCCCCCTGCAATTGCTAATACTGTTTAAAGATTTCTGCTTCTGCTGAAATGCGTGAGATGTTTGAAGAGATTTTTTTTCTGCTCATGACACATTTCACACTTTCCTTAAATGTATACATTCAGCAAACTTGCTAAAAAACATACTTACATTCCTCATTCCACGAGGAGTAACTGTAGTTTGAACTAGGAAGCCTAGTTCGAACTGCCTAGTTCGTGCCGCGTGTAGCCGCGCGGCACGGGGTTCGAACGAGCGGGGATTTAAAAATGGCGGCGCCCCACTTATGCAAATGAAGCCCGGGAAATTCAAATCCCGGGCTTCATTTGCAATTGCGGTATGCCTACATTACCCCGCTAGTTCGAACTAGCGGGGTAGTGTAGACATACCCTTAGTCTGTACCTGCAGAAATAATGAGGAGTCCTTAAAAACAAACAGATTTATTGGGCATAAGCTTTCGTGGGTAAAAACAACTTTGTTAGATGCATAGAATAGAAATTACAGAGGCAGGGATATATAGATATATAGATATACCAGCACATCAAAATAAGGGAATTACTTATTAAGTGTAGGACCAGTATTAACAAGGCCAGTTCAGTCAAGGTGGATGTGGCTCACTCCTAGCAGTTGAAGGGCAGGTGTACATACCCAAGACAGTGAGGTGAGGGCATGTTTACACTAGAAAAGTATTTTGAAATAATATCTTTCAAAATAATAACTCCTGAAATAGCTATTTCGAAATAGGGAGGCCACACTACAGGGAAGCCTTGAAATTAGCCTGAGGCAGGCTCCGTGAATGTGGATGCACCATCTCGACTTAGAGCCCCAGGAAGCACTGGGGAGTAATTACAGTAGACTTCCGATAATCCGGCACTTTTGGGACCTAGGTGGTGCCGGATTATCGGCTATGCCGGATTATCAGGAGGTACCGCATACTCCAAACCCAATCCCCCCTCCCTCCCACCAACCTTATGTTTGGATCCCGGAGCCACCAGTACAGCCGTGTGTCTCCTTCCAGGCACTGGGACACGTGCGCTGAGTGGCTGGCTTTTCAATGAGCTGGCTGAGTCGCCGTGCGTAACCCAATCCCCCCTTACCTCCCCGTCCCTTCCCCAGAGCCAGACACCTCCCCTCCCTGCTGTAACCCATGTGAGAGCGGCTGACCTGAGCAGTTCTGGGTTCCATCAGGAGCATTTGACATTTTGATGCCGGACTATTGGGACTGCCGGACAATTGGGTGCCCGACTATTGGAGTTTTACTGTACTGTGAATTACTCCGGGGAGTAGTAATTTCAAAATAGCAGCACCGCAACATCCACACTACCCCAATTTTGAAATAACTATTTCAAAATTGGTGCTATTCTCCAAGGAAAGCAGGAGTTATTTTGAAATAACCAGTGCATTATTTTGAAATAACAGGCTTCATAGTATGGACGCTCTGGGTATGTCTACACTACAGCGCTAATTCGAACTAACTTAGTTCAAATTAGTTAATTCGAACTAAGCTAATTCGAACTAATGTATCTAGACTAAAAAACTAGTTCGAATTAGAGTTTTGCTAATTCGAACTAGCATGTCCACACAGAGTGCACCCTGAACCGGGCTTAAGGATGGCCGGAAGCAGTGCCGGCAGGGCATCAGAGGAGGACTTAGAGCGTGGAGATGCTGTCTCAGGCTAGCCCAGGGCTGCGCTTAAAGGGACCCGACCCCCACCCTGGACAGACAGTTCTTAGGGGTGCCCCGCTTACAAAGCAGTCCTGGCTTAGAGTGCCAGGACTACCCACACTGGGCACATCACAGCACTCGGCCATCAGCCCGGCTGCACTTGCCGCAGGCTGCCATCTGGGGAGAGGGGACAATCGGGGGGCTGCAGGAGAGCTTCCACCCCCAGAAGCCCGCAGAGCCAGCCCAGTCCTCCCCATCGGGGGCTCGTGCCCCATTCCTCCCTCACCTCCTTCCACTTACCCTTCCCTAGCCCCTCTTCTTGATGTACAAAATAAAGATAACGTGTGGACAAAACTAGAAACTCTCTGCGTATGTCTACACTACAAAGTTAGTTCGAACTAACGGACGTTAGTTCGAACTAACTTTGATAGGTGCTACACTAGCGCTCCGTTAGTTCGAACTAGGTAAACCCTCATTTTACGAGGATTAAGCCTAGTTCGAACTAGCTAGTTCGAATTAAGGGGTGTGTAGACCCTTAATTCGAACTAGTGGGAGGCTTCCCAGGTTTCCCTGGTGGCCACTCTGGCCAACACCAGGGAAACTCTATTGCCCCCCTCCCGGCCCCGGAGCCCTTAAAGGGCCACGGGCTGGCTCCACAGTTTGTGCCAATTGCAAGGCTGCCAGCACCCGTGCCAGCAGACCCTGCACCTGCCACACCATGAGCCAGCCACCCGATGACACCCAGCCCTCCACTGCTCCCCAGGACCAGCCTGGCGGCTCCCAGGAGCCTGCCCGGGGGCGCAAAAGGCGGGCACCCGCTTGGTCAAGTGCGGAGATCGTGGACCTCATCGAGGTTTGGGGGGAAGCCTCCAATGTCCACGATCTCCGCACTAGCCACAGGAACGCGGCCGTCTACGGCCGCATGGCTGACAGCCTGGCCGCCAGGGGCCACCAGCGCAGCCGGGAGCAGGTCCGGTGCAAAATTAAGGACCTGCGGCAGTCCTACTCCTGGGCCTGCCAGCCAGGGGCCGACCCGGAGGCCTGCCCCCACTTCCACACTCTGGACCGCCTCCTGGGGGCTCATGCCGTCCCTGCCCCCCGGGACGTGATAGACCCCGGGGCAGAGGGCCCACTCCTGGAGACGGAGGAGGAGGAGGAGGGCTCTGAGAGCCAGGAGCCTGCCGCCAGTCTGCCCAGGACCCGGGACCCCCGAGGCACCCCACAGAGCCGCTCGCCTGTGTCGTCCGAGGCCGGGGAGGCGTCCACATGTGAATACCATCATGCTCCCCTTATGTGTACGGGGGGCTGGGGCGAGAGGGAGCCCCGGGACCATGCGCCTGGGCCTTGCCCACCATGGAGCAGCAGCTGGGGATCCTGCAGAGTCCCTGGCCTTGCAGAGGGGAGCTGGGTTTCACACACCTGGGCCCCTGGGGTAATTGACCACTGGTCTTGTTGCACCACAGCTGCAGTACGTGGGCCTGCAGGGCGCACCACACCGCCTGCAGCAGCTGCCCATGCCCGGGCAAGCAGGAGAGCCAGGAACGAGGAGGAGTACCAAAGGCGGCACCTCCGGTTCATGGACCACCAGCTCCGCACCCAGGACCACTGGGTCCAGGAGGACCTGAGGCTGCGCCGGAGGAGTCTGGAGGTCCTGGAGGCCACCTCCAGAGCCTGCTCGACCGCTTCCCATTTCCTCCTCCCCCTGCTCCTCCTGCTCCCCCTTCTCCCCCTGCTCCTCCTGCTCCCCCTGCTGCCCCTCCTGCTCCCACTCCTGCTTCCTCCACACCCTCTGTCCCTCCTGCCCCCCCCCTCCACAGCCATTTCCCACCGACGCCCCCGGACCCGCAGTGTGGAGAGACGGGAGAGGCAGCCGGACTCCCACCACTGAGCTTTCCTTTCCCTTCCTCCCTTCCCTCCCCTTCCAGCTCCCTCGTCCCAGGTTTCCCCCTCCCCTCTCCCACCCCCTCCCCCCCCTCCTTCACCCCACCCCACTTATGTTAAATAAACATACGTTTTTGTTTGAAAAACAGGTGTCTTTATTTGACAGTAGGTAGGGAGGGGAAAGGGGAAGGGGGGTAGGGTGGAAGAAGGCCCCCGTGGGGCATGCAGGGAGAGTTCAGTCCTCCTCCTCCACCAGGAAGCTCTCCCGCAGGGCTTCCTGGATCTGGACGGCCCCCCGCTGGGCTTCCCAGATGGCGGCGGTGCGGGGCTGACCGTAGTGTCCAGCCATGCGGTCAGCCTCAGCCATCCAGGCTGGCAGGAAAGCCTCCCCCTTTCGCTCACACAAATTGTGGAGCACACAACATGCTGCCACCACGGGAGGGATGTTGTGCTCGGCCAGGTCCAGACGGGTGAGGAGGCATCGAAAGCGGGCTTTCAGTCTCCCGAAGGCCCCCTCCACCACGATGCAGGCCCTGGTCAGCCTGGCATTGAAGGCCTGGCGGGAGGGATTGAGGTGCCCCGTGTAGAGCTTCATGAGTCACAGCTGGAGTGGGTAGGTGGCATCCCCCACCAGGCACACGGGCATGTCCACATCCCCAACCCTGATGTGGCGGTCGGGGAAGAAGGTCCCAGCCTGCGGCCGCTGGCACATGGAGGAGTTGCGGTACACCCGGGCGTCGTGTGCTTTGCCGGACCAGCCCACATTAATGTCCGTGAACTGGCCCCGATGGTCACACACGGCCTGCAGGATCACAGAGAAGTACCCCTTGTGGTTGACGTACCGGGATGCCTGGTGTTCCGGGGCATGGATGGGGATGTGCGTCCTGTCGATGGCCCCCCCCCGCAGTTGGGGAAGCCGAGGGCACCGAAGCCCCGGATGATGGCATCCGGGTCGGCGAGGCGGACCACCCTGCGGAACAGCACCCGGTTGATGGCCTTGACCACCTGCGGAGAGAGAGACAGCAAAGCGCCAATCAGTGGGGCGCCCGGGTGGCTGGGAGCGTGCGTGCCCTGGCAGTGCCCCGCGCCCCACTCCCGGAAGCAACCCCCCTGGCGGCGTGTAGTACGGCCGGGACAGACTGACCCCTCTGGTGCGGGGAGCTTTCGTCTCCTCCCGCCCCCCCCTTTGTCCCTGGGGCGGCCCATCCCCTCCTCGCAGCCCCCCTCCCCTCCGGCTCGGTGGCCGACGAGTGCCATACCTGCATGAGCACCGCTCCGATGGTGGATCTCCCCACGCCGAACTGGTTCCCGACGGATCGGTAGCTGTCTGGCGTGGAGAGCTTCCAGAGGGCGATGGTCACCCGCTTCTGGAGGGGGATGGCGGGCCTCATGTGAGTGTCCCTTCTGCGCAGGGCAGGGGCGAGCCACTCGCAGAGCTCCAGGAAGGTGTCCCTCCTCATCCTGAAGTTCTGGGTCCACTGTCGGTCCCCCCAGCGCTCCAGGAAGATGCGGTCCCACCAGTCAGTGCTGGTGTCCAGACACCAGACGCAGCGGGGCACGCCGGTGCCGGGGCGCCGCCGTGGCTCCTCCACGGCCCCCAGGGCGGCCAGGCGGAGAGGCAGGGGGCTGACGTGCACCAGGTGGTGCCAGGCCATTGGTGGCAGGCTTGCAGCAGCAAGTCCAGAAAGTGCACCAGAAGGTGCAGGGCGAGCTGTGGCTCCATGTTGCCACCTGCGGCAGCCCCCCCGAAGGGAAGCACTGACACAGACGGGCACAGAGACCAACGCTTTGCTGTCCCTTGGCAAGGTTGGCAAGGAAGCAGGAAAAGCTGAGAACTGGCTGTACAGGGGGGTCCCTTTAAGCTCGAGCCTCAGATAGCCTCAGACAGCAGCCACACAAAGCAACTACTGACCTGATGCCCTGCCAGAACCTGTTTCAGCTGCCCTTAAATGCCCCCCTGCGTCCAATCAGTGTGGACGCGCTAGTTCGAATTAGCAAAATGCTAATTCGAACTAGTTTTTAGTTCTAGACGCGTTAGTTCGAATTAGCTTAGTTCGAATTAACTAATTCGAACTAAGTTAGTTTGAATTAGCACTGTAGTGTAGACGTACCCTCTTTATTTAACAAAACTTGGGGAAACTGGGAAAAGGAGGTGGGAGAGGGGAAGAGAGAGGGTGGGAGGGGGAGGGGGAAAACTGGGAGGAGGGAGCTGAAAGGGGGAAGCAAGGGAAAGGAGGGGGTGGGGAAACTGAAGGATCGGGGTGGGGGTCTCGCCGGGCCAACCGCCGCCCAGCACGGCAAGGGAGGGGGCCTCAGCATCCCCGGAGGGATGGGGTGGAGGGTACAGAGGTTGAGGTGGGGGGTGTGGACATTGAGGAAGAGGTTGTGGGGGTTGAGGAGGAAGAGGTGGGGTGGCAGGAGTGGGAGGAGGGACAGCAGTTGGGGGACCAACAGGAGCTGCAGGTTGGTGCTCAGCCCTCGGACCTCAGCCAGCAGCTCATGGCGGACCTGCAGGTCTTCCCGCATCCAGGCCTGTAGTGTGCGGTACACGGCTCGCAGGGCCCCCAGGTGCTGGTCCCAGTACTCCTGCTCCGTGCTGGCGGTCCGGAGCAGGCCACAGGTGCGGGAGCATGTCCCGGGCGGGGTGGTGCGCCCTGCATGAGCAGCTGGTGCAGCTGTAGAGAAAGAAGAGAAGTGGTCAGTTCTCCCTGGGGACGCAGAGGATGATGCCCAGCCCCCTCCCCAACTCCGCAACGTGAGGGTGACCATGTCCTGCACCGTCACAGCCGCTGTGCTTGTACAGAGGCCATGGTCAGGATGTCTGGCTCTCCCCGGGACTGGGAGGTGCCCCAAGACTGCACCCATGTCCCTGTGCCATGTATAGTGTAGCCGGGGCGGCGGGGGGGAGGGGAGATGTCCCCTGCCTCCGTGTAGAGGGGACATGTGAAGGGAAAGCATCCTGCTGGGTCCTGCCCCGGGGTCGGGAGCATGTCACGTCTCTTTGCACAAGCATGTGCCTATTGGGCAATGGCCCCTGGGTGTCACGCAGCTGGAGCCACCTGCCCAAGGGTGGCATGGCACATGCTCGCACGTGCACAGGTGTCTGCGTGATCCGTGGAAGGCATGGCCCACGTGCGCGGTCTCTGGTCTTCCTCCCACCTCCCCCCTTCCTCCGAACTACTTAATTCAAAGTACTTACCCGGTACGGTCTCCCTGGATGACCCTGCTGGAATAGCTGGCGGTGGCCCCTCCGGTGCGCCCAGGTCAGGGCCCTCTGGTCCCGGCTCACTGTCCCCCGAGCTGGCACGGACCGCCCTGCCCCCCAAGAGTTGGTGGAGGGCAGCGAAGTAGGGGCAGGTGGCAGCCCCTGCAGCGGTGCCGCCCCTTCTGGCCCTGGGGTACCCCTGCCGCAGCTGTTTCAACTTAATTCGCACCTGCTCCCAGGTGCGCCTCTGTCCCCTGCTAGCCATGGCGGCTGCTATGTGGCTGTAGACGGCCGCGTTCCTCCTCCTAGTACAGAGATCATGGACATTGGGGGCCTGCCCCCAAATCTCAATGAGGTCCATGACCTCCGCACTAGACCAGGAGGCCATGCTCTGTCTACGGCCCCTGGGTGCTCGGGGACTGAGCAGGGGACGGCTCACTGCCACTGGCTACCTGGCTCATGGTGGGGCCACTGGCTCAGGGGTAGACACTGCTGGCAGGGCTGTCTGACTCCAGTGCCGTCTGGCCAGAGTCTACCCCTTTAAGGGCCCGGGGCTGGGGGAGAGGAGAAGAGTTTTCCTGGTTGTGCCCAGAGAGGCCACCAGGGGGAACCTGGGGAGAGCTAGCCTCCCACTAGTTCGAATTAAGGGTCTACACAGCCCTTAATTCGAACTAGTAAGTTCGAACTAAGCTTAATCCTCATGGAATTACCTAGTTCGAACTAAGCGCTCCATTAGTTTGAATTAAATTCAAACTAACAGAGCGCTAGTGTAGCGCCTATGAAAGTTAGTTCGAACTAACGTCCGTTAGTTAGAACTAACTTTGTAGTGTAGCCATACCCAGGGAGAGTAGGTTTAAGACCATCATCAGGAGCAGGACTTGCTGAAGACACTGGGGTGGCTTTGCTTCCCTCAGAGAGAGGTACCAGTTTTTAAAAAAAAAAGGTAACAAATAGGCAAAATGAGGAATTTTAGAAAATTTGGAATCTTTTCCTTTCTTGTTCATACAGGTCTTGCTTGAGGCAACTTTCCTAAAACAGAAATAGAGTCAGTGAAAAATGTATTGGCTGGGTGAAGAATTTAAACAATTTTCTTTGCACTAGCAACATGAATCACAGTTCTCACACACAGTGTACGCTGTACAAAACAGCATCCGGTATCTTCAGACAGAATGTGTGCAGCCATTATTTGATTATATAGTTGCAAGCTTGAATCGTTTAGCCCTGTGAGAAATCAAATTCAGTGGTGGGTTTCTCATAAGTGATGTTATTCATATGCACAAATGGGGCCTAAATTAGTAAACAGGAAACCACAGAAAGTGAGGGACAGTAGTTGTGGCCTACCTGACAAACTAGAAAATTTACCAGCATTGACTGGGTCCTTAACTTGAATTAATTTTGTTTGTTCTTCATTTAAATTATTGCCTGGGGTGGGGCTAGGGAGGAGGGGGTTCAGTATGCAGGCTGCCAGAGGGAGAGTAGAAAACCCCAGTCCTTTCTCACCGCAGCAGCTTGGGGCCAGGTGAGAAACACGTGCCATGGCTGCTGCGGCTGGCACAGTTGAAGAAAGGGTACATGTCCCCCAGCTGGGGGCAGACACACAGACAGACACAGAAACAGACACATTCTCTGAAGTACATAGCAGATAGCAGTTCCTTTCTCCATCCCCATCCCCTGCTGGTCCAATGTGGTTTTACCTGTCCCAGGCCCCATCTGTGGCTGCATGCCAGACCTCTCCCTTTCTATTTTATGAGAAACAATCAAATCCCATTGTCCTGGCGCAACCAAATCCTGACCTTGCTTTAAGTTATAATAAGAGGAAGCTACATACCAAATTTGGTGGTCCTAGCTCTTACACTTCAGGAGGAATTATTGAACAAGTGGACTCACAGAGGGTATGTCTACACTACCCTCCTAGTTCGAACTAGGAGGGTAATGTAGGCATACCGCACTTGGAAATGAAGCCCGGGATTTGAATTTCCCGGGCTTCATTTGCATAAGCGGGGAGCTGCCATTTTTAAAACGAGGAGTTACGGTCAGGAGGAGTAACGAGGAGTAACGGTAGTTCAAACTAGGAAGCCTAGTTCGAACTACCTAGTTAGTGCCCTGTGTAGCCGTGCTGCACGGGGTTCGAACCAGCGGGGTTTTAAAAATGGCGGCTCCCTGCTTATGCAAATGAAGCCCGGGAAATTCAAATCCCGGGCTTCATTTCCAAGTGCGGTATGCCTACATTACCCTCCTAGTTCGAACTAGGAGGGTAGTGTAGACATACCCAGACAGATGAACAGATTAGACAGATGCACATGTCTAAAATATATAGTAATCATTATATAGCATCCATGTAGTCTGCTCACTTCACTATGAAACTCCTATGAGTGTTGGATCTGTCAGAGCTAATGGCCAGATTCCTCCTCTTAGTCCTGTGCAACCATGTTGATTTTCATACCTCTAATGTCAATGTTTCGAGAAATTATTGCCTTGCGAAAAAAAAATTCAATGAAAGAAGAAACATTCTGAAGAGGCATTCATAGCTGGTTGCTGTTTTTGTTTTTGACCACTATTATATAAACTGTCTTGCTCCAATATGTGTACAGATGGGGAAATGAAGACATTATTTCTAGGGGCCTTATTTTCAAAATAAGTATAACTGGTCATTTCATTTGCAAAGACAATTAACTGCTCAAACAAACGGAATATTTGAAAACACACGCTGGGCAATCATAAATATAACCTTTTATCTATGTATGCAAATGTAACTGGTAACTGGAAGCAAATGATTGTCCATACAAGTCCATGTGCATTTTTTGAAAAACAGGCCTGACATGACTTACCACATTTATCATAGTGAGACTATGTCTACACTATGGGTTTTTTCCGGGATACCGCATCCAGGGAACGCATCTGCTCTTCTGCTTTTTTTTTTGCAGAAGAGCAGACACACTCTTTTAGAAGCCCTGTCTTCCTCCTTCCATGAGGAAGAAGGGCTGTTCTGAAAGAGGAAGCTTTTCCAAAATTTGGCCCAGTGTAGACAGGCCACATTTTGGAAAAGCCTCTTCTGACAAAAAGTGCAATCTGAGTATCTTTTTCCTATAGATCAGTGTAATCTAGACTTAGCCTGAGCTAATGACTGAGCCAGGGTTAAAATTTAAGAGTTTGTGGCTTCCAGCACTACATTCAGACGAAGGGGGTAAAATAGATCAAAAGAGAAAAGGAAGATCATAGATTTTAGTAGTGATCAGGAGGGGCTTTGAAATGATGAAGTGATGGATGACAAAATGTAACGAAAAAAATACACAATAGGGCAGAGAAAAGAGTTTTATCTGAAAAGAACTCTTGTTCCTAAGGAGGTCCTTCACCTGCCACACAAATGCATATGTGCAGTGTATGGAATGAGCTGAAGGTGTATCTCTGATGCTCCCCACTTTTATCCATGTTTTAGACTTGCTCACCATGGAAAATCCAGACTGATGTTTAAAAGAGCAAATAAAAAGAGAAAGTGCTAGTGCTCCTTCCCTTGGTAAATTCTGAAACACTTTCCTACATTTTAGATAAGAGTTTTGAAGAAATATTTTATATAAAAAAGATTTATAACTTTCTTTAGCATTTAATTGAAACTAGCTAAAGGTGGGTTACAGTCTATTAACTAGAACTGGTCAGAACATTTTTGATTATATTAAGTTTTATTGACCCTGAAATATGCTGGTGATTTCAGTGAAGGACGGCAAGCAAAAGAGGCTGGGGCACTGACTTTGGAGGTGAGGAATGTTCTTGCTCTATGGGTGCATCTAGACTGGCAAGATTTTGTGCAAAAGCAAGTGCTTTTGCAGAAAAACTTGCCAGCTATCTACACTGGCCACTTGAATTTGCGCAAGAGCACTGATGTTCTAATGTAAGAAATCAGTGCTTCTTGAGCAAATATTTTGATGCTCCCGCTCAGGGATAAGCCCTCTTGCGCAAGAATACTTGCGCAAGAGTGCCAGTGTAGACAGGCACCTTAATTTTTTGCGCAAGAAAGCTCCGATGGCCATTTTAGCCAAAGCACTTTTTGTGCAAAAGCATCCGTGCCAATCTAGACGCTCTTTTGCGGAAATACTTTTAACGGAGAAACTTTTCTATTAAAAGTATTTCTGCAAAATCATGCCAGTCTAGATGCAGCCCATGTGAATAAACATGATCTGGGATTAAAAAAAAAACCACTGCTTTCAATAAGGCAGAGTAGAGCATTGAATTTGCATCTCAGTCACTAACTCACCTGAAGCCATCATTCAAGCCTTATGGATAAGGGGGAAGCAGTGGAGATGATATATCTAGACATTAGTAAGGCATTTGACATGGTCTCGCATGACCTTCTTATTAATAAACTAGGGAAATACAACTTAGATGGGGCTATAATAATGTGGGTGCATAACTGGCTGGTTAACCGTTCTCAGAGACTCGTTATTAATAGTTCACAATCATGCTGGAAGGGCATAAAAAGTGGGGTTCCACAAGGGATCTGTTTTGCGACCACTTCTGTTCCATATCTTCATCGATGATTTAGATGATGGCATAGAGAATACATTCATTAAGTTTGCAAATGATACCAAGATGAGAGGGGTTGCAAGTGCTTTGAAGGATAGGGTCATAATTCAGAATGATCTGGACAAACTAGAGAAATGGTCTGAGGTAAAAAGGAGAAAGTTTAATAAGGACAAATGCAGAGTGCTCCACTTAGGAAGGAACAATCAGTTTCACACATACAGAATGGGTAGTGACTGTCTGAGAAGGAGTACTGCAGAAAGGAATCTAGGGGTCGTAGTGGACAGTGTGAGAGTCCACAGTGTGACACTGTTGCAAAAAAAGCAAACATGATTCTGTGATGCATTAACAGCAGTGTTGTGAGCAAGACAAGAGAAGTAATTCCTCCGCTGTACTCTGCACTGATTTGGCCCTATTTGGAGTATTGTGTCCAGTTCTGGGCACCACATTTCAAGAGAGATGTGGAGAAATTGGAGAAGATCCAGAGTAGAGACACCAAAATGATTAAAGGTCTAGAAAACATGGCCTATATGGGAAGACTGAAAAAACTTGGATTGTTTAGTTCAGAGAAGAGACGAAGATTGAGAGGGGACATGATAGTGGTTTTCAAGTATTTAAAAGGGTGTTATCGGGAGGGTGAAAAATTGTTCTTCTTGACCTCAGAGGATAGGACAAGAAGCAATAGGCTTAAATTTCAGCAAGGGAAGTTTAGGTTGGACATTAGGAAAAACTTCCTAACCATTAGGGTGGTCAATCACACGGATAAATTCCTTAGGGAAGTTGTGGAATCTCCAACACTAGAGATATTTAAGAACAAGTTGGATAGACATCTATCAGGGATGATCTACAGGTGGTTGGTCCTGCCAAAAGGACAGGGGACTGGACTTGATGATCTCTCAAGGTCCCTTCCAGTTCTACCATTCTATGATTTTATGACCAGGCATAACTTTTGGGATATGGACCTGGTGCTCCTCTTTATTTGTCTGCCTGGCTCTGATTGACTGCTCCCAAACCATCTAGTCACTGGAGGATCATGCATCACTAGTTCCTCCAGCAGCAGATCCAAGGAAATCTTTGTAGGCAGCCTCAGAGGCCCTTCATCTCTTCAAGGTCTGCCTTCTGGATGGTGTGCCAAAGCAGCAGTCTCTCCATCAGGGTGCTGAAAATACTTTGCATACCTTGACATATGCTCCTCCATCCCCGCAAACCTCTTTCATTCTAACATTGCTTCCTTACTGGGAAAAGAAAAAATGCATTTTGCTGAGTCACAATTTGGTGTCACACTAGGAAAGCAGAGGGCCACACCAATATTTCTCTGTGATCAGAGGCGGCAAGTAGGTGGGATAAGGGGGCACACACCACCAAAATACATGGGTGGGAGAGGCAAGAGACCAGCCAGCAGCTGGTATGTCCAGTGTGGGGCCAGATTCTGTTGGCATCTGAGGAGACTATGCGGGGATCTGGTGCCCACAACATGGTACATCCCCCTGTACTCACTGGCAGCAGGAGGGGAATCAGTGAGCTGGGGCCATGTTGCTCCACGTCCCCTGATACTACTGGTGAGTGGGATTTCTGGCACCAGAACCCTGGCTCCTCTAGTCCCCGAGGCCGCATCGCTTGTGGGGCCGATAAGTCAGGGGTAGAGCAATGGTGGTGAAGAGGAGAGGAGAAGGAAGAAGAGGAGTTGGGAGGGGGTATAACAGAAGTGGGGAGAGGTGGGGCTTGGGACAGACGGGAATTTTCCTGGTCTGGAGGGGTGTGTTCTCCCTCATCAATTGAGTTTGACTGTCATGTAGGGATTGGTGTCCTTCATTCTCTGCAACCATTTTAAGGACTTGTGGTTTGTTATTAGGCAGAATGGGGCTCCTAACAGATAATACCATAGTGCCACAACAGCCCACCTTATAAATAGGCATTCTTTCTCTAAGGTGGAGGACTTGGTCTCTTGCTGTTGGCATTTACAATTAAAATAAAGAACTGGGTGCTCCCTTTCTTATACATTTTGGCACAATACAGCTTTGCAGCCATGATTTACTATGTCCGTTTGCAGAATAAATAGCAACGAATTAAGTCTGGATCCCAGATCACATGTTGTTGACATAAAACATCCTTTGTCTTTCATGCTTTCTCATCCACCTTACCCCCTTTGGTGCTGATGCCATCATGAAGTTTGTCAAATTTGTGGCTATAGTTGCAAAGTAGGGTATGAAGTGATGGTAATAGCTCACCAAACCTAGGAACACCTACACTTTTTTCTTGGTTGTGGGGACTGGGTTTTCTTCATGGACACTGTCTTGTCAGAGAGAGGCTGGATTTGGCCCTTCCCCATGAGATGTCTGAGATTTGTAGTTTCTTCCATACCTAATTTGAAATGTTTTCTGTTTCCTATGGACTCTGTCTCCTCTAGTGACTGTACTCTGAATGCCACAAGGACTAAGTGTGACTGTTAGTCTGAGCAGAAGATAACCACGTTATTGGGATACACCTCTGCAAACTGGTAATGACAGTGAAGTATGCGACCCATTACACACTGGAAGGTGGCCAGAGCCCCATACAAATGAAAGGATATAATAGTGAATTGAAAAAAACCCAGGTCAATGGTGAACAGTTTTTTCCAATCAAGTCTTAAGTGACAACTGTCAATAAGTGGTAGTTACCAATATACCTGTGTCAAGTTTACCTGGGGGACATGGCTTAGGCATTGAACTGTGAGACAACATTTTGCTTTCAGAAAATCATCTGATAGTGTTGTCTGGCTTAAGTAATGGTACCACTATGGGTCTGGCTTGGCATGAGTAATTGGACATGGGTGAGGCCTGATTCCTCGGAAGGCAGGGAGATAAAGGGTATTAGGGAGGTAAAGAGATAAGTAAGCTGGAAATAGAATGTCTGTACTAGCTAAGATAGGAAACTACTTACAATGGACAAGATAAGCCCGGAATGTAAGATGAGGTAAAGAGTATGTCACGCACGGACAGAACATGCTGTACAAGGACAGTTTCCTACAAAACAACCCAGTCCCCAAAGAGATGGTGAAATGTAAAGTAATGCAATGTAAATATGTAAATGTACATAAAGGCAGAGGTTTTCTATTTAACTTAGAATGTGTGGTATGTTCTACACCAGGGGTGAGCAATAAGCAGCCCATGGGCCAGACACAGTAATGCTGGCAGGCTGCCAGACCCTTCATTCATCTATGAATCCATGGGCACAGCCATGTGCAACTCCCATTGGCTGCAGTTCGCTGTTCCTAGCCAATGAAAGCTGCAGAAAGTGGTGGCCCAGTCTGTGATACTTTGCACAGCTCCCACTGGCCAGGAATAGTGGATGTTGTTCAACATCTTTATTAATGACCTGGATGAGGGGATGGATTGCATCCTCAGCAAGTTTGTAGATGACACTAAGCTAGGAGGAAAAGTAGATATTTTGGAGGGTAGGGATAGGGTCCAGAATAGCATAGACATATTGGAAAATTGGTCAAAAGAAATCTGATGAGGTTCAACAAGGATAAGTGCAGAGTCCTGCACTCGGGATGGAAGAAATCAAAGCACTATTATAGGCTGGGGACCGTCGGGCTAAGCAGCAGTTCAGAAGAAAAGGACATGGGGATTACAGTGGATGAGAAGCTAGACAGGAGTATGCCCTAGTAGCCAAGAAGGCTAATGGCATATTAGGATGCATTAGGAGGAGCCCTGCCAGCAGATCTAGAGAAGTGATTATTCTCCTTTATTCAGCACTGGTGTGGTCAGTTCTGGGCCCCCTATTACAGAAAGAATTTGGACACATTGGAGAGGGTCGAGCAGAGGGCAACAAGAATGACTAGGGGACTGGAGCAGATGACTTATGAGGAGAGGCTAAGAGATTTGGGCTTATTTTGTCTACAGAAGAGAATAGTGAGAGGGAACTTAATTGCAGCATTTGACTACGTGAAGGGAGGTTCCAAAGAGGCTGGAGAGAGGCTGTTCTCAGTGGTGACAGATAACATAATGAGGAGCAATTGTCTCAAGTTGCAGTGGGGAAGGACTAGGTTGGATATTAGGAAAAAATTATTTCTCTAGGGGTACATCTAGACTTGCTTTCACTTTTGAAAGAAGATATGCAGATTGGGCACAAATTTGGTCCAAAGAAGATCCTGAAAGGTCAGGAAAAAACCAGTGTCTGTTAGGGCATGTCTAGACTACATCCTTCTTTCGAAAGAGGGATGTATATTAGGCAGATCGAAAGTGCAAATTAAATTCCCGCTTTAATATCCTGCACTTCATTTGCATAATTGCATCACAGTGGTCTTTCAAAAAAGGGTATTTCAAAAGTGAAACTGCCATCTAGACGCAGTTCTTTAAAAAAAAAAACTTTTTTGAAAGATCCTGTACTCCTTGGCCTTACTCATTTGCACAAATCCAGAGTGAAAAATAGCCATCCTTCACGGACTATATTTAATGAAGACACATTTGCAGGCAAAGTTTACAAAATTAAAAAATTGTGAGACCCTCCCCTTCCCCAATAACTTTAGCACTGCCAAAAAACGGACGAGCTTTACTCCTGTTGTAGAATATCATTGCTGGTGTAAGGAAGCCTGATGCTTGCTCTCCTCTGCTTCCACTTCATATTCTTTGGTCCCAAGAAGAGGAAGGAAAAGGAATGGGTGTTTTCCCGTAAGGCAGGGGAACGGCTGTGGTATCTCTCACTTTTCCTTATGTTAACTCCAGCTCAGCCACCTTGCTAACACCAGATGCTGCCAGCCATAGAGAACCATTTTTCAATAAAAAAAGACATGTAGCAGTACTGAGGACTTATTTCAACAGCTTACTTGCCATTTGAAATAAGGCTACTCACCATTTCTCATACAGCTTGACACAAGGTTGCCTGGAAGAAAAAAGGACCCACACTCAATTAGTTCTGTTGAAAACAGGCTGCATATTATGGGTAGCTAGAAAACATGTGGAAAATTGGACTCAATTCTATACCATTTTGCCATTTGTGAGTCCCAGTCATTTTAATTCTGAATACTGCTGGAACCTCTTCTGCATGCTTCTCATACGCTGCCTTTGTTACATCTGTTAAAGATGCTGGGTAGTGTCAGTGCCGGGGATACAGGCTGTAGTGGTTTGAGGTGGAGTCCCAAGTCAGGAATCGAGCCAAGCATCAGGACCAGGTTACACAGGAGATCTTCAATGATGTGAAACTCAGAAAAGGAAACCAGGGTTAAGAGCTACCACAACCATAGGCAAATACTCTGAGCAGCTGCTGACCTGCTACTGAGCTGAAGGGTTGGACTGCTGAGTTGACACTTCCATTCAACAAGGCAGTGTGGCCTCCATATTATAGGCTAGCTGCACTTGTTAGGATGCACAAAGACTAGCTCTGCTACAGGCCTTGATTCTTGTCAGTACCCTTTGCCCGTCAAGGACACCTCATAAGGGCCTTGGGTCCCAGTTTCTCAAGATGTTTGCAATCAAACTCTTGCAAAAGTTGGGGGCATGGATGTTTTCTACCAATTCCCAAAAGCACTTATCCATAAACTACCGACTTCCCTGTCAACCAGGTATTATATTACAATCTTCCACTAATTCTCCGAGAGTGAAGTATTCAGTGGACTAAGTACTCTTCCAACCTGTGAGCTGTCATGAGTTGCAATGGCAGGTTGGATCAGTTTGGGCTCGGATCAGAGGATAGGGCTTTAAAAAGAGAAGTGAAAGTCAGGGTAGATCTTCAAGGACTCTGGCAGCTAAAATCTGAAAGCTACTGGGTTCACCCACTCTGTAATCTTGAAGGGACCCAGGGAGTGATAGTTTTGTTTGGTGGATGAGTGGTTCAATTTAAATCTTTGGACACAGAGACACACATTGATATCATTGATACTACCTACATGTTTTGTTAGTCTCTAAGGTACTGTTTTTTAAGTTTTTCCAGCTACAGACTAACTCAGCTACCCCTCTGAACCTAGTGTAGTTAGTTACTCCTGATTTACACTGGTGTAAATAAAAAGTGACTCATGCCTCCTGTTATTATGTATCTCACTGCACTTTTATTTTCAGGAGGACACGGCCAAAATGACGTCAAGGTGAAACTTGGCATGCAAACCCCTTCAGCCAAAATATGTTTAGCTGCTTTTTACTTTATCAAAATGAAAAGAACAAAACCATTAGCCCACCAGCTTGATATGTTTTAAAGATCTGTTCCTTAACTTGGTCTTCTTTCAAATTAAATTATCCAGTCCATTAGTCCAGGGTTGGGACTTTAAAATATAATTCAATATACACAAACTACTTTTGATTGTGTACAGCATTTTTACACTTCTTACCTAAGCCAAATGGAAACAGATGAAGCAAATAGTGCAGAAAGAGCTATTCCTGCTGTTAAACTATGGACCTGGACTGGAGCCCATCAAAATCAATGGAAGGACTCCCATCGACTACAGTGGGCTATGAATCAGACCTTAAATAAAATCAAGCGTACAGGAAATCTCACAGGGTTTGTTGTTATCTAAAGCACTTTGGACCAAGTCCCTTTCTGGACTACAGAGGCTTAGGTAAGCATCCTAATACCGTATGCTTATTAGATCTGGAACACTGAACCTCGTTGAGATCAGTTAATTAATGTGCATTAAGCACTTTGAGCTCCAACAACGTAATAGCTTACATCCAGTAGTGACAAAGTATTGATATTTGCCTATCATACATCCTTTTCATAAAGATTTAATGTGGAGGCTGATGTGATAGATTGCGGATGTATCCCATTTTTACAGTATAGTTTGTTTACTGTCAGAGTTCTACGCTGCACAGTGAGAATGCATATTAAGAATAATGCATGCTGGTAAGCATACTTCATAGGATGGATCCCTGTTGTAGAAGCTACTCAGTGCATGCTGTGAATGTGTATTAAGAATAATACCTGCCATTCAGCTGAGCTTTAATGGGTCCATTGACATGCTATCGGAACTGGTAGGAATTTTGGAGTCCAAAATATATGATTGACTATTTCCCCTCTTTTCCATATCGCCACTGAAAGGAGGCAAACAGCAAATATGAATCTCTTATAGCAGAGTGGAAGGGTGCTTTGTGCATCTTTGTTATTCAAATACTGGGGTCAATCTTGCAAGCCTCACCTTTCAGTGACTTCAGGGGAAGTCACAGAATTAGATCTCAAATAAGCAAACCCTCTGCAATCATTAGTATTCAGAAACAGTCATCATTTAGAGCTGGTTTCTGCTTTTTCCATATCTTTAACCATTTAAACAAATAAAATTGACATAATCTTCTCTCTGTTTGCTTCTGCTTCCCCTGGCAGAGGTCAGTACCTCCATTGGGAAGCCAGCCTCACAGCCCAAGAGACACTGAATATGATGCAGCATGTTCAGAATATAAATTAAGAGCAACTACCTTCACTCTTTTTGAATTCCATGCTATAAACATGAACCCCCTGGTTTTCATCCCCCCTACTCCAATTACAAACACAGAGCTATGGAATCTAACTACAGGGCCTGGAAACTGATGCAGAATTTAGCTTCTACTGGAAATGATGGTAACTGTTGTAGAAAGCTTCCATTCGATCCAACCACTTCTTGAAACAAAAGTTTCTTTGGCCATTGCTTCAGGTGTGGGTGGTTGAGGTGAAGGGAGAGAAGAGAAAGAAGATGGAAGGAAGGATTGCAGTGGGTTCACTGGGCCAGCAAAAAAATAAAATAAAAATCAAGCGGAGTTGCTGAGATTATGTGGTGGTAATTGTGTCAGTAGATTTACCCTAATTCTGAGCTTAACTGTAAGAAGCATGTGAATGTTCATAAGATGTCACATTAACCCACAGTAGCAAATGTTGATGGAAAGAAGGATGAAAGGGAGACAGACTGAAAGCCTGCTGATATAACACAAGGACTGCATTAAGATCACGTCAGGTAAACAAGCGAAGTGTAGAACCAGAAATCAGTGCACCAAAACTGGTGTGTCGGAAACTAGTCCTAACTGATGGACAAAACAATGAAAGGACACATTATTTTGCCCACTATTCCTTTGAGGGTTTTAAAAAAGAGAAACACATTGGGGAGGAAAATTTGGCACCTGGACAAAGCTTCTCTATCACCCTAATTACCTCCTTGGGCCCCAGATCTTTGTCCTAATTCTGAGAGAGAGTTGGGGCCCAAGGAGGTAATTAGGACAGAGCTGGCCAGAGAGAGAGAGACCAGATGACATCCGTACCTCTATTGGCTCCAGCTGGACCTCAAACACCACTTGGGATGAAACATATTTAACAGCAACACTTCAGTCCATATCAACCAACTACTTCTTTTTTTCCACAAAGGATAGAAATTACAATGTTTGGTACCCTCTAAGACAATGGCTCTGAACCTGTCCAGACTACTCTACCCCTTTGAGGAGTCTGATTTGTCCCGGGTTTAACCTATGTTTCACCTCACTTCAAAACTGCTTGCTTACAAAATCAGTCACAAACATTCAAAAGTGTCACAGTTTGCTGTTACTGAAAAATTGCTTAGTTTCATATTCTTACTATAAAAATATAAAACAAATCGATGGGAATGAAAATTTTGCATTTACATTTCAGTGTAGGGTACATTCAGCAGTATAAACAATTCATTGTCCATATGAAATTTTAGTCAGTATTGACTTCTCTTGTGCTTTTAATGTAGCCTGTTATAACACCAGGGAAATATCTAGATGAGTTGATGTACGCCCTGGAAGACCTTTGTGTCCCCCCCAAGGGTATGTGTACCCATGCTTGAGAACCAATGATCTAAGAGACTAGGGGGCTTTTTCTTCTAAAACTCATTTCAGCTACAAGGAAAGGGAACACGAGATGTTGTTAAAACAAAAACCTTACTTAATACTTTGTTTCAAATTCTTTTTTCCTTCTTTTTCTGCAGCTTTAAAAGACTGTTAAGGGTATGTTTGCCACGGTAGTAAACAGACTGATGTCTCTGTGTACCAAACACTGAAACTTGTTTAACACTGTTTAATATTGAACAGTGACTTGGTTTTGTTTACACATTTGGCTCATATATTCCATCTAACAGGATGCACTTTAACACTGTTTTACCAAATATGCTGCTCCCTGATTATGGTAAGTGCCCCCCTCACACACACACACACACACATACTTTTTTCAAACTACATTAAGCAATCTTTTTTTTAAGGGAGTTGCTAGTATACTTGTATCTCTTAAAGAAAGTGGGCTGTTCAGAGAGAGATGGAGAACATTAGAAAGACCATACTGAGTCAGACCAAAGGTCCTTCTATCCCAGTAATCTGTCTTCTGACAGTGGCCAATGCCAGATGTCCCAGAGGGAGTGAATAGAACAAGTAATCATCAAGTGATCCCTCTCCTGTCATCCGTTTCCAGCCTCTGACAAACAGAGGCTGGAGATACCATTCCTACCCATCCTGGTTAATAAGTATTGATGCAACTAACCTCCATGAATTTACCTAATTCTTTCTTGATTCCTGGTAAAGTCCTGCTCTTCACAAACTCCTCTGGCAAGGAGCTCCACAGGTTGACTATGCACTGCGTGAAGAAAAACTTGTTGGTTTTAAACCTGCTACCTAATGATTTCATTTGGTGACCCCTAGCTGTTATGTTATAGAGGCACAGGTTGAAGCTCTCTTAACTGGGATTCTCTGGTCCGGCAACATCCATGATCCGGACCAGAAAATCCCAGTGGAGGATCCCTGTGGCACTGGCAGGGCAGTGGGCTGCCTGCAGGGAGCTAAGAGCAAGGCTTCCCAGTGCGTGGCAGTGGGGCTGCCCAACAGGGCTGAGAGACCTAGTGTGTAGTGGCCCAGTGGGGCTGCGAGCCCAAGCACACAGCTACCCAGTGAGCCCCAGTGGCATGCAGGGCTGCCCAGTGAGTCCCGGCATACACAGCAGTCTGGAGACCCAGCACACTGTGTGCGAGGCTGCCTGGAACCCCAGCAAGAGATGAGTAGCTGGCTGGGAGGGCAGTGGCCGGGCCACAGGTCCAAAAAGGACCTCCCCTTGTCTGCCAACATCCCTCATCCAGGACCAGTCAGGTCCCGAGGGTGCTGGACCAGGGAGGTCCAGTCTGTATTTCAGTTAATAAATGGATAAGATCTTCCATAATGAACAAATCAGTTGCCCAATCTACCTCCAGAAGAAACAAAATATTCAAGGAGAAGCTGCTTGTGGTCTGTTCCCTGAATATTTTATATAAAAATGTGTGATGGATAGGAGGAGTGCTGGCCAGCACCTGGTGACTTTAAAGGGTTAAACCTAGGTAACTAACAAGAGTGTTGGCAGGGGGCCAGAAGAACCAATGGGGGACAGTGCTGAAACATGAATTGCAAATAGATACCTTGCCTGCTCTCCTTGCGTAGACAATTCTAAGTTAAAGGCTGGAGGAAACAGATGGAGTAGTCAGAATGATCATGACTATAAAAAAAATTAGACACAGGAGTGAACTGGGCATTGAATTAGAGACCAGCATGGATCGTGAGTAGAGGGGAAATGTATATTTAGTCATGAAGAGGTTATTTTTCTTTATTTTGCTGTTTGATGAAACTTCTCTGTGTAAAATCCATGTGTGCCCCCACCATTCACTATTTAAGCTGTGCTTAGAGATACGATTTTTTCTCTGTGTTTTAATCTGCTCTTTTCTTAGTTGCTCTGTAACTCCTAGCAACCAAGTATGCTTTATCAAGTAGACCATTTTGTTTTGTTAATAAAATCACCTTTTTACGGTGATTATTTGATTCTTTTGTCCCAGAAGGAAACAGGAGGTCTGTGTCTGTGTCTGTGTCTGTGTCTGTATGCCTAAGACTGAAAGGTTAGTTACCAGAGACTCCAGTTTGGTTTGTCTTTCTTCCCAAGTTCTCTTGTGGTAAAGGAGCTTGGAGATACCCCTTTTAAAGAAGTCCAAGTGTTTCCTTTCTGGGTTCAAGAAGAAAGGAGTCTTTCGTTTCACTTGGTGTTGGCAGCTACCTCTCAAAGTCAGTGAATCTGTGACTCTGGGGAGTTTTTGTAAGCAATGCCTATAGAGGCAAGGGATTTAAGGTGTCTTGTGGGCCCCCACCTTCTGCACTTGGAGTGCCAGAGTGGGGAACAGCCCTGACACATTGAAATCACAATTTCATGCCACAAACTGAGGATGCAATTGTTTTGCATTCTACCACCCCGCCCATCTCCTACTGACGTGATCCTAGCAAAAGATGTGTAATTCATGGGATATGGTCAGACCTTGCTGGGCCCTAGAGGAAGCTGACTCCAGGCCCTTGAAAGGGGCAGGGCCTTATGTGGAAGGGGCGTGGTCAGGGTAGCCTCCCCCAACCCTCCCTTCAGCATCACCAGAGCCACAGGATGTGTGCCGCTCCAGCAGCGAATTAAGGAACCCAGGTCTCCAGCTGCTACTGCTGCTGAGGTAATGACGGCAGTGGCCATGAGTCCCAGGGCAGCTGGCCCCTTTGCCTCCCCCATCTGTGGCCTTGTACATGCCTAGATGTGTCACTGTGATTCAGAATCTGCACTGATTCAAAGAAATAAAAGGGAACAAGGACTCCACTGCCTTTACACCCCATGTGGGCTATCCAGACCTCACATGGGGACAGGATCCTGATGTGGGTGGGTCAAAATGTTGGCCTCACTCTCTGGCCAGAATAATTGGGCCTTTGCACCAGAAACAGTGGATAGGCAGCACAGAGTGGAGGCTACGGCTGGCTGAGCCTCCCCAAACCTCATGCCAACAAGTAGGAGTTTTGCATTGCCGTACTCAGGAGCCACAGCCAATTTGGGCGCCTCCTGGAAGAAATCCCCACCACCACTTCACCAGGAGCAAGGCAGGGGTGCAGGCCCTCCAGGGAAGGAGTGAGCTTACAGATATCCTCCGTGGCCCTGACCGACCACTCAAACTTACACCCACCCACCCACCATGCTCTAAGTTTCCCCTTCCTTTCCTGCTGCTCTAGAGGGAAGCTTTATCTGCCACCCATCAGGTAGTAATTCTTGCTAGTATCACCCAGTCAGACATTCTAACCCTCCAGGAGAAAGAAGGAGGCATGAAAGGAACTGTGACTAGAGCTGGTTGGAATTTATTTCAACGTGTACAGCTTGCTAGAGTTCAATACTCATTTTACAGCTGGAGTTCAAAATTGAAAGGCAGATTCATTAACTTTCAAATCACTTGGCCATTCGGCTGCTGGAATTCTTTTCTGACACTGCACATTTTTCTTAGTAATATTTTGTATATTAGTATATTTTACTCATCCGATCGTGTATAGTAGATTGGGCTACACTATTTATCTTCTGAAGGACAGAACCAGTCTGACCCTTGAAAGTATTTCCTTAGTGTTATATAGCAGTGAATGCTCTGTACTTTAAAAAAATCTCTTGCCGTCATGTACCACAAATTATTTAGACATTCAATAATCTATTCCGCAAGCAAAGTCTTTTTCTATTACTTTTCTTCTGTGTGAGTTTGATCTAATACCCACAGGAGAATTATTATCCTCAGCCTGCAGAGTATTTGCAGATAAGGAACACATGGCTTTTGCTTCTACGGCTTTATCTTCCCCTTTTTCTTCCTTTTCTCTTAAGTACACGTTGTACAAAAGCAAACATTCCCAATAGTATATTTTACCACGTAGAACCCGAATGACAGAATCAAGCAACTTGGATATTTTCTAAATTTGACTCCCAAAATGTGAATATTTACGCTCACAATCTGTCCAACCGTTATTACTCAAGATAGTGCTTGCCTTGAAACTCTTTTGCCATGTATTTCCTGACATGCTTGTAGAAAAGTGGGCCCCCATGCTCCCCTTCATATCCACTTCCATGCTCTCCAGGCATCCTCTTCAGCCATCCTCTCAGATTCATTGAAGGCGCTGCAGCGATCCATGCTGCAATGAGTTGGAGAGGCAGATGAAAAGGCAGGGCAGAGGAGCTAGCTGGGTTGCTTTGGGATTTTTTCCTCATAAGAATCTGCAGAGGGAAGTAACCTAAGCTTTTAAGCCTGATGCTTTCTCATCCATGCTTTATAATCCACCTGACATTTGCTGTAGTTTCAGCAATGTATGAAGGAACTGGGGCTCTGATCCTGTTTCCAGTAAAATCAATGGGCATTCTAGTATTGATTTCTACAGAATAGTTTCACGCATTGGTCCCAGTCATGCACTCCTTGCTCATTCTACATTCCCACTGAAATCGGTGCACTTGAAATGTGCAAGGAATGCAAGAGCAGGATCATTATTTAGTTAATAAAAGTCTGATCTAATTCAGGGATCATCATTCATTTTTAGAAATTGCTATGGTCCAAATATATTTTGAAAACCTAAGGGGGACCACAAAGTTATTTGGTAAAATGGAGTGCAACATTAAAACCGTTGGCTTCCAATGATTCTGGGATTCATTCTGATCCGTTTGACACCCAGTGTAACTTCAGATTCTTTACAACCACTCTCGATTTACCCCTGCATTAGCAAGCTCAAAATTGGGCCCCTGGAAATTTACATTGCATAAGAACATTTTTCCATAGAGATTCAGCACATTTCTTAGTTATTGAAAAAAATAAAAATCTACATTAAAAGAACAGCTTGATCATTCCCAGTTCATCTTCTTTCTGTGTTTGATTCTGAGAAGTAATAACGTCCAAAACACAGGATCAAGATTTCAGTGTATGATCAAGCAGCAGGTGAAGTTGTTCTGTCGGGGAATAGGTACTTATCCAAGCACAAATATCTGAAATAATAGAAAGAAAATATAGGAGATGATTGGCTGATAAAATTGCTCTATGTACTTTCTAAGATGTTTAGCTGGTGTGGAGTCACATAATTCCATTTATTTCAGTGGAGTTATACTGATTTACCCTAAAAAGTTGGTCTGTTTTTTAGTTTACTTTGGCATAGAAGTCTCCTTTTTAATTCAACATATAAAATAAAATAATTAGTTTTACTATGGTACATCTAAAGAGTAAATAATCAATGCTTCCAAATCCTGTTGGTTTATTAATATTAATTATCATTATTATTATTATTATGAGCCTCTCGCTATCTGGAGTTTTCTTAAAACCTCACCTCAAGGAGTCATGTGATGTAACATTTCCGAATCTGCCTATGTAAATTAGGAGCCTTTCAATAAGACTTAAGCTTTGAAAGGTAAAATTAGCAGACATGCCTTTGGGTCTATCTACTCCTAAAATATTACAGTGGTGCCACTCCGGTGCTTCAGTGGAAATGCCATATATAACAAAGGATGGGATTCTCTTGTGGGCATTGGAACCCTACTTCTCTGAGGGATAACAGCACAATAGCTAGTAACTAATGGAAGAGTTAATCTGTCAACCTACCCCTGTTTACACTGGACATTCGTTTGTTTTAGCTATCTCTCTCGGGGATGTGGATTTTTCCCCCCCACCTTGGAGAGATGTAAGCTGCTAGTGTACTCAAGGCCTAAGTGATTTTGGAACCTGAGTCTAATCGGAAGACTATGTACCTTATGCTCCCAAGTAATTAGGTAATTGACTGTGTGGAAGCAAGGCCACGTCTATGCTACAAAATTATGTCGACCTGAGTTACGTCAGCATACAGCTGCTGTTGTTGCATTGCTTGTGCATGTGCATACTTTTTGAGTCAGCGTTGCACAGCCTCATCGGAAAATCTTGTGTCAATGCAGAGAGCAGTGCATGGTGGGCTGGCACTGTGCAACTCACCACCATCCAGCACAGGGTGCTTTGGGAAGTTTTCACAATACCTGGTATGACCAAAATGAGTCATGCGGGATGACTGGAAACATGGAGTCACCTTCTCAGAATGCCCTGTCTTTCATCCCATAATGTCATCTGTGTCCCGTAATATTTTGTGCCTTTTTTCCAAAATCCCTACAAAGCAACATGCCCCTCCTCGTTATGTGCCATCTCTGAGAGACGCATGGCACCCACACAACTCTGTTCCAGTGTCCTGAGCATTGTAAGCACAAGGCACACGATCCTTCCATATTTGCAGAGCCGCAAGAGGAGCTGCAAGGAAAATGACCATTTCTTGGAGTCTAAATTGCAGTGGGACACAGAAAGAAACAAATCAAGGATGTTGGTGGCCTTCTCCAGGAGATAATGCAGCACTGGTTGGAACCCTAGACACAAGCACTCTTGACCACTAGGATTGCATTGACATGTAGGTTCAAGATAATGAGCTGTGGCAGCAGAACTTTCAGCTGTGCCAGTTAGGAGCCTGCTAGGATTTTCAAAAGGGCCTAAAGGAAACAATCTGACCTAGGTATATAATCTACACAACACCTTTTGTAAATCCCTATGTTTGTACATCTGGCCCTAAGTTGCTTTTGAAAAGGGGATTTGGGCTCCTAAGATTTGTGCTTTTGGAAATTTTACCCATGATGACTTGAGAAACACTGCCTCTTCTCACCCACAGGATTTCAGGTTGTCATGTCAGGTCAGGGAAATGGAAAGAAAAAGAAAAAGTGTTGTTAGTTCAAGTGTTGTGCTGTCAATAGCCAATTTTAGAAAAGACAAGCCCTTTGGTGTGAGGGTTCAGCATTCATTAAAAGAGTGCAAGATTTAAAGGACTTATCCACACAGGGAAATTGAGCAAATAGCTATTACAAAATAGTTCTCCATGTGGATACAACACTCTTCTGAAATAAAAGTGACTTTGTTCTAGAATAGTTAGCTGTGCACATACCAAAGTGATTATTGCAGAAAAAAATAATTTTTATTACAGAATAGTGTCTACCTGGTTACATTATTCTGGAGCAGGTATGATGGTCAATGTTCCCCATGTAGACAAGGACAATGTGAAGTAATTGCCCCCAAGGGACTCCTCCTAGAGATTTCTCTTCTAGGATGCGACTACACTGAACCCTTAGCTTGGAATAAGATATGCAATTTGAGCTACCCAAATTGAGTATCTTATTTCAATCTAATTTTGAAATAGCTTATTTTGAAACATTCCTTAACCCTCATGGAATGAGGGTAACAGGGGCATCAGAATAGCAAGCCCATTATTTCAAAATTGATTTTGAAATAATGGGCTGGTTTAAAAGACGTGGAATAGCTGTTTCGAGATCCCTCCGGTATACCAAAATAGCGCTGCAGTCTTGAGGTACCCCTAGAGATTTCCTTCAAATATATGCCCTTTAATATATGAGGGCACCATCTGGCCCATAGTTGAGCAATGTAATGCATCGAATTCCACATGCATCTACAAGGATTTACTTTTATATTAGTATTTTAGTTTACCAAAATTAGAGCCTATTTTCCTATTTTGGAGGTCGGATCCGATAAGACCCTGAGTGCCTTCAGCTCCCTCTGGTTTCATTAAGAGAGGTCACCGCCCACCACCGCCTAGCTCACATGAACCACTAATCAGTGTTCAGGGTGGGGGCTGTTAACTGTATTTCAGGGGAGCTGTGTTTCTCTGTGTTTGCTCTCTGCATGCCCTCTAATATTGCCATGGAAGAGAGACAGAGCAGGGAGAAAGGAGAAGGGAAGGCTACAAGTACGTAGCAGTGACTGTAGTTTCTAGAGTAGGGTGTTCTAAATCTGTGTCACGGCTTGTAAAGTTAAGCCACTAGCTGGCTGCGAGATGCCTTTTTTTAACTGAGCGTCTGCAGGCTTAGCTGCTCACAGCTCCCAATGGCTGCAGTACATTGTTCCCAGCCTATAGGATCTGCAGGAAGCTATGTGGGCTGGGTCACCACTTCCTGCAGCTCCTGCTGGCCAGGAAGGGTGAACTACAGCCACTGAGAGCTAACAGTGGCTGTACCTGCAGACTCTCGAGTAAACAAAACGTCTCGTGGCCAGCCAGCAATTTACCCTTAGAAACCACAACCCAGAGTTTGAAAACTTCTGTTCTAGAGACAGGAGTCACAAATTAGGGGTTTGGAGGTGAAGAAGGATAGAATCTCAAACCCTGTGCAACTTATTGAAATACCTTGAAATGTATCAAAAGCCACTTTCAAACAAAATGTTTCATTTGGCTTTTCCTGATCAGAAAATTAACACATTGACACTTTCCCACTGAAAATGCTGATGTTGACAAAACCACATTTTTCAACAGGAATATTTTTCAGATGAACTATTGTGACCAGCTCTAACTAAAATCTAGTCTGTTACATTCAGATACATGTTACTGATGAAATTTGCAATTACATCTGAATTTTGAACTCCCCAAATTGAAAGAATGTCTAGATTCTCCCATTGTAGAGTTGGCTCTTGATGTGAAATTCAGATCTAGAATTGAATTTGGCTTCTGAAATGCTCCCCAGTTCCCAGATTTATTCTCTCTTACCCAAACATCATTATCCAGGCACGGGGTTTTATTTAGACAATCTCTAAGACAGGAATTTTCAAACTTTGTGTCATGGCCTATAAAGGTAAGCTGCAGGCTGGCCATATAATGTTTTGTTTACCTGAGCATCTGCAGGTTCAGTGATGGGTAGCTCCCAGTGACCACTATACACCATTCCTGGCCAATGGGAGCTGCAGGAATTGGTGGCCCAGGCCACACCCCTTTCCACAACTCCCATTGGCCAGAGATGGTGTACAGCGGCCACTGGGAGCTGCGAGCAGACATGCCCACAGATGCTTAGATATAAAAAGCATCTCACAGCCAGCTAGCGGCTTATCCTTACAAGCCATGACCCACCATTTGAAAACCCAGCTCTAAGCATTAAGGGTCAGATTCTGTCTGCTTCTTAAGTAGTTCAGGGAGCACATGAGCAGAGGCAAAGAGAGACCCATGCCTTCCCTGGGTCTTAGTGCTCAACTTAGCTCATTATATATAGTAGCCCAATGTCTGTGACTCTGTAAAGCTGAAACGCTGGCTGTTCCCTCTGGGCAGCACTGTTGCCTCCCGCTGTGGTGCTCGGCTGTCTTCTGTGCCGCTCAGCCAGGCTGCCCTGCAGGAGCAAGTGGCGCAAGCAGCTGTTTGGGGTCCGTGCGTCCCATGCAGCATGAGGGTGCTGCATGGGGAGCGCGGGGCCTGGACAAGCATGCATCCCCAATGGAGACAGAGGAGAGTGGAGAGAGAATGAGAGGCAGAAGGCGGAGGAGAGGGGGAGGCAGTAGGAGGAGGAGAGAGAGAGACGAAGCAAGAGACCAGAGGCTCAGGAGAGAAGACCAACATGGAGGAGAGACCTGAAAGTCCCGTCTTATGATGGGCTAATTGGATAATCTTAATATATTGATCCTGACCATTCCTGAAGGCTCCCACTCCAGGCTGTTGCTGCTTGCAGACTGGTGACTTCCCCCCCGAAGTGGACTTATTAAATTAAAAGTGAAAAGCCTTCCAGCTTGCCAGACCTATTAGTGTAACATTGGACCTGTGAAAGAGCCATGAAGCAGTAATGAAACCATTTAACAAGCATGTGCCAACTCTGAATGTTCTGACAAAAACAGACCACCAGGCCCTCAGATTGCCATCTGCTGAGAGTGGCCGACCAAAGACAGATCACTTGATAAATGCCCTCTTCTGTCCATTGCCTTTGAAGCATCTGGCATCAGACACTGTTGGAAGATGGGTGTTTGAGCTAGCAGGATCATGGTCATACCCAGTCTGGCTATTTGTATCATCTCCATTTCCCTCTTAGCCCAGGAGAAGGGAGTTGAAGAGGCCTCTCTTGCCACCCAGGTATATGTCATCGGATACAGTGATGAGGTCTCCCACAATGTTACCCATTGAATCCATTCCACTTTAATTAACTAGCAATGTGGTGAGGTTGTGCATGAGGCTCCCTCTCTAGGTCAGTGTTACGGCTTCTCTGGTGTATTAGGGGAGTTGCTGGGTCAAATCCCCTTTCTGCTCCCTGAAAATGGTGCGTGGGCAGAAGCATGTGCTGCAGCCAATGTACATGCCTGGGTTACACAGCTAGCTCTGGTGATGGAGGCTGAGAACTCCTTGAGCTTGCCTGATGAAGCTGATACACTTTAGTTAATTGTTATTTGAGCAACAGCAGCTTTGCACTTTGTAGTCCAGTAGTTAGATGATCTACCTGGCTTAGTGGTGCTGTGGATTTCAATCCTTCCTCTGCCTGCCTTAAGAAAGGTTGTGGAGGGCGGGTTTCAGACACACCTGTGCTGCATCTGCCCTGTGTGATATGGGATTTGCTCACCTGTGGAAGCTGTTTAATTACATGTTGGTTAGGCCAGGAGCTCTTTCGGGTTTTCTCTGTAGCCCCGAGGTTTGGCTGTCGGCTTGCACTGTAGCAGGTGTGGGGGTTTAAAGCTATTCTGCTGTCTCTGCCTTTCTCTGTTTTATAATAGGCCTGCTCTTTCTGCTCTCTTCTCTGCTGAAGCTGTTCCACTTGAATTAAATGTGCTGTGGGCCAGGCTTACAGCTAGCCTCAACTCTAGCCCAGTTGATTAAAAAGTCAGCAGGAGACTGGAGGCTTTTCATATGCATTTTTGACAGTTTGATTTTTATCAGTAATAGGGATGTATTGTTGAGAACTGTCCTGGAGAGGACTGAATTCTCATTGGTCACTGCCAGCTGGAACTTTTTGGCCAGATAGCCTGCCACAGGGAGAAAGTCCCTGCACACTGAGCTCTGAAGATTGGACATAAGGTCAGGAGGAGACTTTGCCCAGCCACGGACAGGCAGCAGCCTCATCATCAGCCATGATTAATTTGACTGTTTTTGAGCAATATAATGGCTGGAGCTTTCAAACACCTGTAATAAAAATTTACAACGGGGCCATGGGCATTCAGCACTATTTCTGTTTATGCTAGATTCTAGATAAATTCTTTTCTTTCTTACAATGGTATCAACACAGAGTAATTCCACCGAAGTTGTGGTTGTTAGTCTGGATTTTCCCTAGTGGGAAAGAAGAATTTGGTCCTTAGAAATTAGAAAATATTTTATATTCCAATGGAGGTAGTAATTCATTTGGAGAAAGGACAATGGATTAACAGACTTAAATTTATAGGGACAACGAGTGATGTAGCATAATGACCTAGTCTAGTAGCATGTGTTCATGATTATTGTTTCTTTGTGGAATTTTGAAGTGATTGTAAGAATTGCATGAACATTTCTGAGAACTTACTTACATTCTTTAATTTGGCTTGCACTCAGGACTTTCTAAGGTCTCACAACTTTAACTATGTTCTATTTAAAATAAAAATGTGCAGATCATTCTTTTTCTTTCTCTTGACTGAAAATATAGGCATTCTTGCTAGCACAAACGACTTGAAGGTATTCTAACAGTGTCTCTTGAAGAATGTTTCTGCATGCTAAAAGGTCAGATTTGCCATCCACATTCGCAACTGAATTTACCTTACTGTGTAAGTAGTCCCATAATTTTTAATGGGTCTACTGTAGTATAAGATACTATGAAATGGTAAAATCCTGAGTTCCATGGCAAAACTCCTATTGATTGCAACAGGGACAGGATTTCAACCAAGATTAATAAGGGTGGTGAAATTTTGCCCTAAGTGAACATTTTCAGGAAGCTTAACATGTTATTCTTTGAGAAAACGGTAGCATTTGACATTATAATCTATTTATTTTTAATTAAAGTCACATATGTGCATATGCTGCTTATAACAAGAAATAACAAGTTCTCTGCAAATGAAAGGCAGGCCTTTCATCTCAGATTTACAGTGATCCAAACTCAGAGTGAGCTCAGTGACGTCAACCGTGCAATTATACTACACAGTGTCCATGAAATCAGAATCTGGTCCACATTGTTCACTACTGGTCCATTAACCTCAGAAGCCTGCCCATCCTTTTTTGTCTAGCTAACAGAATGCATTAAAAGTTACAAAAAGAAATGAATCACATGTTTACATAAATGAAGGGTGCTTTCGCTGGTTGTATTAAAAGCCTTTCAACACACACATGTACTGAAGGACATATGATATCGTCAGGGCTGACCAGATTATTAAGAGGAGAAAGCGCATGAATTACAGAAGTACTTTAAACTGGGGTTGAATACTGACTTATCTACTATGAGACTGTAAGCAGACAAATAGTCACTCATGAGTTATATTGTACTTGGGAGGGGAAAACATAAATATTGTAACATGCTAACAAAGGACAGAGGAAGATTTAATTGACATCAGCCTTTCAAGCAGCAGAAGGGCAAGGGTGAGAATAAACAATTAAGATACATCCTGGAAGTAGAAATGTGTTATTGATGTTTCCTGGCCAAGTGAGGCAGAACACAGGTGGCTGTGAAGGATCATTATGTATAAACTCAAATTAAGCTGGCTATGCTGTTTCTGAAACTCTAGCATACAGAGATATCTTATGAGTATCTTGTTGACACAGTCTCGGAATATTCGGTGTGGGTGACGTTAAGAATATTGAGATCTGTCTAGATTTTTGAAAGTCTGCCTTTGTATGCCTCCTTTTACATGATCCATTCTCTGATACTTTTTAAAATAAAGTTATGAGTGTCCTATCTGTATACTTTTTCAAAAACCAGAGTTTAGGTGCTTCATTGAGGGAGGGCTAGAAAACATTATGGAACAGATGTTGTTCCATGGTTTAGGATGCTGTTGATTCTCCACTGTAAGTCCACCTCTGTCTCTTCCTCTAAAATCCACATAAATAGGCATATCAACTTCAAATTGGAAGCATAGCTTAGGAATAGAGTGAAAAAAACCAGGACAGGAGGTAGGGAGTAATAGATGGCGATATAAGAAAAAGCTCCAAATATCAGGACTGCCCCTTTAAAATTGGGACAACTGGCCACCCTAATGAGGCAGCGAAGTCAAACTTATCTCCACAACTGAAAACAATTTGGACAACAGATTCTGAAATTAGAACACACTAAAAAGTGTTCATTTGAGTTAAAAAAGTTATTTCCATTTCAATTTATAGATAATTACAGACACAGAAAGAAAAAGGAAGAAAAAACTTAATTTACTGTATGCCCTCGCTCAGATCCAATGTCCACAGCAAACGCTTAGCTGATAAAAGTAAAAATGTCAACAGTTACTAAACTTTTGAATCTGGAGCCCTGCTACAGATGTCAGCTTCCACAAGCATAGCATGGCATGCCCTGGACACAGCTAGAAAGTCTTCTGGCCTATTCTTCAACCTGTCTAGTTGCACATAAATACTTCTGAACATAGATATACTCTGTGAGAGCAGAAGAACTTCTAAGTCCTGGTACAAGTCCCACTGCTTATTTGCAAAAATGACCATACATTCCTTGCTCCTTTTGATGCGGAACTTGACGAAAAAAAAAAACCCTGATTTTATATGGTTAGCATTCAATTCAAATTTGACAACCAATTTAGACCGGTGTGATACATTCTACAGGAAATTTTCACAAATCTCTAGGCACCTACAGTTGTTTTGATTGATGATAGGCTATACTGATTTAAACAGCGTGCGCATATGTGCCAGTTATCTTTGAAATATATCCCCCTCCCCTGCACACACATCTCTGCAGATGTTACATTGTAAAGCCTGCAATTATTTTACTGGCTGTGTTTCCAAAAAATAAAGGAGAGAGTTATATTCTTTGCATTAAAGTAGTTAGTATACAGCTTACACATTTTTCTCGACAGTGTGCTAGGTGAAAGACAATGCAGTTGTTCATATGATAACTTCATTTACATTGGCCTATAATTCTGTTGTAGCAATTTAATGTTCACTACCTGTGTCCCACCTGGGAACTATGCTGCACAGTTTCTTGTCATTCCAAACGGTGCCCTTTTAGTTTGGTGCCATTTGCTAATGTGCTCTGGATTTCTATAGCATTTCATTGGCAGTCGGACCCTGCATCCTCACCTTCTGAGCTGACCGTGTTCAATAAAGGTTGCTAACTGTGCTGTTTTAATCATTTGTCTGCTATTGTAAGGCTCTCATGCTGCTTCATTAGGTTTTCAGGTGGGGGCAGAATTTGGCCCTCAATATACAAAAGCCATCTTGGCAAGAGAAGCCATCAGTTCCAGTGTGGCCTCCATATTGGCAGGCCTGTCACAGTGCTGTACCACAGACATTCTGTGCCTGTCAATTCTCAGCAGATCAACTTACTCACCCCCAAGAAGAGTATAACCTCTGCCACCACTGTGACATAGTAATTAAATATTGAGTAAATATACTTTCAAATTGCTGACTTCAGTGAGGCTGCGTGGCTGTAAATGAGAACACAATTTGGTCCCACAAATTCAGAAGGAGTCTTGGGCAGTGGAGCTGTCAGTTCTGTTTTCTCCTACTTATTGGCAGAGTTGTCAAGGTGCTATTCATCATGTGTTCTTCTCCTGTCACAACTCAGCTGTACTGTTCATTCCCAGCCAAATATTTCTGCCTCTGCTGCGCAGCAGTAATTTAAATATCATGTAATGATTATGCTGCTGACTTCAGTGGGGTTCCAGGAGTGTCAATGAGAACAGACTACGTCCCATAATGTGAACTGTCAGCATGAAAATCTACAGGTTCGCTTGACTTGTAAGTAGAATCCCACATTCTGCTTTAAAGCAAGAAAGGACACTAAAGGGAATAGATGCATTTGTTTCCTTGAAAGGATTCAGCTTTGCTCTATCTTCACAGGCACGGTGCAGCTGTTGGTGGAAAGAAAAAGTCTGATTAGTCCATAAACTCTCACCCGTCTAAAGATAACTGCCTCTTCTCTGCTTGTTTTTCTGAGCCATGGCGGATTTTTAACTTAAAGGTTTAGAATTAAAACTGGCATAAAACAGCCAGATGTTTGGGAGGAAGATGGAGAAATAGTAACAGGAGCGAGATGAAATCAAAACTGCAGTGGCCC
Organism: Pelodiscus sinensis; assembly: GCF_052426305.1. Taxonomy (NCBI): domain Eukaryota; kingdom Metazoa; phylum Chordata; order Testudines; family Trionychidae; genus Pelodiscus; species Pelodiscus sinensis. Next base: position 137,749,666 of record NC_143054.1, read on the forward strand.
AAGTCTGTCCTTCATATAAGTAATATGGTACAGCAGGACTACTCAACACATGGCCTGTGTTCCACATGAGGCCCACGGCCTGTTTGCAGCTCATGGTGAGGTTTGGGTTTACGTTGGGCTCAACATGCAGCCCACACGTGGGATGCTTTGGACATGGCCTCCACTGGGAATACTCTTCACAATGGCAAGGCATCTCCCAGGTGGGGTGAGCATTGAAAGATGCAAGTGGATGGGCTGGCTGGAACATATAGGTATGGGGTATCGGTGTTTCTAGCCCCCAGGGAGGAGGTGTTTGTGGGAAGTGCTTTGTATTCATGCCTGTCAGTGTGAAAGAAACTATTTGCATATATATATTATATACAACCACACTTAAATTGCGGCCCTCAGCATATGCTGTGAGTGTCATTGTGGCTCCCAGGGCTTCCAAAGTTGAGTAGCCCTGTGGTACAGGGTTGTACTTACTAATTTAGAACCAGATTGTCAGCCCCCCTCTGCTCCATTTGCCCCTTTCAGGGGTCCTCAAGAGAGCAAAAACCTCCCGCCAGTTGAAATACCTTTGGCACAGCAGAGGAGTCCTCAGCAAGCATATAGCTGGAATAGTTGGCTCCCATGCCTCCCTCCTCTCAGCCTCCTGGCCACGGGGAAAGGTCTACAAGGATGGTGAGATGTCTGCATGGGAGAGGGACATGTGGCGGTACGGTGTGTGGGTCCTAGGCTGTGAATTTAAAGACGCAGAGGATGTGTCCCTTTTTTAAGCACAAACCGTGCTGATGAAATTGTGCCTGATTGCACATTTTCTTTTTTGTTTTGTTTGTTTGTTTGTTTTTCCTTCCATACACACCAGTTTCCACCAATTATTTCAGTTTTGTGCTGGTCTGTTTACTCTTCTGAATTTCATGTTGATGGATTTGGCTTCCTTCTCCATTGTTCTGCATAATGTTTCTCTAGGTAGTCCTCGTTTTCTCTTTCTAGGCAACATCCCAATTACCACTTCAAGTGGAAGTCATGTTGATGGTATCCTTAAAGTGTGTCCTAAATATGTCCATCATCTTCCTATTACCATTTCTGGTGTTTTAGGCTGGTTTGCTCTATTTAGAATTTCTGATGTCGAGAAAAGCTTTCCAACGGACTCTGATTATCTTCCGCGGGCATTTCCTTTGGAATGAGTTGAACTCAATTTCTGCTGTAGATTTTTGTGACATTGCTTTCATAAAGGAGATCAGACATGATGTCTGTGTTAAAAAATGCATTTTTGAATCAGTGCTACATGTGGGACCTTTCCAAATCTTTTCAAGTGTATGAAAGTTATGGACTGCTTTTGATATTTGTGGCTTGACATCTCGCATGGTACCATCATCATAGCACATTTCCTAAGTAAGTAAACTGACTTACTACGTCTATCTCCATCTATTCTGCTAGTTGCTTTTGGAACACCGATAGCCGTGTATTTTGGCTTTGCTTCATTGAAGAAAAAAACAACTTGCTTTTCAGGGTCTAACAGCAATGCTTTTTCCCCCTTCCACTGAGGGTATGTCTACACAGAAAAGTTAGTTCGGGATACTTCTGGGATCCTGAAATAGCTACCCTGTGTCTTTTGAATGCGTCCGCTATTTCAAAATATAGCGGGCGCACTATTTCACCATCACTGTAAACCTCATTCTACGAGGAGTATGGGGTTGGCTTGAAATGGCACTTTATTTCTAAATTTGACGAAATAAGCTATTTCAAAATAGACTTGAAATAATCTTATTTCTAGTATCTTATTTCTAGTTTTGGGTGCTGTGTAGACGCACCCTAAGTGATATCATGAACTAAGCAGGACAATGTCATCAACAAAAAAAGGTCATTCAATTTTCAGCTAAAACCCTTTCCTGCATAAGCATACCTTTTCATCAGAGCTTAGTGTGAAATTAATGTCAGTGCCTGTGTTCACACTGATAGCTTGTGATGGCTTTTCTGCATTTACACATTTTGGATTTGTTTGGCAATGATAAAATGGCTTTAAATTACACTGGATCTGGTTCTCTTACTGGCAGACTCTAACCTATGTGGTAAGATGTTTCACTGTTTCTTTGAAAGAAGCAATAATTCCTCTGAAAATGGTCCCTATCACCATAATATGTGAACTCCTGAGCTGCTCTGTTGTGCTGGTACCATTAACAGAAGAAACCTAAGATTTCTGTTACTTGTGCAAGCCCAAGCCATAGATATATATATGTTTTTCAACGATTGACCAGGACTGGAGGGAACAAGGTAACTGAAGTTCACCCCTTATTAATCTTATTAAAAATTAGGATTGGAGGAAATCTTTTGGCCTCCTCTGTTTGACACACCATGTTGCCTTAAGTCCTCAATCCTGCATGATTTTTGTGCAGATAAGGTTAAGCACCAAGTGTAGTCCATTGTCCCGAACAATAGAAAAATCTCAACCCACTGCTCCTTAACAAATAAATGCAAAAGATTAAAAAAACAGCAGGAAACAGGCAGATCATGGGGGATGTCTGAACATATTTCTGTTTAAAAGTGATTCTCATTAGGTGTCAGCTAGGAATACATCTTGCTCTTGTTACTTGGTGAGAAAAGGTACTCACATCCTCTGTATACTTAGATCTCAAAAAAAGAAAATTCTGCCCCAAACTGGGATGAAATCTGAAGTTTTCATCATCTGAAATCCCCCAAAACATTGGCTATAAGCTCCATTTGTGCTGATTTGACCATTACAAATGTGTAACATTTTCTAAACTATAAATTCAAGTACATTTCTAAACAAAAAGTTTGACATGAAAAATAGAACAATTTTATCTAGAAAATATCAAAGGAGACATAGTTTCAAAATATTTATTTATTTATTTATTTAACACAGGAGATTCCTCAAAATTGTTTCTTACCTGCAAACAGTTTTGAATTAAACAATCCTCAGCATTTCCAAATGAAAAAATGGTTGAAAAATTCTTGACCAGCTCTAGATTAGAAGTACCTTGACTTTTTCAAAACAGTATGCTTATTTATGTGTGATGGAACTCTATAATGCACACACATGTACTTCATTCAGCAACCACATTGATAGGATTTTATCCATGATACAATTCTCCTGTAATCACATAATGGAACTGTACAATGTCGTAAGAACAAGCACCCTCTGATTTTCTATCCTATTGTACTTGTACCCTTAACACAGCATGAATGTTTTTGTCAAGTGTTTGAGACTTGATTTTTTTCCAGGTCTGAACTAATGTAAAGTGTTCATAACATGTTTGTGGTCATATCTTATCATTTTAATTGCACAGTTGCACAAGTTGTAGTTATTTATGCCAGCAAAACCAATTTCACACTAGAGCATTCAGGCAATTCAAAAGCTTATTGTCTAGCACAAACTGTTAAGTGAATCATTTGTATGCAATTAAAAACAAAGTATACTCTACAAAATGTGCAAAAATGAAACTTCAGGAAAACGAGTCAGGAAAAATAGCATTTTTTTAAAATACAGTTCCACCTCAGTACAAAATTGTGCTTCCACCATAGATTGTGATTTAAGATTACACTTCTCTCATATTTTATATATTTCCTTTTCTTTGTTTCATTTACCTTTTTAAAATATGAGGAATTGTATTTTGGGTACACAAATGATTGTTAATGTGTTAAACTCATGGGGTCAAATTCTGACCTCTCTAAAGAAAAGGGAAGATCTGTCCTTGTCTTCACTGAGGCTAGGGTTTCACCTTTGATGTAGGGATTATAATCTTTATGAAACAAGCTATAGTGGTCATACTGTAGAAGTTGCTTTCAGTTTGAAAGATTAAGTCAGTTTGGGTATGTCTACACTACCCTCCTATTTCGAAATAGGAGGGTAATGTAGGCATACCGCAATTGCAAATGAAGCCTGGGATTTGAATTTTCCGGGCTTCATTTGCATAAGCGGGGCGCCACCATTTTTAAATCCCCGCTCGTTCGAACCCCGTGCCGCGCGGCTACACGCGGCACGAACTAGGTAGTTCGAACTAGGCTTCCTAGTTCGAACTACGGTTACTCCTCGTGGAATGAGGAGTAACGGTAGTTCGAACTAGGAAGCCTAGTTCGAACTACCTAGTTCGTGCCGCGTGTAGCCGCCCAGCACGGGGTTCGAACGAACGGGGATTTAAAAATGGCGGCGCCCCACTTATGCAAATGAAGCCCGGGAAGTTCAAATCCCGGGCTTCATTTGCAATTGCGGTATGCCTACATTACCCCGCTAGTTCGAACTAGCGGGGTAGTGTAGACATACCCTTTGAGATATTCCCCATATTTCAAATGGTAATATACCTATCTCATAGAACTAAAAGGGACCTTGAGAGGTCATTGAGTCCAGTCCCCTACCCTCATGGCAGGGCCAAGTACCATCTCTGACTGATTTGCCCCAGATCCCTCAATGGCCCCCCTTAAGAACTGAATTCACAACCCTGGGTTTAGCAAGTCAGTGCTCAAACCACTGAGCTATCCCTGCCCCCTAACTGTACTAAGAAAGGGTGAATTTCAATAAAGCAAACAATACTCCTCAAACTATTAGGAAGGTTTTAAAATGTGACCACATCATCTAAATTAGAAAAAAAAATCATTTCTAGATATTGAAATTATTTTGGAGTCCAGTTTACCTTGAAACACTAGGACTATTCTTTGAATTCCTTCAAAAAATCTTGCTTCTGTAACTTTACCCTGTTATGGTTCAAATTTTGAATGGTTCTGTAAAACATGAAAAGATCAGTGAGGTGAAATAAGGTGGTTTAGATTAACATAATGCATGAAGTCAAAAGTGCTATGTTGTTTGGAGTAGAATTTAGAGAAAAATCTCATTACATTTTGGGGGTTATTTTTACCCTTTAAAATATATCTGTCTACATTTTAAAATACATTATGAGTTCAAAAATGAAACATTTCTCTTCAAAAACACACAAGTGAAATGTTTCCGTTTTGTTCATTTTTTTTTTTTTTTGTCAGTCAAAACTATTCACTGATTTTTCCCTGAAATCACAAATAGCTTTGGTGGACTTAAACTTTCTTTTTTTTTTCCAGCGAATAAATGATTCATCTGATGATTTTCTTCCAGTTCTAGTTTGTTTAGGTACCTTGAGTTACAAACATACAGAAACTGAGCTAGGAGTCACTTAAAAGGAAATTAGAAGAACAGAAAAAGACAGGGGACATATCGCCGCCTGGGTTAAATCTGTGTCACTCCATTGAGGACAATGCAGCTATTCTAATTCATAGTAACTAAACATCTGCTTATAGTGAATAACACTTGAGTTGATGGAGGAGTAACTGGTGATAACTTAAGAGATATTAAAATAAGGAAGTAACAGAACTGTGCCTGTCATCACGATTGTTTTGTTGATGCTTTCTTCTTTTGCTCCACTCTTGATTTTTCATTGTTGTTCCCTTTTAGGCTGTGTCTACACTACATGCCTCTGTCGGCAGAGGCATGTAGATTAGGGTTGTAGGCAAAGGTAAATGAAGCCGCGATTTAAATGATCGCGGCTTCATTTACATTTACATGGCTGCCGCGCTGAGCCGACAAACAGCTGATCAGCTGTTCGTCAGCTCACCGCTAGTCTGGACATTCCCCCTGTCGACATCAAAGCCCTTTGTCAGCAGCCCCGTTATTCCTCGTGGAATGAGGTTTACCGGGGCTGCCAACAAAGGGCTTTGATGTCGACAGGGGGAACGTCCAGACTAACGGCGAGCCGACAAACAGCTGATCGGCTGTTTGTCGGCTCAGCGCGGCAGCCATGTAAATGTAAATGAAGCCGCAATCATTTAAATCGCGGCTTCATTTACCTTTGCCTACAACCCTAATCTACATGCCTCTGTTGGCAGAGGCATGTAGTGTAGACGTACCCTTAGAGTATACTTTTGGATGGATGGGGCAAGAATTCTGTCTTTTTCTATATTTGTACAACATCTATAAGGGTCTGAGCCCTGACTAGAACCATCTACTGCATTACAAATATAACAATAAGAAGAGTGCAAGGAACCCATTTCTTTTAATTTTCCTGGATTACAAGTTTGACAGGATATATTGTCCAAGACCTACACATTCTTTTACAGCTACATGGCTGATAGAAAATGAATTCTGAGAAATGAACTCTAGAAAAACTCTCTGTTGGTTTACCTGTTACCATCAATATGATGAAGTCAGCTTAACAGAGTGATTGAGTTCAAAAAATGCTTGTTTTCCATAATGGAATTTGTTTTTAGAAAAAGCCCATAGGATTAGATTTTCAGCACAGACTTGAATAAAACGCAGTCTAATTACCTGGGTTGCCAGGTTGATAAGGGTATGGACTATAAAAATCATAGTCCATTTTCAAGTAAAAAACCCCTCACAAATAAATGATAGTCCAGACTACTAGTTTTGTATTTACCTTTTAAGCCTGGACAAAGCATGAGAAGCTGTGGTGTCAGTAATGTAATATGGTTGACACAGACCTGCTTCTGAAATTTACCTATGCTTTTTGCAGTATACCATCAACACAATCATCACAGGAATGTTCACCAAAAGATTATTGTTTTGACAACTAAAATCTGGAAATGCACTTTGACAAATCATTTTTCTGTTTAAGATCGTGCAGCTAAGGTTGATTTTTTTCCCTGATAAATTCCTGCCTTTTTAGAAACCAGCCAGTAAAGCCCTGCTGGTTCAAACTTTAATTATTGAAATGCTTATAAAATATACAGGCTGTAAGGTCTGGTTGAGAAAATAAAATATGAGAATGCTGAGGCTAGGAATTGTAAAACTCTTAAATATTTAGTATAACTATTAGCTAAGTTTGCAGAACAACTTGAAAAAGGCTAGAAATGCTATACAATGGAGTCGAGACTAAGGAATCATCAGATAAACTTGCTACTTATACACATTGTGTAGAACACCATGGACTTGACATGTTTTTCCAAGTTGTTGCTTTTGTAAACCAGATACTAACAACTTTATGTAGCTACCAACCCAGGCAGGATTCAAACCAATGATTCTGGGTTGCTAAATACAGGGTTCCAATAACAAAAGCTGAAGCTAGACAGTATTTTGCTAAAAATAAATTAATCTGCAGATTAAAGATGAATGACACTCAAAGACCCAGCTTACCAAGTAGCGTAAATCAACATAACTCCTTTGAATCAAATGGAAATATACCTGCTTTCATCATTTTGGAATCTGGCCCTGTTTATAGCAAATCTGGTCTGAATCTGAATCCAAACGTTTGAATATTTTTCCAAGCCTATTAATTTTTCCCACTTCTTGCCAACCTACCTCTCTCCCATTAAGTCTATATATCTTTCTGCTCCCCTTATTTACCCATTGCTTTGCCACATTCTAGTCCATACTACAGCTGAGTTAATTTGAACAGAAAATATGAAAATTCTCCCCCCATAGTCTCTACCAATCCACAACCATTTCAAAAATATTGGTTAAGGAATCTTTTATTTCCCTACAATTTTTTGTCTGAGATTGCAAGCATCACTGCAGAGGAACAGTGAAGAAAAGACCTTTTCCTCTTCTCTCCTAATATCCCATTTCAGGAGTTGGATAGGCAACATAGCAACCATCTATAAATATCAGGGAGAAGTAAATCACTAGAAAATCATATGAAGGGAATTCTCTATTTCCTCTAATCAACGTAGATACAATGGCTCTTGTACCAGGAAGCAAATAGATTGGTAATAGAATAATACAGAAAACATTGAGACTTGTCCTGTCTTTGGTTAGTTAAGAACTCTGAATTTGATCTAGGTTCATCAAAAGCTACCCTAAGGTTCACCAAGTGTTGGCTGAAACTGGCACAAGTTTCATGCAAACCTAGGCCAGACTTCCTGAAATCTAACCTCACATACAAGAGCAGGGGAGAAAGAGAACGTTTTAGTCAGCTGGTCTCCAGGTAGATCTCTGCAAGAGAATCATTATCTCAAATATCTGTTTCAGCGGGATTATACCATGCCCTTGCAGTAGGACCATCCAATAGATTTTTCTATCTTCTGACTTTTATGACCTGTGATATGAGGATGATATTGGGGTTTTAGATTTAATAGATATTTAAACCCAGAATTAAAAGTGAAACTCAGGAAGTGAAGACCCAAACAAACTGACCCCCACCCCCAAAAAAAACCTCAATGCAAAAAACTTGAACAAGGGCTACTAGAGCCCATTGCTAACTGAAATCACAAAATTCTATTAAGCTCTACTAAATAATAGCAAATATGTAAGTATAAATATAAACCTTCTACCAAGTTGCACCGGCAGTAACCAGAGCCGGTTTCAATATTTAGGGGTTCCTTTTCATCCTTACAACACAGAACTGGCTCGAGCCCCTACCCAATAACCTGGAAAATTCACCCAACACCCCTTGGCACCTCTGAGAAGCAACGCTTCCCCACTCGCAAGCAGAGTCTTAGTGTAGAGAAGAAACTTTTAATAACAGTAATCTAGCATCACGCTACAGGAACACATATAAACAAAGAAAACCCATAAGCAAGGTCCCATCCCCAGAGTCTGCAGGGCAGAGTCTTTTGCTTAAAGATCTGTAGTCCAACCCTCAACTCATATAGTGTGGTTCACCCCACTTCAATCACCCCACTCCCGGTTCTGACAAGTCAGTGCAGGCACACACTCTATAGGTATATCATCATGATGTCTCCCTTCATTGAACATGTGGCAATGCTACCTATGTGCTGAGCCAGCTGTCCGCCTCACTAGCTGCTCACCACTATTCTCACTGGCCAACCTGCTGGCCGCTGCTGGCCTTGTGATGGATTTGGCTCTGGGCCAAACCTAGTGATTTCAGCTTCTCAGTGATTTCAGCTCTTGGCCCACAGCACAGTCCAGACAAAAGATTCCAGCATCTGGAACAACGTTTAAAAATAATAAAGAGACTCCTTATGTCTCTTTAGTCTGTTTTAGTTCTATCATTGGAACAGAGGGGGAGAAACAGGTCAAACAAATCTGTCTGTTTTTCTGCATTCCAAATAACTGCAATCATTTGTGGTCATATTTTACAATTCTTACATTTAGGGTTAACATGCGACACCACAACAGCCAAATTGGTTACAATAGGCAAAATACCATTCTGATAACTGAATATCTAGCAGGCCTAAGCAACTGAGTGAATTGTAATTTACATAACTACACCCAGGATTTCTTTCCCATTTCAGCTAGCTGTACTGGAAGCATTGATTCAGACCCTGCTTATATTGTGGTAGGATGACTGTCTGCAATAATTTTACAGCACCATGTGCTTGTGGTAGCTTTGTACATACTGTTTTTAGGAATGTAGGCTATCAGTGACAGAAACATGTTGTTGGTTTGGCTTAGGCACCTGATCTCACAGTGCTATGAATACTGAATACACCTCATAAAATTATAAGGTTAGCAATTCCACACCTTCCTTCATCTATCATTGCACGTAATCAAGTAAATGACTGGGGATTGTATAAGAACCAATGAATACTAAATCATAGTGATGCAGGCAAATAAAACTAAATTACCCTAGAGATTATCCCAGGTTTACTTTCTAATATCTATGGATAGCGAGTGTCAGCAGAGGCCAAATAAAACCTACGATGACACCTCAAAACATACTTCATTCTGTTAAAAAATTAGAAAAAACAATGGACTAAAGTCTTCTTTTTGTTATCCCAGTGCCACCTCGTTAAAGTCAATAGAATGTTGTGAGGGGTGTTTGTGTGTATAATGAGCGGCAAACAGATGGATCGTACCTCAATCCCTCACCTGGGGGAAAACCAGCTAGAGTGAGTGCTAAGGGAAGCAAATAGAGGAGTTCTTGGTTGAGTGTTACTAGATATTTGCCACTTGTCTGTCTTCTGAACCCTGCCCATTTCTGTTCTCTTTATTCCAGAGCCTCCTTATTTCTAGTTCCTGCTTTTCTGTCTTGTTCCAGGCATTCATGCCCACACTCTAATCCTGACACTGGCTTTCACATCCAACTTAGCATATGACTCTGACCCCACATATGGTTCCAATCTCTTGATTCTAACTATTAGGCATGACTGTTCATACCCTGGTCCCTAAGGAGACCAGATTGGTAAAACTCTGTAGAGCAATTCCTGAAGACCTGATGTTGAGCTGATTCTGTGGGAAAGGATGATACCAGAGGTGCAGCAAAACTAGAAGTAAAGTAAGATGGTTCTAAAGGCTGTTTAGGTATGTTTCCCTCTCTAAGGTTTCTGTGGGGAAGCAGGGACTCTTAAAAGTTTTCCCCAGAACAAAGTTGCTTCCAGTGCTAGTGGGAGGAGATCTGTGGTTGCGGAGGGTTGGGTTATAGTTTAGCTTTTAGGGGTGAAAGCACCTATGGGTAAAAGGAATGTTCCCAAGTGTGGTGATGGCATGAGACATTCTGTCCACACAGTGCTGGTAATGTCACGATTCATATGCCTCAGGGTACCTGGGGAGCATGATACCTACCATTGCATAGTATTTCTTTTTAAAACAGTGGGCATTATTTCCCATTTATTCTGCCTAACTTCATTGACTAGGAGAGTGGGTGGGGCTTTTGTCACTCCCCCTCCTCCCAGCACTGTTGTGCACACTGACTATCCCAAAACCTGGCTCCTCCAGGATGTCAGGAGAAGACTGAAGCCAGCTCTACATTCCAAAGTTTTGTTGGCATAGCTGGTCAGACAGGCTACATCTACACTGCAAGGTTTTTGCACAAAAACCCATGGAGTGTCTACACTTCAAATGCACTTTTGTGCAAGGAAGTCAAGAGTAAAATGGCAGAACAGAGGGCTTTTTCTGCCATAGGTAAACTTCCTTTTATGAGGCATAACTCCCTTTTACACAAGAGTTCTTGCACAAAAAGGCAAGTGTGGACGCTCCGGAGGGGTTTCTTGGGAAAAAGCACAGGTGCTCTGATGGTCATTCTGTGAATGGCCATCAGAGCTTTCTTGCCCAAAAGCATCCATGCAATGTGGATGCTCTCTTGTGCGAAAGCACATCACTTTTATGGTGTGCTTTGAGGTGTGGATGTGCTCTTGTGTAAGAAGTTTTTGTGCAAAAACTCTTGCACAAAAGGCTTCTTGTACAAGAACCATATAGTCTAGACATAGCCACAGAGGTGTGAAACCACAGCTTCTAGCCACCACCACAGCTCTGATGGCAACCTCTCCAGTGTAGATGCAGTGATGCTGACAGAGGGCTTTTGTCAGCACAGCTAATGTCCTGCAGGGACATGATGTTGCTATGCAAACAGAAAAACTCTCTTTCTACAGGCTTTATCTAGCGAGGAGGCTCTGCTGATACAGTTCTATCAGCACAGTAGTGTAGACAGGGCCTAAGTCTTGTTTTATTGTGTGTTGAAGGGATCAGCGGATGACCTGCCTGCGTACTTCTCTTCCTTCACCTTATATTATCTGTGTTATTATGAGGTTATACAGTTTCTGAACAATTTAAAAACTTGCATGCATGCATAGTGGTAAGACTACTGGCGTGACTTTTGCTGAACTATTTTATATTTTAGTCTACAAAGGCAAGATAAAGTTTTGTCTGAATGGGCTCAAGAGTTAATGTCATGTCAGTTGGATGTACTTGAATCTGAGAAATCCTTTTTTTTTTTTTTTTTGGTGCAAAGTAGGTAAATATTTTTTGGAAGATGGCATCATCATGCCCTATGACATGGTTCCACACACTCTTTTCCTTTTTTAAAATCGTACTTTATTATAAAAGCTGCTTATTATTAATCAGAATACAATACTCCCGGGCTATGGCTACACTACAAGTTTTTGCGGCAGAGAGTATGTTAATGACGGACTCATTAGCATGAGTCATGATGTCATTAACATATTTTCCGCCTATGCTTTTTGTGCAAAAAGCATCAGCAGAAAATGTGCTAATGACATTGCGACTCATGTTAATGAGTCCATCATTAGCATACTCTCTGACACAAAAACTTGTAGTGTAGTCAAAGCCCAAGTAAGTACAAGATACTGTACTGCACACTATCAGTGCAGGCTATGATATCTCAGGAGCTTCATGTCCAAACTTTGCACCATAAATGATTACATATATTAGTCTTTGGGAGATGTGTCAGACTCAGAGAGTCAAATAGTCAAAGCAGGTTCTTCTACAAAGACCTAGTCTCCACAAAATATGCATAAGAAATACTATTCCAAAGACTTCAAGTGGATTCTTTATTACAGTTTTATTCCAGGAATTCATTTGGGCAAATTTGATTATTATTTTCATGAACAGGAGTTTTTTTTTTTTTATCCGAATCCAGCTTCACAGAAGTGAATGGAGTTTTGCTACTATACCTTTTGTGCCCAAAGGGACTTTACTACAAACAAACCAAAATTAGCCTTCCAAAATGGTCTCTTATCAGATGTATGCTCTCACAGAGCAATTTGAAAGAAAGTCATCGATCTACAGTCATATTTCCTAAGAAGTGACAGCAAAAAAATGATAAGATAGGTACATTGCACATTTGTATTCCATTTTATGCCTTGATAATTTTGAAAGAAAGGTGAACAACATGAACATATGTTACCTATTAATACATTCACTGAAATTAATAGCAAATCAACTTTCTTAAAGGTCTCAGCAAAAAAAAAAAAAAAAAAAAAAAACAGAGAAAAAACACTTTGAGTACAGTATTACAAGGTATTTGCTCATGCTGATTATTCAAATCGCCATACAGCTGTTAAATGTCGTGTAATCAAATCACTGATATACAGAGCTGTGTCCATCTGTTAAGAGGATTCAACATCCCTATTGAAAGAATGACAATGCATTTGAACCACTCTATTAAACAATGCTTGCCCTCGAAGTAAAAACAAGGTGTTTAATCAGTGTCAGAACAGATGTTCATTTGATTATAAACAATCACTGTTCCATATATTCATAGAATTCCCCAATATGCTTTAAATCTCAGGTAAGACTGAATGATTATACATTATTATGAGGAATGCAACTGATTTACATAAGGGTATGTCTACACTGCCACCCTAGTTCGAACTAGGGTGGCTAATGTAGGCATTCGAACTTGCAAATGAAGCCCAGGATTTAAATATCCCAGGCTTCATTTGCATGTTCCCGGGCGGGCACCATTTTTAAATACCCGTAGTTTGAACTGACTGCCCGTAGCTACACGTGGGACAGACTAGGTAGTTCGAATCAAAGCTCCTAATTCGAACTACCATTAAACCTCCTTGCAGGCAGAATAATGGTAGTTCGAATTAGGAGCTTTAATTCGAACTACCTAGTCCGTGCCGCGTGTAGCCATGGGCAGTCAGTTCAAACTACGGACATTTAAAAATGGCGCCCGCCCAGGAACATGCAAATGAAGCCCAGAATATTTAAATCCCGGGCTTCATTTGCAAGTTCGAATGCCTACATTAGCCACCCTAGTTAGAACTAGGGTGGCAGTGTAGACATACCCTTAGTTATTTTTAACTTCCACTTGTGTATATAAGAGGAAAACCAGGCTCGAAAGAAATGTAAGGTTTCACGGAGAAGCGTCCTTCATATATTTACTGATTATTATTGCTCTGGTAAAACATGTGTGGCAAAATTATATGCAAATATATAAGATTCCACTATAGGATGTTACTAAAACTATTCTAGGGAATGGGCAAATCAATTTCTCAGAGATAAGGGGTACACAGATGTAAACAAGGTAAAGTTGGCTGTCATCTATTAAGTGGCTGTTCATCGGTAGGAAAAGGGACATAGGAAAAAAACAACTCAGTTTCTTAGCAAAGAAACAGCATGGGGCTCCCATCTACATAGTCTGCCAGTCTTCCTGTCCCCAGCTAGAGATTCTTCTCACAGGTGAGAAAGGACGCTTGAAAAGGAAGGACAGAAATAGCCCAAGCGTCCCTTTGTCTCTGTGCACAGCATGCATGACGCCTGAAGACTGAAAGACAGGGCATAGAACTAGATTAGGGAGGCAGGAATCCTATCTGAAAAGTTCAGCCAGTAGCACTGCTGAAACATGTAGTGAGAAAGACTTTGCTTTGAACCTACCCTCTCTGGTTGTTAGTCACTAGCTGCATTTTACTTCTGTTTTTTTCTAGTAGTTAGTTGACTATTTATGCCTCATTGCTTGTTTACTTAAAATCCATCACAGTTCAAGAGTGGCTGGCTGCCATATCCACACAGTGTAGCTGGGAGTGATTTACATACTGGGGGCTGTGTGTGGGCAGACCACGCAGGTTGGTTACAATAGTAAAGCAATGATAAGGCATTCCAGGTCAGAAGGCGGGGGAATACAACTACTCATCAGTCTGGATCTTACCCTGGGTATGTCTCAGACAGTGATGATAATGGTAATATTTATCAGTAAGAATTAGCTAAGAATTCAAACGGGAAGCCTGAATCAATCTGGTCAAAAGACTAAAGGCTGTTTATTCCTAATACTGTTCCAGTTTAAACTGCTCACTTCAGTGTGCTGAATTTATAAATATCCCTCGTGGATATTAATTGAAAACACATAACCAAGTTAAAATAGAATTCAATTACCATTAATATTTAATGTACATTTCAGCAGCATTTTATAGCAGTGCCTGGTTGTGGATACAATAAGTGCAGAGACAAATATTCAAACATGGAAAAAACTATATTTGTTCTTCCTTCTTTCTTACAGAGAAAATAAATATTAAACATCAAGGCTGGAAGTTTATTATGACTTGATGTTTCTTTTTCAATGCTCTCCACTTAAAAATCACCAGAGATAGATTCTTGATGTGCCTGCTCCCAGGAACTGGGAGCGCCGTGGTAGATTTAAAATGGATTTTTCAAAAGAGCCTAAGCAATGGGTGGTGAGTGAACTTAGGGTTGGGGGGGCAAGCCCCCAGCAGTGCCTCTTCCACCTGAGGTCCCACCACTTTCAGGAACCAACCTCTCCCCCCCCCCCCCCGGCACAGGGACAGGTCTCCAGCCCCTCCCCCTTCATGAGCCTTCCCAGTCCTGGAACACAGAGAGACGTGAAGCTCTAGCCTCCCCAGCCCCAGAGCATGGGGAAAGCAGCCCTAGCCTTCCCACCCCTGAAGCACAGGGAGGGCAGGGGGCATGCACTTTTGATCTCATTGTGGCTGAAGCCCAGGGGCAGCCTGCGAGCCATACTGAAGTGTGTGGTGGAGTGTGGCTGGGGCCATGTTTGGCAGTCTGGGAAAGCAATGCCTTCTCCTGACTCTTATACCTACTGCCAATAGATCCTAACTCTATTGACTTCGAATAGGACTAGAACTCTTAAAAAAATCCACACACAGTCACTGTCACAGGGTGGCTGCCATTTCAGGGGAGATGGAGCCAATGAAGGTCATGTGACCCAGTCAGGTCTCGGGGTAGATATGGGAGTGACCTGGGGAGAGACTTTGAGTAAAGCAGAGACCTGAGATGGAGCAGAAAGGCTCTTGCAGGACTCCCTGACATAGCAAGGCCCAGTGTAGAAAGGACTAAAAAAGAGTTGTGACTTGGTTTGCAAGCTGTGCAGAAAGGCTGGGAGACCGCACCACAGCAAGGATGCCTTTGAGGCAGGACTCTTTCAAAGCTTTTGTTTTGCATTCTGGTCCCTAAAAGTCTTCAACAGCCTGAGCAGAACTGGAGGATGGCAAATTCAGTTGACCAGGAAGAACCACTTAGCCTGACTTTGTGGCTAGGATGGAAGGTTTGGGGCTTAGAAGACTGCCAGAAATTGTTTGCAAAGACTCAGAAAATTAGACCTCAGAAGGGGAACCTTGTTTTAAATACTCTGGAAGGTGGAGAGTTTCTGGGAGACTCAGGGAAAAAATAGATTGTGGGGTACCTTCAGGGCTATCTCATGATGTGAGAGGTATGCCAGAGGCAGCATCCACACTAGTCATTTATAGGAGTCTCCCTTTGCATGGCTGAGCTTCACGTATGGAATAAGAGTAACATTCACCCTCCTGAACCCTCCACAAAATCTGTTTTGGGACTGCTTGAGGATAATGACCAGCCTGAAATGGACAACCTCCTCACCCAGATCCAGGCACTCCTTATACACCACAGTCCCTTCTATCCCTTCCCTCTGCACAGCATGAACCGTCGCTCTAACAACGGGACACCAGTAGTAACTGGTGGGACTGGATTGTCTGGGAGCAGCGGGACAACCAGCAGTGGCTCCAGAACTTCCACATGCAGAAAGACACCTTCATGGAGCTCTGCGAGTGGCTCGCCCCTGCTGTCTGGCGACAGGACACCCGCAGGCGCCCCACCATCCCCCTCCGGAAGTGGGTCTCCATCGCTGTTTGGAAGAACTTATACTCTGACTTGACTAGACAAGGAAAGGGCAGTGGTGGGGAACAGAGGCTCAGAGAGGAAAAGAGACTTGCCCAAGTTCACATAACAAGTCATTAGAGCTAGGAGTGAATCATAGGTCTCAGATCCACTAAACCCTGCTGCCTTTCTGCAATGCCTCATATAGTAGTAAAAGACTGGGAGAGAAAAGAATGGTTAAGAATGGCCATACTGGGTCAGACTGAAGGTCTATCTAGCCTAGTACCCTGTCTTCTCACAGGGACCAATGCCATTCACTTGCCAGTGGGCTACCAATGCATTCCCATCTGACCTGCCCAAAGGATTGCATTTTCCCCTCTTGTAGAAATACCTTCAGGCCCCAAAGGGTATCTTATTTCCCCTCTGCAAGACTTCACTTGAAGAACCATTTGCATTTTGTCAAGCTGGTGAACAAAGCTTGGTGTGTGGGCTGGGACTCCGACGAATACAACTAGCTCTTCACAGTCAGTCCAGAAATAACTCTCCTTCTCTTCCCCAAACACACTCTTCCCAGCCTCTCTGAATCTAATTGGTGCTGAGATTTTGTTCTAGGATTTTAATGTGCATAGTGTCATCTCAGTGTGTCACAGGTTTTTGGTGTGTACCTTTTTGCTGTAAGTGTATTGGGGGTGGAAGGCAGTTTAATTCAGATATTGGGTGTGTGTGTGGGAGAAGGGGGTGTTTAAGAAGCCTTATTTAACTGGCTATTTCCTTCCTTTCCCAAATCTGTATAGTTGGAAAAACTTCCTAATTGTCAGGCTGGTTAAACACCGGAATATGATTCTATGATCTTTGATTTCACCTGGAAACCTGGCAGTCCAGAATCCTCATAAAATCACTTTTAAACACTCTCTGGACTGTGTTTTTCCAAGGTAACTTTTCAGAAACAATGTACTCCCTCCCGAGTCATAGGACTTCAGAGAACAGGGTGCTTCTGCTTAGCTTGTAAACTGTTGAAACAAAGTACAATTAATTGTTCCTCCTCTCAGAAGAACTAGTCAAAGTGTAAATTCATCTTTAAAAAAATACATTCTTAACTGGATTGCAAGATGTACCAGGCAGGAGCTGTGCTTTTTGGGACCCTGATCCCTGATAGAAACATCTAGGCTCTAGTGCAATACTAAATAATAAAATAGCAAAACAGTTTGAATTGTTTTGCTACCTCTTTTTCCTTTTCTTCAACCTAATCGCTAAACCAAGCCATACTCCTATCCCTAAAAGGATTAGCTATGAACTGCTCTATTTCACCTCATTTGCTAAGATTGTTTTCATCTTCCTGTTCCAATTCTTACTTAACTTCTCTCGCCTGCTTTTTCATTTGTAGGTGTTTTATTCTCTATACATTTAAAATTATATCTAATCTCTGGCACAGAACAGCGTGTGCTTCAAAAACTCCCTTTTATATCCATCTTCAAAATGAAGGCTATGCAATGGTGGGAAATTCCACTCTATCCCTCTGTAAATCAGTTCACAATTACTGAGGCTTTCCGAGCCTGGAATTCCCAATTGTTTCCAAGCTGGGTATAATGTTTGTTACTTGGATGATGCAGGAGCTTAAAAGCCATTTTTTTTGTTACAGACTAGCAGTGTATCAGTTACAAAAGACTTTTGAAGAACTGATAATGAGTCAAGTATTTACAAACAAATGTGTGGCATGCTAAATTTTCACTGGGGAGCATTTCTGGGCATCTCGTTGTTTTCCAATGTATCACACCGTGATGTGGGCAAATGATAAAATAGTTGTGCCTTGCCAGAAAGTTAAATGAGTGTATCTCTTTTTAGCTGGGAAAACTGTCAGTTCCTAAAGCGGCTCGTCTAGCTGAAAAGACATCATGCATCATGAATGAGATCCTGACCACATTACTCAATATATAAATCCAGAGTTCAATGAATCCATTCTGGACAAACATCTTTGTAAGCGACTTGAAGTGTTACAAGGAGGAGGGAGAAAAATTGTTCTCCTTGGCCTTTGAGGATAAGACAAGAAACAATGGGCTTAAACTGAAGCAAGGGAGGTTTAGGTTGGACATTAGGAAAAACTTCCGGTCAGGGTGGTTAAATACTGGAATAAATTGCCTAGGGAAGTTGTGGAATCTCCATTTCTGGAGACATCTATCAGGGATCATTTAGATTATGCTTGCTCCTGCCATGATTCAGAATATGTCCCCATATTTTTGTGCCAATGTTTATCTTTTTTTTCTAAACTGTGTATGAACTCAAGTCTGATCTCTTGCCTTCTGATGACATTAAGGTATTTATAGAGGTTAAAAATGCTGAAAATGTAGCTTGTAAGAGCAGTAAAAGATATCCAAAATTGGGTTCATTTTGTTGTTGTTGAGCAAAGACAGTATTTATATAGAGAAAGCTATTAAGTATCCTCCTCAAATACTTTTGAATTCCTATGACCTTCCCTTTTGTTATACATTTCTTTTTACATAATTTGCAGTGATTTAACATGCTGTGCATACCCATCTCCTTCCAGCTGAGATCTAACCAAAATCATGTCAGTGGATCACTTGTGAAGGAAATAATTGCTCCTCCCCATTCATTTACATTACTGTAAAATTAGCTTCGGTATGTGTTTCTTGATTCTTGACTTCACTGAAGAAGCATTAATTATTGGTGTCCTACTCTTGGGAGAAGCCACTCCAAATGGAGTCATAGTCTATTGTATGGCAAATCTTATGTGGCCACCCGCTGACCTAGAAGAGGAAGCACTCTCTAAGACCCCTTGGTGGGCAGGTCCAGCTGCACCTAGCCCTGCCCACAGGAAGCCAGAGAGTGGGTCTAGGACAATAAGAGCCATGGCCTCAATCAGAGCTGGGCAGCTGATCTGAGCATATGTGTGTCCCCGGCTCCTGCAGAGAAGAGCTCAGCCATGCTGCCTCTGGCGAGAGAACTGGGGTGGACACCTGCCAACCCCAGAGCCACGGACTGCTGAGGTCAGGTGGGCAGTGCATTGTGGCCGGGACCTTTGCTGACCCTTAACCTTCTTGGCGTGTAACTGCCCAGATCTCCACCAACCTAGTGGCTGCCAGGCTGCCACTATCAGGGCCATGGGCCAGGATGCAATGGAGTGGGTGGGCCTGCGTGTCCCCCCTACGCTTCCCCCCCCCCGCCACTCCTCCTGTTGGGTGGCAGGTTCCGCCTGTCAGTTCTTCTGGAGTGAGGAGCCCCGATCTTTGCCTGGCTGGAACCCGCCCAGAGCTTTAAACTACTGTTCTCCTATTGCTCGACACCCTAACCCAGGGCCGCGCCTTAAACTGTGACTTTAAACTATTTGTGTTCCCCCACTGCCTGGAGCCTTGACCCTGGGCTGGGCCGTAAGGGGCTGTTGCTCAGCCAACAGTGAGGCTGCGGTGTGCCACAGAGACTTGTGGGCACCCTAGAGAGTCAGTGGTGCCCCACCCCCTGACAGGAGACCCTTTACACTAGGGTATAATATACTAGGGTATAATCCAGACTAATGGCAGCTGTGTCACCCTGACTCTCTAATCTGGGGTACCATTCATTATGGTTTACTGCTTTCAGCCTGGACTGCTTACAGCCTCCAGCATGCAATTTATTTCCACCTATGTCTGTCTGTGTGCTGCAGCCAGCCAGATACATTTCGGATCTTTCCAGCTTTGCTTTTACCTCACTCCCAGTCTTAGGTTTTCCCCAAGAAATATATGTCCTGTACTGCCCAGCTCTCTCCTGGACAATACAAGTACATAAAAAGTCTGTTATTTGTATAATAGAAAAATTATGCACACAACTTGCCACCCCAAATGGAGTTTCCCAGACACTTCAGTGTAAATACAGTGGATCAGATAAAACAAGTTCATTAACTACAGACAGAGATTTTAAGTGAGTAGAAGTAATGAGGCATAAAAGTCAAATGATTATAAGAAAAATAGATACAATATCATTGGTGCCTAACTTAAATGATGTTAAATTGAAAGCAAAGTTTTCTCACCATGTGCTTTCAGATTCTTACTGACAAACTTCTTCCAAAATCCCACAGATGCTCCCTTTGCTAACCCAGGTGCCATAGATGTGATATGACACACCCCAGTGGGAGAATCAGGAGCCACTCAGCCCCAGCAAGGCATCTTGGCGTCCACAGTTCTCTACTTGCTCTAGATCAGTGTTTCCCAAATGGTGCTCCGCGGAACCCTGGGGTTCCATGAAGCGAACGTAAGGGTTCCGCGAGAACCCGAACGCTCCCCTCCCCCGCCCATAAAGAGACAGAGGAGCCCGGCATGCAAAGACGCTGGCTTCTTCCCCGCTCCCCTTTCAGACATCTCCCGCGTCCCCCGCTGCCGCTCTGCTTTTACCACCGGACCTAGCAGCAGCAACAGCTGCTTGTCCCGCTTCTGCCCGATCAACCCAAGATCCCTCTCCCACGTCCCCCGCTGCCGCTCTGCGGTGGTAAAAGCAGAGTGGCAGCGGGGGACGCGGGAGAGGGATCTTAGGTTGATCAGGCAGAAGTGGGACAAGCAGCTGTTGCTGCTGCTAGGTCCCTTGGTAAAGGCAGCATGTGTGTGTGTGGAGGGGGGGAGTACTATCAGTGAGTGGAACACCGGAATTCCTACTCACTGTGAGGATGGGAACAAATCCCCATACACACTGTGAGGACATGTGGCTCCTGTGTGTGACTTTAATATCAAAATTCCCCATGGATCGTTGGTTAAAAGAAGGAACTTTAAAGAGAAAAGTGAGTACTTCAAACTCCAATATTTTTACTGAAACCAGCAAGGAAAATACTGAGGCAGCTCAAGTTAATTATGAAAAATTTCAGCTGACTAATAAGAAACGCAGGTATTGTGAGGACTATTTGGCATTTGGATTCACAAGCAATGGAAATGAAGATGCTCCAGGTGCCCAGTGTGTCGTGTGCAACAAAATATTATCTAATAGTTGTTTAGTACCTGCTAAATTGCGAAGACATTTTGAAACAAATCATCCAGAATACAAAGATAAAGACATTAGTTTTTTTTAAGCAAAAGCTTGAATCGCTTGAAAAAAGTAAACTCTTCATGTCAAAAATTGCCAAATCTGATAATGAAAATGCAACAGAGGCATCTTACAAAGTAAGCTATCATATATCGCTCGCCGAAGAAGCACACACTATTGGGGAATCACTCATAAAACCATGTGCAAAAGGTAGTGATGTGTATGTTGGATCAGGAGTCTAGTAAAAAAGTTGAGGCTGTGCCACTATCAAACAATACTGTCACACGTTGTATTCACGATCTTGCTGCTGACATCGAGAAGGAGCTTATTTTTCGGCTGCATTTATGTGATGCATATGCATTTCAATTAGACGAGTCCACTGACATTGCAGGTCTTGCAGTTCTGCTTGTATTTGTCCGTTATGATTTTAATAGTTCTATTGAAGAAGACTTACTTTTATGTGAATTTTTGCAAACCACTACAACTGGTGAGAATATATTCAATTGTTTCAATAACTTTATGAAAACACATCAAATAAGCTGGGAAAAATGTGTTGATGTGTGCAGTGATGGTGCCAAAGCAATGGTAGGAACAGTGGCTGGCGCTGTAACATGAATAAAAAATGTAGCACCAAACTGCACCAGCAGTCACTGCATTCTCCACAGACATGCTCTGGTAGTTAAGAATATTTCTCCCTCTCTTAAAAATGTGTTGGACGAAGCAGTACAGATTATTAATTATATAAAAACTCGACCATTACAATCAAGACTGTTCAAAATTATGTGTGAAGATATGGGTAGTCAGCACACAGCCCTGCTTCTACATACAGAAGTCAGGTGGCTATCACGAGGAAAAGTGCTGGTTAGATTATTTGAATTGCGTCATGAGCTCTCCGCAAATCTGATGGATCACAAATTCCATCTGTCTGATCGTTTAACAGACTTTTTGTGGTTATCTAGAGTTGCGTATCTTGCAGACATCTTTACAAAACTAAATGAAGTAAATCTGTCGCTGCAAGGAAAGAATGTAAATATTTTTAATACGAAAGACAAAATTTTGTCATTGTCACGGAAGCTACAGTTTTGGATCTCATCTGTAGGACGAAATGATTTGGATTGTTTACCAACTCTGAATGATTTCCTTGAAGAAAATGGATACAAACTTGATGAAGATATTCGCAGCGACATTACAGATCATCTCCGCGATTTATACACGAACATCATTAAGTATTTTCCAAACATCAATGACAAACTTAATGGATTTCGAATCCAGTTATTGTTAACAGAAAAGCCAGGCAGTTTTTCTACACAAGATTATGAAAACCTAATTGAAATCGCTTCAGATGGCCAATTAATACAAAAATTTAAAGAAGTTTCTCTGATTACATTTTGGAGTGACTTATGTCAAAGTCAAGAATATTCATCTTTATCAAGACGCGCAATTCGTCAGCTGTTACCCTTTGCCAGTATATACTTGTGCGAAACTGGGTTCTCGAACTATGCAGCAATGAAAATGAAATACAGAAATCAACTGAATGCTGTGCCAGATATGCGAATCCAACTTTCTAGTATTAAACCAAATATAAAAAGAATTTGCCAAGAAAAGAAGAAAAACCACTCTTCGCATTGAAAACTATGAATATAATTAATATTATTTCATAGTTTTATTTTTTGTACATATTTAATATGATTTTTGTTGAATATAAATGAATGGTGTTACATTCAATATGTTGAATTTAAATGAATGGTGATCTCATGACCGTATTTAGCATCTTATTACTACCAATTGTGGCGTACTGGCAGTCTGTGTGTGTTTTGCTCGACAAACTTAATCCCTGGCTAGGGGGTTCCTTAAAATTTTTCTGAGTTTGAAAGGGTTCCGTGGTCAAAAAAATTGGGAAACACTGCTCTAGATGAAGAACAAACTGTGCCACCCTTTTAGTGGGTGTGTCATACTGCTCCATGACAATGCCTATTACATAGTCTACATCACGTGTTACATGGCAGCTAATTCCTAGCCCTTCATCACTCACTGTCAGCTGAGTTGCTCCCTGCACCCTCCCCCTCCCTCATCCCCCTCATCCCCCGGAGGAACTGTTCAATAGCATCCCTTCAGCTCTCCCAACAGCAGGGACTGCTATCGTAGTAACCTCATATGCAGACCGTACAAGGGATGCTCAGATCCAATAAGGCAGCTGTGTGGGGCTTCTTCAGACTGTAGATAAAAGGGGTGTAGGTTTATTGACTTGCTCTTTAAATACAACAGAAAGAGGGAGGGGAACAGCCTCCTAGTTTCCCTAAGAGGATGAGACAAGAAATTATGGAGTCTAGGAGATCATAGACTTCCTCAGTTAGCCTCTCTCCTCCCACATCTAGTGGAAAGCCTAAGACATAACTTGGGGAGGCAGCACTGTGGGTGCAAAACTATGTTTAAGAAGGGATGTGTGGTGTGGGAAGTGGAAAGGCAGAACTGCAGCCTTTGAAGGACACCCTATCCTTCCCCCAAATGAATCAAGGTGGGATTTTTAGAAGCTCTCAAGGTTCTTATCTGAACTTGTGCTCCTAAGTCACTTAGATATTTCTGAAAATCATGCCCACAGACAACTTGGATGCATTTCAGATAAGTATTCAAACCTTTGAATCCTTCCGTTTCCAGAAACTGTTTGAAGTTTACCCATCATTATGGCAATAACTAATGCATTCATGAATATTCATTCCAGGTAACAGTTCTTGTGATGCTATTGTGTCACTTTTACATAATTAAAGGTTCTTTGACAACACCTGTGAAACCTGCCTGACTCTTAAAATAAGCACAGTTTTCTTTTTAATGTTTATATTTTATTATATTACAAATACCACCCTGGGAACATGGTCAAACAGATGATTTTGAGAGTTGTACTCTGAAGAAATGAGGAAAGCATAAATACATTCTTTAGGGAAAAGTAAATTAGAAAGATTGCTTTCATTAGAAGGCACATAAACTTTTGTGATCCATCTGTTGGCGGTAGCTCTCTTTGCTAAAGAGACTTGACTGATCAGGGCATTGCTTAAATTAATTCGGTAGCAGGAAATGTTAAAATGTGTATTGGAGTAAAAAGTCAAATCTAGCATGGGGGGGAAGTGGGAGGCAAAAGTTACTCTGAGAGCTGACTGTCTTCCAGTTTCCTCATGGTCTTCCCATAGGAGGCAGCAATGCTTGTCCTCTGTGGAGACTGTGTGGGCTTCGTAGGCTTAACTTATATATGTCCTCAGATTCAAGGGAAAATCTCACCAACATCAGATCTTCCACAAAGGGGTGTGGCAATAATGTGGTGCCATGTTCATCAGCACTTCTGCTTTCCCAATTGAAAGCACAGTTCCTTGCCTATACACAATTCCAAGAAGACTGGAAATGCCAGCATTTTTTATATTCTTAATTTCCCCGTGGAACTAGGAGTGGGGCAGGTGATGCTTCAGAAAGCTGCTCTACGTTAGTCTTTCTTCCTCTTTCCATAAGCATTGGCCCTGAAATGTCAGCACTCCAGGTAGCATAGGCTATAGGTGCCTGCAGGGATGGAGTTGCAGGGAAGGCCACCCAGAGGAAAAGAAAGGAAGCATGAGGGGGCACCCCATTTAGCAATAAAAATTTAGGTGGGGAGACAGGGAGGGTAGTGCACCCGAGTGCTACTATGAGTCACTTATGCCAGGTAAGTTGGTAGAAGTTTATTTAGCCTCAGAGGAGGATGAGGAATATTTTTTCAAAGGCTCATCCCCTTACTTTTGATTGATAATGAACCATATTCCATTCCTTCCATTGCCACATGTGGACAAGGCACTAATATTAGGACAAATGGAAAAGACTGAGAGTTCAAAATAATTCCAGGAAACAGTGATCCTGGGCTTTGCATGGGGTCAACAGTTGTGTGATAATTGTGGCTTCACAAGAAGAGATGTAAGTCTCTTGGGCCAGTGAGATAAGGATTTGGCCCTTAGATTGACACCACGCACCCTGTTGTGATAGCCAGAAGAGCTCCATCTTTGCCGTAAATGCTACTTCCTCTCTCTTGTCAAAGGTACTCAGTTTGAGGTAAACAGGGCCATCTAGTGCAGAGAAGGACCATGAGTATATTGAGATACCAAATTTAGATGGAAAAGCAGTGGCAGAAGTCAAGGTGTTTCTTTAAAAGATGAAAAACAGAGATAAAGGCCTAAGTTGTGGTCTTGGGCTGAGGTCTTTCAAGGAGACTAAAGACAATTGAATATACAAATCCCATTGAAAAAAATCAATCAGAGTTGAGCACTGAAGTACTTCAGGCCCCTTTGAAAATCCTGGGCCTAAACTACAGCCATATGTGGGGCCCAATGCAACACCCACAGTCCCAGCACTGAATGCTTTATGATGGTTCAAGGCAACAAGGTAAACTTATTATTGTGTGTGAAACTTGGGGTCCCCTCCTGTCCAGACTTCTCACTGACCTGTGCAGACAAAGGATGTGACTATTGCTTTACCTTCATTCTGCCCCATGCATCTACGTTAACAGACAGCAGCACTTGCCCTAAAGCAGTGGTCACCAGCCAGTAGATCAAGATCTACCAGTGGATCTTGAAGCCTCTGACAGGTGATCCTGACTAGTTTGACCAGGAAGCTCTCAAGCACTGGCACTTCAGTTGCCCCTTCACCCACTGTCATGCTGCTTCTGCCCTCTGCCATGGAGCTTCCCTCGGGAGCCTCCTGCTTGTTGTGCAGGCAGTGGGAGGGAAAAGGGGGGAATGCTAATGTTAGGGTGTCCGTCCTCCCCCCATTCCTGTACCCCATCTTCACACAGAGAAAGGGGATGGAGGGAACATGGCAATGCAAATCTCTGTCACACACACACGATGGGTATGTCTACGCTACAGCGTTATTTCAAAATATCTTATTTCGAAATAGATAATTCAAAAGATGTTATTTCGAAATAACGTGTCTACACACAAAATGCATTTTGAAATAGTATTTTGCTATTTCGAAATAGCACATCCGCACTGAGTGGACGCTGAATCGCATTTAAGGACGGCCAAAACCAGGTCCAGCAGGGCATAAGGTCAGGAGTTACTTTGTGTGGCTGCTGCCTGAGGCTATCTGAGGTCTGTCCTTAAAGGAACCCCCCCCCCCCCCAGACAGCCCGTTCTCAGCTTTCCCTGTTTATGTGCCTGACTTGATGAGGGACAGCAAAGAATTTTGTCTCTGAGTGCTCTGGCTGCCCTCACTTGGAACACCGTAGCACATGGAGCCAGAGCTGCCCCTGGACACTCTGGTGCTTCTCTTGGATGCGTTGCTGCGAGCCTGGCTGCACTTTCTGCAGGATGCCATCTGAGAGTTCCATCGGGGGGCTGTCAGTATCCAGGAGGCCCTGCGGAAGAGCTTCCACCCTAAGGAGCACTAAGAGCCTTCCTGGTCTGCCCCACTGGGGACTTGTGCTTCATTCCTCCCTCACGTCCTTCCACTTATCCCTCCCTAACCCCCCTTCCTGATGTCAAATAAAATACATGATAAAGAAAAGTTATTTATTAGTTCCCATAATAGAAGAACTAGAGGACACCAAATGAAATTAATGGGTAGCAGGTTTAAAACTAATAAAAGGAAGTTCTTCTTCACACAGCATGTTGTCAACCTGTGGAACTCCTTGCCAGAGGAGGCGGTGAAGGCTAGGACTAGAATAGAGTTTAAAGAGAAGCTGGATAAATTCATGGAGGTTAGGTCCATAAAAGGCTATTAGCCAGGGGATAAAATGGTGTCCTTGGCCTCTGTTTGTCAGAGGCTGGAGAGGGATGGCAGGAGACAAATCGCTTGATCATTGTCTTCGGTCCACCCTCTCTGGGGTACCTGGTGCTGGCCACTGTCAGTAGACAGGATACTGGGCTAGATGGACCTTTTGGTCTGACCCAGTACGGCCGTTCTTATGTTCTTATGTTATACATGTATTTTCATGAAGACAAACTCTCTTTATTTAACACCAGGGGAATGAAACTCTGGTGAGACTGGGGAAAGGAGGTGAGAGAGGGGAGAAGAGAGAGTGGGAGAGGGGAGGGGGAAACCTGGGAGGAGGGAGCTGGAAGGGGGAAGCAAGGGGAAGAAGGGGGAGGGGAAGCTCAGGGCTCAGGGTTGGGGGTCTTGCCGGACCAACTTGAATGTCATACAGACCTGCTCCTGGGTTCGCATGCGGCCTTCGGTGGCTGGTCTGGCAGCCATCCTGCCATAGACGGCTGTGTTCCTCCATCCAGCATGGAGATCATGGACTTTGGGGGCATCCCCACCAAACCTGAATAAGGTCCATGATCTCCACCCTGGACCAGGAAGGCACCCACCTTCTCTGGGCCCTGGCAGACTCCTGGGAACTGGCAGACTGGTCCTGGGGAGTGGTGGAGAGCTGGCTGCCAGTGGCTTGCTGGCTCATGTTTTGGGGCCGCTGGGTCAGGGGCAGTGACTGCTGGCTCTGGGCTGTCAGGCTTGAAGCTGGCACAGGCACTGTGGCCAGAGTCTACCCCTTTAAGGGCTCTGGGGAGGGGGAAGGGAGAGGAGTATTCTTGGTTGAGGCTGGAGTGGCCACCAGGGCACCCTGGGAAGGGCTGGAGGCCCCCTATTTTGATATAAGTGTCTATACAGCACTTATTTCAAAATAGCTATTTCGAATTTGGTGTTATTCCTCATGGAATGAAGTTTACCGAATTTGAAATAAGTGCTCTGCTATTTCAAATTAATTTCGAAATAGCAGTTCGGCTGTGTAGACGCTAGTAAAGTTATTTCGAAATAATGGCTGTTATTTTGAAATAACTTTGCTGTATAGACCTACCCTATGAGTGTCTCTGTTGTCCTCACACACACACACTGTCCTTCACCCAACACATATGGGGGAAGGGATTGTTGCTACTTCTTTTATGTTGTTTTTGACTTATCTGTGCATTTCATAATTTTCATTTGTCTTACGCTTCCATTTAATTCTTTGAGTAGTGAGTTCTAAAATGCCTAACCTGTCATAGCTGAAGTCATTATTCCTGTGGTAATTGCTGCTTCTGGAAGTCCCTGAGAAAGGCAGAGCAGGGGGTCTCCACATCCTGTCCCAGTCTGCAGACACCACGCCTGCAGGGCCTATCAATCAGTGATGGGGAACCATGGCCACTAGAAGCTGTGGGCTCAGTGCCTGTAGATGAAGGGCAGCACATGGCAGCAAGGAGCCATTGCTGTACATGCCAGCTGCTCTCAGGAGTGGCGCAGGGCCATGGCCAGAGTAAGCCTGCCTTAACCCCACTGCTCTGCTAACCAGAAGCTTTCTCAGCTAAGTGGTGCCCAGCAAGAGCCTGCATCCTAATTCCTGTCCCAGTCCTGAACCCCCTCCTGCACCCAACCTCCTGCCTCAGATGTGAGTCCCCTTGTACCCAAACTCTTCCTAGAGTTTGCACCCTGAACTCCCTCCTGAACCCCAATACCCTGCCCTGGCCTAAGCCTGGAGCCCCTCCCACACTCCAAACCTCTCAGCCCAAGACCAGAGCCTGCAGCCCAACCCCCCCAACCTAGCCTGGTGAAAGTTAGTGAGGATGGGGGAGGAAGGAGGATGGAGTGAGCAGGGTGAGGCCTCAGAGTAGAGGTGGAGCAGGAGTAGGGCCTCAAAGAAAGGGTGGGAAGGAAGCGGGGCAGGGTATTTGGGTTTGAGGTAGCTCTTACATTGCACTTAAATTGAAAAAGTGATCTTGTGGCTAAGATGGTTGGAGACCACTTGCCCTGCAGAGTCCTTCCACCCCCTTACTGCAAAGATTTCTGCTGTGTCCAGACTCTGCCTAAAGATGTCAGGGAGGAGAATTTTCTTGTATCCTTTTCTTTCTCTCCACAGAAGCCGGACACAATCTGGCCCAAAATCAATATCAGGCTTTTCCTTTTGGTGGTGAATGATAGGCAATTCTTACCTGAAAGTCATCTAGCTTGCAAAATGTGCTCTGCTGTAGAGGGCTGAGGGAAAACACAGCTGAACTGCTTTTAACTCCATGATTAGAAGCACCAGTAATAATGCATTCCTTCCATTTCCTCCAGACTTATCTGAAATGGACCTCGTGAAGATAGCATATTAATATTTCACCATTCAGTAATATTTCAGGGAACATCACACGAGAGTAAAGCAAAGAGATGCACTTTGAGCTATTTCAGCAGCAGCATCCAACATGCTTGACATGCAAAGCACAGATTCATCTTGTAGATGATTAGATAACTGGGTCCCTCCCTTCTCCCTCCCTCCCTTTTTGAGGCCTAGCAGATTCTTGTTCTCAGGTGGAATCCTAGAGGCATAATATAAGGCTTCTTTACTTCATTCAATTATGAATTCCAAATTGCTTCTTAAACGGTTTTCCATCAAATGAGTCACTGGACATGTCTTTTCGGAAGCACTGCAGTGCTCAGAAATACAGAGCCTGATCCAAATCCAGCGGGAGTTTCTCCATTGATTTCAATGGGCTTTGAGTCAAGCGCAGGCTAAAAGGTTTTCCTCCAGGTTTTTCGTTTCTGCATCCATGCAAAACTTTTAAAGGAAAATTAACAGCCGCTCTGACAAACCTGCAGTGAACCTTTAGTCTTCTACAGCTTTGTCAATATGCTCAGAGGAAGCAATTACTTCAGGAGCTCAAGTGGTGGCTTCAGTTGTAATAGACATAGCATTAATACCATGATAATGCCACTTCAGCAATCATGCATGTACCAAGCACTTTTTACATATATTTTGAGGCTGTTATTTTCCTCTAGGTGTATTCTATCTAAAGCATTTAATCAGTAAGCAGCTGTTCAATGAGGCTTCCTTTTTTTAAAAAAAATGGCGTCTTACGCGTTTCTGCTTATTAATTGATATCCAAATTCAATCAGTGCTTATACTACTGTGCCTGATGTCATTACCATGTATAGATATCTACATAAATTGGATGTTTATATATATTTGTATAAACAGCTATGCTTCAAACAGACAATAAATGAACCACTGTCCACAGCATTTGTCCAGTGAGACACATTCTTCTGATTTTTTTTCAAAATAAGCTGCTAATCATTTTGGATTTAATAATCATAAAAAAAAACCCTCACAACAAGACAATTTTGATATTTAGCCGACTGCTTGATTTTTTGCTATATTCTTTCGGCACCTATGACTCAACCAAATCTACCTTTCCTGAGTGTTATTGCATGCAGCATTAAACATTATTTAGCCAAATATTGGAATAATTTTATTCTGTGCCCTTACAGTGCACACACCATGCAATTTTACTGTGTTGTTAACATACAAGGCTGAGATTTTCCTGTCAATAAATATGTTCAAATAATTTCTCTCTAATTATAACATTTGCTCAGTCAGTTTTAACACATACGCCAAATCCACATTACTACAGTTCTATCGCTAGTCAAGACACAAATGTTTAATTTATGAGTTTTATCTTGTAGGAGGTCAGTGTGGGATTGTCTTGCATTATGCAAAACAAGTGTTCTTTCTTATGCCTTTTTTCACAGTGTCAAATCAAAGGCAGAATTCCTAGGGTTACTATGAAATAAAACATTTAGAAGCCAACTCAATGCACTGAAAACATAAAATATACCTGCTGTATTTCACTTCAAATTCAGAACCAAGCCTTGAAGCCCTTGCATGGAGAACTTCTGGTTGGCGTCTGAATACTTGCATATCTTGAGTAAATTTGGGTACAATATTACTTGGTCTCTTAGGAGACAAATTGAAAAATGGTCTCCAAATTTTGAGATGAAAATACTTATTAAAGCCCAGGTCATTATAAACATGAAAGCCCAGGTCATTATAAACATGATCACAACATTATTAAGGCATGAAAAAGTATAACAATGACCTACATATTGTTATGCATATTCTCAAAGCAGACAGGGGACCCCTGCAATGAATATGGAAGAAGGAGACACTCTTCTCTGGATTTGGTGTTAAGATTTCTATCATCTGACCATCCTGACTTCCCACCTGAGGGCTGGGTGTATACTTTCCCCTTATACCCACCTGTAACTGGGACAATTTGATTTTCAGTCCTCTTTCCCTGTTTGGCATTTCAAGGAACCAATTTTAGGATTCCAGTTTCTTGCTCAGCCTGTTTGCATCAATACCATTCACAGTAGATTTGGCATATCAGTGTGGTTTCAAATGTATCTAAAAATTTTTCTTAAGTCCATGATGTTATTGCAGTATTTGTTTCGCAGAAGATACATATTACTAAATCTTATTACTCTTGGGTCAATCCCTCATACTGAGTATTCAGGCATTAGCTAAGAGCTAGGCTTCAAGCTTACTATCAAGCCTGTTTTAAGAGAATTCTTCCTTTTGTGTACCCTTATTTGCATTTCAGCTTAAGGATTATTTGTTATTTATGTCTTAAACAGTGTAATAGCATAGGCAATTGCCTGAACCCTGATTATAACACCAGATCTATATTGGGAGAGAAAAATCGATGAAAGATATGCAGCTCCAGCTACGTTCATTGCATAGCTGAAGTTGACATATCTTGCATCGATTTTTTGGAGGGCAGCCTCACAGCAGCAGGTCATCAGGAGAAATTCTCCTGTTGACTTCCCTTACTCCTCATGACTGCAAAGAATTCCTCAGTTGATGGGGAAACTCTCAACATTCCATTTTAGCAGGTCCTTATCAAACCTGTTAAATCAAATGCCGGAAAATCAATATCCGGAGCGTTCATATTTCTGGAAGTGTAGATGTGCCCTAAATCATAGGTTGACGATCAGGCCAAAGGTCAAAAGTTTCCAAAGCAGATCAGCAAGCATTTTTCTGCCCCTTCTTTTCTCTTTATTTTTAAATTAATTTTATACATACAATAAAAAGGCATGGCCCAAACTCATCTCTAGTCTAAGTAGATGCCATTTTGCTGATAGTGGACTTCAATGGGAGTTTGAATAAATCTTACATTTGTAATGTAAAATTCAGGCATGTTTTCAGGAGGAGAAACTAAGACTCACATTTTAATCAGAGTTGGATCAGATCTCCCATCAAAAAACCCCCGACATTTTAAGGGTTGGATTGTCCCAGTCCTGTCATGGATGTGCAGAAGGGAAAATGTACTGAGGCTGTGAAGAAATGGAGGGAATCAACCGCACCATCTTTAAAGGCCCAGCCTTTATTTTTCTCCTTTGCATGGCACTTTCAGATGCATTGGGCTTCACTGGCACACTTCCTCCCTAAGACTCACCCAGAGTAGGGCAGCTGCACACCATCCCTTTCTCAGACTGTCTACACTACAGAGTTTTTTTCAGAAAAACGGCCTTTTTCCGAACAAACTTGAAGAGCATCCATACCTCAAGTGCGTTTTTGCACAAAAAGATTGAAAGAACAGGGGGTTTTCCAGCGTAGGTATTCCTCATTCTATGAGGAAGAATGCTTTTTTGTGAAGGCGATCTTTGGAAAAAGGTGTGTGTGGATAGGGAAGAGGGGTTTTTTTGCACAAAAAGAGGAAAAAGCACTGGTGCCTTGGTGGCCATTCTGTGAATAGCAATCAGAGATTACTTTCGAGAGAGCATCCATGCAATCTGGACACTCTCTTTCACAAAAGCACATCACTTTTTCAATGTGCTTTTGCAGTGGGGGCGCACTGTTGTGCAAGAAGTTTTTGCAGAAGATCTCTTCTGATAAAAGCTTCTTGCGCAAGAAACCTGCAGTCTAAATGTAGCCTCAGAGCTATACCTATGTGGTGCAATTTAATCCTTACTTTACACAGATACAATAAGGAAGGAATCAGAAAATTTAAAAAAAAAGATTCTTCTAGAAGTGACAGTTGTATCATGTTTCAAATTAGATTTGTGGGGTGAATTCAAAGCTGAAATGTAAATGCAGACCCAACTGAACTAGCTTAGACAGATATACAACATACATGAAAGGAGCCTAAGTTGAAGCAATTTTTATGTCAAGGAGTTTTAGGAAATTGTTGACATAAAAAGTTCAGGTACTACTTTAACTATATCTTTCTCTGGCTCCTCTTTAGTCTCTTTCTGACCTAACCCCATTCTCTTAGATCTACTCTGATGATAGTGAAGCAAAAGATTCTGCTTTATATCACCTTATTCATAGCTTTACAAACTTATGATTTTATTGTGAGTTTTATTATATGTATTTTTTTAAAGTCCCGGTTCCCAGAACCATGTGAATAAGGAAATCAACTTTCTCTCTTTCATGTTTCTCACTTTTCCTGATTAGAAAGCCTAAAAGTTGTATGCAAAAGAGTAAGACAAAATATAAATTAAGAAATGCAAACATATTTTCTCATATATCTCATGATTGTAAGCTGATCTCATGATCTGCAGGGTGGGGTTTCAATTGTGCTTTCTTGTCTATTTTGTGAACACTGTACTAATCACATTCTATTGAATATTTTCCCTCTCTGACTTGTTATATGTAAGCTCCATGACATTACTATTCATTTTGTCAAACATATAACAAGTTCAAAATTACTGCAACATTTAGTCAGGCTATGTCTACACTACAATGATCTATCGGAAAAAGGTACACAAATTGCGCTCCACAATTTGAATACTTTTTTCTGATAGTTATTTCAGAAGAGGCTTTTCCGAAATTTGGCCCATCTACACTGGGCAAAATTTTGGAAAAGCCTCTTCTTTTGGAAGAGCCCTCATGGGAGGAGGAAGACAGGGCTTCCAAAAGAGTGCGTCTGCTCTTCTGCAAAAAAAAGAAGAACAGACGCATTCCCTGGATGCAGCGGAATTTTTCAAAATCCCGTAGTGTAGACATAGCCTCACAGAGCTAAGACCCTCTTTCACAAGGAAAGGAGAATTATGTACAGTGGGCTCAAATGACAGCTTCTGACACTGGAGCTACATATTTGAATCCCCCTGTATGAGCAAAGGCTATGGTCCTAGATGGTATAAAACTTGGAATCCATCTTAAGAAATAAAAGCTGCTATCCCCTGGCAGAACTCCCAGGCTGGATGGCATTATGAACATGAACTGCGTATAAAGTAAAAGCTGTCTCCTTTCAGTCTGAAAAAAAATTGCATGGACCTAGAAGGCAAAGTTTTCAAAAGCTCTTAAATCCCATTGATTATCAGTGGAACTCAAGTAATTTACCCACCTAGGAACTCTTGAAAAATTTACGGTACCCACTAGCTTAAATGTTTCACACAATTTGCTTAGTTTTTCCCTTCAACCACATTCCACAGTGCTTCAGCATTAGTCTTACCCCCTTTTTTGAATTCACTTCTATCAGATTTTTTAATGAATGAATGAACTGTCAAGAATAATCATGGAAACAGCAAATTTTAAGTGAATATTAGAGAATATTCAAGGAAAGCATATTGAAGGCCAGTTTCTCAAGTGGCGTAAACTGTCACAGCCCCACTAAACTCAGTGGACCAACATTGACTTGCTGCTGACCTTGGAAATGTGTGCTAGTACAGGCAGTCCCCGGGTTATGTACAAGATAGGGACTGTAGATTTGTTCTTAAGTTGAATTTGTATGTAAGTCGGAACTGGCATCCAGATTCAGCCACTGAATCTGGACACCAGTTCTGACTTACATACAGATTCAACTTAAGAACCCCAGGCGTCCCCAAGTCAGCTGCTGCTGAAACTGATCAGCAGCTGATTCCAGGAAGCCTGGGGCAGAGCAACTCTGCCTCGGGCTTCCTGTAGTCAGCCGCTGGTCAGTTTCAGCAGCGGCTAACTTGGGGACGCCTGGGGTAGAGCAGCTTGGGTGCTGCTGGGTTGGTCCAGTAGCGCGGCCGCTCCCTGGCGCTACTGGACCAACCCAGCAGCATCCCAGCTGCTCTGCCCCAGGCATCCTGATTCAGCCACTGCTGAAACTGATCAGCAGCGGCTGAATCAGGACTCCTGGGGCTGAGCAGCTGGGGTGCTGCCGGGTTGGTCCAGTAGCGCCAAGGAGCAGTGCTGTGGGACCAACCGGCAGCGCCCCACCTGCTGTACCACAGGCCCCAGGCTTTGCTCCACATCTCCCTGGTCTGCTGGGGGGGGGGCACTAGCTGCATCCCCCCCCCCCCCCCAGAAGACCAGGGAGATGCGGAGCAAAGCGGCGGAGGACCCGGGCCGGACCGCTGCACTTCCAGATCAGCGCCGCGGTCCAGCCCGGGTCCTCCGCCGCTTTGCTCAGCGTCTCCCTGGTCTGCAGACCAGGGAGATGCTGAGCAAAGCGGCGGAGGACCCGGGTCCGGACCCGTGGCGCTTCCAGGGAGACGCTGAGCAAAGCGGCAGATCAGGGAGACGCTGATCTGGAAGTGGCCGCGGGTCCGGGCCAGGGAGACAGGGAGCAGCTTTTCTCACCCCGGAGGAGGTGGATGGCGGGACCAGGCGTCCCGCCGCTCGAGTCCTCCAGGGCGAGAAAATCCCCGTTTGTAACTGCGGATCCGACATAAGTCGGATCCGTGTAACTCGGGGACTACCTGTACTTCAAATTAGAAAGCTATAGTTGAGTTTCCCAAATGTTCTTCTATCATCTGTGTAAGAGTCTGTTTTGGTAAAGGCCCTTGGCAAAAGTTACATTCTCTAGAATGTTCTGAAATAAATTCACCCTTGTTAAGTTGAATTGAAGAAGATTTGCCGAAAAATGCTTCCTTTCTAGGGAGAATGTGTTAATACTTGCTGCATTTGACTGAATGAGATGGGAAACAGAAATCCGAAGTGGTGCCAAGCTGTTCTACCATGTCCTCTCACTGTATCGATCCATAAATTAATATTAGAAATTGTCAAAATATTTTTCTTGGCTTTTCAGAAACATGGGAATTTGTCAAATGTTAGTTTGACATAAAACATCTTAAAGATATTTTCCCTGCCCCCATGAAAATTGTTTGATTCTCAACTGCTTGAGGGGTAAAACCACCTACAGTCTTATTCAAAATTCACAGTTTCTTCTAGGAAGTGTTGATTTGAGCCAGAATTCCCCAAGAGTTTCAATTATTTTATTTTGCTAATTTATATAAGGCTTCATCCAAGTTTTACAAATTTCAACAAAATTCCTTATTGTTTCCCTCATTGAGCATCATGTTTAGCAAGTAGCTTAGATACAGCCATTTAAACATTGCTACCATAGCCTGCATAACTTTGCAACTGGGTTTATACACATCAATACACACTGAATTATGCAATCATCCGATTATAATGTTTCATTGCTTGAATAGTCACTGAACAGATCAGTCAGGAGAAGAGCTCTGAAAGAATTATTTTGACCTCAGTGACTTAAAACTAAAAGCACAAGCTCATCAAAAAAAATTAAGTCTCCAGTGCAATTCATTCATTTTATTGCACTCTGTGCAAAACCAACCACATTAGTGATATTAAGAAGCTTAAAGCACCGACTATTCAGGTATTTCCTATTCATAACCAATATAATGAGGTGCCACATGCAAACAGACTCCTTAAAAAATACAGTGCCATTTTTTACATTTGAGAACAATGTTTGTTGTTCCTTTTGTTTTGGCAGAAGCTTTAAGAAGGACCCAATCTTACCAACATCTGAATTTGCTCGGACTCTGAGCCTTCACTTGTCTTTAAGCAAAGGAAAGCCTAGAATGATCAATTGATTCAGCAGGTGGTGACATAATCTTACTCAGCAACAGACAGTTGCCAAATTCTATATTCCAATTTATATTGATCAAACCTACCTTCACTTGCAGAAGAAAAAAGCTATCTAACACACAGTGCCATTGGAATTCTTTTTGTCTGACAGCTGTCCCTGAAATGGGTGCATTTTGGCATTAGATTTGCATAAAACTATATGTACAAATTCCCTTTTTCCAGGGCTTTATTGTATCAGCTTCTTTAAATCCACAGTTTTCTTAACTCTGATGGACAGATTCTGAATTTTTTAGTCAGTTGTTAACTTATTGACTTAAATCGCAGATTTGTCTGAGCAAGGCCTGCATAAAAACAGACTGAGGACTTCAAGGATTTGGCACTAAGATAAGTAATTACTTTAAATTTTCTTGAGAAAAGCAGGGGAACTATGTGTACAGTGAAGACAGCTGCAAAGTAACTTGTGATCAGGGATTCTCACACATTCTATGAAAATCTCTAGGGAATAAAAACATTCTTTAGTGTGTAGTTTTCCCTACAAGTTATTGTAATCATGAAATTACAGAACATGCCCAAAAGCATTACACTTGTCACCATTGGCAACGGCACATTTGCTCTGGGTGGAAGGGGAGCACAAGTTATATTTAAATAAATAAACAAACCAGATCCCCCTCCATAACAAGCCAGCTAAAAAGAGATGAAAATTAAACTTTGGATAGAACTACATTTCCATAAGTTTGAATCATCTACCCATGACATTCTTATCTTGTATTTGAAAACCTAGAATTGAGTTCCAAAATGGAAAAAAATCTGTTGTTCGATGGGATTTCTTAACAAACATGAGAGAACATGAAGAAAAGCGATTGGTCTTCATTCAACTAGAAAATGATGCTCAACTTGATTTGACAGTTTTAAAACATTTTTTCTAAGAGTGATTAGAGTTATTAATACACATTCATCGCCACATAACTACAGCACACACAGAGCTAGAGAAGTGGGGCTGAGGACTGCAGGTGGCAGAATTTCCTGTTTTTGAAAGGGACCACAAAAGGGTGCTGAGAATTGAAGTTTAGGAAGACTGTTCAAGGTATAAACAAAGAGCCCAGATGTTCCCTACCCCCTTCATTTTAATTAGCAATGGAGTTTTTAAGGGCTCTTATATTTGTTCTTTCAGCCCAACGCAGCCTTTCAGCAATCTGACATTCATACAATTAGTCTGTCTACAATGTCCTCTGCTTGCTTGCTAATTTATTATACATTGAAGAAGTAATTGATTTCTACTGGGTATGAGTTACAATATATAATTTTGATACAATTGTATTTGCTGCTATGTCACAGAAAGTGAGAGTTGTATTACAAGAGAACATATTAGAAAATGAAAGGACATTCCTGCATCACCTGCTCAACCAATTTCTGTTTACTGCTGATACACATGTAAGGCCACATCTTCATTTGCCGTGCTAGAAATCGCTCTCCTGGCCTGCTAAATCAAAGGCTGAGGGTAGCTCTGTTTGGTGCCGGTGCTCCTTGCAGTCCATGAGGAGTAAGGGAAGAAGATGGGAGTGTTTGTTCTCATCGGCCTCCCTCTATGAAGATGGTGCCAAGCTCAGCTTAACGTAAGCTGACTCCAACTATGTCTTTTACAAAGCTGGAGTTGTGTATCTCAACCTGACCTTCCAGGTCTAGTGTAGACTTGGCTTAAGTATAACTGGCATTGCACAGGTCACATGTATGGGTAGATCGCCTCATGGCAGAGAAGAGACAGCCCTGCTAGTCTATTCAGGGAGGTCTGGCCTTACCCACTCACCTTACTTTGTGTACACACATCAGTGCAAAGGGGGTTAACCAAGTAGATCAGTGTTTCTCACCTGTTTGTTTGCTTACCGCACTGCGATCATGGAGCTTAGCAGCTCCCATTGGCTCCGATTCCCTGTTTGCAGCTAAGGGGAGCCATGGCCTCAGTGCCAGTAAGTAAACAAACTTGCATGACTAGTTAGCATGTTTCTCAGGGTGGTTCTGCGAGCCACTTTGAGAAACACAGAAGTAGATTAACAGCACTAATGTTCTGATTTGGTAGCCTTTTGCACTCACTTTACCCTAAATGTCTAAAGCTCCATAACAGTTATCACTCTACTCCTCCTACCACCGGTGGGATGTAGCATTATAGCCCCTTTGTCTCAGTTTCCTCCTTTGTCCTACTTTTGCCATAAAAATGTCTTCACTCTCCTGAAAGGTTCTGCCCCTTTCAGGGATGATGGAATCCTCTCCTGAAGTCCAACAGATGCATCAACAAACCCAAACTTTCAGCTCTGTGCTGCTAGTTTTGAAATAGAGCACTCTGACTCTTGTAACCCTCGTTGTATGTGGAGTAAGGGAAGTTGGATTTAAAGTAAGAAGTCCTCCAGCGTGACAGTATTTCAACATTATTTCGAAATAACTGCCTGTTGTGTAGATGCGGACTAAGTTATTTCGAGATAACGCTAGTTATTTCGAAATAATGTTGCTGTGTAGACGTACCCTTAGGCTAGGCTTAGCTGCCAGCTAGCTTAGTATAGTCATGCCTCTTGCTGCACTGTATTGTCCTCCTGTTTAACCACAGGCTTCTGTGTATCAATCAACCCCACAGCAGAAGGGCTGGGATACTCCTCTCAACTCAGGGTTCAGGAGGGAGGTTGCGTGGACTCCTGAGTGGACCAGGAGATACAGCAACTGCCCAATGAGGACAGAGTTGTGAGCTGAAGCCTTCACCCAGCAGCCCAAGCCTTGTCCACCCTGGGAGCAACCAGATAGCCAACATAGGATACAGAACCCACCAAACGCTCAGCTCTGGAGTGACCTAAGCCCAGGCCATCCCAGAACTCTCCCAACCCCCAGAACATCCCTCCATCCTAAATTGGGTTGAAAAGTTAAAATCTACAATTTTCATGAACTCAGCATCCAGGGGGGAAATGGATGAGGTAGGTTCATTATAACCTGGACCTACCTCATCCATTTGTGGAAAATTTTAAAACATTTTATTTCAACTTTAACCTTTCAGGGTATGTCTATACAGCAGGGCCTAACTCAAAATAAGGTAGGCAAACAGAGCTTATTTCTAAACAACTTATTTCGAAATAGAGAGAGTGTACACTGCACTTATTTTGAAATAGAGCACTCTTCCTCCGACTTTCCTTAGGGTAGGTCTACACAGAAAAGTTATTTCGAAATAACAGCCGTTATTTCGAAATAACTTTCCTAGTGTCTACACAAGCCAACTGCTAGTTTGAAATTAAATTGAAATAATGGAGGGCTTATTTCAAAATTAGTAAACCTCATTCCACGAGGAATAATGCCAATTTCAAAATAGCTATTTTGAAATAAGCTCTGTGTAGATGCTTATTTTGAAATAGAGGGCCTCCAGCCCTTCCCAGGGTGCCCTGCTGGGTGCCCTGGCCACAAGGTGACTTCTTACCTGATGCCCTGCCGGCTGGCCTTAAATGTGATTCAGCATCCAATCAGTGTGGATGCACTATTTCGAAATAGCAAAAAGCTATTTCGAAATGCATTTGTGTCTAGATGCATTATTTCAAAAGAAGATATTTTGAAATAATGCTGAAGTGTAGACATACCCTGACTCCTCATACAACGAGGCTGTGTCTACACTGGCATGAATTTCCGTAACTGCTTAAAACGGAATACTATTCCGTTTTCAGTTTTTCCGGAAAAGGAGCGTCTACATTGGCAGGCTGCTTTTCTGGAAAAGTCCTTTTTCCGGAAAAGCGTCTGTGGCCAATGTGACGCGCTTTTCCGGAAAAGAGCCCCGATCGCCATTTTCGCGATCGGGGCTTTTTTCCGGGAGAGACTACTGGGCTGTCTACACTGGCCCTTTTCTGGAACAGTGTTCCAGAATAAGGACTTATGCCTGAGCAGGAGCAGCGTAGCTTTTCTGGAATAGCTGCTGATTTTGTACAGTAGAGCGTCGTTGCTTTTCCGGAAATTCAAGGACCAGTGTAGACAGCTCGCAGCTTATTCCGGAAAAGCAGCTCATTTTCCGGAATAAGTGGCCCAGTGTAGACACAGCCCGAGGGTTACAGGAGTCAGAGTAAGAAGTCCTCAACATTATTTCAAAATAACTGCCTGCTGTGTAGATGCGGACTAAGTTATTTCGAGATAACGCTAGTTATTTTGAAATAATGTTGCTGTGTAGACGTACCCTTAGACTACGTCTACACTGGCATGAATTTCCGAAAATGCTTTTAATGGAAAAGTTTTCCGTTAAAAGCATTTTCGGAAAAGCGCATCTAGATTGGCAGGATGCTTTTCCAAAAAAGCACTTTTTACCGAAAAGCGTCCATGGCCAATCTAGATGAGGTTTTCCTCAAAAAAGCCCTGATCGCCATTTTCGTGAACGGGAGCAGCATAGTTTTTCCGGAAAAGCACTGATGATTTTACATGAGATCGTCAGTGCTTTTCCGGAAATTCAAGTGACCAGTGTAGACAGCTGGCAAGTTTTTCCAGAAAAGCAGATGATTTTGCAGAAAAACTTGCCAGTCTAGACACAGCCGTTGTGGCTACAAGTTATGCTTTGAAATAAAAAGTCATTTTTAAAATGGAAATTTCATTTCAACGACATCACTCTGGGATGACTTTACTATCTCCAAATTGTCTAATATTTTTCTAAATGGGAAATTTGTCAATACCTATCTTTTATTGCACAGATTCAGTTTTGACCAATGTACA
This sequence comes from Pelodiscus sinensis, assembly GCF_052426305.1. Lineage (NCBI taxonomy): Eukaryota > Metazoa > Chordata > Testudines > Trionychidae > Pelodiscus > Pelodiscus sinensis. The sequence continues at coordinate 137,791,137 of NC_143054.1, forward strand.
TTTTTGAAGTACTTGCCCCTTCAGTTCAAACTCCTTTTCTGCCTAAAACTGACAGAAACCTGGTATGTTTGGCTTGTAAGTTTGTCCAGCTGTGTGTCTAATTAACGCCAAGCAGAGACACCATCTGGCTCAGGGGTAGCAGAGTAGTGAACACACTCTAGATTGTGCCATAGGCCATTTCCCAAACCTGGTGATAAACGAAAACAGAATCATACATTAGGCACAAAAGGTGCCTAGAAGCAAACTGACCATAAGAGGGGCTCAGGTTAATGTGTGGCAGTAAAAGGGAGAATAAAAAGTGGAAAAATAATAATTGTGAAATGGTTATAACCCAGTTTTGAATACATGTCTACCTCCCAGGGTCTGTGGCTATTTTCTCTTCTCTATAAAGAGAGCTGGAAAAAAATAAATAGTCTTCAAATAAATCATTTATTTAGGCAATATTGCTGATTCTATTTTTGTTTGTTTACCGTTTATTGTGATGATCCCAAAGCCAAGTGGGTTTGAATGGCCACAATGCCATGTTTCTGTTCCATGGCTGGCTGAGCAAAACAGTTGATTTTAAATGTCAGGTTTGTATCGAAGAGTTATTTGCCGCAAATACTCCCCAATATTTGCTCCATGTTTGCCATCGCCAGCATATCTTCCAGGAAAGTCAATCAAAAGAGTTTTTCATAACATGTCACTGAGACAGTTGCAAAATGACTGACTCCAGAAGCCCAAGCGCTGAGGCTCCTGGCACAGCCATGGCTCCCAATGCTTCTGGTGCCCATCAACCCTAAATAATAGGGAAGAGGGAACATAGAGTCCCAGAGAGCCATGGCTGAGCTGGGAGCCTCAGAGCTTGACATCCAGAACTCTCAGAGCTCCCAGTTGTGCAGCACGGCTCCTGGCTGCTAAAGAACCCCCAGTCTCAGAGGTTTGAATTAGGAAGACAGCGGGGGACCCTGGGCCTGTTAGAAAGCCTTCTAGTGGAACTGCCTCAGATTGTGGAAGCTGGTTTGCTCTGTGAGATGGCAGCTTTCCCACAGAACCCTGCCTGTGGCTTCTCAGTTGTTCATGAACCCAGATACATTTCCACGGATCATTTCAGTTTTGACAAATTGGCCTTTCCTAGCCAAACCTTTTTTTTTAGCAGAAAATTCCCGACCAGTTCAACTGCATGGTGCTCCCGAATCCAGCTGCTGGCAGTGGGTGTTGAGGATACTCAGTGCTTTGCAGAGCTAATACCCAAGGGCAGAGTAAGTGTCATGAACAATGTTACCATGAACCCTCATTATAACAAACAAGCCATTGCCGTGCAGCAGCACATTAAGTGGCTGACGTCCTCAGAAGCACCACTGTGAATATTAAAATAGTAACTAGCTCTATTCTAATGTATTTCATTAGTGTGTCTTATAGTCTGCACTTCCTCTTGCCTTGCATATTACTTGGGGGGACAAAATGCACACTCTAATCTAAATAGAAGATCTGCATGATTATTCTTAGTGGCTTATTTTATTCCTGTGACAGCCCTCAAAAATTAACTGATGCCTCCAAGCACTTCCAAGTAATGGGGCTCTCCAGCCATGACAAATCTCATAACTCGGTGAAATCCATGGGGGGTCCTTAACACAAACAGAAGCCTGGACAAATGTTGTGGTCTGCATCTGCACACCGAACATTACAGTAAAATGGGGGCAGAATTTATGGATGTCAGTGTTTCGACTTACAGTAAGCAATTAGAGCAGATTGTTCACGTTGCCTTCTTCAAAAGAAGTACAATAAAACTCAGCTTTATATTTACATATATAGGAGAGTAAAGTCATTTGGGGAACAGTTTGTTAAACAGCTATAAACAGCATTTTTATTAGCCTCTTTGCATTGCTCTTGATCACATAATGCTACTGTTTGATTGGGACTTGGTACTATTTTGTCCTCTACTTCCCCTCGGCTGTGACTGTTTTTTAAAATGATCCTTTCCAAAGGAAGGATTTTAAAATAATCCAGGCTTGCCTTTTGCTTATGTGCTTGGCATTCATTTTGCAGCCATTTTATCACATAGCTGGAGAGGAAACCCATGAAAAATGTTCTCTTGCTTTGTGTAGCCTTATTTCCTTTGTTGGAGAGAGCTTTCCATGCTCAGGAGCCACAGAGATTAAACATAATTTAAATGACTAGGCTCACAAAATGGCTTGTCACTGGATATGTGGGTTCTTCCTGCCTCTTAAGATGCACAGCACTTCCCCCTCTTTCGACTTGTGCTTCTCCCTCATTTCCTCATCTTTAGCTTTTTCCCCTATCCCAGGCTTTCTGTTTCCATATTCTGCCTTATCCATTGTATCCCTTCACTTCCCCATCTCCCTGATTTCTTTTTCTCTTCTTCGCTCTGATTTTGTTTGTTTTTTCTCCAGGAAGTGAAAATTTGCTGGAGAGCCAGAAAGTTTGAGTGTTCAAGTGTGGTGTGGGTAGAGGGCAAGAAAGATTGGGGAGGTGAAATCCATCCCTCTGTTCCAAAGATCAGTCTAGGTCTAAGTCTAGATTATAGGCTTCTTTCAGAAGAAGCTTTTCCGGAAGAGATCTTCTGAAAAAACTTCTTCCGAAAGAGAGCGTCCACACAGCAAAAGCGCATTGAAAAAGCGATCTACTTTTTCAAAAGATAGTGTCCACACTGAATGGATGCTATCTCACATTTAAGCTGTGATTATTATGGACAGTGACACCACCAGGGCACCTGTGCTTTTTCTTCTTTCCTCTTCTTCCGAAAGAATTCCCCTTTCTCCTTCCACACATGCCTTTTTCTGAAAGAGCTCTTTTGCAAAAAGGCTTCTTCCTTGTAGAAAGAGGTTTACCAATGTCGGAAAAACTCCTCTTCTTCTTTTGACTTTTTTTCAAAAGAACACAATTGCAGTGTGGATGTAAGTGAAGATTTTTCAGAGACGGCCATTTTGCTGAAGAAACTCTGCAGTATAGACATACCCTAGGGGAAAGTACAATTATCAGTAGCCTAGTGCGCTCCTATGATGTGTTTGTAAGTATCCTGAGTTACAGGGCAAAGTTTAAAAAACATTCAAGAACAAAAGTCTGGTATATACCCAAGGAGTGCAGGTGTCTGACAATTACTGTGTGCCAATCACCTGGGGCTCTGGGACAGCTGGATACATGTAAACATTCGGCTGCTGCACAGAACTGATGCAGACGCTGAAAAACTGCCTTCCATTCTGAAGCCTGAGCAAATAGCAAATTCAAGGACATCAATGACCCACTCTTCTCTCTACAACCTCTCCACTCTGTGGATGGGCCATTTAGGAATTCCTTCCTCCATCTCACTTTGTTCTCCAGTGGCTCACAGTCCCCCTGCTGCATTAGAGCTCCATCTGCAGAGACTGAAGTGTTGCAATGGGGAGCATCTAAGCTTTAGGCACCTAGAAAAATCACAGGAACAACATGGTGCTCCACAGAGCCTGTATGAAGTATGTAGGCTCCTTATGCAATGCATGGAGAAATAACGGGGCATTTGGAATATGATCCACAAAAACAAGCACACTGAGCAAGGAGTCACATAAGCTAGCCACAGGGAGATGGCAAGGAGAGGTGCGTTCTAAGCCCAACCCTTCTCACCCTGATAGCCATCTAACTCCAGGCCACAGGGGAAGATGCCTGGCTCTACTTGTGATCCACAACTCAGAACCCTTTCCCTGGAAGGAGGAGGCTTAGGTGCCTAAGCCATTTACTGTAGAAATCAATTAGACGCATGCCTCATTCTGCCCCAAGCAGCTAGAGGAGGGGGTAACCCACTTTTGAACGTCTAGCCCAGGGATTACAGCACTTGCCTAGGATGTGGGAGTCCCAGGGTCCAAGACTTTTCTCCCCCAATGGGGGAGAAGAGTTTTGCACTGTCATCTCAGGGGAGCACAGGGTAGTTAGGGCAATGGGCTATTCGGAGGTGGGGCTCTCTCAGTCTTTCCTGTGGAAGCGGTTCCACTTTGCCTCAATAAGTAGCATAGGAACAGGGTGAATGGATAGCAGGGTGGTCACTTCCCAAGCATGTGCCCTTTCCACCATGCTCTCTCTGACCCAATGACTCACCTCCCTGTACAGATGTGAAACTGCAGCACAGAGCAATTAAGGGATTTACCCAAGGTCTATAATAGAGTTGGGAACTGAATCCAACTGTTGAGTCCCAATTTAATAATAATATCTGGCTCTTGTACAGGCCTTTTCATCACTAGCAACATCTGCAAGTGCTTTACAAAAAAGGTCAATGTCACTGCGCCTGTTTTACAGATGGGGAAAGGCACAGCGGTGAAGTGACTTGCCCAAGGTCACTCAGCAAGCCAATGGCAGAGCTGGTCATAGGAAGCCAGATTTTTTTTAATCCCAGTCCTGTGCCTTTTCCACAGGATCCTGCTACCTCTCTGCTGACTGAAGCCATCAGTCCACTGCATGTATGTTATGCAGGTACGTGTATGGTGTTTATATAAAGAAGAAAAATATGTAAGATATTAATATTAATATAATAGAGTGAAGGCAGAAGGAGGGTGACCAATAAGCTTCAAAATAAATGGAGCCTTAATTTGTGAGCTGCTGTCATTCAAAAATTAGATAACATGTAGTTGCCTGAATTTCAAAAAGAATTTTAAAAGTTTATATGGTCTCTTCAGAACAGTGCACATTCACTTAATCCCTCTCAAATGTTCAGAGCCTCCATTAAGAACAGAGTGTTATTTACAGTTTCCTCAACAAGATCTCAGATCAGTGTGAGTCAGGGGTGAGATCAAACCGAAAAGCTTGATGCCACCTTAACAGTGGTATTAACAACCCAACTCCATAATACTGCTCATAGCAATGTGTAAGTTATAAATAAACCTGGCACGAATATATAGTATGGTGGAGTTTATAGAGGGGCACTGAACAATGGACTCATGTGAGATGCCAGAACATCAGAAGAAGGAAGAAGTGGAGTTTACAAAACCGAAACAAAAACAGGAGAACAAACAAGACTATGGTTTCCCCCAAATGACAGCAGGGAGCATCCTTTCTCTCCAGTCACTTCTCAAAATGGTAAAAATGACTCATTTAGAGCTGGCTGAGATGTCATGCAGGATTTAGGAACCTGGAAACTGGGATAGATCTCATTGCAAAGCACTTTATAGGGATGAACAGGCCAGTAATGGATATGAAGGAAACAATGGGAATCATAGAATCTCCTGCAGCATTTCAGGAAATAACTGAGCGCACAAGAGACTCAAACATTTAGAAGATTCCCTTTTAACCTGAAAAATCTGTGGACATAAAATGAACTGCAGGTGCATTCAGCCACATCCAAGGAGCATTCATAATTATGGCTGCAATTCAAATAAAGATGCCAGCGTACGGATGCAACTTTATATGAAACTTGTACCCACTAAAGGGAAGGTACCTTTTGGGAAATACGAATGCTCACCAAAGTTTACTACCATTAACCCTGAAATGTAACCTGCCAGATAAAGCTCCTAGCATTCTCTCCTTCAAGTTCTGCAAATAAAGAGAAAGAGAAATATAGGGGCTAGACTGTGAAAAGGTATTTAGATTTGAGTGGCCCTTAGGGCATGAATACCCTTTGAAGATCTGTGCCTCAGGGATTAATAAGACTAGACATGCACAAAGTATGGGATGTAAACTGTCCCTAGTATATTTTTCCACATTTGGGTTATTCCACAAGGGTAAAGCTTTCACTGTGAACAGGAAATTCTAGGGTTAAGAAATTTCCTTCGTACTTTTATTCCTAGCCAATTATGGATTTCTTACAGAGACTTAGGCTGCAGTCCAAATTCTGCTCTCATTTATACCCATGGAATACTATGACATTGAGTAGGATTGCACAGGTGTAACTGAGGCCAGAATTTGTCCAAACTTATTTTCCACACATTTCTGCAACCCGAGCCAGCCATTTTGAGGGAACAGACTTGTGTTAAATGGGCAAGCTTTTTACCTTACTATAGGAATGCTAGTTCAAATAACTAGATTAGATTTGGCCACTGAACTCCATAATTTTTTCCCTCGTCAGCTAAAAACCATGATTAATTGGAAGAAACATGACCCTGAGTTTGTTACATTTTTTTGGCATGGATGGTACAAATTCATTGGACCTGATTTGCCCATCTTGTCGCTTGTGGAGTCTCTGACATCTGTGCTGTATGCAAATACAAGGTGTAAGGCACTAGCGACTTTGGCTCCCTTTCCTTATTTAGGATCTTGCCTGAGGTAAACCATTTACAAAAGGTCTTAAGGGAAGCTTTGTTTATTGACTGGAAATGTTGGTTCTTAATTTTTTGCTCCTTATTGTAAGAGCTATAAATCTGTCCAGTGGCCTTTTCATACAACCTGATTTTGGCAGTACAATATTAAGAGCTTGACTAATTGTATTTTATCTGTTCTACCTCCAGCAAGAGCCTGAACTGCCTGCTATTTTCTTTTCTAATAAAAGTAAAATAAAATACGATTTGACAGCAACAATCTTCTACTGAACTTTTACATATTTCTTTTTCAGACTCATTTTTCACTCTTCTCCAATCATATGAAGAGCAGAATTGTTTTCCTTAAATTTCTGTGTCTGAACAACAACAAAAACTGGGGTAAAATTTTCAGTGGACTTATGTGATTCAGAAGCATAAATTTCAGATTCAATGTGCCAAACTCACTGGCAAGTCCAAGTTCCACTGATAATCAATGTGCTTTAGACTATTAAGGATAATATTTTGAAACACACCACACTGACTTAGGAATGTAGCCAGTCAGACATTTTTGACTGAACGCTTCTTGTCAGGAATTGGTGATTTGTCAAAAATATAGCGTCCCCAGAGAAGGTGTTTATTTTGACAGAAGCTTTGACAGAAACTAGAGAAATTTCCGACAGTGCTCTGACTAGCACAGTGGGTTCCTGTCAGAATCTTACCTGTATTTCTGTTAGCTCCTCCACCTGGATCCTCAGCTGCCTGGCTCTCAAGCTTATGGTTCCTCTACAGTTTGGGCTCAAAGCACTTCTTGTAAGTCAGTGGGACTGCCTAAGCATCAGAGCTCCTAGGATTTCCAGTCTTTGGCTCCTCAGAAGACCTTGGAACTCTGTGTCCCAGCTCCTTGTTTGGTTGAGTACCTGGGTAGTTCAGGGAGGCTCAGAAACATTTTTAAAAAAAGGTTGAAAAAAAATCCTGACATCAAAATTACACCGAAAATTTTGAAAAATCATTTTTTTCTTTCAGAATGTACTTTGCTGTTGTTTTCTAAAGACAGAATTTGCCACAGAATTTGGAATTCCAGGGCCTAGCCAACTGTACTTAAGACTCTCAGTGGCACATATTAAGCTTGTAAGTCATTTAGATGTTTTCTCCTAGACTCATTTGTTCAGATTTGTTTATATATTGTCTTTCTCTCTAGCTTGTCAACAAGCTGTAGAACCAGTAGTAACCAAAAAAGTCTCATGATGACAAACTAAACAGAAGTGAGAAATTAAAAAACAAAGAAAATGCAGAAGAGGAGAGGGAAAGATAAAAGCCTCCTACTACCGCACTGCAAAAAGACTCCTGCATCTGTTATTGCTTTCAGTAAAATGAGGAGAATGAAAAAAAAATTGTGTAAGAGCTTTTTCACAGCCAAACTGGAACCAACATAATTACATGGGTCTTAACTCACACTTTAGTGTAAGTCTATGTGTGGACACGGAGGCAAGATTCTCAAAGGCCTAATTTTTATTGAAATTGATAGAAGTTTGGTATCTGAGTCCTGCTATCAGCTTCACTGGATGGAACCTTATACTTGTGATGAGCCCCCATGAAAACAAAGGACACCTGAAGTCACAAATCAACCTCTTTTTAGCTTAAGCATTTTGGCTAGTCAACATTAATTTAGTAATAAGACCTACATTATTTTAAAACAGGGAAAATACAAACATTGTACTTGTATTTCCTCTTCAGGATAAACATAACCCAATGTAGTTATGGACTTTCTTTTATTTATATATATTTTTGGCTTACAGTTGTGTGTCACTGGGAGTTGATGAATTCCTGTACCAGCATTAAGGCTCATCTAGCAAATCAGATTATGATCTTATACACCAAAGATCCATAGCCCTACTGACATAAACAGTTCCCCGTCTTTCAGTCAGTTCACCACAGGAAACATCAGGCAGCGTTCTAACTGATTGAACCAAAAAGTGGAAACTTGGACAAATGACCAGGGAGGGGTTTAAATGTATAGCTTGAGAATGCCGGGGGGTTATCAGGAAGCAAAAGCACAAATGGAATTGAGACTGGCTAAGGATGTGAAGGATAACAAGAAAGGTTTCTATAAGGCATGTTAACAAGAAGAAGGTGATCAGAGAGGGTGTGTAGCCCCTACTGGATGAAGGAGGTAACCTAGCGACAGATGATGTGGGGAAAGCTGAAGTTCTCAATGCTTTCTTTGCCTCTGTATTCATGGACAAGGTGGGCTCCCAGACTAATGCGCTAAGTGACACAAGATGGGATGAAGATGGACAGCCCTTGGTGGGTAAAGAACAGGTTAGGAACTATTTAGAAAAGCTAAACGTACACAAATCCATGGGTCCGGACTTAATGCATCCGAGGGTACTGAGGGAGTTGGCAAATGTCATTGAGGAGCCGTTGGCCATTATCTTTGAAAAGTCGTGTAGATTGGGAGAAGTCCCGGATGATTGGAAAAAGGCAAATGTAGTGCCCATCTTCAAAAAAGGGAAGAAGGACGATCCAGGGAACGATAGGCCGGTCAGTCTTACCTCGGTTCCTGGAAAAATCATGGAAGGGATCCTTAAGGAATCCATTTTGAGGCACTTGGAAGAGAGGAAAGTGATTAGGAATAGTCAGCATGGATTCACAAAAGGCAAGTCGTGCCTGACGAATCTGATTAGCTTCTATGATTAGGTAACTGGCTCTGTGGACGTGGGAAAGTCAGTGGATGTGATATACCTTGACTTTAGCAAGGCTTTTGATACGGTCTCCCACAATATTCTTGCCAGCAAGTTAAGAGAATGTGGATTGGATAAATGGACAGTAAGATGGACAGATAGATAGATAGATAGATAGATAGATAGATAGATAGATAGATAGATAGATAGATAGATAGATAGATAGATAGATAGATAGATAGATAGATAGATAGATGGCCGGGCCCAGCGGGTAGTGATCAACGGCTCGATGTCAGGATGGCAGTCGGTTTCTAGAGGAGTGCCCCAAGGTTAGGTTCTAGGACCGGTTTTGTTCAATATCTTTATTAATGACCTGGATGAGGGGATGGATTGCACCCTCAGCAAGTTTGCAGATGACACTAAGCTAGGGGGAGAGGTAGATACGCTTGAGGGCAGAGATAGGGTCCAGAGTGACTTAGACAAATTGGAAGATTGGGCCACAAGAAATCTGATGAGGTTCAACAAGGACAAGTGCAGAGTCCTGCACTTGGGACGGAAGAATCCCAAGCATAGTTACAAGCTGGGGACCAACCAGTTAAATAGTAGTTCTACAGAATAGGACCTGGGGGTTACAGTGGATGAGAAGCTGGATATGAGTCAACAGTGTGCCCTTGTAGCCAAGAAAGCTAATGGCATATTAGGTTGCATTAAGAGGAGCATTGCCAACAGATCCAGAGATGTCATTATTCCCCTTTATTCAGCTTTGGTGAGGCCACATCTGGAGTACAGTGTCCAGTTCTGGGCCCCCCTCTACAAAAAGGATGTGGACGCATTGGAGAGGGTCCAGCGGAGGGCAGCCAAAATGATTAGTGGACTGGAGCATATGACTTATGAGGAGAGGCTGAGGGAGTTGGGTCTGTATAGTCTGCAGAAGCGAAGAGTGAGGGGGGATTTGATAGCAGCCTTCAACTTCCTGAAGGGAGGTTCCAAAGAGGATGGAGAAAGGCTGTTCTCAGTAGTGACAGATGGCAGAACAAGGAGCAATGGTCCCAAGTTGTGGTGGGAGAGGTCCAGGTTGGATATTAGGAAAAACTATTTCACTAGGAGGGTAGTGAAGCACTGGAATGGGTTACCTAGGGAAGTAGTGGAGTCTCCATCCCTAGAGGTGTTTAAGTCTCGGTTTGACAAAGCCCTGGCCGGGTTGATTTAGTTGGGATTGGTCCTGGCTAAAGCAGGAGGCTGGACTTGATGACATTTTGAGGTCTCTTCCAGCTCTACAGTTCTATGATTCTATGTCCATCAGAGAATGGCAGGTTACCATTATTTTCTATTCTCTGGCTTTCATAGCAATTGGAATGTCATGCTTTTGTTCATCACAATATGATTATCTATGAAAGTTGGGTATAACTGTTTAAACTAGACTGTAGCACATGGCTGGGCAACACAGACCATTTCATTAAGTAGCTAGAAGATTGCCAGGCAATTCCCTCTTCAAATGGAAGTTTCTTTCATGCCTATAATTATGCTTGTCACCTGTCTGCGAACCTCCTCTATTGCTTCTAAGGTCCTTTTGAGACTGGGTAATTACAACTAAAAACAGTTTCAATGAGTTTATCTGCACCCAGAGGTCTTCATGGGGTGGGATGTAGTTCCCCATAACACCCTACTGAGGCCAATGGGTATATGCCACAATGTGACTCTAAATAGTATTTAGTATTTAGGCGTCCACATCTCATTCATTTCATGGGTGTTAGCCACTTACCTATCTTTTAGATTGGTCCCTCAGAATTCATCTTGGAGTTCATAATTTAAAAAATGCAGGAAAAATAACACCATAGAAAATGTGAGTATAAAAAGAAAGCAAATTCCTAAGACATTCCCCATTGTTAATCATGATCATGACTATGCCATTCGACTCAGAAGCTGATGACTTTTCAATCAACCAAATTAAGTTTTTTTAAGTATATTTAAGACCCCAGTGTGAGTTTAGCCTACCTGACATCTCCTACTTGTTGTGCAAACAAACCGATCTTCTGTTAAAAAGAAACACAGAGGTGGTCTTTGATGCTGAAGACATGGATTTTAAATTGTATCTTTGAAAATGCAGATAACCTGCACTGAAAAAAAAAGAGGTTGCCCAAGTACTGGAATATCTAGCCTTAAATTGAACCTTCTGTGGTGAATTAATTCACAGATTTATCTGATCCATTAATCAGTCAAACTCTTAGTCAAGGGTTATGCATTTCAATAGCAGTTCTTTCAGCTGAGATAGTAGAAGTAATTACATTTTTAATTTTTTCAGTTCATTGTCATGTAACGCATATGGAACACCTTTAATTGGTCTCCTAATACTGAACAGGCAGTTTTTAATACAAGACAAAATATATCAGAATCCAGAGTGAATTTAAGTAACAGAATTTTTTAACACTCTTCTGTTTTCCTCGTTGTCCTTAATGACTCCAAGACATTTTCAATAAATAGCATTGCAATATATTGTAGAAAAATTATAAATACCGCCAAGAGACTGAGGTGGTCATTTCTTAGAATAGATTGTTATATATGAACTCACGATCAATAGACAGACGTAGTTGTATTAGTGCATTCCGAATTACGATGAGGTCCCTTTTAAAAATTGTGTTACCTCCTCTATCATATCACAGCTTATGCTAGTGAGGGGAAGGAGCTGAAATTTACCCCAGTGAGTCACAGTTTCCAAAATTATCACCATACTGCAACAACAGTATCCGATATCAAGATAGGATGTACAGCCCAACTACAGCAGAAGGATCGTTCTAGGAAAGAATCTCAAATGAAAACTGTGAGCAGCCTAAAACTAAAAAGTATTGTTTTTCTCTGAGTTCCAGAGAGATGAGGTCAGTAGTAGGCATTTGAGATCCGAGAACCTACATTCCAGTTCCCTTTGTGAGTATTTCCAGATTGGAGCATTTTGGTTTTGCAGAACGTTGCGCCACATTCTATGGGGAGACATCTGAGAGCCTCAATCGCCATAGAAAGGGACCCAAGCTCCTCAGGGACAAGAACAGTAGAGTAGTCGGGAACTAATTAGTTGTTCAACTAATTGCAAATGGGGAAAGTAAAGAGGAAAGTTATGAGCACTCAGCACAAAATTCTAGTGGTTGAGAACAAAATTAATCAAAGAGCCAAAGGACTTGGAGAGAGGACATTATTTAATTACCTATGTGTCAATGCTAGGATCGTGGGAAGCAAACAAGAGGAATTGGAATTGCTCATTTATGAGCACAAATGCAATCTAGTTGGTATTACTGAAACCTGCTGGGATGACTCATACTATTGGAATGTTACAAAATCTATTTAAGAAGAATCCAGTGGGCAAAGGGGAAGAAGAGTAGCAAGCACATATCAAAATGGCATTTTTGTGTCCAGATCACTGATAACGCGGAGAAAATGATCTTGAATGCACATGGCTCTACAAATTGAGAGACAAAACACAAGAAGCAGCCTATTACAGACCACCAAATTGCACTAGGACACCAAGGCATTACACACTACCAGGTTAGGTCAAAATAAGTTATTTTGAAATAATAGCTCTCTCCCAAATTAACTAATTCAAAATAAACTTATTCCTCTTCCCGAGCAGGAGTTATTATTTTGAAATAACAAGCCCATTATTGTGAAATAACAGGCTTGGTAGTGCGGAAGCTCACCTTGTTATTTTGAAATAAGGGGAGTTATTTCCAAATAACTCCCCGGTGTAGACATGCCCTAAATGACCACCTCCTTACACACCGTGGGATATGTGGAAAGCTGTGAGATTATAGGGGACATCAATTTGAGTGACATACTGATGGTCTTGTGCTGCCAGTAATAAAATATCCTTGGAATGTATAAGCATTACAGATGACAATTTCCTAACTTAAGTGTTGCAGCCTACATGGAGGAATCCTCACAAATAGTGTATGTCTAGACTGAATCCCTCTGTAGGTGGAGGTATGCAGATTAGGCAGGGATTTAAATATCTTGTGCCTAATTTGCATAAAAATGGCCACCGCGTTTTGCCAACTCAGCACTTTGTCAGCAAAAAGCGGCAGTCTAGAGGGGGATCTGTCGAGAAAGAAAGCCTTTTTCAACAGATCCTGTAAACTTCCTTGCAGGAGGCATAAGGGATCTGTCGAAAAAGGCTTTCTTTCTCGACAGATCCCCCTCTAGACTGCCACTTTTTGCTGACAGAGTGCTGAGTCGGCAAAATGTGGCAGACATTTTTATGCAAATTAGGTACCGGATATTTAAATTCCTGTCTCATTTGCAATGTCAACCTACCTGATCTGTATCCCTCTGCTGACAGGAGGATGCAGTCTAGCCATACCCACAGAGAGGAAATGATCATAAGAACTAAAGAATTAATGGTGGCATAGGTACAAGTGATCATGACTTGATCATGCTTACAATAAGGAAGCCCAATAAGTCCAGATCTATAATATATAAACCTCACCCTTTAATAAGACCAGTTTCACAAAGCTGAAAACAATCGTAACTAAACAAGCTGAAGGAAGAAGGCAGAAAAAATTGAAAAATAAATGGGAATAATTGAAGAACACCTTACCGGGTGCCCTAAAATCCACAATCCAAAACTCCAGGAAGAAAGCTATACTGGTTTTAAAAATGACCTGGTTTATAGAAGTGACAGCAGTTCTAAAAATATATATAAAACATAGAAGAAAGAAATTGATAATTAAATATTAATCAGAAGATGGACCTTTAAAAATTAGTAAGGGAAAAAAACAAGAAAAAGCCCCAAACAAACAGGCCCCCAAACCAAAAAAACAAACAAAAACTATGGTCACCATAGGTAAGGACAATAAGAAGGACTTCTTAAAATACTAGTGTCACACACAAGATAGGGTTCTCTCATCCTAAATTTCTATCCATTAACAATCCTCAATCAAGATATATGGCCATTTCAACATTCCACATCAAGATGGACTCACAACATAAAGGCGAATGTAACAGAGCAAATTATCTACAGCTCAAGGTTGTTGTTGTTGTCTCCCTAATACAGGAAGATAGCATATCACTCTGAAATTCTGGGCTTCTCTGGTCCTTTTGTCTAGCCAACCTCTCCCTCTTAACCCCACCTGACTTTCTTTTAGTTCTCCTCAGATGATAAGCTGAACTGCCTAGGTAATTGGTTAATCATTGAAGCCTTGACCAATTATCTCCCTAATTAGCCTAAGGTGGGGATGCTAACCTAGTACCCATAGGGGTAAATCAGCATCAACTCCTCACATCGTGTCACAATTAGTAACAATGTAGAATCCTGATAGGCCTGTCAGCCAGACATGGGTCCTGGGTAAGGTACAAACTGAGTGGCCGATACACAACTTAGTTGATAAAGAATTAAACTATTAGTAAAGGACTCTTCAGTCTAGCACAGAAAATAATATCACAATCCAATGTCTGGAAGTTGAAGTAAATCAATGATTCTGTCAACCGAAGTGGATACCCTTTTTGGCTGATATTACAAGCTTGGCTCCTAATGGTAATAACGTTGACATAATATACTTAACGTTCCATAAAGCATTTGATTTGATACTGCAGGACATGATTAAAAAACTAAAATGAAAAAAAATATGGCACACATTGAATTGATTAACAACTGGCTAACTAAGAGGTTTCAAAATATAACTGTAAAGGAAAATTATCATCAAGCGGTATGTTTCCAGTGGTGTCCTAGTGGAATAGGTTCTTAGCCTGATTCTATTTAACATTTTTACCAATGACCTGAAAGAAAACAGAAAATCCTCACTAATCAAGATAGCAGATAACACAAAAATCGCATAAGAGATAAATAATAAGGAAAGGGATAGGTCACTAGTACAGAGTGATCTGTTTATTTGATAAAATGGACCCAAGTAAACCATATTTATTTCAACACAGCTACATGTAAATGCATGCAACTAGGAACAAAGAATGTAGGTAATATTTCCAGGATGGGGAAATCTATCACAGGAGAAGAAGCAGTCACAATGGCCCCTAATTTATGAACCAATGAAAAAGTGCAAAATCTTGACCTATAAGCTGACCCTTCTAAACGTATGAAAGAGTTGGTTGAGTCCATTATAATGGAAACGAGCAGTTGTAAAATTTTGATTCCATTTCCCCTTGATTTTTGAGGTTGTTTTGCTTCAGTCCCATCCATAGTTAACACAGCGTCAATTCAAAATTTAATCTTATACTAGGAAAATGTACATTATATCTACTGAAAGATGGAGAACATGAACTAACAGTATTAACCTCTGCAAAGTAAAAAACCCTCTGATTTTTTTTTAACAGACTGGGCCTTAAATATGTCATTCACGACCTCAGAATTTGTTTTTTTAAAGTTTGAGAAACGAAGATGAAAAGAAAGTCCTTTGGAACATGTTATTTATCTTCATCATCAAAAGTTCAATACTTTTGTTTGACATGTGAAACTTTTGCTATCTATATATACACTTTTGTTATCCCTTCTTTAGACTTTCATTTTTTTCTAAACACACAATAATCCTGAAAAATAGGTGGATATTTCAATATAGCTAATGATACTCTATAAACTTGGAGTGTTCTGGAACAAATATTTATTTATTTATGTATTGTATTTGATCAGTAGGGGAAATATCCTCTTCTGCTGACTTAGATAGAGAGGCATAATTGGTTGTTAATGCACAATAACCCCATCACTCTGTTTTATGGTATTATGACCATATAACTGGCTGCTGCACAACTTTTGTAAGCAATCAGCTTTACCTAAAAAAAAGGAATGTTGAGGAAGGTCAGAAATTCTGTATAACTACCAAGATTAACATGTATAAAAATTAGCTGCACATTTCACCATCTGTATGTTCTCAAATCATTATACTAAATAAGACGGGGGGAAGGCTCAGCACAAAATAACTGATATTATTCTGAAATAATATAGTCCACATCTACACAGCAAGCAGTTATTTCGACATAATGTTGAAATAATGTTGAGCTGGAGGACTTCTTACTCCCGACTCCTGTAACCTTCATTTTAGGATGAGTAAGGGACTTCCTGCTGCGTAGACAGCACCATAAACTGAAATAAGCTATTTCGACTTAAGCTACACAATTAACATAGATCAAGTTGCGGAGCTTATTTCAGTTTTAGCCCTGCTGTTTAGACATGTCCTGAATTTATCACTTTATTAACCCCCATAAATAAAGTACATATACATCTCTGAGGGTTCATCTACACTGCAACACTATTTTGAAATAACTTGGTCTGCATCTACACAGCAGGCAGTTATTTTGAAATAATGTCAAAATGCCGTCAAGCTAGAGGACTTCTTACTCTGACTCCTGTAACCCTCATTGTATGAGGAATAAGGGAAGTCAGAGGAAGAGAGCTCTATTTCAAAATAAGTGCTGTGTAGATGCTCCCAATTACGAAATAAGCTATTTTGAAAGAAGCTACGCAATTGATGTAGTTCAATTTGCATAGCTTATTTCGAGATAAGCCCTGCAGTGCAGACGCACCCCAAGTAACGTTTTATTGTCATTATTAGTTTATAACCAGTATAAATATTTCAAAGTATTAAAAAAATCAATACCCCACAACAAATTTATTTCTACTTTCTACTATATGTGTGTTATGTTTCATTTTTGAGAAGTGAAATAGAAATAGGGAAACTGTAAGAAACACAATATATTTAGAAATAAACATTTACAAAACAGAAACAGGAAACAAACATATTAGATATTGATGCACAAAGGCAAGGGGTTTCTAATGTATTCGAATCTGAGCAAAACCTTCTGAGCTGAACAAGAAATCTATTCTTGTCGCTGTTATCTTGTCAGTTAAATGTAACACCTCTGATTCTAAACAAGCTGTTGGTTTACAGCATGCACAGAAAGAAACAAATGAACAAAGGGGAGCAGTGGCTGGTTCCCCCACATGAGATAGCCTTTGCTTTGGAGACAAAATATTGTGAAATTCTTATAAGTGAGCTTATGTCAAAGAGATATAACATAGTAACAGAAAGAGCCAGATTAAATCAGATCAATAATATATCTGATCCAGTGTCCTGTTCCCAATCATGACCAATACCACATGTTCCAGAGGAAGGTGTAAAATCTGTATAATTCACAATTACACAATAACATGCTTATAGGCAAAGCATCTTCCTAATTCAAGAAAGCTATTGGTTTCATGATGTGTGAAGGATAATATCCCTTGTTATTTTGTAACTCTGCCTATTCTTATTACCCCCATAAATGTCTAATCCTTTTTTTTTTCTTCAAATTTCTAAGCCTAAACCTCAAATGAGTGGGTTGAGAGTAAATTCAACAAGTTAATCAAGTGTTATATATACCATACTTCCTGCTGCCAGTTTTATTTGGTTTTGTGGTATTATGAGAAAAGGTGAAAAGGAGCCTGTGCCATCTGGTGATTTTTCTGAGCAAGCTGCAAAAGATATCCCATTGGGAACGTTTTCAGAGAAGAAAGTCGGTCCATTTTCCCATAATGGTGAAGAAGTGGAAAGGAGTTTTTATAGATGTTTACCATCTTAGATCTAGTGGAAATAATTTAGTGCTGCTGGGACTTTCATTGGGTTATTTATGGTTGAGGGGTGGAAATGTATCTTTTTATTGTTTTCGTCTTTCCAGCCTTGAAACCACCCTTCTCTTTATGATGCAACTTTCAGTAGGTATCTTTTTTATTGTTTGAATCTGAGTAATTACACGAATTAGTTTCCAGACTTCTATCATGTTCCCTTCTATTGATCAGCCCTCTAAACAGAACAGTTCCAATCCTTTTCATCAGTTAGGCTCAGATTTTAAAAGTAGAGGCAGCCCTGAAGAGCCTTTATTTTTCATTGCCTAAATGGAGACATCTTCCAAGTCTGGAAAACCATAAAGAGAGGTCAACAAACCCAGTGGCCACTTTTGAAAAGGTTAGATCCTACAATGCGGGAGAGGCAATGCTTCACTACTATGGAATCTGCAGCAAAAAATGTACAAGTAAGTCTCTATTTCCACAGGATTCCATTGAGATCTTGGTGAATCTCAGCATTCTGCTCAGCCCTGTGGATTAGCTACACAGGGATAGGTGCAGCTCACAGAAAACCAGCCAACCTTATTCTGCATCTCATCTCCTGCTTCCTCATCCCCCAAAAGCAGCTGCTCATATTGGCTATGTCCATCAGCAGAGGAGAACAGTCTCTGGCTGTCAGATACACTCAGTGACTCCAGGGGAGACCCTGGTTCTCACCTATGTCAACCTCTTCACCTACAATTTCATCCTTAGGATTAGGCCCTCTGTGTACCACATCCACGCCCTCCAAAGCATCCATGGGGCTCATGGAGGTGGAGTGACTGCTGAGGATAGCATCCAATTCCTTGTAGAAACAGCAAGTTTTTGGTAAAGAACTAGAGTGTTGGTTCGCTTCTTGGGCCTCATGATAGACTCATCTGAGTTCTTGAATTTTCACTTTACACTGCAGTGTGACCTGTTCAAACCTCTTTTGACACCAGGATCGAGAAATGTGCCTGTACGTGTCCCAGTTCCTATGGGTCACTGGCAGCTGGGACTGAACAGACTCTTCTCCCCATACCCTGATCAGATCCAACAGCTCCACAGTGGTCCAAGTGGAGGAGTATTTGGTGTGATGGCCAGGTATGGGTATCTGGGAAGAAGCCATGAAACCACAACATGCTGAGCTAGCCTGTATGGGAGAGGACATTCCAGGTGCTTAGGCAGCAGGAATCGGGATTTAAATTTTGTGGGGCTTGCAAAAAGGGTAGGAGGTTAGCGGGTCACCAGGCTGCTGGGCAGCAGAGTTTGTTGACAACAGAGGGAAGGGAAAAGATACAAAAATCCCCTGTGGAGTGGGAAGGTTTTTTCAACAAGAATGCCCATTTTTCATGATAAAAGTCATGTTGTAGTGTGAATACTCATGCAGTTTTGTCGAGAAAAGGCACTTTTCCTCCACAACACTTATGAGTGTAGACAAAGCCTTAAATCCACTAGCCCCATCATAGCTCTATTCCCAATTTTCCCTCTGTACTGTCTGCCTGCTGCAGTGCAAGGACAGCTTTTCAGTATATGGAAGGTAAGATTCTTTGACCAATTGTTCCTGAAATACTACCTCCCTCTGAGAAGCAGTGCCAGTTCTGTTGCACCATTTGTGTGCAAAAAGAGGTGGGTAGATGGAGGATTCACTCCATTATCTGTGATTCTTTGAGAATCTTAATATTATTCCAGTTCTGGTATTCAGGGCTTCTCATCTCAGCTGTCTCCTAAGGGAGGTATTACACATTGGTCCAATATCCTTTATTTTTCTCTTTGTTTGTCCCGGAACTCAACTCATCAAATGTTCTTTGAAGGGATTCCACATAAATTCAAAGTCTTCAGTATTGCTTTTTTGTTTGTTTTCACTGTGTATCACTTTCCCCAGAGGCATAATTTCTTTTGATGATATGATTCAGTTATCTTTGCGGGTTGGAAGCAGGGGACTGTGATTTTGTTTTCCAAATGTTGGAAACAAATTTGTGCCCGTGGAACTGCAGTAAGAACATAAGAGCAGCCATACTGGGTCAGATAAAAAGTCCATCTAGCTCAGTATCCTGTCTTCCAACAGTGGCCAATGTCAGATGCGCCAGAGGGAGTGAACAGAACAAGTAATCCCTCTCCTGTCACCCATTCCAATTCCCTGACAGAGGCTAGGAACACCATTTCCTACCCATCCTGGTTCATAAGTATTGATGGACCTACCCTCCATGAATTGATCCAGTTCTTTCTTGATCCCTGGTTAAGTCCTGGTCTTCACAACCTCCTCTGGCAAGGTTGACTGTGCACTGTGTGAAGAAAAACTTCCTTTTGTTTGTTCTAAACCTGCTACTGTTTGGGTGGGTGAATCTAGACAAATGTGTTTTTGGCTGATATCAAGTAGAAGAGGCAGAGCCACATTCGGCTACCAGTTTAACTTTGGTAAAAATGTGGAGGACCAACTCATTTCAGTGGAGTCACTCTCGAGGAACACAGATGTGACTGAAGGCAGAATTTGCCCCATAGTTTCTTTAGCCTTGCTCCTTTAGTTTCCACTGATTTTGATATATTGGCTTTTTTTTCCAGGAAGGACGAGAGAGCCAAATGGCATGAGAAGGAGACAGGTCTTTATGTCAGAATGCATATTTGTCACTGAGGCCATGTCTGCACTACAGATAAGATCGAAGGAGCTGCAGTCGATCTTCAGGGATCCAATTAGCAAGTCTGGTGAAAACATGCTAATTTGAACTGAGAGGGTGCTCCCATCAATAATGGTAGTCCTGCTTCTATGGGGAGTAAGGGAAGTTGAAGGGGGATGTGACAGGGCACTTGCCCTGCACTGGCCCTTTAAGGGCAAACTCCAGCCCTGAGCAAAGGTTGAGAGTAATGCCCCAGCTGAGACAGGTCTTGCTAATTAGGGCCCAGTTGGGGGCTATGTAATGAAGGACTCCTGGAGGGAGGGGGAGAACTGATTGTGGCTCTGGACAGAAAGTAGCGGGGACCTGACTGCTGGGGAAGCAGGAGGCTTCCTGGTGGGACAGCAGATCCACACACCCCCTCAGAAGGGGACGCAGAGAGATCGGAATGGGCACTGCCAGAGGGAAGTGTCTGGACATGGACGCTGTGACCAAGGAGAAACTCAGGGAGACACCACCTAGAGAGAAGCGTCCAGTGAGGCAAGAGAGCTAATTCCCAGGACGGGCATCTGGGGTCGCCAGGGTGGTGAATCAACCCGTGACAAGGGAGTGCGCTCCTTTGATTTCCCACAGCATAGATGGTGCCAAAATTTGAGTTAAGATCTTTCGACTTAAGCTACACAATTAAAGTAGCTGACGTTGGGTAGCTTAATATGAACTTATCCCCTAGCGTAGACCAAGCCTGAAGCTGCTGGTGTTAATCTACAGAATGTGGCATTTTATTGTCCTTCACTCTAGCATAATGTGACTGGAAGATCTACTCTTTTGATGGCTTTTGGGAAATACACAGGAAAGGTGTCTGTATCTGTGTATCAAATTGGACCCTATGTCAATCAATAATATGTATTACTTAGACACTGTAGTACAGTACTGCCTCATCTATAAAGTGGTTTTGCCATTGCCACTATAAAAACAACTGTATTTCTCCATTGCTCAGAGTACACTAACACCTGTTCTTTGTTCATACTTGTGTATTTACCAGAGAATTCATACATTATTACAATATATTATTACAAACAAATTATTCCTCACTTATAAAAAAAAGCGGTAAAAGAACATTATATTAACAATATTTAAACAAGCAACCCTTTGTAAATTCTCAATTTGGGTGTCTTGATTCTCTGCCAGAAAAAAAGCCTTTACAAATACTTTAATAGTTACACATTTTTATTAGCATTTCTATTCATACCACAGTCCTTTACAAAACAAATGACATGTATTGTATCTATTGTGAAGTTATTTTTCATGTACGCAAAACCGTAGTGCACTGTAACTACAGTAAAGTGATCCCACCTGACCAAATCTGAGTGCACAATGTTAGATATTTAAATCTACATTTAGGCAGGGAAAGGTTTGATTTTTTTTTCAGAAGTGCTGAGTATGCTGGAAGGCATTCACAGAGTTCATATTTTAAATTTAAACTAAGGCTAAGGGAATAGCATTAGCTATATTAGTTACTTCAGGAATAGCACTATATACAAACTTTTCACCCATGTAAACTTATAAGCCCGTCTATTCTCCTTGATCCTTTATTACAACTGATTCTGGGCACATAATTCACACTGAAGTGTAATGACAGCAGTGGGTGGTCAGCATCTCTTAAAAATCAAGCCATGCAAGGCATGCAAATTTGGACATTTGGATCTCTTATATAAAGAATCTGGAGGTAAGTGTATGAATCCAGTAATGAATACAGTGCATTGTTCCAAGTAAGGTGCAGGCACTAAAATCCAGTTAAAGACTGAATTTCAAAGCAAAGATTTCCAAGTTGGTTTAAAAATAGGCCAAATGAATTCCTCTATTCCTATTAATAATCCCTACTGTTACAGTCACTAGTAAAATCTGGTCTCTTAGGATTTTTTACAGAAGGTAACTCCAGTTAATTCTCTACAGGGCTTGAATAATAAACAAAAATAGGTTCATGATCTATATAGGTTTAGACAAGAGACAAACATAACTGTAAAATGAAGCTCCCTGAGACTTTATTCCTTTCCACTAGATATTTTTGTCATATGCACATACCTGGAAATGTTAAAGGTTACATTTTTAAAGGTCATGCTTAAAATTGTATCTCATTGTTTCAAGAAGCATATAGCAAACTAACCATCAGGGTCTTCTTTTCAAAGCTTATTTTAAAAGGGTTTAGAAAAAATATTTACTAATACGTGGAAGATTTTGTTATCCCAAAGACAAATTAATCATAGAACTCTGAAAATAACTGAATACCATAAATGCACTTACTTGCTTCACCAGGGCCAATCCAGGGGGTTGAGGGAGGAGAGGAGGAGGGCCATTTGGCTGGGCCTCAAACTTGAAGGGGGCCTCACATTTAGACACTTGTTAATTTTTTGGCATTTGATAAGTTTTGCAACTAGTTTTTAATACACATCCCTATTGGACCAAAATATGACACACACTCTCAACTTAGAGCTGCAAGTTTAAGCAAATAAGAGATGTAATTTGGTAAAAGACATATTTTTGCTCATATAGGGTATGTCTACACTACCCCGCTAGTTCGAACTAGCGGGGTAATGTATGCATACCGAACTTGCTAATGAAGCCCGGGATTTGAATTTCCCGGGCTTTATTAGCATAAAGCCGGCGCCGCCATTTTTAAAAGCCGGCTAGTGCGAACCCCGTGCCGCGCGGCTACACGCGGCATGGGCTAGATAGTTCGAACTACGTAGCCATTCCGAACTATCTGTACGCCTCGTGGAACGTTGAATTTCCCGGGCTTCATTAGCAAGTTCGGTATGCATACATTATCCCGCTAGTTCGAACTAGCGGGGTAGTGTAGACATACCCATAGATATTGTCATTTTAAGAGTTATACTGTTATTAATATTTATGAACAGTTTATCAGTTTGGAGGGCACAACATTAGACCGTGATGAAAATGTCCTCTCCGATCTGCTGATTATATAAACAAACCACTACTAATGGCTAGGTCAGTGTTGTCATTTTAAAATTTTTATTATGGCTAGGGAAGTGGCCCCGGCCTTTCTGGACCTCTGAGAGAGCCTGTGCATCACATATTGCAGTGTGTATATCTTCAGTCACTAGTGGGGTTTTTAGAACTATAACAAACATATTAAAGATTTTTGAAAGGTAGTACTCCTACCACACAGGATATCCATGATCTAGTTCATGGATCAGAGGGGGATTGCCCTGTCTATGGGACCTATTGCTTGCAGAGGGAGGGGGATAAATAATTTTGAAGACTAAGTTGTGTAAAGTAGGCAGTTTAATGGGAAGAGTGGAGTAGCACTATCCCAAAGAGAACTGGAGGCATTTTGGCAATTCCTCGGCTGTTAGTGCATGGGTGAGAGGAGCCATTGCCTCACATTTGCCTGCTCCCCTCTAACCCACTTCACTATTCCAGAGAAGTGGGATAGCAGTCACTGCACTTCTCAGACTGAAGGAGCTGAAACTCTTCCTGGCTCTTCAGAAGTACTCCCTTCCTATCTCCTACCTTACTGTGCACCCTCATAAGAGCCAGGCAGTATCTAATGCTAGCAGCTAAATTATGTCTTGTCTTCAAGCCCTGTGGAAAGAATAGCATATAGCTGTACTGCCTCAAGGCCAGACCAGGGACCAGACGGATTCAGTCATAGTCTGGTGTCTAATTAACACCTTATTTGGCAAGACAGGACACTAATAATTGTTAGTCATAAATTGGGACAGGTTACTTTCTCTGGTGTGTCTGTTCTGTTGTGCTAGTCTGTTCACAAGCAGGAATAGAATTTAAACAGAGGGTAATCTTCTTGTGCTGTTACCTACAGTCAGAGTAGCCAGAGCAGGGAAGACTGGGAGCTTCTTGCATCTTCTAACTTCCCAATAGACGGTTATTTGCTGCATCCCAATCTGGTCCAAAGTTAGTAACAAAAAGCTTGTTTTGATGCACGAACTCTGTCACAAACAGCTCAGTAAGCTCATTTGTAAGCAAGTTTAAGAAAGTGCATAGCTTTGGCAACTCTCAGGAACCCTGTTAATATTTTTTATACATCTGATCTACATCTGTGTGATTTCATTAACTGATAATTGGTTTTGATGTGCGATGCAGAAGGAGATAAATGGCTCATGAATCAATAAGTGATGAGATCTCAAACTGAGTCTTTTATTGATTCTTATCTCCACTTTACTCTGCATCAAGTTTAATTATAGCTATTAGACTCCATTTGTTTGGGGAAAAAAACCTCCATGCAAACATTTGCATCAAGTATGTTTAGTGCTATTATACTCCATTTGTTTTAAAGTTAATTATCTCTTGAGTTGGAAAAACTGCTACTGAAATCACTAACAGCTTTCTGAGAAATAAACTGTATATCACCTTAAATGTGAGTTTTAAGTGTTTGCCTGGGTTCAAGCCCATAGTTCAAACTACTTTCTCTTGGACAGGTTGCTTTTAATATAGACAGCAGCCAATTTTACATAAATAGTTGCAGTTTTAAAAGAATTCTGGTAATTTTTGAAGCAGAATATTTCTGTCAATGTATTAATTCACAATACACAAAACATACTATTATAGTCCACTAAAACATCAGTTAGAACACTGGCACCTGGCACAAATGCCAGACTACATCCTGAATGCTTAAATCCAGTAGCAGTTTTACATGTGATCCAGATCATTCTGTCTTGGAGCAATACTCACATTAAGGCAGGCATGTCCAAAGTCCGGCCCGCGGGCCAATTACGGCCCGTTTTCTGGTTTAATACGGCCCCACAGGTAATTTGGCAATATCTATCTTTTAAGGCCCCCAACGAATCCATATGTATTGAGATGAATACATTGTAAAATCTCAGTTAATGTCAGTTGGTCTAAATCAGTTATAAATATATTTGGACACAACATGTATACTTGGTGTTATGTTCCTGTTCATATTTTTTTAACTGAAAAGTTGACAGACAACCTTTATTACCAATAATATGTAATGTACTTTACAATGTTCCTGACATATATTTCAGCTTCCTGGATTTTTTTTTTCATCTGGCCTTCAGATATGAAAGGCAGAGTGATTTAACACCTGTTTAGATTTGTCATCCATGTGACGAAATGAAAAGTATGCCGTTTGCAATAAACTTTGCATAAAATAGTTAATTTGCATTTAATTTTAATGGTTCAAAGAATGTCAGGCAAAATGGTCGGCCCTCATGCATGTTAACTTCATCAAATCTGGCCCTCTTTGAAAAAAGTTTGGACACCCCTGCATTAAGGGATCTCAGGTGAGGGGAAAACTCAGTAAGAATCATATCAAGGAATTGCTTCCAATGGACTACTTGGGAGTATATAAGAATGACTACTGGGGCTACGTCTAGACTACATCCCTTTTTCAGTAAAGGGATGTAAATTAGGCACGTCGATATTACAAATGAAGCTGGGATTTGAATTTCCTGTGCTTCATTTGCATAATGGCGGTGGCCGCTTTTTTTCGAAAAGGAGCTTTTTCGAAACCCCCCCAGCAATTTAGACGGGGCATTTTCGACAGAAATGCCCCATTTCAAAAGTTCTTGTACTCCTCAAAAAAATGAGTCGTGTGTTTGACTTTAAATTTGAAATTCAAATCCTGGCTTCATTTGCAATATAGACGTGCCTAATTTACATCCCTTTACCGAAAAAGGGATGTAGTCTAGACACAGCTTGGTCAGAACAGGTATCCATCTAGTCCAGAATTCTGTCTTCCAACAGTGGCCAGGTGTCCGAAGGGGAATGAATAGAACAGGTAATCATTATTCTCGATTGCCCATTCCCAGCTTCTGACAAACAAAGGCTAGACGCACCATTCCTGCCTATCCTGTCTAATTGCCATAGATGGACCTACCAATCAATGAGTTGAGTTGGAACACAATTGAAGGAGATGTACTTTTACTCCAAAACATAGTGGATATCCTAGAAACCAATGTTTCTCAACCGTAACCCTGGGGTGTGTGGTATCCTATGCACAATTGCACTTAGAAATTTATTTATAATACACTATATAGCTGAAGCTCACATACTTTCCCTTTTAGTGTACACATGAAATCCTTGTGTGTGTTTATAAAGGTACATATGGGGATTTTGGGTCAAAAGAGAGGGGGAACCAACTATCCCTATTACTGTCATGTTTAATTTGATCTTTTAAAGGCTCACCCATTTTTGATATACTAGTACTATATATTTATCTCCCATCCTCAAGAAAAAAAAGTTAATCAAAAAGAAAACTAAGGTTTTACTAAATGTTTCACCAGAAAAAATATTTCCTGAGCAGCTGTACATTGCAATATAATTAGAGAAGGTCAAAAATGATAAGGACAAAAATATAGAAAAAAAAGTTTTATTTTGTTCTGAATATTTAACAGAAGTGTATATGTGTTTGATGACCTATTTGAAACAATTGTTTCTAGTATTGTAGCTGATATAAGAACTTGGATAATTCTTAGCAGAATAGTTTAATATGTACCATTTTTGTGTTTTTCTTGAATTGATCAATTTGCTTCAACATATTTTCTTTCTATGCCTTATTCTGTGAGGGTGGGTCTACACAGCACAGTTATTTTGAAATAATGGCCAGTATTTTGAAAGAACAATGCAATTCCATTATTTCAAAATAATTTTGAAAAAAAGGACAGCTTATTTCAAAATCTATAAACCTCATTCCCCGAGGAATTATGCTTATTCCAAAATAGCTATTTTGGAATAGCAGTAGTGTGGACACTCCACTGCTGCTATTTCAAAATAACTCCTCCCCAGGGCCATTCAGAGTAATTACTCCCCAATGCCTCCTGGGGCTCTAAATCAAGGTAGCACATCCACATTAGGGAAGCCTGCCTCAGTCTAATAATTGAGGTTTCCTGTAGGGGAATTCCAAAATAGCTTAATTCAAAATAAGCATGCCGTGTAGACGACGTACCCTAAGAGTTACCTTTCCAGGACTTATCCTTTTTTTGGTCTCAGATGAGAGGTTAGTCTGTAACTTGAAAAACAACAAGTAGCCCTGTGAGACTTACAAAAATATATAGAATCATAAGCTTTCATGGGTAAAACACACTTCATCAGATGAATTAGAGTGGAAATAACAGAAAAAAAGATTATATATATATAAATAGCAGAAGAAGTACCTGTCAAATGTAGGACCCGTGTTAATGAGGTTAATTAAGTGGACTGGATGTATCCCAATCATAGATTTTTTTACTGTCTCCCCTCTCATTTCTGTAGTAAAGAATGATGCAAAGAAATCAATTAGCTTCTTTGCCAAGTCTTTATTCTCCATAACTATTCATTTTATTCTTAATGGACCTATAAACTCCCTCTCGGGCTTTCCCTTTTTTTGATAGTATCAAAAAGTTTCAGGCTTTTTGTTTTCATACCTTTGTCTGTTTGTTGTACAAATTCCCTCTCAACCTAACAAACACTCCATTTGTTTTTAACTGCTTTCTTTTGACTTTTTATGTTTGAATTTCCCATTTCTATAGAGCCCTCTTTGGCGTGGATAACCTCTTGAACCTTGCCTATAATATTGTGGGTTTTCTTACTTTCCTCTTTTTCTTCTTGTTAAGAGTATGTTTGTACTATCTCTAATTGTTAGGATGTTTTGAAGAATCCTCCATACTGAATCTAAGAATCTTAGTTTTCATTTTTACTAAAAGTCCTTTTTGATTAGCGTTCCTGCTTTACAAATCCCTCTCTCTAGCATAACAAATTATAATTTTTGACACAATTCTTCTCCCAATCTCCCCCTATGTTGAAATTATGTGCTAGTGACTACAATATAATTAGTAGCTCATTGATTACTTCTTGAACCACTTTCTATGTGGTACTTTGGAGTAAGTCAAGAGTAGCCTCTCCTTTTATGTATTGTAAAAATAGCTGTTCCCAAAAGTAATTATTTAAGGTGTTGAGAAATTGTCTTCTCTGTTATGACTTCTGACCAGTTTTTATACAGTTAGTTGAAGTCATCCACTTCTACTGTTTCATTAGTCTTAGCTGCCTCTTTGACCTCCCTCAGTATTTTGCACTCACTATTCTTCTCTTCACCAAGAGACCAGTTGTATAGCTAGTAATATATGTCTATTACTATGACTTGTGAAAGATACTACTCATTCATTCATGGATACCTTTGTTTCCATATCACTATGCTCTTTCATATTCATAATAGCCACTGCCTAATTGCAGTTTGAACAAAACCCAGTTCACACAAGTGTTCCTGATTTATAATTCATGAAAATGTCCAAGAACAGTTTTCCCCGCTGTTTCCCTAGCTCTATTGTGTAAGGAGTCCAGTTTCACAAGCGGTGCATGAAAATATGAAAACTGTCTGGTTGCTTCATTGTTATCACCCCCACTCCAGATGAGAACTGTTGGACCAGAACTGAAAATACGGTCCTGTGTCTGTCTTTGACAGCTTATAGTAAATTATCTTCAGGCTTCAGGAAAGCTTTATGTTTAAAGCTCTGAAATTTCAGCAGCTGAAATACCCTGAGACTGCCGATAGAATAGATAAAACAGGTATGTAAGCTATGGGAATAGTTGTTAGATTTCAAAGTTCAGAGTATGACAGGTGGTTGCTGAACAATTCCATGAATATTTTGGTCCTACAACTGATCTATTTAGCTGTCCTTAGATGACTTTCAGTGTGTATTAAGTGTGGAAAAAATATCGGCCCCAATCCAGCCAAGCACTAAAGCACCACCATGGGAACAGATTTATATTTGTGTTGTGGGACTACGCAGGTGCTTAACATTTTTTCTGGATTGGGGACTTTATTTTCAGAGCACATTTTTTACTCATGATAATGTAAGTCCCCAATCCAGCAAAATGTTAAGCACCTGCGTAGTCCCAAGATGCACATACAAATCTGTTCAGATGATGGTACTTAAGTGCTTTGCTGGATTGGGGCCGATATTATTAAGTGTGGAAAAAATGCATGCTGAAAGTCACCTAAGGACAGCTGAATGCATCAACTGTAGGACTAAAATGAGACTACTCAAATTGTGGCTGCTGAATCAGGGCCATAATCATCATTGTTAATTGGAATATGTGTGTGCATTAGTATAATGAGAGAGACACTTCCAACGTAGCTTTTTCTGCAGTTCTGTACTTATTGTATCCTTATTCAGGAAAGCTTCGTTATTGAGGAAAATTTTGCACATGGATTAAACTCCTGTGGAAGTCAAACACGTACTTAAATATTTACCTCAGTTAGGGCTGAAAACAATGTGAAATAATTTATCAAGGATTTTTTTTCTCTAGTTCTTCCGTAACAGTGCAGCACTATGTTCTGAATTTTCCATACTAGAAAAATGTTGGGGAAGCTGAAATTTTCCCTCTAGCTAGATGGTTAATGAAATTGAAATCCAGCTCTTCCTGGGGCATTTTTGAGCTGAGTTGTGTGGGGCTGGTTATATGGTCTTGATTCCTGCTCTCTGATATAATGATACTCTCTATAGGCTCAAGAAGGGTCAGCAACACCATTCTGGTTGTTTCTCCAAGTTATTTCATGATGAATAAGCTAGGTAAAAATTTGTGTTGGCTGTGCTGCAAATTGCAATAATAATTATGCAGGCTGATAAATTATAACTTAACCAATATACCTGTGAACAAACTAGTTTGCATTATTGAGTACCTTTAAGTAACCCATTAATTGCTGTACATACATTATTGTATGCACAATAAAATTCCAAGCCTGTAGTTTTTGTGTGTGATGGTTTAATCTGTAGATGTCCCTCTGGTTTAAGTGGGCCAAGTTGTAGAAATAAACATTCATGGAGGTAAATTTTTGTAGGACAGGATCCTTAAATTATACCAACCTTCAGGCAAGGAACTCATCTTTAAAGAGCCTAACAAACTGTTTGAATTGCACAAACCATAATAATACTGTTTTACACAAGGAACACAATTAGCACAGACTAGGAAAATTCTATTGGACCAATCTTCATACATTGTTCTTTGTTTGACCATTATTTATGCGTTGGGAAACTGTTGTATTTTCCTTTATTTTTTTTCACACTGTTTCTTCATAATATGGTGGTATCTTGGGCAACCACCTGTGAGATCTGCCATATATCCTACAGACAGCCACCCTCAGACTTGTTTTGCTGTGCATGTGCCATTCTCACAGTGATTTAATCCTCTTTTCAGGATCCATTAAGGGAATTTCCTGGATCTCAGTCTAACGCTGGAACCCCTGTGCATACAGGCTGTTATCCTGGTGAATACCTCTTTATGGCATAGTTAGGGAATTGACTGGAGAATAACATATTTAATACTATAAGTAAGTAAGCATCACGTTAATGTTAAAGATTTATATTTAAGAAACTGAATCCTGAGAGAAGTCTTCTCTGTTTGCAAGGTACAAATGCAGTGGTAGCATTATTAGCAGAGGTTATTAGAGGAAAATCAGAACAACAATTTTAGCTTCTGGAGAGAAGATGAAGGGATAAAATAGCACCTCATAACAATGAATCAAAGGTAGGACCAATTTGCCAAGGTTCAAGGATAGGATATACTGCAATGAAACTCACAAGACTTAGGTTCGATACCTGGATACTGCTAACTTGCAGTGTTACTTGAGTACATCTCTTTATCTCTGTACTTAATTTTCTTCCCCCAGAATGTATCTGTTTTGTCTATTTAGAATGTAAGATCTTCAAAATAGGGACTCTGTTCTTATTATGTGTTGGTGCAAGTACCTAGCACAACAGGGCCTTGATCTCGGTTAGATTTTGGAAGGACTATTGTAATACAAATACTAATATAAGACGATACTATACTTCAATGTTTTTCTTGTGTCTAATATCCTATTTATACTAATATTCATTGTTTCATTTCTATTTCAAATGCTCCAGTAGACATTATCAGGATAATCAAGTTCAACTAGATGCACTCCATTAGACCAAAGAATGAGAGCCAGTCTATTAATAATTAGTTTTACTCTCTCCATTGAAAGGCTCATCAGTCCTAGAGATAGAATACAGATTGGCCAATTCTAGTTTCTGTGACTCATCCTACCCCAAAAGGAAAATTCCTCAGTCCTGAGCACACTATGAATATCATTTCAAGTTCCCCCCCACACACTTCATGTGATTAAATGACTACAGCTTTTTTTCTTCCATAGTTGTTGTTCAATGATTATTCAGTAATCAGAGAAAAGTAGAAATATTATCAGAGCTGAAGTTACCAGATGCAAATTATTCAGATTATTTTCTGAAGTTTTATGTCAACAGCATTTCCTCCAGCATTAACAGCTATTGTATTTTTAAGCTGCTTAAGAAAAATCCACAAATTGTTCCCTCTTTTTCTAGCAGTACTTTATATTATCAATTATAGGGATTTTTGCAAATGTTCCTGTCTGTTATCTTTATGGAAAAGTCCTATGGAATTTAATAAAGGTTGACATCTTTGCTGTAGATTTTTTTAAGCCCATAGAATTCAACATATAAACTGTATCTTGACTGTTATGGTGTGGCTCAAAAAAACCTGCAGAAAGGACATTATTGTCTTAAATTCATTAAGCCTCATTTTCAAAGGTTGCCCCTACTTTGGACGTCTCAGCTTGCAATGGGCTTTAATATAGCCATTGGATTTGGGATTAGCAAAAGCACACAGAATGGACTTAACTCCGTTATCCTGGGTGTGAATGAGAATTTTACGCTGACTTCAATGGTGAGGTCACCACTAAGCAATTTTGAAAATCCTACCTTATGGAAAAGTTGCCAGCCCAAAATGTCTCCTTCTGGTTGGATGTGGCCCTGCAGCATCTTGCCTCAGCTTGTCACAATTTCTTTTGGTCTACTCTGGCTACGGGAGCATCCTGGTTGTCCCGCCATGCCACTGTGCAAAGACCTGCCCCATCTAAAGCCATAGAGTGCTTTATAAAAGCTTAAAAGAAATATAAATCAAACCTTCAGCTTGGCTGACAGCCACTTCATCATAGTGTGCTTCTGCTGCGCTATACTGCCCCCTGTCTAATCCTGGGCTACTGTGCCTCAGTCAACCCCATGGCCCTGGACCTGGCATACCCTTTTCTCATAGATTTAAGCAGGCTACACCTCTCAGAGTCCCTACCCCCAGTCTGAGTTCAAGCTCACCCCTGGAGTAGGCTCTGCTTCCCAACAGTCTCCCCGGCTGCTCCCCAGAGACGGGGAATGGAACTCCCCTCTCTGCATCTCACCTCGCCAAGTGGTCCTGCCCAGCTTTTTATGGTAGCCAACTTAACGCTCCCTCTGTAGAGCGTCCTCCCTCCCCCCATTAAGCCTGGCCTACCCTCCAGATGAGGGCAGGAAAGTTGACTGGCATTTCAGGCCCATATTTACCCTTTCCTACTCAGTGGGAGGTAAACACCCCATCACACACATTCATTTCAAAATTAAGTGCCTAGAATACAGCATCTAACTCCATTTTGGGGCAACAAAATAATACATGTCTAAGGTTACCCACTCAGCATTTTAGGTACTCCAAATCAGAGGCTGCTTATGAAAATTTAGGCCTATAGTTCTTTAAAATAGTTTCCACAGATCCCTATCAGTTTTATGGTTCAACTTGATAGGACTCTTTCATTCAGGAAAACCAGCAAGCAGTAAGACCCAGTGTACCTATAAAGCTAGCAGTCCTGAATTAATGCTGTAGCTAGTCTCATGTTCTCTCATTCGTGGGCTTCTAAACTGCCCATTTCATTTTTCTTTGTAATACTAAAATCAATTGGCTGTGCCTCTATTTGTTTGCCAGCGACCTGAAATCAAAAGATGTGTTCAGGCTCAGATCTACTGAAGGTGCTGGAGAAATGTTCAGTCTGTCAGGTTTGTTTCTTTGCTGTCTTTGAGAAATACTGTGCACTATTAGGACAAGAATAGATCCACTCTTTGATATGCCTTCTCTTGGAATTTTTCTTGTATGTGAGTAAAAGGTTGCTTCATCACCCCACCAAACAGTGTTTCTGCCTCTCTTTTTTCTAAATAGCATTCCTTGCCATGGACCGACTTGCATAAAGCATTTCACTTGCTCATTTAAACTGGTAAACTTGGAAGCCCTATGGAATGTCCCCCAGGCTGTAGGGGACATGAAGGAGAAAAACAGTTGCACACAGCCTGCATACTGAGGAAACAGATTGCATGAAGGATTAGAGACTGGTGTCACATTGATGGTGGGACTGAGAAAGGCACTAGATCCACACCTACATAGAACCAGTGGCTGAGAGCCCCTTTATAAAGGGTGCAGTGGAAATGGAGCCCACATTTTTGCCAAGTGTGGAATAAAGGTTATCTGTGAGAAGTCTTGCCATCCATCTACCATTGACAGATTGCATCCCTACAGTCAACTCCAATGGATACTCTTACAAAAGACCTGCTTACTTGTAGGATAGACAGAAAGGAGCTGAATGGGCCTTACTATACAAAAGGCCAAGAAAAAAAAAATCACAGCTCCTTCCTGTTAAAAGGGTGATGGAGCTACTAGAATTACTGCTGGGAACTCTCATCACTGCAATAACCCCAACTGCACTCTTCTACTGTAGACTGGGGCTCGAAAGCCAACATCCAGCCACTGGAAATAACCACCAGTAAAACATAACTGTATTTTTCTCTGTTCGCATTGCTAACCCTGCTCAGCAGCTAGAAATCTATAGATGCCAAGGCCAGAAGGGACTACTGTGATCCTCTAGTCTGAACTGATCACACAAGCCATAGAACTTCCCTAAAATAATCCCTAGAGAACATTTTAGCAAAACATCCTATGCTGATTTAAATTGCCACCGATGGAGAATCTGCTATCAAATAAATTTGTAATCTCATTCAAAACATATCACATTGACTCATATTTAGCTTGTGGTCCACTATAACCACTAGATTCCTTTCTGCTGTACTCCTTCCTAGACAGTCGCTTCCCATTCTGAATGTGTGAAACTGATTATTCCATCCTAAGTGGAACACTTTGCATTTTTCCTTATTAAACTTCATCCTCAGACCATTTCTCCAATTTGTCCAGATCATTTTGAATTATGACCCTATCCTCCAAAGCAATTGCAACCCCTCCCAGCTTGGTATCATCTGCAAACTTAATAAGTGTATTCTCTATGCTGATATCTAAATTGTTGATGAAGGTATTGAACAGAAGTGGTTCCAAAACAGACCCCTGCAGAATCCCACTTGTTATGCCTTTCCAGCAGGATTGTGAACCATTAATAACTACTCTCTGGGAATGGTTACCCAGACCCGAAATGGTTATGCACCCACCTTATAGTAGCCCCATCTAAGTTGTATTTTCCTAGTTTATTGATAAGAACATCATGCAAGACATTATCAAATGCCTTACTAAGGTCTAGGTATACCAATCCACCACTTCTCCCTATCCACAAAACTCGTTATCCTATCAAAGAAAGCTATCAAATTGGTTTGACATGATTTGTTCTTTACAAATCCATGCTGGCTGTTCCCTATCACCTTATTATCTTCCAAGTGGTTGCAGATGATTTCCTTAATTACCTGCTCCATTATCTTTCCTGGCACAGAAGTTAAACTGACTGGTCTGTAGTTTCCTGGGTTGTTTTTATTTCCCTTTTTATAGATGGGCACTATATTTGCCCTTTTCCAGTCTTCTGGAATCTCTCCTGTCTTCCATGATTTTCCAAAGATGATAACTAATGGCTCAGATACCTCCTCTATCAGCTCCTTGAGTATTCTAGGATGCATTTAATTAGGGCATTCCTTCATCAGACTTCTCAGTGAAGACCAAAACAAATAACAGAATTTACCATTCCTTCATCACATTTCAAATAACAGAATATACCATTTACATTAGTTTAAAGCTGCAAGTGACCCATGACCCATGCTGGAGAGGAAACAGAATTCCCCTTCTCCCACTAGGATCTCTGACAATCTAAATCAGAAGAAAATTCCTTCCTGACCCCAAATATAGTGATCAGTTAGACC
Organism: Pelodiscus sinensis; assembly: GCF_052426305.1. Lineage (NCBI taxonomy): Eukaryota > Metazoa > Chordata > Testudines > Trionychidae > Pelodiscus > Pelodiscus sinensis. The sequence continues at coordinate 137,826,135 of NC_143054.1, forward strand.
CATCAGGCAGGTAGCTGGGAAAGAATTCTCTGTTATAACTCAGAGCCCTCCCCAGCTACTGCCCTGTGTCTGGCCAATGGGAATTTTTTGCTACTGGCAGTTGTAGATGGGCCACATGCTATTTCAGGCAGTCCCATTGTATCATCCTTGCCATGAGAAATGATCAAGCTCAGTCTTGAGGCCAGTTATGCTCTTTTGCCACCAATGATCCTCTGGAAAGATTGCTACAGAATTTCACTCCTCTGATGGTTAGAAACCTTCACCTAATTTCAACCTTAAACATGATTATGGATAGTTTATTGCCATTTGTTCTTATGTCCACACTGGTACTTAGCTTTAACTCTCCTTCCCTTCCTGATATTGATCCCGCTGATGTATTTATTGAGCTCAATCTTATCTTCCTCCTTTTGACTACGTTAAACAAGCTGAACTCTTGGAGTCTCCTCTCGTAAGGTAGAGTGTCCAATCCTCGAGTCATCCTTGCAGCCCTTCTTTGCACATGTGCGTTTGAATTAATCTTTCTTAGACATGGAAAATGAGAACTACACACAGTATTCCAGATGAGGTCTCACTACTGTCTTGTATAATGGTACTAACACTTCCCTACTGAAAATAACTTGTGGGATGCGTCCTGCATTAGCCTTTTTTCACAGCCACATCATATTGAATTATCATAATAATCTTGTGATCTGCCATTACACCCAGTTGTTTCTCCTCCACTGTGATTTCCAACAAATAAATCCCATTATACCAGAAATTATTTTTGTTACTCCTTAACAAGTATACCTTGCACTTAACACAATTGAAAGTCATCCCATTTCTGTTACTCTAGTTTACAAGGACATTCTAGATCAAGAAACCTAAGTCACACTGAAAGTCTAATTTCACATTGGTAATATTTTCTAAAGCACCTAAGGTCTCACTAACAGCAACTTGGGAGTTTTCTTTTTATATACCTCTGGTACAGGGCTCATCCCAAGCACAGATAAAATATTGATAGCTACAGAGCCTGTTAATATCCTTGCAATATTTTACCCATACTGCATGTCTTATACCCACAGACATGTGTCCTTAAGTCTGTCAGACAAATTTAGGTTTTACTGACATGTATACATTTTTGAAATCACTTATTTTCTCAAATAATAAACTGTCTTTCGTATGGCAAAGATATAAAACAATTTCATACTTAGTTGGATCAAACACCAGACCATGAATTCTAATATAATCTAACCATTATAATGAAAAGTAAAATTTAAAAGTGCAATGATATCAAATTTGAGTTCAAACATGGGTTCTTCTATAACAACTTACATGTGTCCGGAGGACCTCTGAGTTGATATGGGATATATTTTCAAATAGGAATTTTTTTTGGGGGGGGGGGGGATTTTGACAGAATTCAGGTTCTGAGCCTGAATAATTTAAACATTTAATGTTGTTTAGATTCTAGGCATTTCGGGTTCCCACCCTAACCCCATGCTCTACTCTAGTTTCCACTTTGTTCAAAATCCAGTAATGACTCAGAGGAAGGTCACAAACAGTAGCTATGACTATTTTGGCATTTTAACACTGTTGTATCTTAAAATGAGCATTTTCTTGGAAAGTAATAGCTGTATGTGACTAGAATAATAATCCTCTGCCTATCTGATTCTGATCTCTGTAATCACTAGCATAGTATCTTCCCTCATCCTACTTTAAAAGGAAAGTAGTTCAGGTTTACTGCACAATGACACATTAGGCAATTGAAATGTCAAAAGAAAAAAACCCACACAGAGGTGTAATTAGTTTTACAATCAAGTACTGTTCTATGTGTTCTGGCAATTTAGAGTTATCATCAAAACAGGTTTAATTTTATACACGTAAAAGAGGCTCATGTTAGGTAGTCACTGCGAGATACATATTACTTTGAGCTCAGTGGCAATATTTGTTGTGAGAAGATGCTTAAGGTGTAATTAATGAAGTTTGTATACACCCTGACCTTCTGCCCATTAGAAATAAATAAATGTGATCAATACTAACCAGAATTGCCCGAAAAACATTGCATTGGCACCCAAGTAGTTACTCTTACGAGATCGGTGTTTGGATAAAGGGAAAATTTTTGTTAACACTAATGAATATTCTCTGCGGGTTTGGACCTGCCCTTTCATTGTCCTTCATTGTCCTACCGCTGTTTCCTTACTAACCCTTCACTGTCATGGCAAAGATCTTAGAAGTCTCTGGACACCAATTCTAGCATCACATATTTCATTCATGAGTAAGTAAATGGAAGAGAGCATCAGAACGAGGGGTCACCGGAATGTGAGCTTCACGGCCATAGCCATAACCATCTAATTTAGATTTATTAAAATCCAAGAGCATTAACAGGCTACAGCAGGCTCCTCCAACTTAAGGTACTTGTTACTAGTATAAGTAGTCTTCTAGTGCTAGGTCATTTTTAAAACTTTTACCTTCTAGGGAAGTGTTTCTTAAACTGTGTTCTGCGATACAGAGGCAGTTGGAGGTGTGCCACGGGAACAACAGAATTCAAAATGGCCATCCTTAAAGGGGCAAGCGACCTTTTTTTCCCCTCTAACTTTCCCCGACCTTTTTTTTCCTCAATAACTTCCCCCCCGACCTTTTTTTCGCCCCCTCAACAAAACATCCTTGGTGTTCCTCCTAAAAAAAAATTGTTTGGTGTTCCTCGGTCTTAAAAAGTTTACGAAACACTGCTCTAGGGTCTGGGGGGGTGTCTAGACTACACCTCTCTGTTGACACCTCATTTTTTGAGGAATACAGGATCTGTTGAAAAAGGGTTTATTTTTGACAGATCTGAGTCTAGACAGCTGTTTTTTTTTAAACTCCATTTAGAAAAAAAGTGGTGGCCATATTTATGCTATTGAAGCATGGGATATTTAAATCCCAGCTTCATTAGCAATTTTGATGTGCTTGATTTGCATCCCTCTGTAAAGAGAGGGATGCAGTCTAGACGTAGCCTAAAAGTCCTTCCTGGACTGAGACATCACTGGTAGATAAAATTGACTACTGTAATGTTGTCTTCTTGGCTCAATACTAAAATGTATTTTCTTCCATAAGATCATTATGGTTCTGTAGCCATGGGGTGCAGGAGGAGGCAGGATTCAGAATCTCCACCGAGGGAGTCCTAACTCTTGTAGGCTGTCAAGCCAAGATCTCTGGGTGCTCCAGGAATCCCACCATGCAGTGGGTTTGGGTCCAAACTGTTAACACAACAGACTACATTAATTCACAGGCTATTTTTCCATATTGAGTGGGGAGCCAAGCTCCCCTCACACTACGCATCATACCATCATAAAATCTATAAACTCAGAGTAAAGTTATGGTCCTATGAATGTCAATAACAAAACTTCCACACACTTCAACAAAGCCAATATTTCACCCAGTAGGTTCACAAGTTTGAGGATATAGTCTTTCATGATAATGGGATGTATTTGTTAAAATTAATTCACCAGACTATAATATGAAAATCTTTACAGAAGGATGTTGTACCAAGAGAGCTCAGAACTACTTACATGCTATTGGCTGGCCAAGTAGATATCTGTGTTTGCATCTCTTTGTCATTTACTTTCTATACTTCTTGCAGATATGTTTAATGGATGGAAAAATGATAGGATTTCTGTGTGACAAAACAAAAAGCATGAGGCAGGTGCAGCAAATTCAAGGTTGTACAAGCAAGAAGAGAACCACTTACATGGTCTTCCTGTTGGGCTTTTTAAAAATGTTATATTGTTAACACTAATGAATATTGCACCTGCTATTGTTTCCTGTGTACTATTTTCTATTAAAGCAATGTATAATTTTATATTGATCAGGATGCATCCATTTTATTTCACAGCATTTTTTAAGTTGTAACAGAAAGGAGTTTGGTGTCAAATATTTAATGAAAGCAAATAGAGCAACATGAATAGCTAGTCTTCTAATGAATAAATCTGAATAATAAAATCCCCTGTGGAGCATAGAGGCAGATAGGTTAATTCTTTCACTTGAATTTTAATCCTGACTATGAAAAAAAAGATATTGGTATTTAACACTTGATTATCCATGAGTCACAAATAGAAGATTCCACTATTAATATTATATTGCATAATTACATTTGATAGCTTTGGAGTTAATAAAGGTCTGATTTAAGTCAACTAGAAATTATTCATTGACCTCAGTGGATGTTGGATGAATCCCAGAGAAGTTTGAGAATATTATCTCAAATATTTATTCTTGTATAAAGTGGTGTTGTAGCCATGTTGGTCCCAGGAAATTAGAGACACAAGATGGACAAGGTAATATCATTTATTGGACCATCTTCTGTTGGTCAGAGAGACAAGCTCGCCCAGAGCTCTCCTTAGCAACTCAGAGGTCCATCGCACACTTTGATTTAGCTGCGTGGGCCTCCTTTCATTCCTTTTTCATTGATACCCTTTTTTAAACCAACAAACCCCATTAACTTCGGTGGCATTATGTTTGAGTGAAAGGAGAACCAGGCCTGATATATTAAGATCCATTTGTCCTCAGCATAAGAGCACAATACCCTGACTTACTGACATGATTCCTTATCAATCTTAAAAGTTGCATTTGGTCCCATTGATGCGGAATTGCACTGACAAAAGATCAGTGCCAAAGATGACAATGGAGTTAGCCCAAGGACTGTTAATAGAAAACCACACAGGGCACATCTACACAGCTGCGTTATTTCGAAATAACATGGGGAGCATCTGCGTAGCAAGACCGTTATTTCAAAATAATTTTGAAATAACAGTCTTCTTATTATGGTATAATAAACCCTCATTTCATGAGGAACAACATGTATTTTGAAATAGTTATTTCTATAAAGGGTTCATATAGATGGGGCAGCTGTGGTTATTTTGAAATAATTGGCCTCCAGGGCTACTCACAGCTGCCCTTGTGGCCACTGTCAGGGCTGTTCCTCACTCTGGCACTCCAAGTACAGGAGGCAGTTGGCAAAGACTTTAAATAAACTTTGCCACTAGAGGCACTGGTTATAAAAACTTCCCCCAAGAATCATAACACAGATTTTTGGGGAGTCACTGCCACTATCAAGTGATTTTTATCCCTAAAACTGGGGGTGAACACTTGAAACCACCCCCAGGATACCCCAAGATCTTCTGCCACAAGAAAGCTTGAAAAAAGAAAAGAGGAAAAACATGTTGCAGTCTCTAGTAGCTGACCTCTCAGTCTGAAGCATGCAGATACACACAGACAGACAGACCTCCTGTACCTTCCAGGACATGAGAATCAAATCATCACCTTAAAAAAAAGTAATTTTTATTACAAAACAAAAGACATACTTGATAAAGGATATTTGGTTGCTAGATATTACAGAGCAACTAAGGAAAACGAATAAAAAAACAGAGAAAATCTCTGGGAAAAATGCTTAGCTGGTAAATGGGGCAGCATGTTTCCTGGGTTGACCACCCTTCTCACTTTTCTTCACAGCTAGGCCAGCTGTGAGTGAGGCAAATCCACTACCTCCCACGCCATCCTCCCAACCCCATGAGACCCACAGGTGCTGGCAATTCCAGGAAGACCTCAAGAGGGAACACATTGCCTGAGTACATGCCCTACAGATGTCTCTGGAGCAGCAGGAGCAGAAGCTGACCAAGAGCTGCACCACACCACCTGGCAGGAGCTGTCGCAGCAGGCCCAGATCATGTGCATGGCGTACACCACTGCCATTGATGGTATGGTAGCCACCATTGAGTGGTCCAGCAGCCGCCCTCCTGCTCCTGTTCCCACCTCTCTGACACCCCTGTAGACACTGAGAACCCCACACATGAGGTAGTGGGATCACCCGAGTTAGGTGCCAGTCCCAGCCCCATACTTGGCCCCTCCTTCTACTTTCATCTATCTCCTTCCCCCTCCAAGGTTCTTTCCCCAGTCCATCCCCAATTATGTTTACCCCAAAATTAAAAAAAAAATGGAAGTGTGATTTTAATTTGTCTGCAGGAGAGAAGAAAGGGAGGGGAAAGTGCAAATGGAGGGCAGGGGATGGGAGGGGTGAAGGGAGGAAAGGCACAGAGGGGCAATACAGAGGCCCCTTGTGGGGAGGCCCATGGGCGAATGTCACAGGTGCCTTTGTCTGAAACTCTCCGTCAAGGCCTCCAAGATGCGCACAGCCCCCTGATGGGCCTGCCAGATGGCAGCCGTGCACAGCTGCTCAAAGGCCTTTGTGAGCCGCTCGGCCTCTGCCCCCGACCCTGGCAGGAACGTCTCCCCCTTGTCCTTACAAAGGTTGTGCAGGACACAGTAGGCTGCCAGCACCTGGGGGATGTTCCATTCACTGAGGTCCAGGCAGGTGAGGAAACAGCAGAACCTCCTCTTCAAATGCCAGAAGGTGCTCTCCACCATGATACAGGCCCTGCTCAGCCTGCCTGTTGAAGCATTACTTTTTGGGGTCCAGTTGTCCTGTGTACGGCTTGATTAACCAGAGGAGAAAAGGATAGGCTGCATCCCCGACAATACACATTGTCCTGCCCATGTCTCTGACCTTGATGGTGCAGTAGGGGAAAAAAGTTCTTGCATTCATCTTCTGGAACACACAGGAGTTGCAAAATATGTGGGTCCCGTGTGCCTCCCCCGACCACCTGACACTGATGTTGGTAAACTGGCCTCAGTGGCCCATGAGGACCTTCAGGACTAATGAAAAGTACCCCTTCCGGTTGATATAATCAGAGGCCCAGTGGCTGGGGACCCAGATGGGGATGTGGGTGCCATTAATGCCCCCCCCCTCACAGTTGGGGAAGTCCATGGTGGCAAAGAAGGCCATGATGGGGTCCAGGATGATGACCATGCACAGCAGAATGGTGTTGATAGCCCTCACCACCTGTAGAAATAACAGGGTTGCCAGAGCCCTTGGGAATTTCCTGAGCCCAAGCCCCTTCCCATAGCAGGAGCAACCCCCAAGTTCCTTATCCCTGACAGGGCTTTGTGAAGGCAGGACTGCAAACCTCCAGGAAGGGAGAGTCCATACCCACTTCCCTAGGAAACCCGATTCCAGCAGTTCACCACCTTCCTTGCACAATCATAAGAGTGTCAACTCTGCATGAGTATGGCCCTGACAGTTGATCTTCCCACACCAACCAGGTTCCCAACAAAGTGGTAGCTGTCTGGCATGGTGAGTTTCCAAAGTGTGATAGTGACACGCTTCTGGAGGGGGATGATGGGTCACAGCTGAGTGTCCCATCGCCTGAGGGCAGAGGTGAGCTACTCACACAGCTCCAGGAAGGTGTCCTTCTTCATGTGGAAGTTCTGGAGCCACTGCTAATTGTCCCATTGCTCCATAACAATCTGGTCCCACCTGTTGAAACTGGTGTCTCCTCGCCAGAAGTGGTGATACATGGTGTGCAAGGGAGGACAGAAGGGGCTGTACTGTATGAGCAGCATGTGGAGAGAGGTAAGGAGGTGCCCCACAGTGAGCAACGGATCCTGGTCCTGCAATGCCACATGGGCAGCCTGCAGTAACTGAACCAGGAGTGCCGCACGAGGTCTAGGAGCTGGAAAATGCTTTGCAGTAGGTCCAGCTCCTTGGCTGGAGTGCTGTGGTATCTGCAAGAGCAACCAGAGCATGCAGTGAGAGGAGTTTGCTATCCCTCCAGGAATTAGGCAAAGGTGAAGAGCCTGAGACAGGACTGTAGATGGTAGCTCCTTTAATCACAAGCCTCAGATAGCCTCAGGCAGCAGCTACAGGAAGTGACTGTGTTCTGATACCCTGCCTGGAGTACTCTTAGAAGCCTTAAATGCAGTTCAGCCTCCTATCAGCGTGGATGCATTATTTCAATATAGAGCTGTACTAGTTCAATGGGTGTTTGTAGTGTGGATGTACTATTTTGAACTAGCTATACTGGGTGTTATTATTGCAAAATAGCTTATTTCTAAATAAGCATGTAGTATAGACGTACCCATAGGAAATATCTAATCTCAGACACCCAAGCCTCGGTCATGCAGTTCATCTGTCAGAAACTCAGAGTATTGTCAGTTTATGTTAAACAGGATTCAGTGTTCTGAAGGCAAAAATAATCTTAACATTTTCCTGCTGGAACATAAGTAGTTTTTATTTCTCTGGGAACAGGAAACTGAAACAACAATTAGACAAACATCAGATTGGGCAAGGGGTTAAACAGACTTGCTTATAAGGCAAGAGTTAGAGATACATTTATATGAAGAGAAGTGATTTTTTGCTAAAGGACTGCTTTCAAAAAAAGCACCATCAAATAAACAATGGCAGCTTTTAAATAAAGAAGCAGATTGATGACAACTCTGGAAAATCTCAAGACTGAAAAAGGATCTACTGACATTTTACATGGAAAAAAAAATCCCTGACAAGGAGTGAAAACATCCACTCATTATAGAACAATGAGTGAGGCCTTGCCCAGACCCTAACTGAAAAAGACAACAAAGGAATTAAACAGGTTGATCACTGTTGTTAATCTTCTGTTGTATGCAGCATGGTTGCTATGCTGGTCCCAAGATATTAAAGAGAAAAGGTGCAGAAGGTAATATGTTCTGGTAGGCCAACTTCTGTTCATGAGAGACACAAGCTTTTGATCTCCCATGGAGCCTTCTTCAGGTCTGTGTAGAAGATGGAACATATTATTTACCATACCTTATTAACACACATTCACTTTTCCTTGTTTTAAGTTTTACTGGTTCATGATTACAGACCCAGGAAATGCAACAGATCTGTGGAGGAACTAGGGTTCTCAATTTTCTCAACTAGATACCATTGCTGTGAATGGCGCCCAGTTCATCTGGTCAGGAAAGTTGACAATCCTAGGAGCAACTAATTTAGCAAAGGAAGTAAGCCAGCTGGGAGGCATCACATTTTGAGGGCAAAGCAGATGTGTGCTGAAAGTACATGAGATCAAGCTGGGGAGAGTAGTGGGGAGAGGAGGGAAGAGACTGAGCAAGCACTACACAACTAGAAAGTGCATCTGAAGGAGTGCAAGAAAGAGCAGAAGGAAATCCATTTGTCAGAGGAAGAGGTAATCGTGTTCTGCCTACTTATGGAAAAGGGGCTAGGCAAGATTTATGCTGAGGTTCAGCTGATTCTGGAAAGGTGGAACCCAAAGATGGAGACAGAGCTTTGAGAGGTGGAACTCAGACACAGCTACACTTGGAGCTGGTAATAGATGTAGCTCACCAATGGCAGGGAGTTTCTGACCTGGACAGGCAGAAGTGAGAACATTTGCTAGAAGAAGAGAACACCTGTTTTGCCTTGTCTACAGAGGGGCAGAATCACCATGAAGGCAATTGCCTGAGAACGGGATGAAAATGTTATGCCCCTGACCTCAGATTGGGAGAAGACAGAGGGGAAAACAAGATTCAAGCTCAAGTTGACTAAGCCAAAATATAGTAGAAGACTGCACAAGAGGAAATAGGGGTTTACTTAACTGGGTCAGGAAGAAAACCAACCAGGAGTACATCTTAAGGAAGGTGTATGGAACTGTGCTGGCAATCACCTCCAAAATATTCAAAGAGTGAAGAATTCTCGTGTAACAAGAGAATATTTCAATAACAGTAGTAGGGAAGCTGACAAAATTGCCAGGCCCATAGACAAAGTGGTGGTGGTGGTGGGGTGGGGAATGGCTCCATACTCCCAGAAATGGTAGAGCTGACTTGGGGGCAGTCATGTGAACACATAGGCAGCGTTATTTTGGAATGACTTATGTTATTACAAAACAACATAGTGTGCGTCCAAGCTACAAGCCTTTATGTTGAAATAATGTTGAGCTGGAGGACTTCTTACTCTGACACATGGCAACCCTCATTTCACAAGGAGTAAGGGAAGTCAGAGGACGAGTGCTCTTCCTTTAACTTCCTGCTGTGTACACAGTGCATAAAGCCGAGTTAAGCTATTTCAACTTAAGCTATGCAATTGACGTAGCTGAAGTTGTATAGTTTAATTCAGCTTTTGCCCTGCTGTGTAGACGTGCCCACAGTGTCCCTGAATTCCTCTCCCTCCTGGCTGGTATGGTGAGGGAACAGAGGAGTGAGTGACTGACTCTGTGTGATGTCTTCTTGCTCCCTGACATTGACTGAAGGGGAGCAGCAAGTAATGAGCAGCAGCAGTAGGTATGGGGGGGGGGATCAGCCCCCTCAGCCCTCCCTTAAGGGCATACACTGCCAGCCCTGATTCCTGCAATCCTCCTCACTCCCCAGCCCTGACTCCTGAACCACCCCCAGCCTCCTACCTTAAGCTCCTCCTCACATTCCCAGCCCTGTAACTGATGCACCCTACTGATCCCATCCCTGTGACTGATCCCACCCCCAGCCATCCCACATACATCTCAACCTCCTGCCTTGAGCCCTCACCTGGAGAGGGGGAGGCGCAATACAACAGTGCCTGTAAGAAATTTAAATTACTTTCACCTGGATTGTAAGTCATTGTTTCAGGGCACAAGCCAATAGTTAATTAATATGTTTAAGAAGACACTTTCCTTAAGGTCAGGTTATACCACATTTGCCAGGTATGGGGCTTTGTGTGTCCAAAACATTTGGTACTGGCTACTGGATTGGATGACCCAGTAGCCTGATAGTTGGTCATTTCATGTGTTCTTAAAATCCATTTTGGTACTCTAAAAACTATTTCTATATGGCAGAATAAATGAAACAATTAAAGAATGTACTGATAGTGATTACAGATTGCCTGCAGAAATAGATAGATTTATCTTGTTCTTTCATCAAGTTAGCTAATTTAAGAAAAAATTCAAAGAGAAAGTACAACCAAGACTTCTTCTCTCCCAGCTTTTCAAGATGATATGAGAGATTTCCATCAAATCCACTTAGTACCAAATCACAATAAAAGGGGAAATCAGATTAAAAAAATAGAATGTTCAATTCTGAAAAGATGCAGTGGATAACAATTGAAGAGAAGATTTATATTCACACTGAAAGAAAAAATATTTATTTAAAGAATGCCTTTGCCACATAGAGGAGATTAGAAAGGTGCCTGATATACTGCATACACTAAAAGAACAAATGCAGCTGCTAGTATGGGCCTGACATTCTGATCACTGTGAATGCTCTGATAATTACCCTTCAGAAAGCAAAGAAAATCTTGATGTAATTTATATTGCTGAAGGAAATTTCTGGCTCATTCCATAACAGTGTACAAGCTACCAGGCTTGCATATAGAATGAAATGCAAAGATAATGAAAATCCCAAGAGATTAGTTTCTGAGACTTAAGATCTTCTTTTCCGTCACAATGGCTACAGTTAATACAAATGGAAAAACAACATAAAGATTGGTTCTTATTCATGCACTGACAAAAAACTTGAATTGATTTTGGGAATGAAGTTCAAAAAGATCCAAACATAGGCCGATTAATAAAGCAAGGATAACTTTTGTCTGCAAATACACAATACAGACAGTCCCCAAGTTACGAACGGGGCTTTTCTCGCCCCAGAGTACTGGAGCGGCGGGACGCCCAGATGCGCTGCAGTCCCGCCGCCCCCGTCCTCCGGGGCGAGAAAAGCTGCTCCACATCTCCCTGGTCTGCTGGGGGGGAAACCCCCCCAGCAGACCAGGGAGACATGGAGCAAAGCCACGGAGCACGCCCACAGTGGGATAGCCCAGGCGCGCCTGGGCTGTCCTGCTGCGGGCGTGCTCCAAGGCTTTGCTCCCCATCTCCCTGCAAACCAGGGAGACTGGGAGCAAAGCCGTGGAGCACGCCCACAGCGGGACAGCTCGGGTGCGCCAGGGCTGTCCCGCTGCGGGCGTGCTCCAAGGCTTTGCTCCCCGTCTCCCTGGTCTGCTGGGGGGGGGGGTGCAGCTAGTGTCCCCCCTCCCTCCGCAGCAGACCAGGCATTTCTTGTCTACGCCTGGGGTAGAGCAGCTGGGGTGCTGCCGGGTTGGTCCCGCAGCACCGCTCCTCAGTGCTAATGTACCAACCCGGCAGCACCCCAGCTGCTCTGCCCCAGGCATCCTGATTCAGCCGCTGCTGGTCAGTTTCAGCAGTGGCTGAATCAGGACGCCTGGGGCAGAACAGCTGGGGTGCTGCTGGGGTGCTCCAGTAGTGCTGAGGAGCAGCGCTACTGGAGCAACCCAGCAGCACCCCAGCTGCTCTGCCCCAGGCGTCCCCAAGTCAGCCACTCCTGAAACTGACCAGGGGCTGACTACAGGAAGCCCGAGGCAGAGTTGCTCTGCCCCGGGCTTCCTGGAATCAGCCAGTGATCAGTTTCAGCATCAGCTGACTTGGGGACGCCTGGGTTTCTTAAGTTGAATCTGTATGTAAGTCAGAACTGGCGTCCAGATTCAGCTGCTGTTGAAACTGATCAGTTTCAGCAGTGGCTGACGCCAGTTCTGACTTACATACAGTGTCAACTTAAGAACAAACCTACAGTCCCTATCTTGTACGTAACCCGGGGACTGACTGTACATTTAAAGAAAAAAAGATTATAAGAAGTGGGGGGGAAATGTGCCCGTATGTGAAACAAAGTGGAGTTATTTTAGAACTACCCTATAGAACCTTCAGCTAGCAAGAAATACATTCTGAGCCTTATATTCAGCTCAGGCTTGCAGAATAATCTTTTAAGGTATATAAAAAGGAAGCACAAGGAGTTATGAAGTAACAAAAACTTTAGCTAGGTAAAGAAACTCCTAAGGTTTCAAGATAAATTCATAACAATGACAGTTTGAAAAATAATAAAAACTGAGGGAAAAAAGTGGAAGAAATAAAAACAGGAAAAAAGTTCATAGCTTCAGTAAATGAGTTTGCAAGATTAGCACTAACGGATTGAAATTAAGCAACATGATTAATGTAGATGGTAGAATTTATATCCTCAGAAGATTTTGGCAAAAAAAGTCATTTTTATCTAAGTTTTTCCACAGATTTTTTTAAATTTTCAGCCAAAATTTAGAAACTAAGAAAACTGGGCTAACTGAAATATTTCGATTAAATGCTATTGCTGCACTTCATGACAGTTGTGTCATTCAAAAGACTCATGAGCCCATCCTTCTTTCTAGGCCAGGCTCCCTGATCAGACTACATCTTGTATATCTACATCTACAAAGGGAGTGGAAGGGTCTTCAGACCTTTTTATATTCAAACCACTTGTAAGGTGCCGTAGTCACCTGACCTTGGTCACCCAGTTTCTAAAGTCTCACCTATTGTTCTTATCCAGATCTGCCACATGTCTTATTCCTAACATGACAAATAGAATTATTCTGGATTTATATTCTTTTAATGGAGATAAAAACTGGCTGGTAATACACAAAACACTATTTTCCTATTTCAAGTGCCTGAGTTTTCTAAGTCATGCTATATTATCGTATACCAGTGGTCCCCAACCTTTGGAGGTTGCCGGGAGCCAGGGGGCATGGCCGTTCGCCCGCTAGGTGCCCCCCCTTATCAGTGCACCCAGGGGCGGGGCCACCTCCAAGAGCCGCGCGCCCGGGGCCGGCGCCCCCCCAAGCGCCGCACGCCCGGGGCCGGCGCCTCCTCCAAGCGCCGCACGCCAAGAGCGCGGGCGGCTAATTCACGGCGCTCCCGGGGCCGGTGCTCACTGTGTGGCATGCGCCCAGGGCCGGCTCCGGCACCATGTGTGCGCCACGTGCCCAGGCCAGCCCCGAGCACTTGGCAAGCGCACACGAATGGCCCCGCGGGCACCATGGCACCGTGTTGGGGACCACTGTCGTATGCCCTAGTGATACAAGGTACTTAAACACAGATGAACTTTAAGCATGTGAATAGTTTTTGTTGAGTTCAATGTACATTCTATATGCTTCAGTACCTTGCTCAATTACTCATTCAGCAACTTTTATTTAGGTTATTTTTACATAGTAAGCTAGAAATAGTTATGCCAGATCAGTCTAGTAATCTCTGTCAGAAGATTGTATCAGATGTTTCAGAGATAGGTATAAGAAACCCAACAGTTGATATTCATGGAATATCTATATGGAAAAGTTTTTCTTAACCTCTGCTTGTTAGTCATTGCCTTATGCTCTGAACCATGAAGATTTCTATTCCTTCTTTTAAAATGTCTATATAATATAACAGTGGCAGCTCTCTTAGTCATATAAATATCTATTCTAACTCTTACAAAGTGCTCAGACAATGATATTTTGTAGCATCGAGTTCTGCAGGCTGATTATATATTGTGTGAAAAGAGTACTTCCTTTTAATAAGTTTCAAATGTGATGCCTTTAAATAACATTGAAAGTGCCACTGTTTTGATATTATGGGAAAAGATAAATAAAAGCCCCAAACATATCTAATCTATCCCATTCACAGTGTGTCCCTGTTATTCATCTCATTTCTAAACTAGACAGATCAATTTTGTTCAGTCACTCATATAGAAACATCCCTGCCTCTGATTATTTTCTTCTCCCGATCTCAATGCCCTTTCTATTTTGACTATGTTATTTTTTTGTCTGGAACTGAACACAGCATTTTAGCTGTATCTACCATCAAATTGTGTGATGGCATTGTTACATTTTCAGTAATATTTTCTGTCCTGTCTCACCCATTTATGGTTCCCCTTTGCTCACTTATTTTAGACCATCATGATATCCATTTGCATAGCCTTGTTGAAGCTCTCTAGATTCATTAGTCTCCTCTAGTGACTTAACTAAATTGTTTGTGTGGGGTGGTCTTTTAATCATTGTATAATAGAGTCTGTGGGAGCCCTGTCTATATGATCCAATGAGCTTTTTGAAGTGTGTGTCTTATGTTGTATCTAATGAGTTAATCATGCCTCAGGCATGACTAAAGCTGCAACACCTGTTTGGTAATTATTGTAATTACTTTTTAAAAGCCAATAACATTATATGACAAAGAATTAATGAGTACAATTCATTCTTAGCCCATTGTCTTCAGTGTAATTTCACCTACTTACACTGGAGTTGAATTTGATCCTCTATATTCATCATTATTTTCTGTATTTAGGGAACTATACAAATGCTCTTCTGTTACTAACGTAAGGCTAATTTAAGAAAATATGCCTATTGTGTAGCTACAGAAAGTCTAACAAACTATACAGATTTTCAGTTTCATGCTTCAAAAGCAATGAGTTCAAATGCTGCTAAGGTCATTTCATTCATTGTAAAACTAGCTACTTTTTATATTCACAAATATAAAGATCTGATCCAAAAGAAGATCTCAAATGTAAAAAGAATGGGAAGACCTAAAAGACACTAGTTCTTAATAAATATATTACACATTTCCAAATCTTCATGAGTTTTCCCCCATTTTTCCCTTTAAACCTAATTTTATATAATTTTCTTCCCAATTACTGGGTGTGATCATGCAAATTCAAAATGTGCTGCCACATTTTAAACTAGAAGGACGGAGCATTTAAATGAAATGTAATAGGTTGAAAACAAAACCTGTATTTAATGGATGATACCGCTTGAAGCGGGTAATTGAAATTATCTGCAGATGGCTTGTTTTCTTTCATGATTCTCTGAGCACTCACCATTGAGGTAAATGTCAGCCACATTATCGGTACAATGCATTCACTCTATCACTAGACAACACCTCCAGTCTGCCTCCATAATATGATCTGCACAACTATTGTGTTCTTGCAAAGGAAATTAACTACCCTTCTAACATTTATTCTCTTTCAGTATACACCGTAGATTCAATCAACTAAACAAAGAAAACTTGGTCTCCTACAATAAAACCTCTGCAAGGTAATTCTTTGCCATGCTTTTCAGTCTCCTAATGTAACAGTCATGGTCCCACATCAAGGTCCCTGGCACCTATGTTGACTCATTGAACAACTTATGTTTTGCTCTTTTTACCATGGGTACACGAGGCTAGCATTGATACTTTTTGCATCTGACCACAATGTGAGTAATTCAGGATTAATCATTTAAATCCTAAATTCTCCCTCTAGCAAATGGGCAACGTTTTTGTTTATTTTTAAACAATAATTGAAAAAAAAGAAAGTGTGAGATCCAATTTGTGGCTTCTAGTATTAAGATTCAAGTCTGCACTATATGGTCTTATGTCAATGAAAGGCACTTTTCAGGTCCCTCACAAAGAATATAGTAACAGGGATACAGTCTCATCTCATTGCTCTGCTGCTAATGAAGGGAGTTCACTGAGGCTATGTCTACACGGCAGAGTTTTTTTTCAGAAAAAGATATGCAAATTGCAAATCGCAATTTGTGTATCTTTTTCCGCTTTTTTTCCCCCAAAAAGGCTTTTCTGACATTTGGCCCATCTACATGGGGCCAAATGTCAGAAAAATCTCCTCTTTCAGAACATCCTTTATTCTTCATAAAATAAGGAATAAAGGGATGCTGAAAGAACGTGTTTGCTTTTTCAGAAACTGAAGCATTCCTTGGCCGCTGTAGAGCTAAAAACTCTGCAGTGTAGACAGATCCTGAGAATTTTAAAGAATTAAAGAAGCACAAGGTCATATCCTGAGGTTCTTTCTGTCTACTCAGGCAAACTGCCATTGAAGACAAAGAGAATTCTCATAGACTGAGTAAAAATATAGAGCAAGGACCTCAGGATATAACCCATTATACATTTTTCAAAAGTGACTCAGCCATACTGGGCTAGAGCCAGAAGGAGGATTTAAGATCAGCCCTGCTATCCTGCTGTCCAGTGGAATCGTTTGCCATGAGTTAGGAGCCCAGGCTCCCTATAAAATCTATGAGAATAATTAGGCACCTCACTGTGGGATTCACAGAAGCCTGAGGGGTAGCTGCCTGAGATATCCAACAGGAAATGCTAAGGTAAGGTGGTCTAAGCCCTCAAAGAGAGTAAGGTTCCTAACTCTGGTGTGGCAGTCCTACAATGTAATTTTTCTGGAAACCCCTTCCCAGAAAAATTTTATGGTTTTGCTCTTTCTTCCCAGTCAATGGCTATCAGCCGCTTTTCCGGAGAAACTTGCCAGCTGTCTAAACTGTCCACTTGAATTTCTGCAAAAGCACTGACTTCCTACTGTAAGAAATCAGTGCTTTTTGCGGAACTACTATGCTGCTCCCGTTGGGGCAAAAGTCCCTTTTGCGCAAAAGTTTTGTGTAAAAGGGCCAGTGTAGACAGCTGAGATTTGTTTTGTGCAAAAAAGCCCCAATTGCGAAAATGGTGATCGGGGCTTTTTTGCGCAAAAGCGCATCTAGATTGGCCATGGATGCTTTTCCGCAAAAAGTGCTTTTGCGGAAAAGCATCCGTGCCAATCTAGACGTTCTTTTCCAAAAATGCTTTTAACGGAAAACTTTTCCATTAAAAGCATTTCCGGAAAATCATGCCAGTCTAGATGCAACCAATATGATTTTTTTCCTCAAATGTGCTCAATTTTACCAGCTGCTCTTCTTATGGGTTAAGTCTTTTTGAAGAGTTCCTAAATCATACTGTCACTTTTAAAACTTCACCCTGAAAGCTAACATTGTACTGAACACCGAAGAAACAAAAGCTTTCCGTCCTTCAAGATCCTTATTAATATACAGGCTGGATCCTATACACAGTTATTTCCAGGCATAATATTTACCTCTTCAGTAGAAACAATCCAGTTAGCAAACATCATGACTGTTAGTGTGCTTGCAGATTGGGCTTCAAGTAAAGATCTTGCATTCTATAGGTCTGATCCTGCTGTCATAAATGCCATTGAATTCAATGGTGGAAAATTATGTCCTAAGCAGACATTTTATCACATCACTAGCCAGTAAAAATTGCTAATCTCTGGGCTGGGCAATACCAACTGTACCAGATCGACCACCCTTGGCAAAGCAATATCACACAACAGATTAGAAAACTATAGGGCAACCCATCCTCACTGCACCCATTTGGGGGCAGGGACTGTTGAACAGGCACTGAGCAGATTCATAACTTAGTCAAATCTTCTGCAGCATGCTGCAAAGCTGCTGCAAACCAATTCCATTGAGGCTACATCTGACCGGCTGTTGTAGCCCAGCTGACATGGGCCCTACAGAGGTCAAGGAGAACTTACGCAGTCGCAGATTCCCAGTTCTGTCCACAACCTGCCTGCACACCTGAAATAACCACCTGACTTCTCCAGAGAAATGCCAGTGAGCAGCAAATCCTCAAAACAAGCAACTGACAGAGAAAATATGACTTCCCCGCACTTAAGACACTGCTGGTAATGAACAGGCGCTATGACTAAAACACAGATTAAAAGCAGCATACTGAGAAGACACTTGGCTCTAATAGAGGCTTGCTAGAAATCTTTGGCACTATACTGGTTCAATTAATTTAAGAGACAGAAGTTTAACCATTGTTAAAAAGCACCTATTGATCTGTTCCTCTTCTCTTCTACTTAGTTTTCGAAAAGGTGATAATTGAGCTTTGTCACAATTACTGATTGTGCTTGTTGTTTTGCCTGGTAAGTCTCCAGAATTGTGACAATGTGGCATGGAACTTACACTAAATGGCCTTTTAGTCCTTGTAGACATGGGATAATGTCAACCATATTAGCATATTTGATTATCTTTCATCACGGGGTGAACAGCAAACAACTTGTGTTTAATACATTTTGTTATCTAAAACAGGCAAAAAACAGATGATGTCATCCCAGGTCTAATCAACAGACTGGTGTGTGCTTTAATCTTACTGTAGTTCTTATGACTATTTCTGTAGGCTGGATATGGCTGACCTCAGTCCCTCTGGGTGTCCTATCTTCTCCCCCTTCTTTGGGGATCCTTCATGACAAAGGAGGGACGGAGCACGGATCCTGGCCCGCCCACTGCATTGAGTTCTGACCTAGAGCCCTAAAGAGAGGTTGCCATGTCTAGACCACTAGATGATCCTGTCTAAGTTGCATTCCTCACCAGGTCACTTCCTATTGTATCCCCTTCCCCTGGTTCCTCTGTTTGGGACATGGTCACAGTCTCAGCAGTATGAGCAAACTCTGCCAAAGGAACAACGTCCCCTTCTTCAGGGCCTCTCTAGGGTTCCCAATTCTAAAAGGCAGTGGAGGGGAGCAAGAAATATAGATCACTGCATCCAGAGTGACTTTATCAGTGCTAGAATCATCCTTCCCCTAGCTCCAGGCATCAGCCTCACTTCTGGATGAAGCCAGTGATGCCTTCCCCCAGCCCTTTGTCCATGGATTACTTTTATACTACCCCTCCACTTGGAGCTGCAGCTAAAGAGGGGCAAAGCCTCTCTGGCCCAGTATGGCCCCATG
The DNA here is from genome assembly GCF_052426305.1 of Pelodiscus sinensis. Classification (NCBI taxonomy): domain Eukaryota; kingdom Metazoa; phylum Chordata; order Testudines; family Trionychidae; genus Pelodiscus; species Pelodiscus sinensis. The sequence goes on from NC_143054.1 coordinate 137,845,257, forward strand.
CCTTGGTCTGATTTAGTGGGGGGAATATATAAACGCTATCACAGTCACCCATTAAAAAAAAAGGGACCAAAAAAATAAAAAGTCTTTCACCTGCTCATTTACGGATACTCTGTTTCATGTCTTCAAACCGATTTTTAATCATTTTGTACCTCTGCTCTATAGAGCACACTAACTCATTCTGCAGATCATGTTTTTCATATGTTCCAATGCCGTAAACTTTCTTGAAATTCAGATAAATGATGTCAGCTGTTTCAACTTTGTCTTCCAATTTAGCAAAGTGCTCAAAGGGAATTTGTCATCCATGATTTTCCCTTCATGAATCTATGCTGACTACCCTTTATCAAATTATATGTTCTAAATGTTACTTTATCGTGTATCACTGCTGTAGTCAGGACAGTTTGCTTTTTATAGTACTGAGTGGATAACGATGTGCCGCTGGTATCCACATAAATACTTTAGACACTTCCATGTATTTCTGCCTTCCAGCCTACATTTTTTTAAAACATATTCCTTTGTTAGCAATGCAGTTTTCTTTCCAGCTTCTTTTATTAACAGACAGAAGTCATTGAGGTTCTAAAGCTACTCTTAATTATTAAATCTATTATTATTTTCCCTCTGGAATCCTTTATGAGTCTCACTCACTATTTGACCAGCTATTTTTTTTTATTTTTAAAAATAAACTTTTTTTCATCTTTCTATTTCTTTGCAACTTTGCATTATATTTTCTCCATATCTCGAGTTTTTTTAAACAATTTTGTCGGTCAGTTCACAAACATGCACTTAGAGCAGGTCAAATTTTTTTGATGGAACAATTTTCTGTCTGAAAAAAGCTGATTCAATGATTAAAACATATTGTGGGAAAGTGTAGATATAATCAACATTTTCAACGGAAAAATTAACAAAATACATCATTTAAGTATCTATATTGTAATAGGTTATTATATATAGCAGAAGTCAAAACAAAAACTTGTGACTTACCAAAATGTTTTCATAAGGTCTTAACTTATTTTGGAATATTTTATTTCTTGGAAATAATTAGAGATTTTTCTCCCTCCATAGTGATTTGGGTCAAAATAACATTTTGAAGACTTAGCATTTACTTCAGGTTGAATCTGTCTAGTCTGGCACACTTGGGACCTGGCCTGTGCCGAACCAGAGAATTTGACATACCCCAGGAGGTCAATATTGTCTAGCAGCATTACCAACACTTCCACTACTTACTGGGCTCTTAGAATACATTTATGGGTAAATTAGAGCTAAATAAAACAGGCTAACTCAGCTACCCCCTGAAGCTCCGGCACAGAACACTGAGAACCAGGACTGGTGGAAGTAAACAGACTTTATAGGACTTCAGGAATCTTAGCCACACCCATGATAAGTGGACATCCAGCTAACTAAAATTATGCTGGACCTCCGCTGTTGCTGGACCACAGAGTGCCAGACTAGAGAGGTTCAACCTGTACAGGAAGAAAAATCCAACTTTCATCCAATATTGCATATAATAAATTAGATGGACATGGAGGATAATATTGTCATCAACAAAAATGAAGATAAGTATTTGGTATCGGTTTATGCAAAATAATATATAGAGATATCTGTTACAACATGACAAGAATTTTCACATTTATTTCATGCAATACAGGTTGAACCTCTGGTCCAGAAACATCCATTGCCCAGAATGATTTTAATTACTGGATGTCCACTTACCATGCATGTGGCCAATTTACCTGCTGTCCCATAAAGACTGTTTATAGCAACCAGTCCTAGCTCTCAGTGTTCCGTGCTGTTGTTTAGCTCTATTTTACCTGTAAATGTCTTCTCACAGCCCAGTAAACAGTTGAAGTTCTGGTAATGCTGCTATACAATATTGACATCCTGTGATTCAGAAAATTCTCTTCTTCAGAATGGGTCAGGCCCTGAGGGTGCCAGACTACAGAAGTTCAACCTGTATTATTAGCTACTGACAAACATACAGTGGAAGGTAATTAAATTATGCAGATTATTTATTTTGAGGTAAGTGTGTTGGTAGCATTTATACATCTAAGTTGTCATGGGATAAGAGGAAAGATCATTTCATGGATTAAGAACTGGTTAAAAGACAGGAAATAAAGGGTAGGAATAAATGGTAACTTTTCAGAATGGAGAAGGGTAACTAGTGGTGTTCCCCAAGGGTCAGTCCTAGGACCAATCCTATTCAACTTATTCATCAATGATCTGGAAAAAGGGGTAAACAGTGAGGTGGCAAAGTTTGCAGATGACACTAAACTGTTCAAGGTAGTTAAGACCAAAGTAAACTGTTAAGAACTTCAAAAAGATCTCACCAAACTAAGTGATTAGGCAACAAAATCGCAAATGAAATATTGTGGATAAATGTAAAGTAATGCACATTGGAAAAAAATAACCCCAACTATACATACAATATGATGGGGGCTAATTTAGCTACAACTAATCAAGAAAGAGATCTTGGAGTCATCGTGGATAGTTCTCTGAAGACGTCCACTCAGTGTGCATTGGCAGTCAAAAAAGCAAACAGGATGTTAGGAATCATTCAAAAAGGGATAGAGAATAAGACAGAGAACATCTTATTGCCCTTATATATAATTTATCTGACCACATTTGTGTGTACAGATGTGGTCTCCTCATCTCAAAAAGGATATACTGGCATTAGAAAAGGTTCAGAGAAGGGCAACTAAAGTGATTAAGGGTTTGGAACAGGTCTCATATGAGGAGAGATTAAAGAAACTAGGACTTTTCAGCTTGGAAAAGAGGAGACTAAGGGGGGATATGATAGAGGTATATAAAATCATGAGTGGTATGGAGAAAGTGAATAAGGAAAAGTTATTTACTTGTTCCCATAATATAAGAACTAGGGGCCACCAAATGAAATTAATGGGCAGCAGGTTTTAAACAAATAAAAGGAAGGAATTAATGGGCAGCAGGTTTTAAACAAATAAAAGGAAGTTCTTCTTTACACAGCGCACAGTTAACCTGTGGAACTCCTTGCCTGAGGAGGTTGTGAAGGCTAGGACTATAACAGGGTTTAAAAGAGAACTAGATAAATTCATGGAGGTTAAATCCATTAATGGCTATTTAGCTAGGAGGGGTAAGGAATGGTATCCCTAGCCTCTGTTTCCCAGAAGGTGGAGATGGATGGCAGGAGAGAGATGGCTTGATAGGTTCACTCCCTCTGGAGCACCTGGCATTGGCCACTGTTGGCAGACAGGATACTGGGTTGGATGGACCTTTGGTCTGACCCAGTATGGCTATTCTTACGTTCTTATGATATATAATCCTTTATAAAATAAAGGTATAAAATAATAATAATAATAATGTTAATATGTATGCTGCAATGTAGTTTTAAATTAAGGTCATTGTTTTGTCTTTGTGTCTTGAAGGACTGTCTAATGAATAGCCAAACCGTTAGATACAATCTCATCTGCTCTAAACCCTCTGACAGAGATCAGACTCTTCAGGAGCTCTACCAAGCATTTTTAAACCTCAATTACCCATCCAGAGAAATAAAAAAACAAATTGAAAGAGACAGACGAATACCCAGAAACCATCTACTTCAAGACAGACCCAGGAAAACCAACAATAGAACACCACTTGTCATCACCTATAGCCCCCATCTTAAACCCGTCCAACGCATTATCCATAAACTACAACCTATACTGGAACAGGATACTACACTCCGAGAGGCTCTGGGAGACAACCACCTAACCTCAGGAGGATTGTTCTTACCAAAACCTCAGGACATACCAACACTGGAACTTTCCCTAGCAACAAACCCCGTGCCAGCTTTGTCCACATATTTACTCTGCTGACACCATTATTGGACCTAACCATGCCAGTTACAAGATCAAGAACACATATTCCTATTCATCCAGAAATATAATTTATGCTATCATGTGCCTAAAGTGTCCGTCTGCTATGTACATTGGACAAACTTCTCAGACACTTTGCCAACGAATCAATGCACACAAAACAGACATAAGAATCTCTCATAGAGAGAAAGCTCTGGCCTGTCACTTCAGCTAGACTGACCATTCCCTCAATGACCTTAAAACATGCATATTGCTTCAAAGAGACTTTAACTCCAGACTTCAACGAGAAGCTTCAGAATTGTAATTTATGCTTAAATTTGACACTTTATGTATGGGTTTAAACAAAGACTCTAATTATCTCACCCATTTCAAAGATAGCTTCCCCAATTATCACCCCAATGTCATTACCTCACAGACCTTTCCCTCTCACCCCCACTCTGTTCTAAAATTTGATGTGTCAATTTCACATGCATTCATTTTTTTTTTAATTTTATCACTTTGGTACATATGGTTGTGCTGATTTTCTTCCACAATTTGATCTGAGGAAGTGGGTCTGGCCCATGAAAGCTCATCACCTAATAAACCATCTTGTTAGTCTTTAAAGTGCTACATAGTCCTGTCTTTTGTCTAATGAAAAGAGTGATTTGCTCCATCTCTCATTTTGTTCAGCTTCCCTGTACTCAGAAGGTTTTCTCTTGTGAACTATAGGGAGGCCATGCCTTGCCTCCTACAGCAGCTAAGCAGCTGCATTTCCAAATGCTTTATTTATATGTGACCCCACTATGAGGCATGGATTAAACAAAGTGTGCTCTGTCCACTTTCTGGGCAGGGAGAGAGCAACCCCAATTACTGGAACAATAAAACCAAACCTGAATGGTGCTGCAACTCCACGTGCCATGTTCCAATACCCATCACTGAAATTCGGTCAGGGTACCAAGCCGTACTGCTGATGGTGGAGTGGGAGAAATCTGGGCATAGCGGGGCCATATGAGTGCAGGGCAGGTGATAGAAGCAAGTGGAGCTGAGCAGGAAGAAAAGTCACCCTACCTGGGTATGGGAGTGAGGTGCTGAGCCAGAAGTAGTGGCAGTAAGTAGCCAGGAAGGTACCAGAGACAGTGAGTGGGAGGCTGGAGAGAGGCTGCTGGAGTCTATAGGGCGAGTCAGGAGAATGAGGGGCTATTATGGGATGGGATGTTGGGAAGTGGTAGGGGGGAAGGGAATGTTGGCAGTGAGCAGGTGATTTGGGGAGCAATGACTAGTGAGGCTGAGTTGTTGGGGGGTGCGATGAGTGGGATGAATGTCAGGACAACTGGGATATGTGGAGGGCTGACAGGAGAAAGGGGGGCTGGTGGAGAGCTGTTGGGGTGTGAGAGGCAGCTGAGGTTCTGAGTTGGGGAGGTAAAGGAAATGTGTGGTGCGTGAGAGATGGGGGATGCCACATGTATAGGGTAGGAGTGCTCTAAGGAAGGAAAGGACTTCCCTATAAGTGGTGTGTATGTGTGGCTGCTCAGGAGAGATTCAAATTCTACCCAGTAGCAGAGCACCCATAGCTAGGTTTTGTCTCTACTGTGGTTCACATTCACACATGCCTCGGTGCATGTAATAATTTATTCTGCACATGGATGGAAAAGATTAAAGGGAATATTGGTGCACAGGCCCCCAAAATTGTTTAATCTGAGTCTGCTAGCTACCTAGAAAGTTATAGGCTGCCAACAGAGTCTTGGAGTGTTTAAGTGCTCTGTGGACAGACTCACAATGCATGTTTAATGATGGCAAATGTGCCTATGGGTGTTTTAGGGGTGAATAGAGCGAGTTGAGAAATTTGTTTGGAGGGAGGGGCAGAGCAGATGCCTGCACGCACTTGTTTGTTTGCTTGGTGCTCCCTGAGATGTAATGAAAGGTGGCAGCTTATACAGCGCTGGCTCCGTGTTTCAAATGGATTCTCTGGGAGTTGTGGAGTCTCCATTGCACAAAATGGAAGTGGAAGAGCTACTAAGCTTGGTATGCCCATGAGCGTTACTGTGGAAAGGGAGGAAGCAAACCATGTATACGTAAGCTGAGGAAGAAGAAATGAAGAGGAAAAAAAGGAGTCACTTCTTTTTTTTTTTTAAACAACACAAAAGCCCAGATTTCTAAAGCTACCCAGGCATTGGTTGGCTCAGGTTGTATGGCCTAACCTTCTAATCAGCTTGCCATCAGGTGGAATTTTCAGCCATGATCCTCCATTCAATGCCTGGGAAGGTGTGAGCATGCCTAACTATGCACATTTTACCATCTCAGAGGTTTAGTCCCAGCCTGCCTAACTGGCCAGCAAACCCTTGAAATGATAAGAGACAGCCCAGCCTGTGCTTTCTGCCTGAAGCAATGGCCAGACAGTCATGCATCCATATCTGGATCCTTCTGTTGTACCTTGTCTTGTATGTAGATTGTAAGCATCCTGGGGGCAGGGACAGTCTTTTAAGTCATAAAATACCTGGCAGAATGGAGTCAATATATGTGACTGGGACTCCTAGCCACTATGGGTATGTCTACACTCTCTCAAGAGGAATGCAAATGCAGACACCCGAAATTACAAATGAAGCAGGGATTTAAATATCCTGCACTTCATTTGCACAATTGTGTTATGGCGCAATTGCAGAATAGCGCTAATTCAAGAAAAAAAATGGGGTTATTTCAAGATAAAACCCTTCCCTCGAAATAACCCTTACATGAGGAGTAAGAGTTATTTCAAGGGAAGGGTTTTATCCCATTTTTTTCCTGAAATAGTGCTATTCCGGAATAGCACTGTAACGCAATTATGCAAATGAAGCGCAGGTTATTTAAATCCCCACTTCATTTGCAGTTTCAGGTGTCTGCATTTGCATTCCTCTCAAGAGAGAGGAATGAAGTATAGACATACCCTATAATGATACAACTAATAGTGTAGACATACCCTATAATAATACAACTAATAATGAATAAAAAATAATGATTAATAATCTTTTAGACAGAAATTCACAAAGGTTCCCAATCAACTCTGAAAGCACAAGGCAGAATTCAGACATGGTTCAAACATGCAATTCAAGGGTAATAGAATTTTAATCTGCTCTCTCTTCTGCTAGAGCTGTATTAAAAACAGGTGAAATCACAGATCCACTCAAGTCAAAGAAAGTTGGGCCTTTGTCTTCAGGGGTGTCAAGATCCTGCCAGTAATTGCATAGTAAATTGGTTCCATAACCCTCATATTATCTCAAGGTTTCTTGGGCCAATATCTTTACTCTATCAAAGATCCAAAGATTTCCAACTGGAAACTTGAACATAGCTATTAGGCTCTGAGGTAATCAATATCTAATCTGTTGCATCAGTCCCTGCAATTCTTGTCCCCAGAGAAGTAACCTTCCTCCTCATATTACCTCAGTAAAAAAAATACAGGTGAGTTGACTTGCCTGCATATCAAAGATAACTTAAATATCACTTGCACATCTTAAGAACAGAAGTGGAGTTCACTCCTCCGGGCATTACTGCATGATTGTCTGCTGAGACAGTTCTTTTCCAGGGGAGACAGAGAAGTGCATTGACTCAGGCTTATGGAGCTTGATTTGCAGGGTTGTTAAACGGAGGTGTAGCCATTCTAGTTCGGGCTACAATTTGGTGTTTAGGACCCTGTGAAGATAGATCCCTTTCTCTCAGTTCATCAGTGAGATTTTCCATTACAAGAATATCCCATACTTTCCTCAGCCCTCCAGCCAGCAGCATCTTTTTCCTCCTTATCCTCTGCTTCCTCTTTGTTCTATTCATTGCCATAAATTCTCTTTGGAAAAATGCCTGTTCTGGTAACAGACCCCCAGGACTTGAGTTGTTGCCACATCAATAGAGATGTTTTGTTAGCTGCATTTCTCTCTTCCAGGTGAAGTATAATTTTAAAGGACTTTCTCCCTTCCATCACAGTGACTGCACTTGAATGTTATGGGGGAAAGGAAATATTAAATGAGAAGTTCCAGGGGAATATCAGCTCCAGGTCTTAAAAGAAAAGCCACAGCAGCCTGTTGCAGTACCTCAGTGATTCTGCTGTGCTCCCTTCTCTTTCTGAATGCAAGTGAAGACAGAGATCCTGGAGAAACAGACTCTTTTTGTCTGCATATTTCCTATAGGGAATAATGTTCTTGAACAGTTGTCAGTAAGTAGTCACATTGCTTTGGGCATACTGAACAACTGATTTTGGAAACTGTGTTCAGTCTAGATGTGTAGGTTCCCTTTCTTCCTTACCACAAAGCTCTCTTAATAGGGTTTCCATGCATTTTAAGGGCTCCTTTTTACTATTCCTCTGGGATGCCTTTCAATGCTGTGCTTTTCCTACTCTTCCTGTTCTCCGAATCAACTTTTGCTCAGAATTTAGCTCCTTGTATTAAACCACCTGAAGTCTCTTCAATCACTTTAACAGCACGTTTTATAACCCCTATTAATTCTCCAAAGGTGGTTTCCATATCAGACTTCTATAAATTCCTGTACAGGAAGGATATATTGGAAGGCTCTAATTTAGCAGGCAAGGTACAAAAAGACCCAATGCCAGAAAGTCAGCAAAGTTCAAACTTGAAATGAGAAGTGAAATTTTAACAGGGAAGGTAGTTAATCATTAAAAAAGGGTTAGCAGGAAAGTAGCCAATGTATCTTTAAATCAAGACTGGACGTTTTTCCTTTTTAAATACTATGAACTCTAGTAACTTAATTGACTTGATTTCTGACCACTATTTTCTAGTATTTGCCTTTGTGCCAAGCACATGTCTATTCTTGCTCATTGCACTTTACCAGTGGAATGTTAGTCCACAGGCAGCAAATGAAATTAACAAGAGATTTCCAGGTGATCGGGAGGCTGAATGCCCCAACTCTCAGCCTCAGCAGCTGGCCTGCATGTGTGCGGGGGTGGGGCTGGAAGAGTTAGGAAGAGAGATGAGGTGATCAGCCGCTGGCACTTTGCCTGGAAGGCACTTGTCAATTTTACTTGCTGCAAGGAGAAAGTGAAAGCAATAAGAACCTTCCAGGTGGGCATCAAGGGAACCATCATTTTGATTTTCCCCAATGGAAAAATCTGGTTTTTTTTTTTTTTTTCCCCAGAAAAGGAGCATTTTCTGTCAGAAAAACATTCCAAACTGAAAATTCCTATCCAGCTCTAACTGCCTGTCTCTGAGTTGGAGGCCACTTGAATGTTCACAAAGGAATGTAGAACAGGCACATCAAGAATTTTATTTGAAGCATGGAAACAGCCTTAAGTTACTCAAACAGCCACCTTTTCCTAATATTAATTAGGTTTCCTAATATTAGTTCACTGGTTGCAAGTTAAAATATGTATAAACACTTGTGGCTGTGTTGGCCCCAGGATATTAGAGAAAAGTGGAGGAAGGTAATGTCTTTTATGGGACCAACCTCTGTTGGTGAGGGGGACAAGTTTTTGAGCTTACACGGAGCTCTTTTTTAGGTTCAAATAGGTATAATTCAGGTGTATAACTCTTCAGCAGTCAGTGCCTATTAGGCAGGTATGAGGTATCCACACTGCCCAGTGATCCCAATAGTTAATCGCAGTAACTGCTGTGACAGGTACTGGCAAGAGAGCAGCCTGGGAGCAGTATGTTCGCACAAGTGAGAAGAGAAAGATCATCAATATTATCTCAAAGGGAAGGATCGGCACCAACAAAACTGGTGAATCCAGTAGGTGATTCCAGCTGCTAGTAGCTGTCCCTGTAAACAGCATAGACTCACAATTATGTCCTTGCTCTGGAGAGGAAGGTAGCATGGATGTGTTTCTAATCGCTTTGAAAGGGGTGTGAATTGAGCAAGGAAGGGCAGGAGGACGTGATATGGCACCCGCTCCATTACAGTCAGGGATAAAGGCCTTGAACATTTTCACCCTTATTGAAAGAGAACTATAAAGAACACGTGAGTTGTAAGCAAGTTTTATAGCAAAAGTTTAAAGCTGCCCTTGAAGTATTTAGGAGAAGGTTTCTGGGACTTCCCAAAAAATGGGACATGACCCATGGAGAGGTTTCAATTCAAATGAGCGGTTACATTAAAAAAATGGAAAGCAAGGCCGTCCTTATGATTTTTGGTGCCCTGTGCATCCCAAGCACCTGCACCCTCCATCCTCTGCCAGGGGAGGGGACGGTACTCCATGGGGCAGAAGCTGTGGGGAAGGGTGGGAAGAGGGTAGAAAGGCTGGTGGAGGATCAGTCAGACTGAGTTGCAAAGCTGGCTGGAGCAGGCAGAAAAGCCTGCCAGAACTAGAGGCTGATAGGTGGAGCAGGGTGGGGAGGTGGAGGATTGGAGCAGTGTCATGTCACTGAATTTTAAGGGGAGCAGCCAGATCACTGCTGCACCCATGGGAGGGGGGGGGGGTGTTTGCCCTAAAAGTTGGTACAAAGGAGGCCATGGGAGGTGTCAAACAAAAGCTTACTGTCTAGTGATTCTGTATATGCTCTTCATATACCTGTATAATGTCTGAGTGAAGTTATAAATATGTACTCTGTGTTGATGCTGAAAGATTCTCTGTCTGAGGCAGAGCAATGGGCCAGGAATGCTTGCTCATGGACATGCTAATGATCAAAGCTCCAGGACACAATGGACCTCTGGAGGCCAAAGACACACCTGGCCACTGACCATGTGACTCTCTGCAGGTTGGAAGAAGCGGGGGGGGGGGGTTGTTATAAATAGGCCATGTGGCTGACTCCATCTTGGTGCTCAGTTCAGCTCTTAATCCCAGAGGCAGCTGTGCAGGGATCAATGAGCCAGAAAGAACTGTGGACCCATCCTGACATAGGATGTACACCAAGGACTTTTAAGCCAGCAGTTGTAACATCTCTGCTGCAAGCCTGCATTGAGAACTGAGAGATTCGATGCATGTAATGTATTATCCTTTAACAACCTTACTCTCATGCTTTTCTTTCTTTTAGTAATACATCTTCATATTTTAGATTGTAAAGGATTAGTTCAGCATGGTTTGTGGGTAAGATCCAGAGTATAAATTGATTGGGACCTATGGCTAGTTTCTTGAGAATGGACAGAACCTGTTCGGGGTAGGTGAGATTGGGTTCTAAAACCCCTCACTTGTGGGCAGACCCGGGACTGTTTGGGGCACAGGGAGCCCTGGAGTTTCGGAAGGGTTTTACTTGTGAAGCTTCTGGCTGGTCAGGCAGGCAGCAGAAGTGCTCTGTGCAACTGGTTTGTGGCTTAGTTGGGAAAGGCTGACAATCAGAGGCTATAAGGAGCCCTGAGTTTGAGCAATTTGCCCTGAGCAGATGCCCTCAGCAGTGCCCAGACCCAGCCCAAGCCATCACAAGCAGGGAGACTGGGGGCTAGTAGATTGGGTCCCACGGGACTGGAAGGCAGAGCAAGGGGCTTGGAAGTAGAGCCTGGACCAAGGGAATTGGTGCTGAGATTGGGAGCAGGAGTCTGGGGGAATGTCAGAGTCAGTGCTGTCTACATCTGGTGGTGGCCTTAGGCATACACAGTATAGGGCACTATGAAATTTGGGGCACCCTGGTACAGTTTCAGTGGGAGCAGAAAGTGGTAATCAGTGTGAAGACATTCATTGGATATAGCAGGTCCAGACCTGTCAGGGACTGTTAGTCACAATGCAACTCAGGTAACTGGTAGAAGGAGGAGATAAATTCCCCAATGCCAGTATCCATGAAAAACCATATTACCTCCTCAGTGTATTCAGTCAAATACCTGGGGAGCAGAAGATGTGATGCTCCAAGTGAGGGCTAAGACCTCCTAACTTGTCAAGCACTGGAATGGGTTATCTAGGGAGGTGGTGGAATCTCCATCCCTAGAGGTTTTTAAGTCTCGGCTTGACAAAACCCTGGCTGGGTTGATTTAGTTGGGATTGGTCCTGCCTTGGGCAGGGGGCTGGACTTGATGATCTCCTGAGGTCTCTTCCAGCCCTGTGATTTTATTATTCTAACTTGAAGGGAAATTCTCTGCATCCTGAAGACCAAGTTAGGGTACAAGCTCTCTGCTTCCCATTACCAGGGAAGTATAGAGCAGCTGTAACCACTATCCAGTGGATTTGAACCTGGGCCTCTAGTGCTTAGTGTAGGAGCCTCTACAGCTTGAGCGATAAAGCCAGCTGGTTCTCAGCTTAGGCTGTAAAGCTCCCTTGTTCTTATCTCTCACTGTAGTGGTCTGAATGTCTCTTTAGCCTCACAAATATCTATCCAAGGTTGTCCTGTTCACCGATATAGTGCTTGGAGGAGACATTCTGAAGGCCCTCCTTGGAGGTCTGATCACCCCTGGGTGCCACTCCTTTTACCTTACTGGCCCTATTGGGACCCTTGGGGAGCCTGTCATCAGCAATTATCTGGAGCCTTTAGCCATGCTTTCTGGGACTGCAGAGACAGACATTCCCCTCACCCATCTCTTCCTCCAGAGTGACCTGAAGAGCAGGAGGAAACATTTAAGGAACAGGAGGCTAGAGGAGACAGGAAGGTCATCGTGTAGACTAATATTGCCTTGCCTTCTTCTGATGACATGAAGATTCCCTGGCTCTCCTGCACTGATGACTAAGCAATTTTCAGTGACCTTCAGGAGTTTAAGGAGTCTCAGCACAAACTGCTGGATTTTTATAAACAGCATTGTTTAACTGAGTCACCATACACATGAATGAGGAAATACGGAGGTCTGCCAAGACTATTTGGCAAGGCACCACCAGGAGGAAATGCAGGTTCAGCTCCCTTGAACTGTGACACCTTCCACACGAATACAAGTAATCTGTTATTAATTATTTCTCTTACGCTGGTGCCTAGAGACTCCAACCAAACCTGGGGACATGTTGTGCTAGGTGCTGTACAAACACATAATGGCTACGTCTATATTGTGCTTTCTTGCGCAAGAACATATGCAAATGAGGTGCAGCGATGAATATCATAGAATCATAGAATAATAGGACTGGAAGGGACCTCAAGAGGTCATCGAGTCCAGCCCCCCACCCTCAAGGCAGGACCAAGCTCCGTCTACACCATCCCTGACAGATGTCTATCTAACCTGTTCTTAAATATCTCCAGATATCGCTGCACCTCCTTTGCATACTTAATGAGCCGCTATTTTTGCACAAAAAACCCTCTTGAGCAAGAGCTGTTCTGCCTTAACATAGGCAGCAGAACAGCTCTTGTGCAAGTTGGGGGTTTTGCGCAAGAAGGAGAAGTGTAGACTGCTCCTTCTTGCACAAAAGCCCCTTGCGCAAAAATAGTAGCTCATTAAGTATGAGACTGAGGCCTGCAATATTCATTGCCTCACCTCATTTGCATATGTTCTTGTGCAAGTAAGCGCAATGTAGATGTAGCCAATGAGAGAATCTCTGTCCTGAAGACCTAAGACTAAAAATAGTCCAAATGGGCATGGAGAAGAAAAGTGACTTACCCATAATCACTACTACATCACTAGCAGAATTGGGAATAGAAACTAGGTTTCCTGTGCCCTAATATAATTCCTTATCTACTGAACTATCCAGTAGTGAAATCCTCTTTTAAAACACAAATATTAAAAAATCAGAAGAGGTATCAACCTAAACAATTGCTTGTTTTCAATACTATTTTTAATACTGTGTCTCCTGTACAGCTAATAACGCCCTTTCTTTCCCAACACCCTTTATTATTATTGCCTTGTGATGAGCAAGAAGATCCCTAGACACATCTACAGGGATATTAATACAATCAAAACATTAAATTCAGCATTATAAGAAGTCTCCTGGAAAGGCCATTTTCTCACAGAGTTGCACGAGTTACTCTATTTGTTGTGACAACTGTAATTTCTCTGGAAGACATTCAGATGACAGTGGAATGTGGATTGACTTTATTACAGATGACAGACAAACATCATGGAGGATAATTCATTTAAAAGCCTTTGGCCCTAATCTTTTGTTCTTTTCATTTACATTTTTTCTAAGTAAAGTCTCTGCCTTGGAGGCTTAAGCAGTGCCTAAAATAGTTGAAAACTAGGAGCAGAGTATTGAGGGGCCTAGTGGGAGCACAGGGAACTAATGGGGAAGAGAACAAGGGGATGTTGTCATACAGAAGAACAGTAAAGAACACAGACTCTTAAGCAAGTACAACTTGAAGTATCATATTGCCTAGCTACAAACTGAGTGCTTAAAGTTTTCGCTGTATGAATCTCCCCTCCCCCACTCCACTCCAGCATCCACCACCCACAAATCTCACCCAGTTATAACTCCTTGTCATCTCTTGCTCCTTCCTCGAACTTCTAAAGGCCTGCAGGAAAGTTAGCTTATCTTTGTGAGGCTGAATAAGCTCTGTCAAAGTAGGTCTCCCTTCCTGGAGTCCTTATAAACTCACCTGATTTAAATTCCTGGTGCTTATTCAAAACAGCAAACAAGCTGCCACACAGAACCCATCCTTAAAAGAGTTAAAATTGCAGGAGCATTACATGGAAGCCCATGCACCACCCAGAAATCAATATTATTGTATTTTTAAAGGATGCCTTTTATTTGAATGGATTTTGAGGGGTGGGAGTGAAGAAGAGATTGAGCCTATATTTCTGAAAAGGTTAAAAGTATTGTTTTGCTACTCTAACTGATTGGCTGGCTGTGTCCATTCATTGTTCCCATATTATTTTTTTTCTGGTAGAAGTTTGTTATTTTGCTAAGTCTAATTAATTGTTAGAGTGCCTAGAGATTTTTTGCATTGATTTTTAGTGCTATTTTAAATCTAAGTAAATAAAGTAATAAAAATCTCAACCATTTTACTGGGTGGAATTAGACAGCAAATGGATCCAACCTGTTTCACTGTCTACCTGGCTAATGTACATCACCCACACAAATTGAATTTCACCCACTAAACATTTCAGAAATATAGGCAAAGGTTAAAATAATTTCCTACCGTTTTTTTTTTTTTTAAGTGAGCACCAAGATCCAGACTTTCAAATGGGGCCATTGATTCTGGAAGCCTTCGGTTTGGGTGCCCATCTTACAATAACCCAGAGTAAGAAATACATGTCAGATAGCTTGAGTCATAACTTTCGGCATTAGCCATTTGACCATATTGCCTCTCAACTATACAGCTCCCATAATCTTGTCTTCCTGAGTCATTTGTGTGGGTTGTATATTCTAGAATTAAATAGTTTGCTTTTTTGGAAAGTAATTTGTATTTCTGGGAAACTATATGAACCGAGGGGTTGTAAAGGTTTTGATAAGTACTTATTGATAGTAGAAACAGATTTTATTTTTGTAGAAAAGTAATCATTAGTACTCAGGAATTGGGAAAAAGGGAAATAACAGGATATGCTGGTGGGGGAAGAGGAATTACATAACCTAGAGTGAAAAGAGGAGCTGGATTAGAGTTATAAATTTAGCATGTTACAGTGCCATATTCATTTGAACTAACTCCAGATGACAGGACAAAGGGCTAAAGGGAAGTAAAATGAAAAATTAATTTAAACCAATTTTCTAGAAGCACTTTTTTTCATGTAGTCACTGAAAAACGAGCAGATTGGCAGTGAAGGATGTTGAGGAAAAAACAATGGCATCTTTAAACAAATAGGTACCTTTGAGTTTAAGGGAAACACAATGCCAAAAGCAGATAATACATAGTAAAACAAGGAGCCTTTAGTGGTTCTCTTACATTAAGTTTTCATACCATTAATTTTCCAAGGAAAGTCATGCTTCTCGTTCCACACATTATCTAGCACAATAACCCAAGACTCTTTTATTCAAGATGGGCTGTGTATTTAGCTGGCTTCTACTTTACTTCTATTCTGATTATTTTGGATATTGGTTCCTTCCATTGATGAGATATCTCCTAGAACCTCCTCTCTCCAATTTTGTTTCTCCTGGGAGTTCTGATCATTTAAAATGATAGTCAGTCATTTGCAACATACAGATGGAAGAAAGGCAAAATCAGATGGATTAAGTTATCAGTTGTAATATTTTCCTCATTAGGTGGGAAACTTCTGTATTTCAGTCTCTTCTCTTGCTTAGTGACCAGCCATTTCCGGTAACAGCCTACATTCTTGTCCTGATCTTCTCACTATTGCAGTGGGAATATGGGGATCATTGTGGTGCACTGATTTTCATGGTACAACTGCACTGGGTATGCATGAGCCTGCTTTAACTTACACCAAGTGGCAATAGAGTCTGAGGAACCTTATGCAAACTGAGAATAGCCACAGTGCACTGAAATGTGGCTAGGGCCTCAACAAGCCCCTCGCAGTTGTTTACAATAAGCTGTCAGAGGACAGTCCGGGAAAATAGTCACCCTGGGATCTGGTGTTTTTCTTGTCTCTCTCAATTCCACAATTCTGTGCTTTACAATATCACTTCTAATTTGACTAAAATGTGCCAGGGAAGGGTACATTTCACCTAGTACCCCTCAAGCTAATGGCACTGTTCCAGAAACACAATGTATGAGTAGAAATAATTTGTTTGCATAGAAGGACACACAATGTGGGATGACCAAAGGCTTCTTGAAACATTTCACTCTTACAAAAAATAGTCACATTATTACATTTAAATGTAGCCAGGGCTCTGGCTCCGAGTCTGGAAATATTGACATAGCTACTAACAAGGAGACCATTTTATGTTGCTCCCTGCTTTCCAACACCTAACTTTTTGGTGCCTAGAAAAATCACTGGACTGCACAAATGTAGGCACCCTGACTCCCTATACAGTAAATGGGAAAAGGTAGGCCCCAAAGAATGAGATCCACAAAAACTGAGCATTCTAAGTAGGAGGTGACTTACACTGACCAACAGCAGATGCCTACATGAAGACAGAGTTCCTAAGTCCTGGAGAGGAGGGTTTTAGATGCCCATCTCTGCATGTGATCCACAGCTTGTAAGCTCTCTCCTGATGTCAGGTGGCACTGGTGCCTAATCTGTTTCTTGCAAAAATTATTTAGGCACCTGCCTAATTCCACACAAAAGGACTAGAGGAGGAGGTGGTTATGAAGCTGGGCCAGGCTGTGGGCGACCCCAGTTCAATTCCCTCCTTTGACTGATGCAGAGGAGGCATTTTGAATAGCAGACTACTACCTCGCAATTGAGTGCCCTAGTCTTTGAACTACATGGTCTTTCTTACATTTTTCTGTCCCAACTGATATTTCAAAATGTAATATAAAATGGAGATGCATGAAGAAGAAACTAAGGAAAACCCACACCACATTATTCCATATTCCTGAGATTAGAAACTAACTTGAGAGGCTGGGAACTCCTGTTCAAATGGCACAGGGGGAACTGAAGCACGGTCACCTTTGTTTCATAAGGAGGCCTCCATACCCAGGCCTGAGGATGGGAGACGGGGTAATTGCCCTGGTACCCGGTGAATCTCTGCTGTAGCACCACTTCACACACTCTTGGGAATGCTAAGGGCTGGGGTGGTGGAGTGCGTGCCATGCTCTGGGCAGTACTGAGGGCTCTCTGGGGACTGGCGTGATGCATTCTGGGCAGCACTCAGGTCTGGCTGCCTCTGGCTCCACCCCTTCCACCTGAGGCCACGCCCCTTCCAGGAGCAGGACCCAGACCTGGGCACTCTCCATACTTTGCCCAAGGCCCCACAGAGGCTGCTGATGCTCCTGCCCATACTTCAGGTAAGCTCCACACCTATTGGATTAGGCCCTGATGGTGACACAAGCATTCCTCCACAAGGCTTCCCCTGGAATAAGGGTTGTTCTGTGGTTTAGGCATGAGATACAAGCCAGGAGAAACATAGGCCCTTAAGGAATATTTACTGCAGAAATGTAAGTGGTGAGTAAGCTTAGATGCTTACATGATTAGGCAGCAATCAATGGGGAAAGGGTTTCATGAGTCATAGTAGCATCTAAATTGGCACCTTAAACTCCTAAGTCCTTTTGTGGATCTGAACAAAAATATGCTTTTCCTCGTTCAATTCAAACCTCAAGGTACTCCACAATGACCATGTAGTCAACATACCAAAATTATCTTATCTTAATACTATTATCTTATTAAAGATCATATAAATTCATACTGTGCTGAGGAAGCTAAATGTAAAACTTTGCCAAAATTATTATCCCCCCTTCTGCTTCTCCTAGATGATTCATGGCAGCTCTACTTGGACATAGCATCTGCAGTAAATAAAGTCAGTGAGAAAGAGCAAGAGCATTTCACAAGCTCCCTCCCATCTTGCTCAAAATAAAGTTAGAACTTTCTCCACTAGTATAATTATTTTCCCACTAGACCTCCCAGGCCGAATCACGGAAAATGGTCTTTCCACCCATGTCCCAATCCATCTGTTCTTTTGTTTCCAGCTGTTCTTATTCCATCCAAATCAGTTTTTTCTGATGGTTTCTGTTAATACATAATAAGAGTGATGATTTAACTCACTGATTATTCTCCCTTGACTTTCAAACTGCTGTAATATGTTCATAGTGAGAGTAATAATTCTGCAGATGGGTATATGAGAGAAAATAGAAAAAAGTTACTATGTATCCAAATGGAGGTTTTGGTTTCTATGGGTTGCAGCAATGAAAGAAAATGGCTCTAATGAGGAAATATACCATACATTATATTATACAATGTTTAATTTAAAATGAACACTATTATTTAAATATTATTTCTAAGGGGCTTGGATGGAGGGAAGATGCTTGCTATCCTATGACTAGATACGTCCAAAATCCATAAATAGGAAAACTTCATAAGTTTAAATTATTCACTCTAATTTTTCTTTCGGAGGCTAATTGAGATCTGTTTTGATCAAACTCCATCTTTAAGTATTTTTGTATTCATAATACAATTTAAATATGCCTTCCCAACCACCTTATATGTCCCAGGAAAACACTTCTTTGGTCAATGTAAACATTCTACTCTTTATTTAGTATATCTTTATTTTTGTTTCCTTCAGCCCTTTCTCATTCTGCCAGAGAGCTGGTTCTTACCAGAGATCCCAGTTGGATAACCCTAGAAAATATAGGGAATCTTGCCACTTGTGTTCTATGGTGAGAAGAAGGTTAAAAGTCTTACCTCGAACAGGGAATTGGCCACTCATGTTTACATGGGGAATCATGCCAGAGTGAAAATGGGGCTTGGTCAAGTGTTGATGATTCTCCCATCAATGAAGATATAGCTCAATATGAAAAGGAAGGCCTGGTGGTATTAATTTTGGCTTGTATATGGGAAAGGGGCTATATGTTGTGAGATAAGGCAGTTATTAGGAGAGTTAGATGGGTTTGTCCCTAGCTGAGTGAAAACAAACTGTTTTTCTGTTTCACACCCTTCTGAAAAATCTCCTGTAGTTGAGAGCTCGTGGCAGAGAATGACTTATTTCCTATTGTAGTTCTAAAGACTCAAGCAATGCAAATCCCTATTTGGTGCCATAGGAAAACACAAGCACCTTTTTCTTTCTTCTCTCTTGCCTGCCTTTTCTCCTGCTACCCAAAGAACCTTTAGAGAGTGGCTACAAAACTCTGTGTGTCTTGCCTGGCTTTGGCTTTTTCAAGTGTGGGGACTTATTCTCTCTCAGTTACTCTAGTATAAAGTGGGTGCAGCTTCACTGATCACTGGTCTACAATTTTTTACAAGTCGTTTGCTTCAGAGATAAAATGTGCTATTTATTATGTATTTTGATGTGCTGAATTCAAATATGACAATTAAAACAACCAATTGGCTACTGTTTCCAAGATATTTAAGTTTTTACATTTTACGTCTATGTATATTGTGTAGATAGTAGAGTTTTAATCATAAATTGTAAACCTAGGTCTTTTCATGTGTTTATGGTTGCTTTACATGATAATATTTCACCTGTCCTGTTTATGTAACACTTTAAAAATCAGCAAAAGGGTCATATAAATAAAATTTATTATGAAACAAAAGGCAAAAAACTATTATGTAAATAGTTTAGTCCTATTCAGTGTCTACTCGGCGCTTCTTGGCTTGTCTCTTGTATTCATTAAATGGAGCATCACTTGTCACTGTCCAGCAATAGTCTGCAAGCATTGATGGGCTCCATTTGCCCTGATAGCATTTCTCCATTGTTGCAATGTCCTGGTGAAATCGTTCGCCATGCTCGTCGCTCACTGCTCTGCAGTTCAGTGGAAAAAAATCTAGATGAGAGTGCAAAAAATGTATCTTTAGCAACATGTTGCAACCAAGGCTTTTGTATGCCTTGAGAAGGTTTTCCACCAACAACCTGTAGTTGTCTGCCTTGTTGTTTCTGAGAAAATGTATTGCCACTAACTGGAAGGTTTTCCATGCCGTCTTTTCCTTGCCACGCAGTGCATGATCAAATGCATCATCTCGAAGAAGTTCACGAATCTGAAGACCAACAAAGACACCTTCCTTTATCTTAGCTTTACTTAACCTTGGAAATTTTCCATGGAGGTACTTGAAAGCTGCTTGTGTTTTGTCCATGGCCTTGACAAAGTTCTTCATCAGACCCAGCTTGATGTGTAAGGGTGGTAACAAAATCTTCCTTGATTCAACAAGTGGTGGATGCTGAACACTTTTCCTCCCAGGCTCCAATGACTGTCAGAGTGGCCAATCTATCTTGATGTAGTGGGAATCTCTTGCACAACTATCCCATTCACAGAGAAAACAGCCGTAATTTGTGTATCCAGTCTGCAGACCAAGCAAGAGAGCAACAACCTTCAAATCGCCACAAAGCTGCCACTGATGTTGGTCATAGTTTATGCACCTCAAAAGCTGTTTCATGTTGTCATACGTTTCCTTCATATGGACTGCATGACCAACTGGAATTGATGGCAAAACATTGCCATTATGCAGCAAAACATCCATGACTTCTAGGAATAACATGATGCAATTCATATTATGTATGACGCAATACCAGCTTCAGATTGCATCATTCATTGTTTTGCCTAAAAAGCAAGTACTGTCCAAACCCAGTCATAGATTTATTCATAGATCCAGTCAAAGATGTATTTTAGTAATTTCTGGTTTAAATTGAGATCCCTTCCCTTTATAACTCACTTATCCACCGCCATTCCCAAGTCAAGAGTCGTATATACTGACCCAATAGCATATCTTAAAAACTAGAGTCAATCAACAATTTTAAGCATAATTTTTGTTCTCAGTGACCCAGAATTAGTAAAGTTTGACTACATTTATTTCAGAAGCATTTTGGCTGTAGAGCAGTGTAATTACATGAAACTGGTCTGAACAGAGGGAAGTTGGGCCATTGGCTATATTTATAGCAGCTAGTTGGCAGGCTCAGGCTACCCTTTTTCAATTACATACCCTTGCACGGTTGTCTTTTAGCCATACTCCATTGCAGTCTGACTTTCTGCTGTGAATGAGCAGCACTTTTTGGGCTTTTCCTTTAGAAATAAGAAAGGTAAATAATACCCTGAAGTTTGTGGGAAATCATTGCACCTTTAAGTACCAACAATGTTACAAGAATAGGTTGTGGGAGTGGGTGGAAGGAATGAGACAAGAGGAATGTTCAGGATTAGAAAAATGTTTTTGTTTTCTAGAACTCAACATTGATCAGTAGTAGTGTCTGAGTAAGAAGTCAAGAAGGACATAAAATTGGAATCTCCTTCACCTTTTAAAAGTATCTGGACTTGTGATCATCAGCAATGCAGTCTTCTTAGCTCTCTCAAACTTATCCAGACTTAGAGTATTCATTGGGTCTTTTTAATTAAGGAACTAGAAAATATTATGTTCAATTTAGGACAAGTCAGTATGACACCTTTTTATGTAGCAACTGAGTTTAGAAATTATGCTTACCATTTTGACTTTCTACTCTGGCCTAAATTCTTTGTAGAGGATATTCCATATTTTTGCAGCTCAGTAAATGTTTGCATTATAAGTCTGACCACTATGTGTTTGCTAAATTAGAGGTCTCCCTTTCAGAGGGTGGACTGGCAGAGAATGAAGGAATGATTCAAATACAAGCATCCCTGTATTCCAACCAGGAAGACGGTTGTGACATAGGATACGTCTACATTGCAATGCTATTTTGAAATAGCTAGCACTATTCTGAAATAACTTAGTCCACATAGTCCACATTTACACAGCAGGCAGTTATTTCAAATGAGTGTCAAAACACTGTCAAGCTGAAGGACTTCTTTACTCCAACTTCTGTAACCCTCGTTGTACGAGGAATAAGGGAAGTCAGAGGAAAAGTGCTCTATTTCAAAATAAGTGATGTGTAGACGCTCCCTATTTCGAAATAAGCTGTCTGTAAATAAGATACACAATTGTTGTAGCTCAAATTGTGTAGCTTGTTTCAAGTTAAGCCCTGCAGTGTAGACACACCCTTCGTTTTGTGACACCTATTTGTCTAGTTCATCTTGCATCTAGTACAAGCAGTAACTACTTGTCCCCTAAATTCAGAAGCACTTTGAGGCTTTATCTTTTACCTTTAATGTTGAAAACAGCAATGTCAACTGGACAAGATAGATATATATTTTAAAAAGCTGCAGGATCAAGATGAGTTCAAATATTCTAAACAAAGGCGGGGGAGGGGGGGGAGAGAAACCTTTTGGAGGCAAGCCAAAGATTAAGGAGAATAAATTTCCCAGAAAGCACTTTTAAGAAAGAAAAGGGCAAAAATCTTACCTGATACCCAGGCTACGTCTACATTGCACAGTTAATTTGGAATAAGCTATGGGGATAGTTATTCAGAAATAGCCTATTTTGAAATAGCTCATCTGCAGTGCAGGGAAGCCTCAAATTAGTCCAAGGCAGGCTTCCCTAATGTAGACGTGCTATCTCAATTTAGAGCCCCAGGAGGAATAACTTAGAATGGCCCCAAGGAGAGGGTATTCTGAAATAGCAGAAGTGGAGCATCTACACACACTTTATTTCAAAACAGCTATTTCGGAATACGCGTTATTCCTCATAGAATGAAGTTTACAGAAGTCAGAATAAGCCATCCGTTGTTTCAAAATAACTATGC
Organism: Pelodiscus sinensis; assembly: GCF_052426305.1. Lineage (NCBI taxonomy): Eukaryota > Metazoa > Chordata > Testudines > Trionychidae > Pelodiscus > Pelodiscus sinensis. Next base: position 137,867,931 of record NC_143054.1, read on the forward strand.
TGTATAGACACACCCCCAGAGTCTATTTTTTTTTAAATGAAAGCTGATAGATAGACATTTCTTCAAGTTGTCAGTGTTTATCAGTGAAATATAATCAACTGTAAGCTGATTGATGAGGAGCAGACAATGAACTGGACTCCAAGTAAGAAGAGTACCTCTGAATGTTGGATCCCATTTCTTCTAGGACTAATATTGTGGTATAGTTCTTGCCCAGGCTTATCCCATAGTGTGAATATCTCAATACTGCGGAGTTAATAGAATTCCTTCTTCTTTGCTCTCAGCATCACATACATCCCTGCACACAAATGACATGCATGGAGAGAAGCACTGATGTGCCACACTGGAAGGAATTACTTCTCTGTTCAGAGCTCTGCACCCACTTCTCCAATGTGGTTCAAGAGGAGGAAAGTTAGAAACTAGTGTCAATCCAGAGAAGTGGAAGCAACATGTACAGCACTCGGACACAATAAGAGAGAAATGCTAGAGAAAGAAGGGATAGAAGTAGTGGGAATGGACAAGTACAGGGAGACTAGGAAAATGGAGAAAAGAATAAAGGTTTAAGGTTGGAAGAAGAAAAACAGTGGAGGAAAAAATGTTATTTTGCATTGTGGGTGGATGGCATTTGGAGGTTTTTCAACCATTTGTTAAATTAATATTGTGATATTCTCCAAATCCTATAAGGCAAAGGGACTCCTTCCAGGTGTATGGCACACATTGTGAGAAGCACATACATATGTTTTCCTCCAAATCACAAAGAAAATCCTTAAGTGTTGTGGTAGTACTGCTTCCTCTTGGGTCTGTTGTGTTAATTTCACTGGAATAAAATGAGCCCAGAGTCTCATAGGTACTAGCATGACTTTATTGCTGTACAATACTGAACAATTAAACATGGTGTGAGGCTTTGAGCACAGAGGCTTCAGCCTGTTTACTAATATGGCAAACATAAGGGTAAAAATCTTTTAAAGCTTTTATTAAACAGACATAAAAAGAAGGAAACAACACTTAAGCTCTTTGAAATATAAATAAACACATTTCATTTTCATGGTATCCCTTACCCTCCTTCCCTGTGTTTGTAAAGAGTTTTTTTATAGGAACCTCTCCACGCCTGGTCAGTTTAGATAGAATTAAAAATGGTGACTACAGTCTTTTTTGTATTGTTGTTGGTGAGGTAGGAAGGAATAGAAAAAGTTGAGATGGGTTTGGCCTGTTATGGCTGTCGCTGTTATAATCATGCCCTGTTTCTCATATATATATATATATATATATATATATATATATATATATATATATATATAAAAAATAAATAAATAAATGAGAGAGAGAGAAAGAACGAACGAATGAACTAAGATGGAAAATGCAGCTTCTGTCCCTGGTACAGACTAGAGGGGAAGACAAAAGGAATGAGAAGAATGAAGGTCGGGGGAGAAAAGGACACAGCTGGAAGGGGTGGCAGCAGGAACCAGAGTCTCACATCCCAAGTGGTGTCATGATTTACCCAGAGCTAAATGTGGAGATGATGCTGCCATCTGGATCCCTGTCTCTGGCCTGGTTTGTTAGACCACCCCAAGCACCAAGATGATGAAACTCAACTCGTGTCATAATGGATCCCAGGATCCCAAGAGATGGTGGGCACCATCCCTTTCATTTCATTAATCTCACACACTAATTTGATCCTTTCCCCAAGTGCTTAATTTGTAATGAAAGAAGTATCAGGGCTCTAGTGGTTGGTTTGATTGTTTTTACTTGCATAGCTGATGCAGTAAGTGCAGAGGTGCTGGAGCTCTGAACTGCCAAACCTGGAGGTGCCGGGTCTCAGCTCCAGCAGAAATTAAGCACAGCCCTTTCCCACAATTAATCTTGCCCCAACTGTGAAATCATCAGGCCACAACTGTTACAACAGGTTCTCCTTACCTCCAAAGAAACGGACAGTTTCTATTCCATTCTTGGCCAACTGTCCCTAGAAGAGGTACCTGGCATTAGCTGTTTGAGGTAGCTTTCCCAAAGCCCTACACGGTTCAGAAGGGCCATTGTGATCATCTAGCATGACCTCCATATAGCCCAGGCCAATACTTCCTAGCTCAGATCTTTTAAAAAAATCCATCCAATCTGGATTTTAAAGTTGCCTATAGTGGAGAATTCACCATGACCCTTGGTAAATAGATACAGTGGTTAATCACTTTCGCCATTTTAGAGTTATAGCTAAATGGCTGTTTTCATTGCAAAGTCAAGAGGAAAAGAGGCCCCAGATACCTGTGATGAGTTACCTTCAGCAGCCAGTCCTATTATTCTTATTCCTATTTGGCTCTTTTCCTTTTGGCTAGTGTAGTTTACCCCCTGTGCTAAGTGACAGCATAGAACAGAGCATGTATCAAAGGATGTGGGGAAGAGTCTAAGAAAGAAAGAAAAATCTTGCTTTGTAGTCATAATTCACCTGCATCTATCTTTTATGTCATTGGAATCAAACATTCATTACTATGATACCAGCAGGTGCACCACTTCTAAGCAAGAGCTTACTGGATTATATGAACTTAGTTTACACAAGGTTTTGCCAGAAAATCTATATTTTTCTACTACCTCTGAACACACTATAACTGGAAAATAGTAGAAATAATTTGCCTTTGGATTGCAGGCACACTCAATTGTAGACAACATTGTTTTTCATAGGTTAAGAGCATATTGAACTGTAAGATTATTTCCCAAGCATAACATTTTTCCCGCTTCTCCCATGCCTCACATTTATGATACTTTGACAGAGCCAAGGTGTGTTCTCTGACTAGCAAAAGGTAAAGAACCATATTTGACTATTTAAACCAGCAGATAATTGCATCTTTCTCTTACATATGTGGTTTGTTAGTTTTGCCTCTAGTGGATGCAGGGGATATTGGGATATGCAAAAACAGCCAACTAGCAATTATCCAATTCTTAATTTTGGCTAGAAGCTGAGTAAGCCAAGAGACTGTTATATACATTTCATGATTTTTAGCATTGACTTTCATCCACATACTGCTACCATAGTGGCGTAATCCAATTCACTATCATCCCAATCAGGCCTATATACACATTGAACAGGAGAGAAAACAAAGCTCTGCAGATAATCATAAGGCACCACTGGGGCAGATGAACAATTGACCATACTTCTTTTTCTTTTTGTCTGATTTGATCTCTCCTTGGCAAAGCTTTCAGCTACCAACACTATAGGCTGCGGGATGATGGCATCAAAGAAGGACTTCAGTGGGATCAAAATTTTATCTCTGATCTCTGTCACTTGTTGAAAAGTCAGAAGTGAAAGTAAGCGGGTGCATCCTGGTGCGCAGCTCCAGCAAGAGCTGGGTGAGCTGCAGCAAAAGCCAGCAGGGAGCTATCTAAAGAGTTGGCAGGGACACAGGTTGCAATGGGACAGTATCTGTAAGACATTTTTAACTTATTTTCACCACTGCAAAAAGTGATCATCTGTTTGTGATATTGATGCAGTTTTCATACCCAGACCAAAAACTGGGTTGAAAGTGCTCTAAGAAACCTAAATCTATAAAATGCCAAAGCTGCTTAGTCAGATACTTCTAAATAACTATTCACCGAAAGGACTGGTAGAGACTGTCAATAATTGGATGACTACCAGGAGGTGCTTTTTTGTCCGAGAGGCTTGCACTTTTGTCCCCATGAGGGAACCCCCAACAATCTTCACAAATAAGTGAATCAATATGTCCAGGCGAGTTTTGAACAGCTTAGAGGGGTAATAGATTCAATTAGCAAACTGTAGCTCTAAGTTTGAAAAATACCTCAGGAACCTGACCAAAATGCTGGCAATTTGTAATTGTCCTTTCACTTCCTCCTGCCCTCCCCCATCCCCAATAAATAAATAACCCAGGAGACCTGATTGTCCTCATGGCATCAACCAATCCAGACCAAAGGGAATCCATCTTGTCAGCGAAACAGATACAAAATGTCAGAGTGAGTAACACCAGATTCTGTCTGAGCAAAGACAAGAGGCTACACCAGAAAGTCCACTACCAAAGATGGTTCTTCAGTGGCATCATTATCCCTTGCCCTGTAGAATTCAGGATAAGAAAGAAGGATGGGACCCATTCCCATTCCAACCACGGGGAATCTCATAATAAATTCACCCTTAAAATCTAATTTAAGAGAGAGTCAAGTTCATTGTTTGATATCTCCCTTTGTCTCCCAATATACACCCTTAAAAAGAAGGAACGTCAAACTATGGGAGTCCTTTTAACCCTACCCAAATGCCCCAACAGCACATTTCTGCAGACAAAAATGCATCTTCTGCATCTTCACAAGCAACTTCCTTGTGCTGCCAACAAATAAGGGAAGCACATTAATCTTCCTCATAATACAACACAATTGCATTTACCCTGTCAGCTATGAAAGTGAATATTTGGCATTGTCACGTGTTCAGGTTGAGCATGCAGTGTTGAATATGTTGGTGGAGAGGATGAGGTTGCAGTTAAGGAAACATACAACACATTAATCGTTCTGAGCACCGTAATACCTTATCTGTCAGGGGCAGAAGGAAGTCTTAAGTCTCACTTCTTCCTCCAATACTTTGTTTGGATTGTCCATCACTTTCCCTGTTTTATTGATTTTTTTTCTTTGTCTTTTGGATCCTGTTCGGTGTGAATTATTTTTCTAGTATTTGGAGATTGTCCCAGATACTGTTATAAAGGTGCTGTGGTAATTTATAAATAATATAAATTCAGAAACCATAAAATTGGCTTTCATTTTTCAAATTGCTTTCTGTGCCCTTGTTTTCTGTATCTTGACCCTCTTTATAAGCTGCCGTTTGCATCACCAGCTTCAACCCTTCCGTTAGGAAATTCTTCTGTGAGGACTTAAAAGTGTCATTTGTTCTAATGTTAGAGGCAAAAAAATCTGCATCTTTCTGTATTTGTTTGTTAAAGCAAGCTGGGCATCATCACAACTCAAACAGTAATAATTCTGCTATTTGTCCAGCAAAGCCTGTTCTGTAATTTACTTATGAATGTGCTGTGAACGACTATTCCTGGCTACATTTATGCAGCATGTCTAATACTCATGCTATTATAATTTTCGCTGCTTCTATTGAATTTACACCTATGTCCCTCTCCAGTATTAATCCATTTAGGAGTATTTTATCTGATTTTCCTCCAACTGAAATATCATTGCAGTCTGATGCAGAGCTGGGTTAGATGGCAGAATTTAATCATATTGAAGGGATCCAATTCTGATACGTCCCCAGTATGTGGCCTTTGAATGACAAATTGAAAGATTCCTCCCGATTTCTTATCTTGGAAGATAACTATTTTTAACTCCATAAAGGTCCTTAGTATCCTATAAACACTAGTAAAGAAATACAGGTATTTCAAATATAGGGTGAACTTTCTGACTCACGTGGCCTTTTGAATTGCTATTTAACTTCAAAAGTGGGCTGTACTAGATGGGAGTTGTCTATTGTGTAATAGAGACATATTTTCCACAATCTCTGAGCTCTTTTCTGTACTTCAAACTTAATGTATCTGTAATGGGGGATTTTTACTACATCCCTCCCTTTACTGGACCTTCCTTCTAACCTCCCATAAGAGGAGGCACTGGAACATAATGGTTCAATCTTTTCTAACATTTATCTGTTGAACATTAAGTGTGAGCTTTATATCCATCCAAAATTCAGATGACCACAAATTCCAATGTCCTTTGTATAATAGCAAAGGAACCACATTTTTAGATGTGGAAAGAAATAGACTTTATTAGAAAAGAACAGGCTGAATAGATATGGATATCTGAACAAGACCACGTGGAGAGTTATTTCCCTTCAGTTCCAGAACAGATTGTCCCTTTTCTGTGTAGCTCTATCACTCCTGCTGTGAGGGACCTTCTAGGAGTCCCAACTCCCATTTTTCTCTCCTTTCCCCTCCCAGTAATCACAGGAAAATCTGCAACAATGTTAATGAAGCCCGAGGCTGGAATACTTGTTTTGCTCCATTTAATATTCAGGAGTCTCTGGCAGCAAAACTCCAGGGACAACATTAAGAAGGTCATGATTTCACAGCTAAACTTTGCTCAAGAGGATTCCAGAAAGCCCCTTCAATTTGGATAAGTCCATTTTTACTTGTCTGATAATATAATAATATCTTGAAAATGATTCATATCCCTGTGATACAGCTAATATATGTAAATGTGAATGTATTTATTGTACTGGCATTTCTCTCAATCACAAATCACTTTAATAATACATTATTATCTTGATTGAGATTTATTCAATATTTGTAATTTAACTTGTGTCTAAAAATTCTTGTCTTCAGAATTTGAGAGATAAGAAAGTCCAATTTCCTTTTATTAATCTAACGATGAAGATGCTTGGCCAAATTCTGGGCTCAGCAATACCATGATAAGAGATGTTTTGATCGTAAAAGTTTCCCATAAAATTCCTTATAAAATAATTTTGGATCAGCTGTTTGTTCAAATGTCATTCAAACATATCATTCATAATGCTGAATTTATAAGTCATCTGTTCTGAAATGAGAACACCACAACATGATATGAGTAATTCGCCAACACAGTGCGAATGAAAAATGTTGTTATTAAATATATTGTTTGAAATTCTTACTGTTGGTCAATTAGGGTATGTCTACACAGCAAAGTTATTTCGAAATAACAGCCATTATTTCGAAATAACTTTCCTAGTATCTACACAGCCAAACCACTATTTCAAAATAATTTCAAAATTGCAGAGCGCTTATTTCGAATGGTAAACATTCTACGAGGAATAACGCCAAATTTGAAATAACTATTTTGAAATAAGTGCTGTGTAGACACTTATTTTGAAATAGGGGGCCTCCAGCCTTCCCAGGGTGCCCTGGTGGCCACTCCAGCCTCAACCAAGAACACTTCTCTCCTTCCCTTCCCCCCCCCCCCCCCGGAGCCCTTAAAGGGGTTGACTCTGGCCACAGTGCCTGTGCCAGCTCCAAGCCTGCCAGCCCAGAGCCAGCAGTCACTGCCCCATACCCAGTGGCCTCAAAACATGAGCCAGCAAGCCAACGGCAGCCAGCCCTCCATTGCTCCCCAGGAGCAGTCTGACATCTCCCAGGAGCGTGCCAGGGCCCGGAGAAGACGGGGGCCTTCCTAGTCAAGGGTGGAGATCATGGACCTTATTCAGGTTTCGGAGGGATGCCCCCAACATCCATGATCTCCACACTAGATGGAGGAACGCGGCCATCTATGGCAGGATAACTGCCAGCCTGGCCACCAAAGGCCATATGCGAACCGAGGAGCAGGTTTGTATGACAATCAAGTTGGTCCAGCAAGACCCCCCATCTCTGAGCCCTGAGCTTCCCCTCCCCATTCTTCCACTTGCTTCCCCCTTCCAGCTCCCTCCTCCCAGGTTTCCCCTTCCCCTCTCCCACCCTCTTTTCTCCCCTCTCCCGCCTCCTTTCCCCAGTCTCACCAAAGTTTCATTCCTCTGGTGTTAAAATACATGAATTTTCATGAACACAAACTCTATTTATTTGACATCAGGAAGAGGGGTTAGGTAGGGGTAAGTGGAAGGACGTGAGGAAGGAATAAGGAACAAGTCCTCAGTGGGGCAGACGAGGGAGGCTCTTAGTGCTCCTCAGGGTGGAAGGTCTCCCTCAGAGCCTCCTGGATACTAACAGCCCCCCAATGGACCTCCCCTATGGCAGCCTGCAGCAAGTGCAGACAGGCTCACAGCAACGCATCCAAGAGAAGCACCAGAGTGCTCAAGGGAAGCTCTGGCTCCATGTTGCAGAGTGCTGTGGTATGCCGAGTGAGGGCAACCAGAGCACTCAGAGACAAAATGATTTGCTATCCCTCATCGAGGTAGACAAGCAAGCAGGGAAACCTGAGAACTGGCTATCCAGGGGGAGGGAGGTCCCTTTAAGCACAGACCTCCGATAGCCTCAGGCAGCAGCCCAACACATTAAGTCCTTACCTGGTACCCTGCTGGAACTGGTTCTGGCCAGCCTTAAATGCAATTCAGAGTCCACTCAGTGTGGATGCGCTATTTCAAAATAGCAAAATTCTACTTTGAAATGCATTTTGTGTGTAGACGCGTTATTTCAAAATAAGCTATTTCAAAATAACACTGTAGTGTAGACATGCCAACACCTGTTTATAGATTGCAAATGTTGTAGATGTTGTAAATGGTTAAATTAACAATCATATCTGCTCTTAAAATTCCCTGTCAGGAAAGGCATTTTTTATTAACAAATCTCAAGCACTGAACTATCTTGAGAAGTGACCACAGATCATACTGATAGCTGAAACAGAATTCCTATTTATGTTTAAATAAATAGTCACTAACCATTTTTATCACAAATCTCTTGCTTTAATCATTAACACCGCTATGATCTATGAGAGCTGGAGCTGATTAAAATTTGGCACCATAGGTCTTACAGAGTTCATTCACTTTGTCATCTGCAACAGGCCCAGTTTCCTTACATAGCTAAAAGTATAGCTGCCTAGAACTGGTTCTGAATGGCCGCTGAGATCCATTGCCAGACAAGGCCCAGTCCCTGAGAAACCATTGGAAATATAGCAGTACAGAGGGTTGGGGCCTGTTTGTGAGTTCTTCATACAAAATAACTGTCCTTTACTTTATATAATTGGTATTTTGTACAAATGTACTTCTGCCCCAACACCAGGTGACATTTGGATAAGATTTAAATAAGCATGCTTATCCTAACCTTTGAAGGTTTGGCCATTTATAAACATTAGGGGGAAAAATCCTGCTATATTTTAGAGTTTAAAAGCTCTGCTGTGACTTATTATTTTAAAAATCCTAGGTATGATGTAGCTCATAGGCCACACAAGTCCCGGGGTTTTTTTCCTCTATATGAGGAGAAAATAATAATCTTACAAGGTTTTGTCCGTCTCAGTTCCAATTTGCTGTTGACTAGCCTAGCTATTAGTAAGTGTGGTACACAAAACAATAATATATTCTGCTGCACTTTTATGTGCAGGTGTTTTTGTTAGTCAAGTATATATGGAAATTCTCCAGAGGAAACTTAGTTGTTAGCTACCTCCTGCATTTCTTCTGTTTGATTGTAGTGTGCTTTTTTTGCTTTGATTATTCCTTTTCAAACAAAAAACTCTGTAAAATGTACTTGCTGTTGCCAAGTAACACCCTCTGCCTCTTTACCTACTACTGCCTTTAATGTGACACAACTATTTATGGCCCAGACAGAAAATATAAAATGTCTCTTCATTAATCTATGACTCAGGCTTAATGAGTACTGAGATTTGGGGCTTTGGGACCATTAATGAAGTAACACCATTTATCCAGTTCTGTGCCATCACTGCCAGTTAAACATAACCTTTTTAATGAAGAGTATTTTTTGCCATATATTAATTGTTCCTGGGAGAGAAATGCCTTTTAATCTCTATTCAACACAGCTTTTTGCACACAGATTTCTATACCTATAATCACTATATTGAAGAGGTACAGATCTTTCAGCATCACAGTTATGGTTCCCAAGCAAGAATTTTCACTACGTTTACATAATAAATATGGGGGAATATATGTTTCAAATCCAAAATTCCTTCTGGACCAAACATATCTTGTTCTCGGTGTCTAAAGATAAAATTTCTTATTGTGTCCTGATTTATTAAGCTGATTTTTTCTTAATAGAAAATGACGGCCTCTTCTTATATTTTGGATGTTATCTTTCACGAGCATTATTTCTGGTCTTGTCTCATTTTGTTCTAAGTATTGTAACATTTAAAAACTCAATTGTTATTATTTGTGTCATAGCTGCATAAATAACTACAAGCTGACCATGCACAGAATAGTGCTATTTCTTTGGGAGGAGTGGTGAAAATGAGCATTCTACAGCCTACTGAGTTAATACTATTAAGTTAAAGCTTCTCAGTTTTTTAGGTTGGTTACTCTTTAACAATTTATTAAAATTAAGAATAAAAAATATGTCATGATAAAAATTAGCCTATATAATTTGTGTTTGCTTTGAGAGGTACACAGATAATATTTGGCTTTGAAAGGGTAAAGGTGTGCAGAATGGGGGAATGAGATTTCTTTTGCTTTAGATTGCAATTCACTCCCTTGTGACCATCACCCAGTTTTGGTTGTGACATCTCCCCAACCTTTTGTATTCACAAACCACTGGCTGAGAAACATTATATTAGCCTTTCGCTTCTAGGGATCTAGGTTCAAACCTTGTAATATCACACCTTACAATAGTTTTGGTGGTATTATTCTGTTCACTAGCCTCAGAAAGATTAAGTGACTTTCCCAAAGTAATACAAGGAACTCTGTGGAAGAGTTGAAAGTGAAATTCTCTTGAGTGCCTGTACAGTGTTTAAACCACAAGGTCTCCCAACCTCACTGGACAAGATTAAGTTATATTCAGGGAAAACTTCCTGATAAAAGAAGTGTCTAGATGAATAGAGAGGGAAATATTTGAAACTGAAACATGCTGTTCTTTTAATTGCTACAAATCTCTTCTTTATATGGAAAGTGATGGTAGTACATGCATAGTCATTTGTGATATTGTTTAGTTTATTTCAAAGGCTGGATTTTCAAAAGCATCTTTAAGTTCCTACAGACCAGGGGCATAACCACAAGTGGGCCTGAATGAGCTCGGGCCCATACACCTAAAATCCATGTCCACTTACCCTCAACCCGGCCTGTATTCCCACTGGAGCATGGGGGATTGCCCCTATCCAACTAGGCCACAGGAGCCAAGTTGGGGGCACACAAGCCTTTGTGCCTTGATCTTGCTCCCTAAATGGAGCGCCAGGAACACGGTAAGTCCCCTGCCCCACTCCCTTGCTGTGAGCACCAGGCAGGCAGAGCAGGGCAAGCCCAGAGCACCTAGCACGTAAGAGGGGGAAAGGACTGAAGTGGATGGGTGGGAGGGAGGCAAGTGTGGGGAACACATTTTTATGAAGGCTCCCATTTTTGTAGGAGCCCCTGGCCAGAACATATATCCTTCCCCCTCTTCCAAGGCCAGCTAGGGGGAGGGGCCTGAGAGGTACTCCTTCCCCCCCATTGATCCTCCCCCCTCCAGTTATTGCACACTCCCCCAAAAGCAGGGCCCATCCATCTGTCCAATTCTGGTTACACCACTGCTACAGACCAATGGTATAGGAACTGCACTGTGAAGAGCAGGAGAAACTGAAATGAAATTGGATCAGACAAAACCTCTCATTTGCTACAAATCATAGGAAGGGTGATGATGTTTTCTGTATTAAGCCTTTATCTTTAAAATTAGAGAAGACTGAGCCACATTGGAATTTTACCCTCCTTGATTAACGGAATAAGAAAAGTGAATTGGGATAATAGGGAGATATTCTAGTCCAAAGCATAAAGGAAGTTTAAAGTATGACTTTGTTAAGAAGTCATATAGTGGGTGGGGAAAAACATACAAACCCAGTGGGGAATCTATTGCCTCCCACATACGCAGCACTACAGAGACATTCGTAGTTTTCATGATCCAAAGGAAGAAAGGCTGAGACCAACAAACTTCCAGACAGGAGGGCAACTCAGGCATCATGGAAAGTGGTTAGGAGGCTCCACAGCACAGCTGTGGAAATGAGTGAAAGCACTCAGGTTGCCACATTCCATTCTTGTGTCAGAAAAAAGACAGTCATGAGTGGGTTGACTATGTAGAACACCACTTTATATTATCTTAACACTGTTTGATATTTAGCTCAGAGCACTCCCATCCCTGAATAGCTCTTTTGAATGACTCATATGTTCAAAGTTACTCGATGGGAAAGGCAGGACATATACATAGCAAGACACACAACTCCAATACCTTAACCAAAAGCCTCCAAGGGTTTCTCCTCTTAAGATGGGATTTTCTTTGACCCAGACAATCTTTTTTTTCTTTAAAAAATAAGGACAGTCACAAATCTCAATTAACTGCCCAAGAGCAATGAACAAATGCTAAACCAACCCCAAACTGCATACTACATTTGGGTCAAGATATACTATAAGTAAGGTGGGAAGCCAATATACCTCACTTGCATCTGCATGTCAAAGCTTTGGGCATATATTTTTTTAAAATTTTTATATGTTTCCTCTCTCCAGAGGCCTTGGAGAGAGGAATGTGGTTGCATGTGTTCTAACAGGTTAAAAATATATATATGGCACCATCTAGTTGTATCCATAGTCTCAGGGAACTTGTTATAATTCTCAGCATAAACAAGTAAGGCCTTTATAAAGTCAACTAAATTTGGGAATAGTAAAGATTGAGACATTAATGAGATGTCTTCACTGGTTCTCTGGAATGAGCCAGTGGCAAGAACTGATAGAGCTGCAAGGATTTATTAGTCAGCATAACAGAATATGTGTGTAATGTGCATGGCTTTCCAAATGAGGAAACCAAAGGATACAAAGATCCTTAAAGGGACACAGATCCTTGCAGCTGAAATCTCTGTAGACCTTTGTGATTGGTGTGTCCAATACTCAAATCCAAGGCCAATGTACAAGCAGATTTTGTGCCCCTCCTGTCCTGTGTATTCCATGGCATGTGCAAGGTCAGTCAGTAAACAACCATGTCCAGGCATAGAATTAGTGTACCTAGGGGCTCTTGGTAAGGGCCTTAATACACTGATGCTTCCAAAAATTGTGCTTTGTTTGACACCACTGCTGAGCTACTTAGATGTCATTCCTTCTCATATCCCTCCTGCTCCTTATCCCTCCATGCATGCACCTGTACTAACTGCCATTATTCTATTGTTTCTAATACAATTGGAAAGGCAAATACCATTCCAATACAGAAGAAAGCAGAGACAGGAAGGCCAGGGTCAAGAGTTAAGATCTACCTTATGGAAAATACTACTCTGCTACTTCTAATTTTCACACTGCAACCAATTGTTATGGCTAATCTTGTAAATATACAAATAAGCTAGGTAACTGACCGAAATATGTAAGGCTTATATTATGTAAAACTTACTAGGTGGCGTGATGCAACTATACTTTTCCTGTAAATATGTGCATTATTTTCTCTTCTCTCTGAATATAATTGTTCTTTCTATCCAAGTTTGGTCATGGTTCAAATTCTACTGCTGATTGTTTCTCAAATCATGACTGTCCATCACAGTTCCACAAGAATACAGTCTTAGGGTGTATCTACACAGCAAAGTTATTTCAGAATAATGATCTGAATTCGTTATTGCATCTACACAACAATTCTGTTATTTTGAAATAATTTCGAAATAACAGATGGTTTATTCTGACTTCTGTAAGCTTCATTCTATGAAGAATAACGCCTATTCTGAAATAGCTATTTTGAAATAAGGCGTGTGTAGATGCTCCACTTAGGCTATTTCGAAATAGCCTCTCCCCAGGGCCATTCTAAGTTATTCCTCTTGGGGCTGTAAATCAAGATAGCATGTCTACACAAGGGAAGCCTCCCTTGGACTAATATTGAGGCTTCCCTGCAGTGTAGATGTGCTATTTTAAAATAAGCTATTTTGGAATAACTATTCTGGAACAGTTTATTCCAAAATAACTGTGCAATGTAGACATAGCCTCTGATGCTTTGCATTTTTATGGCAAATAGTATGTTTGCTGACCAGCACACAGTGTAGCCAGCAATCTGTGAATTAGGCTGGAGAGGACTACCTCAATGAGCCATTTTCTCTTCAGTCACATGAATCTTAGGGGTAAGTTTTTAATCTTGAAATTGGCACAACCTGAGACCTGCTCTCCCTGACCAGAGGCACACATCATCACTGAGCAGCAAGCAGTTAAACCAGGTTCAATCCAAATACTCAAAAGAGACCAAATGAAGTTAGAGAACATCTAAAAGCAAAAGAGAAATGGGTTAACACAATATAGAGACCAAGAGTTGTTAAGAACAAGGCCAATAAAAAACAAAGTAGTGGCTAGTCAAGGTATGAAGCTAGACTCAAAAGCAAGAAATCCATTATAATAAAGATTAAATTGTTTGCTCATTGAGTCTTATTTCTTAATGTGCTATTGAAAGACAAAAAAAGAAGAAAAAAACAGGAAAATCTTCCTTCTATAAAAAGAAAACCATCTGGCACAATCATCCTTCTCAAATCAGATCTCTGAGGGTTGATGCATAGGATGTGAAACATTGAAACTCGAATGGAGTGACATGGCAAGTGTGTGATGGGAAAGGTTAGGAGAGTCAAAACAGGGCCAGTAAAAACAGTGTGTGACCCGCACCTGGGCTGTATTAAGGAGCTGGTAGCCTCTGCCACAGATTAAAAACCAGTAGATGAGGATTTCTGTGACAGAAACACGCAGAAGCAAGTATAAACTTTTACTTCTGTTAAGGCCCTTCTGTATCAATATTTGTTAGTAACAAACTGGTTTTCCTGTGAGCCATCATCCCTTCTGTCATGCTTTGTTGTGAAAGCTCTTCACAGAGATTTGAGAAGTGAATTTTAGACCTTTAGAACACTTCAGGATTCTGTAGAATCCACAGAGCTATATTTCATTGCCTTGAGAAGATAAAATGGTGCAGATTATCCTAATTGGCAATGAGTAAAGGACATCAGACAGATTTTTGTGTCCTCCAATAGGTATTGAGAGTCAAAGGAGGCTATCGTGATGCCAGTATGAGCAAAACAACAAAGCACACATTTGCCCAGAGCTTCCCAAGAACCCTCAATGAGTGCAAGAGCATAACTGATGATCCTCTGTTAAAAGACAAACAGGATTCTTCAGGCAAACAACAATGCCAATGTAGGCAATAGTTTGATAACAGGAGCCAGCATCTGAGTTCCTGCGTTACGCTGCCATGTAACTGAATGGCAATTCTTCATCGTTCACATTTTGAACAGCATTTGTTGTGTCCCTCTGCATATTTCCTTCCTGACATGTGGCCACCGATTCATTTTCAAACGGCAGGTTTAGCAGCTTGCTGTCAGGTTACATATTGTGACACTTCTTTGACGGCTTACTTCCTGACGAATCTTAGACCCGTAAGATGTGGGGATTTTTTTTGGAATGCTCTTATTGAGCATCCAGTACACTTATAGTAAAAATGTTGCCATTTGGAAGGTATATGCTATGAAATCTGTGTAAAGAGAGCAGATAAAATTCTTATTACAGTTACATGGCCATTGGCAGCTCAGTGAGCTGAAGAGTCACATGAAGATACTGGTTTGGACGGAATTGGAAGCTGGCACCTGTCACTGTCACTTCCCAGTTATCTTGGCCGGATCATGCACACATAATAGATGTGAGTTTATGAAGGATGAACATATGACTGAATATAGGACTGGACAAGTGCATCGAGTAAGACAGGAGCGATTATGCATTCAAAATCCATGCCGTAATGTCACTTCGTTTCAGTCTAAACCATCATCTTCTGCTGTTAAAAGTAGTGGCGCTTCAGTGATAGCCCTATTGTGATCTAGTCAGTTCTCATTGCGGACCTAGGTCATTTTTCCCTACAGCAGCAGACATGCTGTGTGGCGATGTGCTAATCACACAGGTGGTTGCTTTTTGTGTGGCTGAGGACACTCCCTGAGGGATGACCATGTACAATTTTTTTTCCGTGCTCATAAATATCATCAGGCGATCTGACAGATTTGGATATTTGCTCTGCCTATCAAAAATGCTTAGCCAGTGTCCTTAAAGAATCACAGTATTCCTGATAGAACAAGCAACAGCCTGTTAGGTATGGGTGCTTATCATTCACAATGGAGAGGGGGAGCACGACAACAAAAGGGTTAAATCATAGTTGCTCTGCCTGCAGATATTGAAATGTGTTAACCCTGGCCTATTGTGAGAGGCATTTCAGAGCATGCCATGAAACTATGTCAAGCCCCTAAGCTGTAGACAAGCAGCCCCCAGGCTTTTTCCTCAGAAGAGCTGGACAACATTCCTGTGTGCACTGAGCACTCCGCTAGCGCCGATCCGTCACTGGCTCAGAGTGACACCTTAATGATCCTTCCAGCGCACTGGGCATGCTGATGCAAGATCACAGTCAGGAAAAGGGCAAATCTCATGAGTCTTCATGCCCAGCATCCATGCTGGAGGGAAATGATTAATCATCTGAGTAACAAGATTCTCAGTGTTGATCCCAGCTTTTCCTCTCTTACAGCAGTAACGTGCCAGGTGCAGGCAAACGCCCACATTCACCGTAACAGCAAAATCCCTTCCACAACCGAATGTCCTGATCCATCATTAATTATAAACAGTGCTCTCCTCAGTGCCCTCAACATGCATCTCTCAGGAGGGTAAAGACAAGGCTGTTGATGAGTTTGCATCCAAATAGAATAAAATAAACAGTCAAAGATGCTGTGTTGACCTATTTGAAGTATTGCGCTAAAACATTTCAATGTCTTCTCAATTTAGCATTTTTCCACAGAAAAAAAAAATGAAAGGAACTACATCATTACAAATTGTTCGTTTATTTTTTAAAATGTCGAACAATTACAATTTCATTTCTGGTAGAGAAAAATCTCACTTTAGAAAATAAAATGCCTCCCCTCCCTGCTCCAGGGTTAAAAATACTGATCTGAACTATTATTTTGAAAAATGTTGTTATTGTTTTTGCTGAAAAAGAATATTTGGCACGAAATGGAAAAAAAAAGTGTTTAACTTTTTTTTTTTGTTCATGATCTCCATGCCTCTCCCCAAGATCCCAACCAATGTGCTGTACTCAGAAGTTTACAAAGGGCCTAGAAAGAGAGAGAGAGCACAGCACAGACTTTCAGAGGTTTTGGCATGTCTGGGGACGATTGGGAAGAAGTGCAGAATGGTTGGTGGAGTCAGCTTGTAGATGGAGCAAGATGAGGCAAGTTTTGTGATGACTGGCATCAGAAAAGGAAAGATTCTGGTGCTCAGGTTCGGAGCATTGCTATTGCATGGGAGTGTCCTACCTGTGGACAGAAGCGTCACCCGTGTATCAGCCTCAGAGGCCACCAAACAACTCACCAGTGCACAGTCCATTCTCTGTAGGGAGTGAAGTGCTATTGACGTGTGCCGCTTTTCAACTATCTCTGGATTTGATGTTAATATTCTACCTAAGCATTGGTGGATGCGGATAACCTAATGTCATCGTATGGCCACAGCAAAGAGCTGAGGGTTTCAACGAGAGCCAATCTGACATGGTTCCCGTGCCCTCACTTTTCAGCTTTTTGATCAAACAAAGGACAGATCGTTTTAGCTGAGTTCAAAGACAACAAAATGAAGAATCAGTCCTTCTACCATTACTTCCCTGTCTCATTCATGATGGGAATTCAGATGTTTTGTCAGCAAAAATCAAACAAACCAAAGCGTCAGACCCCTACTTTGCTGTGTTGCTGCCTTCTCGGACTTCTGCGGGAGGTTCACAGGGTCATGTGGCTTTTTTCAGCAGATCCTCCTCTCTTTCTTCCAGCATCTGACTCCTTTATGTATTGTGTCAGGGGGATGTCTTCCTCCAGCTGTCCTTGCTTTCCCGTATCTCGCTCCAGAGTAATCCAGCAAAAGTGGCAGGGACAGATAGCCTTTTGCAGGGGAAAAAGAGAGTTCACTGTTCCCCAGCTAAACAAGGTGCAGGGTCTCTACACCCAGCAAAGGAAAAAGAGCCTGTTTAGATGTATCTTTTCACATGGGGAAGCCACAATGTGAACGTATAATATACATTACACATTATTTTTGACTACCCCATCACTGGCAAAAATCTACGCAGTCCCCATCCCTGCTGCTGAATTCCAGAAAAAGTTTCTCTCAAACAATCCATGGCCCATTGTGCCCACAGAAGCAGAAAAGTGGATTGCTATCAGTGCAAAGGTCAGATGATTTTGGAAGTGTAAGTAAATGTTGTTATGGGGCTAGCCCCATGTCTCTGATCCATTACCCCACACATGGCACTTCAGACAGTGTTTTGGCTGCAGCATCAGGCTATGAGCTCCCAGGCAATCAAAGACTGAGCTCCCAGATACATGTTACTATGCCTAGCCATCTTCTCCCTTGTCACACCCCCAAATAAAATATTTCTCCAACTTCAAGTTATTTTATTTTTTCCTGACCCTTTTATTTTGTAGCACACTTCAAAGTACTAGAAATACAGTGCAATTGCCATAGTCTGTCCAAACTCCATATTAACGCTCTAAGTCTAACACATGGATAGAAACAAATTGAAGAGTTACAGAACAAGAATTTGTCCAGTCTAGATTATAGCAGAATTAATACCATGATTATAGTAGTCATTATTTCCCAGTATTAGTTAAATAAACAAGTTACCCTAAAACATCCCTCAGAGGCTAGGAACACCATTCCTGCCCATTCTCGCTAATAGCCATTGGTGGACTTATCCTCCATTTCATGCAGAGTCCATTGTGTGTATTGATTATAAAACAACATGATGATTGAAGACTAATAATAATGTTAATGCAAACACTGCACATTCATTAGTAATGCATGTAGTTTTTCTTGATGGTGGAATATGTTGGTTTGACTTGTTAATTCATGTTTGGTAGATAATATACATAATTCCTCTTTTTGCATATATATATATATAAAAACAGCATGTATGTAAAATTATCTTACAGGATGGTAGCTGAAATGTCTATGTGTGTTGGATAGCAATTATCTTTGCCTATCCTGGAGTGCCATAATGCTAGGCTGCCAGATACAAATACATATAAAGGCTGCTGAAAGAATGGCTGAAAGGATGACAGTAGGACATTGTGGAATGTGAGTTTGAGGATCTTTACCACCAGGCTTATCCACCACAGCAGGCAGAGCTGAAAGATAGATGCCCAACTGGCAAAGGCTTTTTTTTTTTTCCACTACATATTTTCTCATTCCACAGGGCAGCATGTTAAGGAGACATAGTATTAGTTCACAGTTCTGTTTCATAAGATATGTTGTGGTTCCCACCATTGTTCCTTCCTGGTCTAGGATGAAAATAGCTTTCTATGGTTTCAGAGGGAGAGGGAATGGCTAAAGGAGCAAATTACTGGTAAATTGGAAGGGAGAAGAGATGCAATATTGGTTCAGTTGGGGTAAGGAGGAGTTGATGAAAGACAATAACTGAAGTAACTCTTCAGTTCCTGCATGGCCAAGGGAAATAAAGAGGTATTTGTTATTGCAATGTATTGTGCAAAAAATAAATAATGCTAATTAGCAGGGCGTGAGGCACCAGTTAGTTGAGCCATGTCTCCAAAACAAGAATAATTAACCTCTCCTATGCCCTTGGACCCTACACCCCAAGACTGCTATTCCATCCATACCTCCAATACAAAACAAAAAACACAGTAGTGTTAGTGGGCGAGTACCCTAGCAAGCCTAAAATGCTAAAATAATGGCGCATTCACATTTCAATGGAAAATATGGATGAAATCACAGTAATAATGGAGACAGCTGGTTCTCACAAGTGGAAAAGCAGAAAATCCATTTTCTTGAAGCCTTAAGGCAAGGTCATAGAGATGCACGTTGCCCTTGGAGTGAAAGGTGGTGTTGTTTGCGATGGTCTTTAGTTCCTGCGAGAGCCTAAGGTTCCAGTGTTGGGCCGGCCCCGAGAAAGTTTTGTCCTCCATATAAATGAGCTTTATCCTTATTGTGCAGAGTTCCATTGTGCCAGACAAGCAAAACTGCCAATTACACTCTCCATTCCAGAGTCTTGAGGCCCAGGGCTCATACCTGAAAATAGGGCCTTGAACTTGTTTCAATGTCCACTGGGAGGCCAGCATAAAGTGGAGAGAACAGATTTGACTGCAGAATTGTACACTAGTTGGAGTTTCCTGAGAACACCTAGCTGTTTCGCTTTGCTGTAGTGTATCTAAGGGGGACCAAAGGTATGAGGTGCAATAAAGTGAACATTTTTAACAGTCAGAGAGGGTAACTAACCATTGGAAAGCTTATCTAGCTTACCTCTGCTCACCATCATAATATATAAACACCTTCCAATTGTGTTAGATCTTACATCATTTAATTTAAATCAAGATTGAACATTGTAATAAAATTATACTGTAGGACAACTAGAAGCTATGGCCTTAGTACAGAAATTACTCTGTGAAAATGTTGGCCTCCACCAAATTTCCTATGTCGGCTCATCCAAATATGCCACAGTTGAGAGCTGAGATGCGGAGTTTGGCAAAATACCCTTTATGAACAAATGTGTGGAACTTTATATTGGCGCTGAGAAGTTTTGTATTTGCTGAGCCAAATCTATTTGAAATACTAGTGCACTCAGTGGATATGTTAAATTGCATAATTTGATTTAATGTGGTTAGGATCTTAGCTCAGACAGGGAGATAATCACATATTAAATGATTTTTTCCCCCACAAAATGTTTTTCATGCCAGTCATTTGGCTCATCTCAAGGCTAGCTTAGCTTTCTCATGGTCATTTTTGTACCTATTATTTTATTCCGGTAAACTCACATAAACTTTCCGGATGAGTTCATTCCAGTAAGAATGGAGATAAAAATGAGGAAGAATGTCTTGCGTGGGCCCACTATGATCAGTCCATAGCAACCCAAATTGCTTAAATCAGCTTGGCAAGTGGCTTAGAACTGTGTTAATAATTATGCTGTGGCAGCTAGAAGGTTGGAGCTCATTTTAGAAACTTGTCCTTCACATAAACACTGTCGCTGAGGCAGTTTCTCCAGCCTCCCTGTTTGTGTTTGCTCCCTGCAGTAAATCATGTCTGAGACAGGTGTATGGGCCTAATGTAGCAACTGAGACTGGGGCTGTCAGTGAGCCAGTGTGTGGTGAAAAGTCTTGACTGTCAAGATGATACAATTAGCACCTACATTAAGACACTCATTGCAAAACAACTGCCTTAATTAGACTTGCTGAGAGAGGCTGAGAATTAATTGTAACTCTTTCTGACATTGGTGGAAATTTAAATATGTTTATCATGACTATAAACTTTTGTTTGTCTATTTCAGAAGCACAAACAGACACTAGTTAGGTAGGACAGAAGAAATTCAAGAAGACACTGAGACACCTTCAAAGACATTTTCTCAAATATATAGGGATGTAATTGTTATAGCTTTGTCCTGTTTGATGCTGTTATGTTTGTAGGAGAAAGGGCTTTCAAAGAATTCCCAACTTGATCCTTTCCAGTGAAACTGTATTTTCAAAATCTTCCCCAGCCAGAGGACCTGGTGCTAGGAGGTGAGGCGGGGCATCCAGGGATCCCATCATGGTGCAGAGATTAACACCATTAAAATTACAAATCTGTAAATTCAGTGATCCCTCCCATACCTTTCTATATCTTTCTATCACGGATTTTCCCCCAGAATTAGCTTTTTCTGCATTTTGATCCCAGATTAATGAATAGAAGCTCTTAGTGAATTAGGAACTTAGAAATTGCTATACTGGTTCATATCCATGATCCTTCTAGTCCAGTGGTTCCCAACTATTTTTATACCAAGTACCGGCAAACCCATTCACAAACTTTTAGCAGACTGGTAACATTGTATTTACATATTAAATATGCAAATAATGAATACGCAAATATGCAAATAAAATATTGCTGGTCCATCAATAGCTCCCAAAGCCAATGCCAGCAGCCAGCTACAGCTCTGCCAGCCCCCAACTCCTTAATACTTAGAATCCCCCACCACCACATTCCCACCTGTGCTAGCTTCCTGTTTCCCACTGCATCCAACCACCCCAAATCTTTCCCCAGTGCCAGCCCCCATTCCCCATTATTAGCTCCTCCCACTACTAGCCCTACCTCCTGAGGTCCCCAGTGGCAGCTCCCCACCCTGGACACTCCAATGTCCCCCAGTGTTAGACTGGCGCTTTTCTCCGACAAAGCTCCGTGCCGGAAAATAGCGGCAGCCATTTTTATGCTAATGAAACGCGGGAGAGTTAAATCCCCGCTTCATTAGCAATTGCGATACGTCTAATTGCGATACATCTAATTTACATCCCTTTTCTGAAAAAGGGATGTAGTCTAGATGTAGCCAGGGAGGCCTCATCATCCCTTCATTGGTGTCCTGGATCTGCACTTGGTGTGTGCAGGGCCACCAATGCAGCTCTGGCCTCCTCAGTGCTGGCAGTTCATCCTGCAGCAGCTCTCCCTCAACATGGGCCTCAGACCACCCATGCGCCACACTCTGCCCTGCCTACTGATATGACTCCCCCCCCTCACTTCCCCCTGTGCTGCACTTGGCTGCGGCATGACTGGACCAGCACTGCATAGCACTACCCATGTGTCCTCTCCCAAGTCATTCTGTGACAAGGGCCTTGATGGGCTCCATGCAGCCCTCCTGCTGCACAGCGAACTGCATCCAGGAGGAGACCTCGCCTCTTCCCGGCGCTGTTTGGCTGAGCGTTGGGATATGACACGCCTCTCCCAACAGTCAAGGCAGGAATGGAAGCACTGTGGGGTGTTCCCCAGCCCCCAGAGTAGCCACCGCCCAGCAGCCAGTGGTTCATGGACAGGCACTGTCTGTGGACTGGTAGTTGGGTACCGCTGTTCTAGTCCATCACCTTGTGCCAGAACAAGAAACTGTGCAGTAGGGAATTATGAAACAACCTGCTTATAGGGAATATTTCTTTCAAACTGATGCCAGTTATAAACCATTATGTTTATGATAATAAACCAATGTTTATCTGTTCCAATTTTTTTTAAATACTAACTAATATAATTCTGGATGTTCTCTTTATCCATATAAAAGTCCTGCCAGAATATCTATCTTATGTTTCCTCTCTAAACAGTCCCAATATTTTCCATATTACTTTATGTGGAAATTTTCCCATGCCTCAAAACCACGTCTCTGCTGTATATTAAGCTAACATTTCCGAGTCCCGCTGTGTAACTGAAATCTAATACGTTGAGTGAAATCTTTTTATACCTCTGAATGGATTGACTTCCCTATCCTTTTTGTAGCACATACTATCAGCAGGCACAGTGATGGCTTACTTGCATTCCATTTTATGGTGCTTTCTTGCTGCAATGACATTTCAGTGCCTAGGAAGCATAGGTATTTATGTCTCAACTGGTGCTATTCTGTGTAGGTTTTTGTACTGTGCTCATCACTGTGATATCTCAACACTTTCCAATTGTACATTAAGCAACATAACTACATATCTGTCACAAAGATACTGTGTAAATCAACTTGTTCTGGGTCTGTCCGTGGTTTTCTTTCAGCACTGAAACAATTGCACTTCAGCTATGCGCATCTGTTCTAGGCTGAAAAATAATACTAGAAGATGTAGGTCATTCCAGCACTGGTGGACTGAAAACTCATTGGTGAGACTTTTGCCTCATTGTGCTGTTGTTGTGTGTGAGCTCAGCAGGAGCAAGGAGCGTGTGCTGTGGCACCCAGTAACTTAATTCTATTATAGTGGTTGAAAGAAGTTCAACTTGGTTTGAGGGCAAACCATTCCAACTGAAGACCGGCGGCTATCAGAAGTGAAGCTGTCCCTCCCTTTGTGAAAATGAGGAACACCAAAGGACAATTTGCTTTTCTTCGCAAACAAACAAGTCAGGGATACTTGTGCGTAAAAGAGACTTTTTGAATTTGCAATACATCAAAGTGACTAATAGTACATGTAAGCCAACCTCAGAAAAGCAGAGTCCCTGTGAGAGCATCCACCTAAGTGGATGCTAACGGATAGAGAAATCACCATTGCCTTAAACATTCTATTAGAAAATATATATTGAAGAAAAACTGAAAGCTGTAAAAATCCCTTTTATGAAAATTGCCTTTGCCCAAACTGTCAAAAGAAATCAGGAACAATTTAAATAAACATTAGCTCCAGAGGAAATACAGACAGCAACTGATGATCTAATTTCAGTAAAACATCAGGCCCAGATGGGTTTTCTATTGAATTTTCCCCAAAATATAAAGATATAAAATTACCCTTCTCAAAATATATTCATACTTTTCTCTAAAGGGAGTCTTCTCTCCTGCACTCAGAGACACAGCAATAATTGTATTATTTAACTGTATTTTGTAGAGGTTGTACATGCTCTCAAAGCATTGGCTTCAGAATGTTTTATTCTTTTTATACACTGGAACAAATTATACAAAAAACAAGAGTATTACTAAGGTTGCTCTTCATACTCTCCTATTTCGCTACATGTTGACTTTGCAAAAGCTTCAGCAAATTGATTGCCTGGCTATAGGACTCAGACTGCACAGAGGCTACAAACCTTCAAGATGCTTTTAACCTGGAGAAACAATGAGTTTGGCGAGGCTCCATTTAGAGCAATTTGGTGGGACAAATTGAAGAGTGGGAAAAACAGTTTTGTGAATACTCAACCCAACATTTAACTGTAATCTAATAACAATCAAACATGGTTTATCAAAGCTAGAATGACTAACGACAATGTATGTAGAACCTTAAACATAATACACTAAGGCTATGTCTACACTTGCGGCTTCTTGTGTGAGAAATATGCAAATGAGGCTAAGTGTGGAGTATCGCCAAGCCTCATTTGCATACCTAATGAACTGCCATTTTTGCAAAAGAGGCTCTTGCGCCAGAAAAGCTGTCTACACTGCCCCTTCTCGCGCAAGTAAAACCCTCTTGCGCAATGCTGATTATTTTCAGGAATAATGGCATTGCGCAAGAAGGTTTTACTTGCGCAAGAAGGGGCAGTGTAGACAGCTCCTTCTGGCACAGGAGCCTCTTTTGCAAAAATAGCAGCTCATTAGGTATGCAAAATGAGGCTCAGCGATAGTCCACACTTAGCCTCATTTGCATATTTATTGTGCAAGAAGCCGTGAGTGTAGACATAGCCTAACTGCTTAGAGGTGATGGGGTAGATTTTCTCCTTGTAGTTCAGCTGAAGATTGGTGATAGCCATTTGGCAATTACTTCACCCTGATTATGCTTTTCCCCTTCCTGTTTGTTCTTTTCATCTGTAGCGCCTCAATACATGATTATAAATTTGTTTGAGCAGGGACTGACTTTCTGCTGCATATGGTTTTCAGTACCTAGCACCATGAGCGCCTCAGTGGTATGTAAGCACTACTGAAATAGATAAGGATTGATAATGCAATTGAAAGGATTTTTGGATTGGTTTGTCATAACTGAATCTGAGAGATCAAATGACCACATTCAAAAGGAATGGAAAATTTTTTGAACCCTTTAGTCCAAAGAGCGGAATAAAGCCTATCTTTTTGTCTCCTTTACCTGGTTGTTGTTTTTTTGTTTTGTTTTTTGTTTTTGTTTTGTCTCTAGGACTGAATTGTGGTGAGAAGTAGATGGAGACAATTGAACATGGATAGGCCCATGGGGACACAAAAGCAGCTTATTTACTAATGGATTTGTTTTCTACATTAGGCCACTCAATCACTACAAGATTCAGGTATCTGGACAAATCTGGAATCCATTCTTGTTTCATCATGTTCCCCAAGACAGAGGGAAAAACAAGTAACTATAAGTGATAAACATTTAATGGTTAAACAATTAAAAAATGAAAGTTAGTTCTCAACACCAAAATGTTATATGCAGTATACTATGAGGCTACGTCTACACTGCAGGTTTTTTGTGCAAAAACAGCCATTTTAGGACAAAAACCCATGGAGCATCCACCTCTCAAGTGTGCTTTTGAGCAAGTAAATCGACAGTAAAATGACAGAACAGAGGGATCTTTGCTGTGTAGGTAAACCTCCTTCTATGAGGCATAACTTCTTTTTGCGCTACAGCTGTTACATAAAAGGCTTGTGTGGATGGTCCACAGGGGTTTCTTATGCAAACAGAGCTATCTGAAAAAGCACAGGTGCTCTGATGGCCATTCCAAGCTTTCTTGAGCAAGAGCGTCCATGCAGTATGGATGCTGTCTTGCGCAAAAGCACCTCACAGAAGTGATGCACTTTGAGGTGTGGATGCACTTTTGCACAAGTAGTTTTTGCACAAGAACTCTTCCGCAAAAGGCTTCTTGTGCAAAAACCCTGCAGTGTAGATGTAGCCTGAGTGTTTAAAATATTTGGGAATTTGTATTGGTATCACTTTATGGGACTGGATAAAGAAAGCCATTCAGCAAGATTTTAAAGGTTTAAAGACTGTCAAGGTTACACAGTCAAAAAGTAATCCATGCATTAGCTACATTGCGTTATGTACATGGACTTCTCAACATGTTGTGAGTCTCCAACCTTAATGTATGTGTCATCAGATCCCAGGAATGGGTAAAGGTATAAAATGGCATGTCTTATGTATGGTCTAAAAATATCTTCGCTGTTGTTGGCAAGAGTAAGTCTCAAGTCCGACACTGGGTTCTCAAAGTACAAAAAAGGCTACACAGGTATCTGTCAAACACAAGCAGTTTACTTCCTGTCAGCTATCAGCTGTGCCCCTTAACTAAAAGAACAACCTGATAGGAAAAGCAGCATTTCTTACATCCCTTCGGCTAGCCGGAAACCCCATTTTGGCTGCGGATGAAGTGGGAGACTGTCTCAGCTTCTGAGGCGCCGATACCCAAAGCCCATCACTGAGTTCCAAATTGATGTGCTCTGGTGACGCTTTAAATACTGTGTCTCTACCTGGTTTGTGGCAGTTTGGAAATTTCCGGGGGTTACTCATTGCTTGTTAAAGTATGGCTCAGCTGTACTGCTTGTTCTTTGACTTTGCTGACATGATCAGTACATTTAGGTAAACAATATTGTTATGTTCCTGCCCTTATCTACAATTCGTTCTTGCTACACTGGCATATGTTCACAGAGGCTTGCTTCTGGCTCATCAGTAGTAGGGAAAGTGTGTGTGTGGGGGGGGGGGGGAGAATGGGGAAGGAAGGGGAATGGGAAAGGGGTGGGAATGCAGGCCTCACCACCCCTGTACTTCACACATACAGAGTTCTTCCGCAATTGACCCCTACATATGCCTTGCATGGATTCATTTGTAGTTTGTGCAAAGTATTTTTGGGGATCTCCAGTAAAATGGAAATAATTCTTTGTCATTGCTGAAATGTAAATAATAGCTTCCTAAATACCTATGAATATAACACTAGAATATCTGATGCACTGAAGCTTAAGGCAGGCATTAGTCTCTCTGTCAGGGTGGGCAATAAGCAGCCCATGGGCCAGACATGGTTTGCCGGTGTTAGTCCCTGGTGGGCTGCCAAACACTTTATTTACCTGCATGTCGACTGGTACAGATACTTGCAGCTCCCATTAGCTGCAGATAGTTGTTCCCAGCCAATGGCAGCTGTGGGAAGTGACACAGTCTGGGACAAAGCTTCCTGCAGCTCCCATTTGCTGGTAATGGCAATCCATTCCCAACTCTGGTCTAAGGATACTGATAAGAGCTGTAAGTTGGTATGTTTTGCCCTTTGCAATATATCTTGTTCTCGGCTTTCTCTTTTACAGGTGTGAAAGCTGAACAAGTAGACTCTTAAGTGGCAATGGAACTACAAAATATTGGTAATTTTGTTTAACGGAAGAAACCCACCCTGAAGACATTGCATTATGGCCAAAACATATTTCATATTTCATAAACTGAAAAACATAGGTAATATGGAAAATTTGAGAAAAATAGTATGAGGTTGGAGGATGAAAGCAATTTAGAGGTCTTCACGAGTCCCATTTTCCGAGGAAGAAGACAAATTGGACTATTCATGTGTCATCTATACATTTTATTTTTACACATTTTTCACATTAGCTTAATGCAAATACCAACTTTCATCTACAGCAGACGTTCTCAAACTATGATCTGAGAATTCCACTCAGGTGGACTGACAAAAGGTTATTTTTTTATATAAAGCACTCTTATCCAAAGCACTCTATAATAGTTAGCTCATGTTACAAACAATATTTGGAAAAATCATCAAGTGGTCCACCGTGACCCTCAGCAATTTTCAAGTGGTCTGTTGGAAAAAAAAAGTTAGCCTACAAAAACAATCATGGTACCTCACTTTATTTTCATGTATTTCTTATTATTTATAATATAGGAAGAGGATGAAGAAAAAAGAAAGAAAAATGGGAGGGGCAGAAAGAGTGAATGTTCTTTTTCTTGGTTGGGTCACCGGGACAGGGGAGGAGCAAAAATGAAGCTGGTCAGAGGCCCCACTAACTCTGAATCTGCCACTGCTAAGTACCTAATCACTGAAAATCTATTCACCATTGAGAAAACTAGTCCCTGCCCAGAATAATTGGTTTAGCAGCAGGAAAATTAGTCTGGCATTAATGTCACCTGGCAGGTCGTTGTGTTCATGTGAAGGAGATAAGACAGAGGCTTAAGGTTTTTGGAAGGGCAGAAGCTGTTCAGCTCAGCAGCCATTATTTTCTAGTCCATGAGGCTAGAGACCACTATGTACTAACTCACGTGGCCTTCTTTGGTCTTCTGTGGTACCCCCTCAGGATACCCAAGAGAAGGGTGAGGTCAAAAGGGACATGCATGAAATGCGTATTGTTTTGAATGGTGTGAACTCCACCATGCTTTACATGTTTTAATATTTAAGGGCAGAAAGGAGTTAAAGACACCCTGACCCAGAACTCCACTCCAAAGGATTTACGCCTTAACTCTCATGGTTGCATGCAGCAGTCATAAAGCCATCCACACACACTTTGCAAAGTACCTGGGGTATCTCAAAGGTCTGTGTTGGTTCTGGGGTCTAGTTCTTGGAGGCTGAAGAGCTCCATTGCTAGAAAGAGAGTTATTGCCCAAGAAACGTGCCTGTGAGGCCAAAGGTCAGCCGAAGCTTCAGAAGCTTTACACAACAAATAGAATCCAGAATGCAGAGGCTTGGTGTCTTTTCTGAGCACTCCTAGGGCATGTCTACACTAGGAAATTATTTTGAAATAACTTATTTCAAAATAATAACTCCTGAAATAACTATTTTGAAATAGTACGTCCACACTACAGGGAAGCTTAGATATTAGTCCAAGGCAGGCCCCCTTAATGTAGATGCACTACCTCAACCTAGAGCTCCAGGAAGCACTGGGCAGTAATTACTTTGAATAACTCTGGGGAGCAGTTATTTCAAAATAGCAGCAGTGGAATATCCCCACTACCGCTATTATTCCTCATGGAAAGCAGGAGTTATTATTTTGAAATAATGGGCTTGATAGTGTGGATGCTTTGCTTGTTATTCAAAATAAGGGGAGTTATTTCAAAATAACTCCCTAGTGTAGACCAGGGTCTACTGGGTGGCTGCAAAGGGGTGTTCAATAGGATTTGTGACTCCAGGATAGGTCTTACACCCGCTAACAACACACAAGGTTTATTAATCTCATTTAGTTTCTAACACAGTACAAACTAGTACAGTCTGTTATCTAAAAGCATCATAAAAAGCCATTGTTTAGTACTTCAAGCACTGATTCAGTCCAGCGTGATATTGTCAAATAGTTTTTCAGTTTCTTTTATGCCTCCTCCAACCTCTCCCTTCGTTTGGTGCAAGGTGTAGTGTTATGAGCTACGGGCATTGCCAGCACCAAAAAAAAAAAATCTAATCTAATCTAAAACTTATGTATCTTCCACCATTGCCTCAGTAAAGAAAACAATATCTAAGGTCTTACTCTCCCAGGAATGTTAAAACATTACAAAATAACCATCCCATAAAAGCCAGGTGTTGAAATATTGACATGATCATGACTGGAGGGTAAATTTAAGGTAGACAAAATCCAACTGTGATCAGAGAACACAGGGACAATCAAGATATTTAAATGGTTTGGAAAAACATAACATTTGTCTAGTCTCCCTTGGGACAAACTGAAAGTTACTCAAAATCAAGGTATATTGTCTCACATGATGGGAAAATTCCTTTATAAATCAGTTCAACTCTTCGCTTGTGAAATAAAAAGACAAATAGTGGGTGAAGTTCCAGATGGCTTCTATCTATACCCTCATGAATTGCACAATTAAAATCTCTTCTGCAATCAGAACATTATTATCGGTCAGATGCTAAATTATTGCTGGACAAAACTAAAAACCCTCAACATTTAAAAAAAAAATAACATGCTCACTCACTCTTGTTCCCTGCGGCATATAAAGAAATATTAACTAAAATGATTTGATCTTGACTAAAGTCAGCTTTAACTACTAATAATGTCCCTTTTAACAGCATGTGTAACACAAATTGGTTTTCCGTCACTTTTAAAGGAAATAGCAATCTAGATGCTTTATAAGCCCTGGGTTTATAAAGAACATCTCTACTCCAATAAGCAAGTCAATCAGTGTGGATTATTATCAGTTTACAGTAAAAGCACTAACATTTTTTTGTTATGGTATATTCAGCCATATTCATTTGTATCTCTGCAGCAATGGACATGTAGAAACTCATTTTCTTTAAGCCCTGGTCTACACTAGGACTTTATTTCAAAATAACCCTCCTCCAAGGTCGAATTCATAAGCAAATTGTCCACTCTATAAGCCCATTATTTCAAAATAATGGGTCACGGAATTTGAAATCTGTACTCCTGCTTTTCATCAGGAGTAACGCTAATTCCAAAATAATTATTTTGAAATAATGGCAGTGTGGACGCTCTGATGCTGCTATTTCAAAATAATTATTCCCCAGAGTAATTCAAACTAATTACTTCTCAGTGATTCCTGGGGCTCTAAGTCTGAAGTAGCGCATCCATATTAATGGAGCCTGCCTCAGACCAATTTCAAGGCTTCTCCAGAGTGTGGACAAGCTAGTTTGAATTTATTAAATTGGTTGTAAAATTGAATTTACTGATTTTTAAATAATTTCCTAATGTAGACGTGGCCTCTCTGACTGTGCTTGTCCAGTTAACATGTCAATTTCACTTGTGTTCGGAAACAGCCTTGTTTAGTGGGGAGATCTCTTCTGAAAAAAGGGTAAACTGGGAGGTTGCAAAATCTGCAGATGATATAGAACTAATCAGGTTAGTTAAGTCCCAAGCAGACTGTAAAGAATTACAAAAGGATAACACAAAACAAGGTGACTGGCAACAAAATGGCAGGTAAAATTCAATTTTGATAAGGCAAAATATGGCACATTGGACAAATGTAATCCTTACTCTACATATAAAATGATGAGGACTAAATTAGGTGTTACCATTCAACAGAGAGAGCTTGGAGTCATTGTGGACAGTTCTCTAAAAATATCCACTCAATATGTAGCATGCAGGTTATTCCCAGATATGGCTGTGTGTGTGCTGCAGCCTTTCAGACACAACTTTGCTCCTACCAGCTTTGGTTATATAACAGGGTGACTCCAAAACACACTCCATCTTAGACTTACCCCAGAAATGTAGGTCAGAAGGACATATTGTATCCCACATGACAACCAGTACACAATGTTCATCACCTTTATACGGTTGTTATATTTTCTATAAAGTATGGTGTATGAGGTATTGTCATGGATTCATAAGTTGTGCCCATGCTTGGCCCGTATGGTCCAGTGTGAACCCCCTTCAGTGCAACAGCCCCTTCTCAGGAGTCCACTCCAGTGTGACAGCCCTTCTTCGGGGTCCACTCTCCCTCCAGGGTTACACCTCTCCAACTCCTGGGACTGCACCTTTCTGAGCCTTCAGCATGTCTCTCTCACCATGGGTCCCCTCAGGGAATCTATTTGCTCTGGATCCCTAGGGCCTCCACTCCCAGAGGGAACAGTGCAACCCTGTTCTGCAGACCACAGCAACTCTCAGACAGCATAAAACAGTAGAGATTACTGAATATCAGAACATAGCATAAGAACTCAGGGCCTGTAGGCCTGGCTTCCTTCAGGACAGCACATCTGAATCTCCCCTGCATCCAAGTGGGCTTTACCTTATCTCCCTCTGCCCAGTCAAGCACCTTCCTCCTTCCAGCTAAGCCTCCAATACCTCCAATATCACTCTTCAGCAACTCCGCCCTTCGCCTTTGTCTTCTGTCTTGGTAAACAGGGTCTCCTGGGCCTTTCTCTTCTTTGCCTCTCCTCTCCTCCAGCTTTTGTTTCCCTCTTGCTGGAACAAGCTGTTCAGGTCACCCGGGTCCTCTCTCTCTCTACTCCATTGTCTTCCCACTGGCCAGAACAGGCTATGCTATATGAGCATGGTCTCCTGGACATCAGTCACTGGGATGTCTGTTCTCCATGCCACTGGCTAGGGTCCCAAATTCTGTGCTAGTCCCTGAAACAACAAAATTCTGAAACAACAAACCCCTGAAACAACAAACTTCTCTCCTCAGCTTGTTAAACCAGTAACACCCAAGGACACTGAGTGTCATTTTCTCTGTATGCAAATCATTTGAAATCACTTCATACCTCCCACTTTGTCACAGGTATCATTAGAAAACTCATGATTTGCTGAATATTATCATCCTTTTGAAATATGTATAGCATGTGAATATGTATAGTATTACATTTACAAATGTAAATATGTATAGCATGTGAAACCCTAGGATTTTGCTGTATGTTTATTATTGAAATACTTTATTCTGGGAAAAGCCCATAGACTAGCTTCTCAGAGGGTATGTCTACACTACAGTATTATTTCAAAATATCTAATTTTGAAATAAGATATTTCAAAATATCTTATTTCAAAATAATGTGTCTACACACAAAATACATTTCAAAATAGCTTTTTGCTATTTCAAAATAGTACGTCCACACTGATTGGACACAATCACATTTAAAGCCAGCCAGAACTGGTTCCGGCAGGACATCAGGTCAGAAGTTACCTTGTGGCCAGGGCGGCCAGCAGGGCACCCTGGGAAGGGCTGGAGGCCTCCTATTTCAAAATAAGAATCTACACAGCACTTATTTCAAAATAGCAATTTTGAAATTGGCGCTATTCCTTGTGGAATGAGGTTTAACAATTTCTAAATAAGCCCTCCGCTATTTCAAATTAATTTTGAAATAGCAGTTGGCTTGTGTAGACAGTAGGAAAGTAATTTCAAAATAACTTTGCTTTGTAGACATACCCAGAGATAACAAAGGACTGACCAAAGGTATTAGAAAACAATTAACTGCTGAAGCAACCATTCACCAGGAGGGGAGACTGTAAACAAAAAAAAGTTACATGTCATCTCCGAGATGGCTCAAACTTCATTTACAAGGAAGGTGTGAGCAAGAAAATGACAACTCACCTACTAGACATTTTGAATCTAACATAAATGGGGGACTGTTTTTTCTACACCCCACCTAGGGGTAATCCTTAAAAAGGGAAAAAAGGTATAAGAATGGACAACTCACAACACATAAATTACCTCTACAAATGACAGCATAAGATCACTTGAAACACAAAGGAGTATCATTGACCTGGGAGTCTAGGAGGAGGGGAAGAGTGGTCCTGGCCTGGAGATTTTTCAGCCATTGAATAGTTATGAACGCACTTGGATAACAGAAACAAGTTGTTTTTAAACTTATTAACTTGGATAAAGTTTAGAAATTCACTTTTTCTTTGGGGGGCTTTTTTGTACTAACTCTGACTTTATGCCTTATTACTTATAAATCACTCTCTTTCTCCAGTAAATAAACTTGTTTTACTGTTTTATCTAAACCAGTGAATTTGATTGCAGTGTTTGGGTAATCTTTACTCTGGTCAACAAAGCGGGTGCATATTTTTTGCCCATTGTTGGAATTATGGACTAAATATGAGCTTGTACTATCCAATGGGCAACGGAAGACTACAAGGTGCACGTTTCTGAGGTATTAAGCTGTGATTGAAAGAGGAAAAATGGAATACTACTGCAATATCTGTATCAATAGTTACAGTATGAACGTGCTTATTTCTAATGCTGTTTTTTATATTTTGGATGGTGATACAATTTTATCTTAATGTGAATCCTAACAAGTAGGTAGCTTTCCTTTTCTTGGCCTCTCTCCCTGCATTTTCTTTGGATGTTTAATAGATCCTTCAGGGCAAGACCAATTATTTATGACATGTACTTCTCCATGTAAGATTTAGTTGGGAAAACTGTTCCTATGGAAACTACTGTTTTCAAACAGGCTCATACCCAACTTCAAAACAATAGGATTGAATAAACTAGAGAGGATCCATCTGTTGTTAGCAGACATATTCAAATGACTTTTGAGAAACAAACTAATTTTCCCAGAAAGGTACAGAATGAAGTGTGGTGTGGTGAGAGAGTTTATCTGATAACTATTGAGAATCAGACAAGCCTGGTTCCTTTAGGAAAATCCAATTTGCAGTTCTCTTAAAGCTGCAGTCATAGTCTGGTGATGGAATAATCTAAAAGACAGCAAGTGCATTAAGTGCAAATACAATTCTGTAGTTTTGTTTCAGACATGTCAAATGTGTGCGAAATCCAGTGTCTGTGAGACCTTATAACGGGGTTGCACTCACCTCTCGCAAGTGCTCCCTGGCCAAATACATGTGTGTATGTCTAAATTCTCTTTGTTTATGGAGGCTGTTTGGTGACTCACCTCTCCAGTCAAGTCTCACAGTCTGTATGCCTAAATAAAACAAACCCCTTCTGGTACAAGTCCAACAGGACTTCTCTGGGTTTCCTCTTTAGTGTATCTCAATTTGTTCCCCCTCTGGAATTGAGAAGTGCCATCAGGGCTTCCTTTCTGGAGAAAGTATCTTCACCCTCACAGGTTCCTTCTGTTTCTGGCCCTTTGGTTGGGTCTCTAGTCCAATTCTCCCCTCCTCTTCCCCCACCTCCCACAATGCCTCAGTACCCAGATGTTTGCTGCTCTAATTTCCTGGGCCAATTCCCCAGGGCTCTGTCTTGTTTGCTCTGAGCTCTCCACACTGGGCTGTCCATGATGTTAATACTCTTCCCACCAGCCAGTCACCCAGTCTCCATTGCTTGAGCTGCACATAGCAACTAACTGCTCCTCTTTTCTGCATCTTCTTTTATATGGCCTTTCTGGCCCCTGATTGGCTGCTTCCCTGCAGCCACTTTAATATGCTTGGAGGGCCTCTCTACTACCCTTTTTTTGGCATGGTATGTGGCAGGACAACCAGGCTTCCAGCATGGGGCCTCAAGACTTAGTCCACCCCATCACACTCCTTTACACTAGATACATAACACTGGATCTTCACCTCATTTTAATTCTGTGGCTGCAGCATTGAGCCTCTATTAATCGCATTTTCTATCCACAGAACTTTGTAGTTTGTTCTTTGTTCAGATTTTGGTCTCCTTTGTGCTTCGTTTTACTTTGAGTGCCACCCAATGAAGAGAATACAAAGTAACTGTTAGCTACAATGATCTAATTAGGTTGCTAAGACAGAGTCATTCATTTTTCTGCTTGTTTTTAAGAGCAGAGAAAATATTTTCCTTTAAAAAAATCCTTTTGCTTTCAAGACCAAATTTCATTAATTAAAATGGTGATATTTTTAGGGTTTGGGATAGATTGTAAAATCTTGGAATTTAGTAAGGAGTGGATACGGATATGTTTTCATATAGAGAAAACGTATGACTGAGTTTGCTCTATAGAAGCAAGTAGCCTGGGAAAGGACGCTACCTCTATAATCCTGTTGCTCCAGTCTGAGATTCTCTTTTGATAGGTGGGGAAGCTATTGTTCTGCATTCAAATACATCCAGTACCAGCCTTTGCACAGACAGAATCTGAGCAGCTGTTTATCTGGGTTGTCATGAAGCAGAGGTGCAGAAGAAATACATTCTATAAACTTTCTTCTAGAAATGCAGTATCTGTACCCACAGTACCTTTTGTGCTTTCTATAACTTGAAGGTGCTTTGTGTTTAAAATAAACTAATTCCAATAGAGGCTGGCTACACTCCAAGGCTAAAGTGTTTATAATGACCTTATCTTGAGCTATTAAAAATCTCTATTTAGCTTCAAAATGTATTTGTTATAGAGTTGAACAGAAACACCATCAAGTTGTTATACTACTGCCATTTCTATGATCAGATATTAAATAAAACAATGAAAAAGCAAAACCTGTATTTGGTTGTTGAACTGACGAAATAACTTTTGAACACTGAAATTGGCTTTATCAGCTATGTACCAAAACTTCTCAAGACTGGCTTAAAAATGACAAGATTTGAAACATACTAAATTGGAGGGGTGTTCTTTTTGTTGCGATTGGGAATTAGGAACCTTTAGGGAGTGGATTGAAATAATCTGAACCCCAAACAAAAAAAACCAAGCTTACCACCTACATTTGTAATGCCATCACCTGACTCCAGAAGCATCTTTGGCTTGAATGACATTTGACTGTACAGAACCATGCAGTAATCAAGTGACATCAAGTAGTTTCCTTGCATGCACATGCAAGATTTGCCTCAATTTTAGGTCTGGGTTTGGGAGGGGATATGCTTCAAAGTCCTGAAACTTTCCTCCAATCCTTGAGAAGCAGTGGGCATCCCCCAACTGTCAGTCAGCATAGCAGAGTAACTTTTTTTCCCCACTGGAGCAATGAAAAACAGGGAAGGTCCCTCCTGGGTTGGTGCAGCTACGACTAGACCTTATTTAGGATACTGAGGAAAGGCCCAATCTAGCCCTTTCATCTTGCAAAGCCTACTTCATGGGTCTCTCACCCTGACTGCATCATTCACTGGCTCCGATGAACTCTGCTTTTGGACCAGATTTGGTGACCTTACTTATGCTCAGTAGTACCTTATTCTCTGCTTAGTGCCTTCCCAGAGGTAGCATTTCCCCAAGTCCTACAGCGGGTTTTCCTGAGGCCTGTGGACCCACAAGAAGAGAAGATGTTGCTAGTGCATTGGCTGGAAGAGGAGTGGACAGATGGAATCTGCATAATCTCCTCCTCCTGTCTAAGCAATAAATAAGACGACTTGTTGAGCAGAACCTTGGGACTACCTTCCTCATTAAACCCAGGGAAGAATCTTTCTTTGCTCCTTTGGAAGAATTCAATTCTCCCTCCCAATTTGAAGCACAATTAAAATAGTCACAAAGATTAAAGCCAGAAGGGGCAACTCAAGTCATTCATTCTGACCCTATGTGTATTGCAAGTCATCAACAGTGCTCAGCATCTGCATACTAAAACCAACAACCAAAATGAGACCAAAATATTACAGCCATAGGAAAGAAGAGGAGGGATGAAGTTCTACCACAGCTTGAAGTTCCCAGAATGGCAGAAAATGATTATGATGCATCCAAATAATCCTGGTAAACAACCTATATCTACACATGGCAGAGTAAGGTAAAACTCTCCCACTAAGGTCATAATCTGATGGAGTAAATGGCAATGACACTAAGGGCCGGCTTTAGGCCGATTTGGCCGATTCCCCGGAATGGGGCTACCGGGCGCATGACGCATGTGCAGTGCTGCCACAGGTGCGCGGCTACGTGACCCCGCCCCCGGAATCGGGCCCTGCGCTTGTTAAAGCTGGCCATGATGACACTAATACTTCTCTATATTGACTAGAAATGCCTTGTCTGATATTAAGTAGCATGACATTTGCCTTTTTCACAGCCTCATCATATAGATGGCTCATGGTCACCTTGTGAATGATCTACACACTCTAGTCTCTCTCCTCCTCTCTTATTTCCAACTGATGCGTTTGTAGCAGAAATTCGTATTGTTACACCTTAACTGCATGATCTTGCATCTTGTAATATTGAATTTAATCCCTTTTCTATCATTCAGATCTTCCATGTAATATATCAATCCTCTGGTGCACTTACAAGATTTCCAGACTTTGTATTATCAGCACATTTCATTAGCACACACTCCTATTTCCTTTGTCCCAATGATTAATAAAAATATTGAATAAAACTGTTCCCACTACTGATCCTGGAAAAATCCATCTAATATCCTCTCTGCAGTCTAATAATTCATCTTTCAGTACAACATGGTGCCTTCTCCTCTTTAGCCAATTCCTTATCTACCTTACAATGCTGTGTGACAGGACACTCATTATTTGTGAAAATGTGCTTATGATATGAATATGGCATAACTACGTTATGCTTTATGCAAGTTAACTCTCATAAGGTATCATTGGAAAGGTTATGGTTTACTGAATATGATTATCCTATTTGTATGCATGTATCATTTTTGTATCTGAAGTTAGGAATATTGAATATGTGTCTGTATTTCAAATATGCTACTTGGGGTGATGCCCACTGCTAACACTTCCAGTACAACAGTGGAAAAGTCAGACAAGGCTGATGGCCCATCAGGGAGGGCAGTGGACTGTGAATTTTAATATGACTATGTAGGAGGAAGAGCCACACAATCAGGACACCGCTATCCATGATGTTACAGTTAGGTGTCTTATGATCTTATATAATGCATTGTGGTTTATTGCAATTTAGGGTTTTTTGGTTTTTGTTTTGTTTGTTTGTTTTCGGGGGAGGGGTTGGTAGCATTACCTATTGGCACATATGTTGCAATAATTTTGTGATCTCACTGGCATAGAGGTATTTCTAGAGTTATTTCTATGTTTGTTCTTAAGCCTAAAGGCTAGTAATTTAAATCTATTTACCATACATTGATTATATATGGGCAGCCCTTAGACTTATCATTGTGGGACCGCACATCATAAACTTGAAACCTATAGCTGTAAATCAAGTCAGGGTGTCAATCTAGAAGCACTTAGCAGACAAACATCATTAATAATTATATATGAAGTAACATAGAGTTCATAGAGGTCATAGAATAATAGGACTGGAAGGGACCTCAAGAGGTCATCGAGTCCAGCCCCCCGCCCTCAAGGCAGGACCAAGCTCCACCTACACCATCCCTGACAGATGTCTATCTAACCTGTTCTTAAATATCTCCAGAGAGGGAGATTCCACCACCTCCCTTGGCAATTTATTCCAATATTTGACCACCCTGACAGTTAGGAATTTTTTCCTAATGTCCAATCTAAACCTCCCCTGCTGCACTTTAAGCCCATTACTCCTTGTCCTGTCCTCAGAAACCAAGAGGAACAAATTTTCTCCTTCCTCCTTGTGACACCCTTTTAGATATTTGAAAACCGCTATCATGTCCCCCCTTAATCTTCTTTTTTCCAAACTAAACAAGCCCAGTTCATGAAGCCTGGCTTCATAGGTCATGTTCTCTAGACCTTTAATCATTCTTGTCGCTCTTCTCTGTACCCTTTCCAATTTCTCCACATCTTTCTTGAAATGTGGTGCCCAGAACTGGACACAGTACTCCAGCTGAGGCCTAACTAGTGCAGAGTAGAGCGGCAGAATGACTTCACGAGTTTTGCTTACAACACACCTGTTGATACAACCTAGAATCATATTTGCTTTTTTTGCAACAGCATCACACTGTTGACTCATATTCAACTTGTGGTCCACTATGACCCCTAGATCCCTTTCCGCCATGCTCCTTCCTAGACAGTCGCTTCCCATCTTGTATGTATGGAACTGATTGTTCCTTCCTAAGTGGAGCACTTTGCATTTCTCTTTATTAAACCTCATCCTGTTTACCTCTGACCATTTCTCTAACTTGCTAAGGTCATTTTGAATTATGTCCCTATCCTCCAAAGAAGTTGCAACCCCACCCAGTTTAGTATCATCTGCAAACTTAATAAGCGTACTCTCTATCCCAATATCTACATCATTGATGAAGATATTGAACAGTACGGGTCCCAAAACAGACCCTTGAGGAACTCCACTTGTTATCCCTTTCCAGCAGGATTTAGAACCGTTAACAACAACTCTCTGACTACGGTTATCCAGCCAATTATGCATAACAAACATAAAACACTTCATTTTATCATCCATGTATCATTGTAATTTACACCTTTTCCTTACAGTTGCCGGATCTTCCTCATAGAGCAGAAGTGGGCCACAAAACATGTTGCTGACATTGAACCATCCCCCCACAGCTTCCTCTGGCTAAGGTTCACTGTCCTGGCCAAAGGGAGTTGTGATAAGTGGCAGACAAACCACGCCTCTGGCCCCTTCACTTGCAGGCACTTCCTCACAGTTCCCATTCCCAGGAATTGAGAACTGTGGGAGTAGCAGGGGATGGTGCCTGCAGATGGTCCATGTCAGCAAAATGTCTCTCAGCCCACAATCAGATTACCCTGAGGGGCCACACGTAGTCAATGGGCTGCAGGTTGTCCACCATTGTTGTAAAGTATCTGCAAATTAAGGGGGGGGGGGTAAATCTGCCTTGCTGCCTTTCTTTATTGGCAAACTCAGCTTTATTTATTATTTATGAACATGGTACTGACTTCCTGAGTCATAACGGCACAAGTCATAAGAACGGCCATACTGGATCAGACCAAAGATCCATCTAGCCCAGTATTCTGTCTTCTGACAGTGGCCAGTGCTAGATGCCCCAGAGAGGGTGACCAGAAACAAGTAATTATCAAGTTATCCCTCTCCTGTTACCCATTTCCAGCCTCTGACAAACAGAGGCTAGTGATAGCATTCCTACCCATTCTGGCTAATAAGTATGGATGGACCTAATCTCCATGAATGTATCTAGTTCTTTTTTGAACCCTGTTAAAGTCCTGGTCTTCATGACATCCATGGGCAAGGACTTCCACAGGTTGACTGTGCACTGCATGAAGAAAAACTTCCTTTTGTTTGTTTTAAACCTGCTATGTATTAATTTTATTTGGTGATGCCTAGTTCTTATGTTTAGTCCTCGGATAAGCCTTTATTATGTTCCTATATACCATGAAAGGAAACACTTCTGAAGTAAGTTTGTGTTGCTCACATTAAAAAAATCTAGATACTTTAGCCAGATTTTCAGAAATGTCTGCCTCATGCTGAAATACACAGCTAGTGGCAAATACAGCACTGTGCAGCATTTTTAGAATTGGTGTTTCCCAAAGCACTCAGCAATGAATGGACTCAGCTCTTCCTGAAGTCAACAGGAATTTTACCATTTCTTTCAAAGTTTCATTTAGGTCAACAGTGAGCACTTCTGAAAATCCACCACTGACCTACTGAGGGTCTACTCTGACTTCGTAAAATAAAAGTCCTTATAGTAAGTCTTACTGCAGTTGCAGTATTCAACCAAAGGGAGATGCAAACGATCTTTTAATGGTCAAAAGGAAATTAAATAAGCACTCTTTTTAACAGAATGTAAGTATAAAAGCATGTATCAATATATGGATAGCTGAAAGCAGCTTCATCCATGCCAATACATTGGAACTCACTGTTAAATTGGTTCCCGAAGCTTTATGTATTTATAAGCTATATTCTCCTTCCCTTTCTTAGATGGGTAGTTCTTCTGAAATACAGTTTAGCCCTCTATGTGGTAAGGAACTAAAGAGAATTGTTTTTAGGCCATGAGAAAATCATGGTAGATGTTAATTAATCCATCATATAATTTCCAAAGTTAATGTCAAACCCCCTTGTGTAATTGAAGAAGAGAATTAAGCATGACAAGAAAGAGCATTTCATTTATAGGCTCCAAATGAGAAGAAAGAACTTTTATTTCCTTTTAAAAAAGAATGTGCCTTTTTTTCTTGGGTTGTAAAAGTAGGTAGTTGAAGAATATGTGATGGTGCAATGAACAAAATTTCATGCTATAAGTGGGTGGTTGTGCAGTCCATAGCACTTATCTGGTAAAAGGCTATCTATAATAATTATGTTTTCATCCCACATAAGAAGGCAAGTGTAGAGCTGCAGTCTGGGGTAATGTAATGTTCTGCAGACCTTACCAATGTAAAAACTAGCTAATTTATTATAGATTATTTGCAGTACACTTCAGACCAAACTTTTATTTCACAAATTCTTTTGTAAATGCTTTTTTTGTGTGGCATGTCCATAGATGATGTTTTGTTCATACACCTAATCAGAAATCTTTAGCTTAACATTCCTAATGGTAAAACTATTTTAACCTTGTGTGAAATTTGTGGATTTTTCCAACCTGTTTTAAGATCTATTTAAAGCCTATTAAAGTCAGTGGGAATCTATCAGCTTACATTGGCTTTGGGTCAGGATCCAATATGGTTTGTGAATTTTCCTTACAAAGACGGGAGAAGGTTCTAAAAAAAACCCTAACATCACTGGTTCTCCAAAGGTTTGTGGCACTGTCTACAGCAGAGCATGTTCAGACAGCACTTACAGTTGCTCTGATACCTGGTATATGCTGAGCGTTTAGGTTGACATCACTACGTTGGTAGCGGTGTGAAAAATCCATGCTCTTGATCAATGTACCTATGCCAACCTAACCCCCTATAAGTGTAGACACAGTTATATCAATGGAAGAATGTTGCTCTCAATCTAACTTCCCCTCCCCAAAAAATGGGTGTTCCCACATGAACAGACAAATCCCTTCCATTAGTGTAGGCTGTGTCTATACAATAGGGTACAGGTACAGTTCCCATAGTGTTGACATATTCTGACTTTATTCCCTCCCATCTAAGTTCACAATGAAGCAAAAATGCTATATTTTGAATTTCAGAGGACAGTCAGTCTGGTGAGACATATCTATCAGCTAGCCTCCTCACTATGTAAATTACTCCAGGTTAGATTCAAATTAGACTCTGCTAAATGCACAATCATTTATTGATATGTAATTCATATACCCCTTATTATTGTATTAACCTCTGAATTTGGCACACTGAGCAGTAGCTGACAATTTACATCCCAAGACTCGTAAAAAAAAGCAGGGGGGAAAAGTCAGTGGACATAAGAAATGGGGATGGCAGCCATTAGCTGGGGAGTACGTGTACATAAAAAACAAGATGGAATCATTACCAAACTCTTTGAGTCAATGCTACGGTCTTCAACATCCAGTAACTTGAATGTTCTTTCACACGTACTCAGAGTCCAAACTGCTTTTGAAAAACAAGGTATAAGAGGGTTTCTCATATACAACATTGATTCCTGACTGAAAAGATAGCCTGTGTTTTGTACACATGCTAGATTTGAATGACTTTGCTCATCAAGTACTTGCTGGCAAATAACATTTGATTGGGTAGATACTGGGACACAGTGAATTGAGACTGAAGGAAATAGAACACACCCTGCCTTTCAAGACAAATTATTCATCTTTCAATAAGCATCCCCCCAACAAAATGCTAAGTCCTCCAATACTTATCAATTCTAACCTTAAATCCTTTGATGTTTTTAACTTCTTCTACTTCCCTCAGCAGCCTATTTCATATCCATATAAATCTTTACAAGAAAATAAGAAATCTTCTCAATATCCAGTCTAAATCTCCTCTCTCAATTTTCATTATATTGTCCTGTATTGAAAACAGGTTTATTTCCCAATTCACTGTGTGACTCCCATCTGTACTGTGTTTGTATACCATTATTAAGTCAACCCTCGAGCTCCTTCTTCAATAAAATCATAAAAATCTGAGATGAAAAAGACCTTTTAAGTTCATCTTATTTATCTCCTTGCTGTCTCCCTCTTGTCAAAATAGAACTGCTCTCCACAGTATGTTTGCAAGTGCTTTGTTCATTTTAAGTTAAAATTATCTCAAGCAATGGGACTTCCCCCTTTTTACTTGAGAAACTTTTCCACATCCTAATAGGGCAGCATTTTCATGGTCTCTTCAAGGCCGCTGATACAATAAAGAGACAGATGTTTATTTCCTCTAGGTACATTAACATTTCGTAGATATTGTTTATTTTCTAATTTCTCTCTCTAGCCCTTAAAGTTCCTCATCCTGTCTCTTGAAGGAATCAGATCTCCAGATAATTTATTCAAGACCATACATGTAATGTCCATGGCTTCCCACCAATAATGACCTGTCTGAGGCTAATTTGAGATAAGTCTAAAACGGTACTGGTAGGCTAGGGCATTACACCAGCCTCCATGAATATAGTAGTTTGCTCACCCTTTGTCTGGCTAGGTTAATAATTTAGAGGTGTTTCTGAATTCACACTTGCTCCTGGAATCTTAAGTGGTGTTGATGGCCAAAAAATGCACTATTGCTTCTGCATTAGGTACAATGATTGCAGGTGTTTTCTGGCCTTTGTGATCTTTCAGAATAATTTTTCAATTTTGTCTGAATGTATGCAGGCTAGTTGCTAGCACTGGTGGACTTTTACATGTCTTTACCTTCTTGAATTTTTCTGAGACAATTGAGGAGTCTTCTCACAGAGCATGGCCTCATCTTTTTGACAAGTTTTGGATCTATCCTATACAAATCATTTTTGCTTAGGAATTTTAATCATGCACTGTTGATTCATGTGTGTACCAATGCAGTTCTAGTACAGCCTGAGAACTCCCCCATTCATCTCAGTGGGCTCTGATCTCTAAACTCAATTGCTGATAATTGAATGGTTCCATTACTAGCTGTGGGCAGAATTTGAGTAGAGGATAAATATGTTTTCTTCCAACATTCTGATTCTTGACCTATTCTAAAGACAGGACCCTTTTGCAGAAGCTCAGAGAAAGTAATTCAGAGACTGCTCTAATTTATGCATGGGGTTCATCACACCCTGTGTAACTCACAAATACAGGAAATTCAAAAGCAGTTTAAAGACAGCTTCTCTTTACCTTTCCACTGCCTATTAATTTACAATAGATGAAATAGAAGAACACCGAACTGAATCCACAGAATACATGTGAAGGGTGAAAAGATGGCTTAGGCCTCTACTTTGCATCCCTTTGATACTGTCCTGTCTTTCTCCTAGGGGCACATCTAGACTGTCACCTTTTGAAAGAAGAAATGCAAATTCGGCACAAATTTGCATATCTTCTTCCGATCCCATTTTCGGAAGAGGTTTTTCTTAAAAAAAAAAACAGTCTAGATGTGGTTCTTTCAAAAAAAAACTTTTTTGAAAGAACCCTTCTTCCCAAAAAATGAGGTGTACAGTGTTATTTCAAAAGAGGGTGGTTTTTTTTTTTTTTTTTTTTTCAAAAAAACTCTTCTGAAAACGGGATCTTCTTTCAAAAGCCACGGGCAGTCTAGACGTGCCCTAATGCTGTGCTAGGAGAACCTCATGAGTTCTCACAT
The DNA here is from genome assembly GCF_052426305.1 of Pelodiscus sinensis. Lineage (NCBI taxonomy): Eukaryota > Metazoa > Chordata > Testudines > Trionychidae > Pelodiscus > Pelodiscus sinensis. Next base: position 137,912,517 of record NC_143054.1, read on the forward strand.
TTACTCTCTAACTGCAACAATTCCCCATGGGCCAGAAAATACCAGAGAAGCATACCAAAGAGGCATCTCAGCAAGTCTCCCTTTTCTTCAGCCACATGGATAGCAAGACGTCCCTATTTTAAAACTGTATACCTCAAGGATCACCCTTGTACTGAACAGATCTACCTTGGCTGGATAAATCAGGATTACCTTCAGATTAAACCAGTGGAATGATACACAGTGATTCTGCTATACCAGGGTAACTGGTTCTCTACGACAAAGACACCACGAGCACTGAGTGTCTTATAAGTTAGACAGAAGTATTTGATTGTCTCTATTTTAAGACAAAATATTTTTAAAAAAAATCACATGTTTGAAATGAGAAAACTATTCAAATATTCAAATATTAATTAAACATCCATATCATCTGTGTTATCATGAACTTGCTCCACATCTGCTGTAACAGACACCACAAGGCTCTTCAGCATCATTTGATTAAATCTCTTAACAAAAGATAACTGATTTTGTGTTGAAAAAAATATAAGCAAAAACACTTCTTAATTAAGTATAGCTTATAGAATATAGATGGAATTGCCATCTTCCAACTTGAGTTGCCTCTGGGTTATGTCAGCTAATGCAAGAACTTCTCCCCCATAAAATATTTTATTGAAGCTCATCTCCAAACGTTAGGTATTTGAACATTACTTGCATTTAGCGGCTCCTTTCTAACTATAAATCAGCTTTTGCATGGGCTGATGGGAGACTCCAGATTCAGTCAGAAGAGAAAACAGAACTTAACATTCATCTTGAAATCCAGCCTGCTAATGGGAATTTTTTATTTTAAAAGTGTTAGGCAAAAGAGCATTCTCATCTTCCTTAATTAACCTTGCCCCAGCTGTTGACTCTCCAGGTGATGACACTTGTCAACTAGGAAGGCTCTGTCTTAGATTATTCCATTTGTGAGAGTCTTTTTAAAATACACTCCAGGGGAGACGGTCTTACCCAGATAATAGAGAACTTTTTAAAGTTTTCTTGCAAATATTATCAGAATATCAACAGATGCTTCAATAAATATTTTTGTCCATGTGCCACTTAGTCATTTATCTGAAGTTATTAGCCACATTTCCATTTAGCAAATTTTCCACCATTCAGGAAACAATCACTCTCTGCTTGTTTATTTAAACAGAACTACCCAATGTGGTTAAAGTGGTCCCATTATTAGGAATGTGTTCCTTTGTCTATTGGCTCCGCAGGGAACACGCCATTCAAAAGAAATACTGTGCAACTCTCAGTCTCCTTCTGCCACTACAATAGCAAGCATTTTGGAAATTGCATACAGCCCTATGACAAAGATCAAGCCACCCTATGTGGAAGTTCACCTTAATGGTGTGATTTTCATTTAGCCCTCTTTCAACTGATAGCTAATCAGACATTGACTGCCAACAAAGAAGCTCTCAGTTCAATTCCCCTTAGGTTGGTCGGAGAACACTGTAGTGATGTGGTTTAACTAAAGAGTCCACACACCAACCAGGAGAGAAAACCAGTCTGTCTAGTCATTCAGCCATCATTTTCAGCTGGTCTCTGAGTTAGTCAAATATGTCTAAGGAAGGTGACACATTTGACTAAATCAGAGAACACTTGACAATGGTTAGACAGCTGGTGTGTTGTGACTGCTGCTTATCACATTGTTCATAATGGTATTGTTGTTAACATGTGCTTCTCCCTTCCATCGGTTTGCCATGCCCACTTACCTCTCAACACATTTAGAAGGTGAGGTTGACGATGGTTCTTATATAGAGCTTAGCACACAAGACAAGTAATATTTTCTGCAATTATTAAACATTCAATATACTTTGTTTTGTTTCCACTTCTCCATTCCAGGGTGCAAGGGCTATTTTTCCTGGAGGAGGAAATAGTCACAGCTTCCTTTCCCCTGTTAGAATACGTCTACACTAGAAATGCTACAAGAGAACACTTGCAGCATAGCACTTACTACAGCAATGGGATGGGATCATCTACCATTGTCATAAAGTCACCTCTGTGAAAGGTGGTAGCTTTGTCAATGGAAGAATTCTCCTGTCAAGCTTACACTGTCTACACCGCTGTGGCTCCACTGTGTGTCTCAGGGATCTAATTTTTTATACACCGATGTATAACTACGTTAACCTAAGTTTTAGCTATAGACGAGGTCTCAGATACCACCAAAGAATGGAGCAGCCCAACTAGAGCTAATGTAAAAATTCACAGGTATGGCAGTGAGCATCTACCAGACACAGGTAGATAAAGGCCCATTTGCTGTTTAAAAGACTTGACACAGAAGCTCAAGGTTCTTTTTGCTTGGAGAGGCAATAAGACATGCCAGGGGAAGAAAGGTTCCTCTGTAGCTTTAGAAGATGAGGGTGTGGGTTCTGAACACCAAATTGAGAAATTCTAAAAGTCTATTGTCATTTTAATTACTATTTTGTTTGTTTTGCAACTTCCTCTTCAGGAAGCCCATCTCAAATGGCTTGACGTGCTACATGTTTGTAGCACTGAAGCTATTACACTTTTCTCATTTCAGCTGCCATCCCACATTCAGCACAACCTTCACTTAAGAATTCAGCTGTACAAGCAACTTAAAATGTGGCTCATTGTTTAAAAAGTGCTCCTGTGGAGAAAACAAAACCATTAAAAATGTGTCCTCATGATGCTGATCAGCTCTGAAATACCAAGAAAAATGCATCTCTCGCAGGACAGTATTTCACCCCAAAAACAACAATGACACTCCAGTTCTCTTTTATATAATTATTTTTTTTATTATATATAAAGATTCTAATATATTCTGTAATTTTTAATATTCTCCAATCGCAACTGGTTCTAAAATAGAGTCATATGCCAATGCTTTATATGAATCATTATACACACAGTATGCAGTGAATAGGTCTTCTTTTCTGTTTCTATAGTTTTATGAAGCATTCAGAATTTAAAAACAAAACAATCAAAAGTGTGGCAGAAAAATTATTCTAGATGCTAACTAAGACCTACATTTTTTCTAAAAGCAAAAGTACAGGCAGAATGTTACATGCAAGAGCATGAACGGTATTTTTACATACATAATGAAGTTATATAGGTGCATGTCTTTGATATCAAGGCCTCTCTACATAATTCTTAGAAATAAACAAAAAAACAAATAAATTAAATAAATAACACTTTTTCCCAAGGTAAATGCAAGCCTAAAGCTGTGTAAGAGAATTAAACAAATGATTATCCTAAAACTAACAGAAATATCGAGACTGAAGGACCTATTCTTGTTTGAAGAGGTTTACACTTTCTACTCACACAGGTAGAAACTGTTCTCCTGGCAAAACTTTGGAATCATCTTTGGAATGTCATTATACACAAAATATGAAAGAGGAAATGACAACCTCTGATTACATTTGGTGGGGGCATATTACTCAAAAAGGAAGTTTTCCAGAGGACTCCACTAACGCACACAGTCCGATTATCTTGGATAAAAGCAGGGATTTTGTTATATTCCCAAGAAACAAATTATCTGACTGCCTCACTTTTAAATGATATTGATCAAACAAAAATGAATCTGGGAGATGATGCAAAAGCAGCCATTAGAGGTTACACTAGATCACACTTCCTCAAAAGAAGAAAGAGGTCTATAAGAAACAGGAAGTCTTGAAGGTGACATTAAATTTGAAACCCTTTATAAAAAAAAGAGATACTGATCCTGAACACCCTTGTTCTAAGAGGAGAGCTTATGTGTCACTCCCAGAGATAACCAGGGTCTTAATGAAAAAAGCAAGTGAAAATTCTATGAGTAGAAGAGCATTACACGGGAAAGGATAATACCCTGTCAGCTTAGAAAGTGAGCTCACAGGATAATTGACCAAATTAAGGCAGCTTTTACACATTTCTGTATTGCTCTGTATTACTCCCAGATCATCATAAACAGAGCGCAAATTGATGACATCCTCTGCAAATTAGAATGACCTAATCTCATAGCAAGATAGTAAACCCTTGGATTCGCCCACATGTTATTTCTGTGGAATTCTCCATTTATTCAGTGCTTCACTATAGGCAAATCTCCAGGGCCATATGGATTTCAGATAATGTCTGTGAAGTAGTTGAATGGTAATTGCTTCTGTTCTGACAAGAATCTTTTAAAAAGATTTTGATACATAATATAGGTTGTAGATCCCTTAACCAGGACTCTGGTCTGGCAACATCCGTGGTCCAACCAGGCCAAAGATGTTCTTGGACCACAGAGCCCAGGTATAGGGAGGTCGGGCTGTGGCGCAAGAGTGCGGTGGGGAAGGACTCACCTGGGAGTCCCATGGCGGGGGGGGGAGGGGGAGGAGAGGAGGAGACGCAGAGGGGGTAGGCAGTGCAATGGAGAGTTCTGCTTCCTGTGGCTGGGAGGTAGCAGGGGTCAGCAGCACCCGTGGTGCTGGAGCAATAGCAGGAGGCAGGAGTTCAGCACAGGCCATGTTGGGAGGGATTTCCCTTGGTCCCACAAATCCCCTTCATCGGGACTAGTCAGATCCCGAGGGTGCTAGACAAGGGACGTCCAACCTGTACTTGTCAGCAGACCTATACTAGAAGACTACCCATGTATTACTCAAACTGAGCTGATCTACTTCAGAAATTTGTTCATACAGCCTCACCTCTAGAAATAGGTAAACTTCATAAGGATTAGAAGAGGTTTAGTTTGCATAAGCATCCACATTTGGGTAGGGGGAGGATGTTATTTATAATAGCTGAACTTCCAACACATAAGTGTGCTTTAGCACGAAAGCAATGCTGACATAAAAATATTTGACATTATAAATGAACCCCAGCATAGTGCACAAGAAGGAGAAGAGGAATTATGAATTAATCAGCTCAGCACTTAAAATTCATCAGTGAAAATGATAATTATATGTGCTCAAGGTAAAGGGGTGACCCAAACATATGTTGATCAGATAGTCAGATTAAAAGTTTGATACCTATTGTCAAATGTGGAAGATAGAAATAGAATTTTGGAAAGAACAGCAAATGCAGAATTTAATTTGTCTGAATAATAAATTTAAGTTGTAACCCCACACCCGCTATACTTGCCACAGGCTGAGCACAGGATATGACCTCTGAGCAGTTTAAAACAGAGTGAAAGTGAAAAATAGATTTTGGTGGTGAGCTATGAAGATGGAGTCATTTGCTAGTCTCCAGATGAAGTTTAAAAAGTGATGACGGCACAGGGACAAGAAATGTAAAACAGTCACCAATAGTTAGAAAGGACAGAGCAGAACCTATGAAATTTTGGACACTAAGTATTGAGGCTGAGGCATTTTTATGTACTGCGGTCAATTAGAAACGAAACACAGTATGACAGAAATCAGGGTGGTGAGGGGATTTTATGATATACAAAAGCCCCAAAAGCCCATAAATTATTTAGCTTCATAAGCAAAAGATGCAATAACCCACAGGAAGAGATTTTTCTAGGTTCTCATGAGGTGGTATTTGCCAAGGTAAATTGGATAATAACATGCATTCTTGTCATAATTTTGATTGATTCGCTGAATTTCTGCATGATAAACCTAATAAAGAATGCAGACCTTCTTATGATAGAACATATAGGTTGTGAGGTGATCATATGAAAGAATAAAGATAACATTTTGAAGAGTACCTACTTACTTAGCGTGCCGAAGCTCAATAAGATGTAAGCTCTTAACTTCCCAAGTCAAACAGAAGCCATTGAAAATGTTTCCTTAATTGTTTGACTTTTGTCTATCTCCTTTTTTCATTTTACTTTAAATCTTTACCATAACAGCTCTCAATAGTCTTTTTTATCCACATAAATGTCCATTTTCTAAAGACCTTGACCTCAGAGATAACTGGTGGCAACAAATGAGTTCCACAGGCCAGGAGTGTGTTGTGTGAAAAATTATTTCTTTTTATCCGTTATAAATTTGCTCCCAGTCAGTCACTTGTAACAATGTATGGCTAACCTTTGCTAATTGAAAAAAAACAAACAGAGATGAAATACTCTTTTTGTACATGCCACTTAAATCACAAAAATAAATGTTCATGATATTATATGGTATATTATATTTTCCGCTATATATATCCAGAGGAATTCCCATCCTTTAGGAGCAGTTGGGAAAGAAAGGCTATATGTTTGCTGAGTTGAACTGAGGGAAGTGTGTCAGGTGGTGTATTATTTGGAATTAGGTACTTCTTCTACTTGGTCCTTCATAATCGTGTATGCTCCAGAGAACAAATGAGTCTTAAAATAGGCAAAGCTACTATATTTAACCAGCAGTGTACTGGGCTAAAGATTCCATAAGTGTTTCTCTATGGCAGGTTTCCCATTGCAAATTAGAGTAGTGCACGCTCAGTAAGATGGTATCTAGCACTCCATTACGCCAGGCCCCACATTGATATCAAAACTGTAATAAGAAATTAACTCAATCCATTAATTATTGTTTATTCACTAGCAACTCTACATTACTCTGTAATTAGTTCAAACACCACTGTCTCTATGGCACATATAACCGAACACTAATTTGTCATTATTGTTGTTTTCCTGAACTCAACCAGCACTACAAATATAAACATGAAGGCATAATTGTACTCTGGCAATTTGCAGGTATTATATATTTCTAATATGTAGCCACAATTATATTATCTATTGTGGTTCAATTGCTGTGTCTCACTCTGCTGTGCTTTTGTGCCACATTCTAATTAACAGTACTAATGATCCCATTCTGCAGTGAAAATATGGACATTTTTTCAGCAATGCCATAGCTTTGGGAAATCTACCGGTGGCATCTCATTTTAAAAATGGGATGACTAGAGGGTTTGCAGTTTTGTGATGTGACTAGCCACTTAGAAGCTTGACCACACGAGCAGTGGGGTGTGTATGTGTCTGTGTGTGCACATGTGTGTGAATGTGTGAGAAACTCACCACACACAGGGCTGTTGCCCACTCAGAAGCACGTTTTGTTTGATTCATATTGTAATCCCCCACTATTCACTCTTTCCTCCTTGGGTTACTTGGGAGCAAGCAACCCTCTCTGTGTGCTCAAGTGCCTGATGCTGTTACTGATGGTAGTAAAACAGCCATTCAATTTCTTTTGAAAACTAACACTCTTGTAAATGCTGGATGCAAAGTTGAGTTTGAGTTGTAGACTAACAGGTCACGGCCTCCCCCCTCCCCTCTGCTTGTAATAACCTCATGATCCCCTGAGGGGCCCAAACTTTGGTCTGTGAATCGAAAGGATAGAGAGGCACAACTCAGACATCAAGAAAGATAATATACAAAAAACAGTCAGGGAACACTTTTAAATATGTTACTGAGTGTCCAGGGAGGTTAAGTATCAGAGAGGTAGCCATGTTAGTCTGAATCTGTAAAAGCGGCAAGGAGTCCTGTGGCACCTTATAGACTAACAGAAGTGTTGGAGCATAAGCTTTCATGGGCAAAGACCCACTTCCCATGCATCTGACAAAGTGGGTCTTTGCCCATGAAAGCTTATGCTCCAACACTTCAGTTAGTCTATAAGGGTATGCCTACACTACAAAGTTAATGCGAACTAACAGCCGTTAGTTCGAATTAACTTTCATAGGCGCTATACATACAAACCGCTAGTTCAAACTTAATTCGAACTAGCGGAGCGCTTAATTCGAACTAGGTAAACATCATTCTACAAGGACTAACGCCTAGTTCAAATTAAGTAGTTCGAATTAAGGGCTGTGTAGCCACTTAAATCGAACTAGTTGGAGGCTAGCCCTTCCTAAATTGCCCTGGTGGTCACTCTGGGCCAAGCCAGGGAAACTCTTCTGCCCCCCTCCCAGCCCCGGAGCCCTTAAAGGGCCATGGTCTGGCTATGGTGCCCGTGCCAGGTGCAAGCCTGCCAGCACACAGCCAGCAGACCCTGCACCTGGCATGGCATGAGCCAGCCACCCGCTGCCACCCAGCCCTCTGCCTCTTCCCAGGACCAGGCAGACGGCTCCCAGGAGCCTGCCCATGGCTGCAAGAGGCAGGCGTCCGCCTGGTCTAGTGTGGAGATCGTGGACTTCATCCACGTTTGGGGGGGAGGCCTCCAACGTCCACAATCTCCACACTAGGCACAGGAAAGTGGCCATCTAGGGCAGGATAGCTGAGAGCCTGGCCACCAAAGGCCACATGCAAACCCAGAAGCAGGTTTGCATGAAAATCAAGGTGGACCAGTGAGACCCCCGACCCTGAGCTTAGAACATAAGAACGACCATACTGGGTCAGACCAAAGGTCCATCTAGCCCAGTAGCCTGTCTGCCAACAGCGGCCAACACCAGCTACCCCGGAGGGGATGGACCGAAGACAATGACCAAGCCATTTGTCTCGTGCCATCCATCTCCAGCCTTCCACAAACAGAGGCCAGGGACACCATTTCCATCCCCTGGCTAATACCCCTCCATGAATGTATCTAACTTCTCTTTAAACTCTGTTATGGTTCTAGCCTTCACAGCCTCTTGTGACAAGGAGTTCCACAGATTGACTATTTGCTTTGTGAAGAAGAACTTTCTGTTATTAGTTTGAAGCCTGCTACCCATTCATTTCATTTGGTGTCCTCTAGTCCTTATATTATGGGAACTAATGAAGAACTTTTCTTTATGCACCCTCTCCACACCAGTCATGATTTTATATACTTCTATCATATCCCCCCTCAGTCTTCTCTTTTCTAAGCTGAAAAGTCCCAGTCTCTTTAGCCTCTCTTCATATGGGACCTGTTCCAAACCCCTAATCATTTTAGTTGCCCTTTTCTAAACCCTTTCCAAGGCCAAAACATCTTTTTTGAGGTGAGGAGACCACGTCTGTACACTTTACTGAAGATATGGCGTATCATAGTTTTATACTTCCCCTCCTCCTCCTTCCCCTGGCTTTCCCCTTCCAGCTCCCTCCTCTCAGGTTTCCCCCTCCCCTCTCCCACTCTCTCTCTTCCCCTCTCCCACCTCCTTTTTCCAGTCTCCCCAGAGGTTAATCCCCTCTCCCCCAGTTTTGTTAAATAAAGAGAGTTTCTATTTTTGAACACGTGTCCTTATTTTGTACATCAGGAAGGGGGGCTAGGGAGGGGTAAGTGGAAGGAGGTGAGGGAGGAATGGGGCACAAGCCCCCAATGGGGAGGACTGGGGAGGCTCTGCAAGCTCCTCAGGGTGGAAGCTCTCTTGCAGGGTCTCCTGGATCCTGACAGCCCCCCAATTGACACCTCTCCCCCCCCCCCCCGCATAGCAGCCTGCAGCAAGTGCAGCCGGGCTGATGGCTGAGTGCTGTGGTGTGCTGAGTGCGGGCACTCAGGGCACTCCAAGACAGGACTGCTTTGCTGTCCCTCATCGAGGTAGACAAGCAAGTGGGAACCCTGAGAATTGTCTGTCCTGGGTGGAGGTCGGCTCCCTTTAAGCACAGCCTTTGGCTAGCCTGAGGCAGCAGCTCCATTCTCTAAGTCCTAACCTGATGCCCTACTGGCACTGGTTCCGGCACATAACTTCGGTTCAGGGTCCACTCAATGTGGACATGCTAGTTCAAATTAGCAAAATGCTAATTCGAATTAGTTTTTAGGTCTCGATGCACTAGTTCAAATTATCTTAGTTCGAATTAACTAATTCAAATTAAGTTAGTTCAAATTAATGCTGTAGTGTAGACATACCCTAAGGTGCCACAGGACTCCTCGCCACTTTTTCAGGGAGGTTAAAGTAGCCACCCTTCTACAAAAAACCTCAGAACCAGACTACAAAGAGAAACAGCAGAGCTGCAATTCATTTGTAAATGTAACATGATCAAATTAGGATTGAATAAGGCCTTGGAATGGTTCTCTCCCTTCAAAGGCAATTTTCTCTCTCTTTATATTCACACCTCCAATCAACTTCACAGAAAGGACTACACTGACTGAATTTGCCTTGTTGACATTGGCTTCGCGCTTGATAAGTAAGTCCCTTCTGTTGATATTTTATATATATATATATATATATATATATATATATATATAAAATCACACATACACACACACACACATACCCCTTGCCTCTACAATTTCCAGATCATGCAGCTGATAAAGTGTTTTTTAACCATGAAAGCTTATCACCCAATAACTCTATTAGGCTGCGTCTAGACTGGCAAGTTTAGACTGGCAATTGCTTTTGCGGAAAAACTTGCCAGCTGTCTACACTGGCCGCTTGAATTTCCGCAAGAATACTGATGATCTAATGTAAGATTGTCAGTGTTCTTCTGCAAATACTATGCTGCTCCCGTTTGGGAAAAAGCCCTCTTGAGCAAATGTATTTGCGCAAGAGGGCCAGTGTAGACAGCTAAAAACTGTTTTGCGCAAAAAAGCCCCGATGATGAAAATGGCAATCGGGGCTTTCTTGCACAAAATCGCGTCTAGATTGGCATGGACGCTTTTCCGCAAAAAGTGCTTTTGCGCAAAAGCATCCGTGCCAATATAGATGCTCTTTTCTGCAAATGCTTTTAACAGAAAAACTTTTCCGTTAAAAGCATTTGCGGAAAATCATGCCAGTCTAGACATAGCCTTAGTTTAAGGTGCCACAGGACTCCTCGTTTTTTGCAGATACAGACTAATATGACTATCCTTCTGAGACTTCTCTAAGGTGGGATATGAATAGTAATGCAGTTGCCGATATCTCTAGGTTGAAACCCTTTGAGGGTCTTTAATACCAGGACTAAGGTTTTGAACTGGCCATGAAAATAAATTGGGATGGGGCAGATTGGAGTACAGGCTGGGATTTTGTACAAGCAGGTGTGTCTGCAATAATGCCACTTTGTCACCAGACACAATAACCTATAGACACACATCAATGAGTCAGTGTGTCCAGATCTACCAGGTGGGATTTTCTTTATATAGGCAGTACCTTATTTCCTAGACTATGTGGTAAGGACCCCAAACACATTGTATCATCTTGACAAATGGGCAGTAAATGCTCTGAATGGAAAGTGAGAACAGTTTCTTGGCTAGTTCTTCAAAATATTTCCTTCATGTGACCAATGTCATTTCAAGTTTTGAAAGGGCTGATTGTGAATCACCTACCCAACCCAGGAGCTCATCTCTAAGGGCATGTTTACACTATGAATTTATTTTGAAATTAGTTATTTTAGGAGTTATTTCAAAATAAGTTATTTGAAATAGTATGTCCACACTACAAGAAAGCCTTAAAATTAGTCCGAGGCTGGCTCCCTTCATGTGGACATGCTATTTTGACTTACAGCCCCAGGAAGCACTGGGGTGTAATTACTTTAAATGACTCTGTGGAGTAGTTATTCCAAAATAGCAGCAGTGGAGCATCCTCACTACTGCTATATTGAAACAACTATTTTGAAATAAGCATTATTCCTGATGGAAAGCAGAAGTTATTATTTTGAAATAAACAGTCCCTTATTTTGAAATAAATGACTTGGTAGTGTGGATGCTCTGCTTGTTATTTCAAAACTAGCCAATTAGCCCGTCGTAAGACGGGATTTTCAGGTCTCTCCTCCACATTGGTCTCCTCTCCTGAGCCTCTGGTCTCTTGCTCCATTTCTCTCTCTCTCTCCCCCCCTCCTCCTACTGCCTCCCCCCCCCAAGCTCTCCTCCACCTCCTGCCTTTCTCTCTGTCTCTCTCTTTCACTTCTCCTCCCCCTCCTGCCTCTTACTCAGGGGATTGCGGAGCCCAAATGGCTGTTTGTGCTCCGCACTCCCCGTGCTGCATGGGGGGTGCAGAGCCCAAACGGCCTGCACCGCTTGCTCCCATGTGGTGGCCTGCCTGAGCAGCGCAGAAGTCAGCTGAGCACCACGGTGGGAGGTGAAGGGGGGTAGGACGGTGACATTCATGGCTAGGGGGCGAGGCCTGGAGCCGCTGTCAGACCTCACGTCACCGCCCTGCCCCCCTTCGCTTCCCACCGTGGCACGCAGCTGACTTCTGCGCTGCTCAGCCAGGCCGCCGCGGGGAAGCAAGCAGCGCAAGCAGCCGTTTGGGCCCCGCACTCCCCATGCAGCATGGGCCGCTCAGAGGGAACAGCCAGTGTTGTGATATCCATCTGAGGGCATAGGTGGGAAAGTAAATACAGTGAGTCTCATCAACATTTTTTTGGTAGTGGAATCTGTGGTGCCCCAGTATACATCCAGATGGAATCTTGTAGCTACTAAAGAGCATGGGAAATAGGATAGATCTTTGTGGGGAGTTTAGGAGATGAGGCGTTCTGCCTCTTTTGGACCCCCATTGGGATGGGTTCCATCTGACAGAAGAACCGAGATAGAAACCATAGAGCGGCAGAGAGAAAATAAAAGGTGACAATTCTACTAATACAAGCCATGAAGGGAAACTTGACATGCTAACCTGTCAAAAAATTAGAAATCGCTCATGATGTACTGATTGATCTATGCCATAATGCATGACTGTGTTCAGTAGTTTTTTTCCTGAATAGAGAATTGGTTTGTGATGTATTTTCCTACACACATTCATTGGTATAAAGGTTCTTGGGAGTTTCTCTCCAGTTAGAGCCACATTTTGAACAGAATAGAATGGCTGAAGTTTTTTACAGGCTACTTGGACAGAGTTACACTTGGTAGCAGCATCAGAACACCTGTAGCATACAGTTTAACTGATTATGACTAATCTGAATGAGGTCACCCTACTGTTACTTGTAAACCAGCATTTCTCAAATATTTGTACTGGTGACTCCTTTCAACCAGAAAGCCTCTAAGTGTGTCTCCGCGCACCCCCCCCCCCCCACACACACACACATTTATAAATTAAAAACACTTTTTTATGGATTTAACTCTGTTGTAAATGTTGGATGCAAACTGGGCTTTGGGGTGGAGGTCATGAGACCTCCCCGTGCAATAGCCTCATGATCCCCTGAGAGGCCCCAACCTCCAATTTGAGAATTCTTGTTGTTAACTGTCCTGTACATTGACACAGGGTACAAACCAGAGCAAAGCTACAGTGAACTTGCTGAAAATTCCACTATAGCTTCTTTTCACCTCACACTCCATTTTAACTGTCACTGTTGCCACCATTTCTCAAAGGCCACCTCACATCCCCTGCAGCATACTGTCCCACTTGTCTCTTCACTTTTCTAGATAGTCAAGTTCTGCTCACAGCTCAACACTGTGATTAACACTCTTCTTTGACTAAGTTACAAGATACCTGGAACAAGGAGGAACTGCTCTATATATCTCATAATGTTATTTTCTTGTCTCTATCTTACATTTCTGAATGGGAGCTGATAACAAAAAGTGCCCTTGGATGGAAATTTTCCATAAAGATGTCTAATTTTTTTTTATATAAATTCCTCATTCTTCTGCCTCATTTATAATACCCAGTCTGCCAATTGAATGTACAATGGACCCTTTGAGAATGTATTATATTTACAAATCTCTAACAGTTCTTTAAAGCATGCCTGTAAAATCTGTATAAAATAGAAATCACGCTATTATGTCATTAAAATACTCTACAAACTTCCCGCAGCAAATGGACTTACATTGTAAAACATTTAATTATATTTCTACAGAGATGCTTTCAGGATAAAAATATGTTTTAAAGATCATTCTTTCCTATTATAACAACAGTACCTAAAATTATTCAAATACATTTGAAAAATTTAGCACCATGCAGCCTCATTTCAGTCAATGGGATTTTATAGGTGTAACTTGAGACAGAAATAGGTCCCTAATTTGCTTTTCTAATGTTTATATATTTTGCCTTTTTCTGAGCTTGGACAATGAGAGTAAACTAATGAGTTTCTAGTGAGTTTCTGTTTCAAATTGACTTGCACTGGCATAAAATTAACTTTTTTCAAGCCTGGCAAGAAAATGCATCTTTTAAAAACAAATCTGTTTCCATTGGAATTTTTAAAAAAAAAATCATGACAATATTTCTGCTGGTTCTAGATTTCCCATTAAAGGCTTGAACAAACTCCTAAGCTTGTTTATAGTTCTGAAAGCACTGTCAATCTTGACTGTAAATTCTATAGTTTTCTAATTGAGCACCCCTAATTTCCCCCCAGCATTTGTATACAATCAGAATAGAGTGGAAATAATTGCTTCAGACCTGAGAAATGAGCATTGTTCTGTGGACAAAGGCTCAAGAACATCAAAGTATGGAGATGTGTATATCTTCTGTGATGGGGTGTTTTCCCCACACAGACCCTCAAGGGGTTAATGTAGGCTTGGGAGGCCAATTACTTGGGGGCACCTATAAGAGAAAGAGAGACAAAGTTAGGTGTGATTGATAATGGATCCCAGACAGGTAGGGGCTGGCTGGTGACTATAAATCCAGGACATTTTTGGCAAAAAGGGGATGCATAGAGAGTATGTGCAAAGTCTGGAGTCACTCTCTGTGGGATAAAGTGGTAGGATGTAGTCAAGAGGTTAGCAAGAAGTTTGAGGGAATAGAATTTGGCTGCCAGCTACGAGGCCCCTGGGCTGGAATCTAGAGCCAAGGGTGGGCCTGGGTATCCCTACCAGACATTGAGGTGAAATCCCCTGTGGTATGGTGCATAAGGACTACAGAGCCAAGGAACAAACAGAACACCTGCTGTAGGATTATTGGACTGAATTTAAGTTGGACTCTGTTAAACCTGAAGGGGTGGACTAAAGTATAATTGGTCTGGATGGCCAAGTGGTGGGAAGACCATCACACTTATGGAACAACTGCCTGTAGGGCATGCTATATGGATAGACAGCCGCTGTGCTGTGCCTGGCTATGAGACAGCACATTGGCAGCGAGTGGACCCCTTTACACATTCCTAGTGCAGGCATTTTATACTGTGTAAGCATATAGGCCTATATAAAATAGTGGCTCTATACAACAAAAGGCTCCTATTCTGCCGTAGGAAACACCATACATTCTGAACCACAAAGAGGCATGCTATATTCATTATGGAGTATCAGATGATAGATTGTTATTACCAAGGTGCCAAGATACTAATAAGTATAACTCTTTCCTATACTGGACAAGCCTCTAGAAATTTCATCTTTATTTGGATACAGTAAAGTTTCCAAACTTGATTTGCAAAATTAATCTAATATAGAAAGGAGAATGTTTGTAAGATTGTGCACTAATAACTTGGACACTGTAAGAACTACCACAACCAAACTTTGCATGGGATAACCTTTCATCCAGGAGAAGGCTTTAAGGTACTTTTGGACCCAATTGGGCCTGAGCTCAAGCTGTAAAAATCAAAAAGTAACCCGCCATGCTGCAGGAGCTGCCCTGCCCACCCTTGTTCCCGTGCCCACTCCCTGTGGCCCCCAGCACTGTCCAGGACTCATCCCCTCCCACCCGTGAGGTTACATAAGTGTCCCTCTCCCTCTCATTTCCTCATGCCAGCATGCAGTGCCCTGACCCCCATACACACAATGGCTCAGGCACCTGCCCTGTCCCCTGTGGTACCTACAGGTCTGGGTGCTAGCTGGGGCACCCCTCCCGCATGTAACCTTCCCTCCACCAGGGGTTGCACCTCCACCCCCGGGGATGATGCAGACCTATATTTTAATCCCTATAGAAATCAGTGCAACTTTTCTACCATTCAAAAAAAAGATAATGGACTACTGTTTTTCTACATTTTGTTCCTCTGCTTTCCCGAGCAATTGTGGGTAACTCCAGCTAGTCTAGAAATATAAAGAAAAGAGACTCTACAGTGCTACTTTGCTTCCGATCAGCCTGGATGTAAAACATAAATGCCTGTAAAATAAATAAAATATTGTAATTAAGAATAATAAAAAATAATTATAAAGCACACATGGATTCAGTATAGAATTTAGGGAAAACGAAATGCTATAATTTTTCAAAAAACACAAATACAGTGAAAGCTTTGTTATCCAGGACTCTATTAATCAAAAAACTTTGTTAACTGGCATTGCCCCCAGCCACAATACGGTCATATCTTCATGTGCTCAGGCCTGGATAGGTTTACCATGATTGGCTTAACAATTTTTTATTTAAGAAATACTAATAATAATCTTTAACTCAAAATAGAAATGAGACCCCCAACTACCTCACACTACAAAACTACCAATATTAAAAACTTGAGTTTTACTGTTATTGTCCATTGGTTTTTCCTAGGTTGATGGGACCCTCTGATAACCGGAATTTTTAGATAACCACAACGCCCTGATCCCCGAGTGTGCTGGATAACACAGGTCTTATTGTAAACCAACCCTGCATCATATCATTCTGTAGCATAAAATGGATACATGAAAAATTCAGAAGCATGCATTAGACATATTTCAAGTCATCATTCCACAATTCTGAAGATTCACATATAACAAGACTCAAGTTGTTACATCTCCAGATCCTTCTGAAATTGATTTAGGCACCAACTGGAGGTTGACAAAATAGTTATTTAAATTAATCATTTAAAAAAATATGTATTTTCATTTTTTTAAGTTCATGCACTATGACTGCAGCTTCTCTTTTTTGTAAGAGGAAAACAGTAAGAAATGGAATACATGGGCTAGTTTACTTTTTTATGATTGCTTCAGATTCAGTGTAATCTGTGTTAATTTCTTAACCTGTGATCAAACTTAAGCAAATTGACTCAGTTTGATACAATTTAATTTTTCATCAGACATAACATATGAAGATTCCCTCACATAAATATAAATGTAATTTATATTTATATTAATTTTTTTTCAAACATTCTTTTAAAAGTGGTAATCAGCTGTTTAATATAATAGATATAAAATCCCAACTACATAGATATGACAGATCTTTGTAAATGTTAGGCAAGTTTTGAAAATAGGCAGTGATTTCAATGAATATGATGAGTTCTGTATTCTTTATATGAAGTATGGGATGGAGGATACTTGAAGACAGAGTGGAAATAGTTTTGATTCCTTCTGCAAGAATTTCTCGACTCATTCTTAATGCTGAACAACAATAGATACTCTGGTTAGGCTTTGGAGCAAAATATATGTTCACAGGGTCAGATTTTTAACTGGTATAAAATACTGAATTAATAGCAGGTAAGTTCTGTTTATAATTATAATTTATCAGGTGAAATGTTTTTGTATTTTTTTCCTTTCCTTCTATTTCAAGAGGCATTGTCATACAGGCAACACTAATGGCATGTGATAAAATGTTCCAAACTTAAACTTAACATAGCTGCCTATAGTCCTTTGGGTAAGAGGAAAAAAAGCACATTACGGAATCCTCAAAAACATTTTCTCTCTTGTGCATCTTCCTCCCTCATACTCATAACATGTCTGAAATATTGTACAATACCAAAAAACTCCCAAATGATTTTCAGTCCTTTTTAGCTATGAATCCATACTGTTTGTGGTTCACTGTGTACGACTTGGTATGGCAAAGATGATGTACAATACTACAGAATTCAAATGAGATTGCCTCAGATATTAAATATGGTATCAGAAGAACAACATTTACCTAAGATTTTTTATTCCTGCATGCTCCCATTTATATTTAAGATGTCAAAATCCTGATGTACTGAAGTTTTCAGAGAACGTATCCTTTCTATGGACAGAGATTCCACTTGGGTGTGATATTTCTGACGGAATTCTAGCTGTGGCCGTTTTGGACTTGGTCTAATTTTCATTGGAGTCAGTGGAAAGGTGATCTTGAACCCCACCTGCAGAACCACAAATGCCATCCTGTTGCCTATGGGTACTTAATCACTTTGGAGTATTATTTTTAGTACAGGCAGTCCCCGGGTTACGTACAAGATAGATACAAATTCAACTTAAGAACAAACCTACAGTCCCTAAGTCGGAACTGGTACATATTGTAGGGGAAACTCTAGCCAAACATTTTTTTTAGTTTTGGATAGCATAGGGAAAGGTTAATTCCCCTCTAATGTTTGTTTTGCTGTCTGTTCCCCTGTTCAGAAGATTTCACATCTATTTCTGTCCCTGTGACAAACTCAGGACTAAAGGAGTAACTCATCAAATACCAAACAGCTCTGCACCATGCTTTGAGCTAATAGCTTTATTTCCACACACCACCCAGGGTTCTAGGAGGAGGGTCCTTTTTTTGCTAACACAATGAGGCCAGCACTTTGTTTGTTTTGGTGGAGTCTTTGTTTGCCCAGGGAGCCCAGCATGTATAGGGGGAGGAGGGGAGGAGAGGCTGCTTTTGTCTGCTGTTCGGCAGCCTGTTGCTCAGGGGAGGGGGCAGCCTGTTGCTGGCAGGGGGGGAGGGGGGAGGCGTGCAGGATGCGAGGCCGCGGGGGGGGGGGCAGCGGGCGTGGGGGGGGCACTTTTCCTCTGCCCGGCAGCTCTGCGGGACCCCAGTCGGAGCCGGCCCGAGGAGAAGGAGGATCCTAGGACCCAGGTGAGCGAGCCCCGGGAATGCTGCTGCGCATGTGCGGGAGTTGCCTCACCCCGTTCGTATCTAGGGATCCGACGTAAGTCGGATCCACGTAAGTCGGGGACTGCCTGTAGTCCTTTTTCTGACATGTAATTCATATAAAACCCCAACATTCAATATTTAACAGTGTACTCACATTGAGTCAGGGCTGCTGATGGAGGAATGGGTTGGGGAGGGGCCAAAAGAGGCAGCTGCCCTGGGTACCGGTGATTTACAAGAGTCCATGGCACTCAACCACCACCATCATGGGAGTGGCAGCAATCAGAGCACCAGAGCCCTGGATGGTGTGGAGTGGGCAACCAAAGGGCTGGCAGGGGGTGACTCGTCCTCTGGGGCGCCCCCTCTACCTAAGGTCCTGCCTTTACCAAGGACCCAGAGCTGCTTCCTCACCATGCCCAGGGGCTTGTCAATTCTGTCAGCAGCCCTGCACTGAGATGAAAGTCACATCAGTTAAATGAGATTAAAAACATAAGGCAAATTTTGTGATCGAGTATTCACAAGGGGAGATTTACCCAGCAACTCTCTGTTAACTATGCCAGGAATTTTACCTGTATATAGACAAGCCCCTGGGATGAAAAACATCTGTGAATATATGCTGGCCACATAGAGTCTTTTGGGCTGGCCTTACGATGAGGCGAACTGAGGCGGTTGCCTCAGGTGCCAGACTGGGGTGGGGGGCACCACTAGGACCCAGAATGTAGAAAATTGTGGCTGCTGCTGTTAGTTCTCCTTTATTGGGGTAGGTAGCAGAGCAGTACCACGAGAGGAGTAGAACAGGAAGGAGGCAGAATTGAGACCTTTCAAAGTTTTGGCCCAAGCGAGGGGACATGGGGGAGTCATTTGAGTTCCCTGCCTCAGGTGCCAAAATGTTGTGGACTTGCCCTTCAAGTCCACTTCAGGGCAATGTGTGGCCCTGAGTCCTGACTGGAGCACCGAGTGACTATCACAATACCTCTTCATAGTGTTGAATTTTATTCATGTTCTTCATTTTTAATAGTTTCATTGATTATAAGGGTAGAAGGGGCAACTGTGATTAACTTGTCTAACCTCCTGTATTAATTCTTTCTTCAAGTCTAATAGCTGTGCTTGAACTAAATACGTATTTGAGATATTTTATTTGGTTTCAGAATCAGTTATATAAGGACCCAGGATGATAAAATAAATTTAAAAAAATTAAATAAATCTCAGACTAAATGTATTGTTTCAGTGTTGGAAAGAACTTTACTTGACACCATAAGGCAGTCTACGTAGGGTTGGCAGGACTCTCTTGCTTCGGCCTCCTCTCTTCCTGACCCTCTTTCTGTAGCCTACAAGGCTGTGTCTAGACCACAAAGAAAAGTTGGAAAAAGTTACGCAAATTGCAAAGCACAATTTGCGTATCTTTTTCCGCTTTTTTTCAGAAAGAAGCTTTTCAGACATTTGGTCTATCTACACTGGGCCAATTGTCAGAAAAAAACCCTCTTTTGAAACATCCCTTCTTCCTTGTAGAATGAGGGATGCCGAAAAAACACGCCCGCTTTTCTGATTTTTTTTTTTTTTTTTTTTTAAGCAAAAGCAGTTGTGTTCCCTGGATGTGGCAGATCTTTTCTGAGATACTCAAGTTATTCCGGAAAAACTCTGCAGTCTAGATGTACCTCAAGTCTGTTAGTTTCAAAGTCCTTCCGCTTATCAGATGCTAGGCCAACTCCATACACTGTACTACACTGAAAGATAATGTTGCGTATGGGCTCTCTCTGGGGCTGTGTCTAGACTGGCCAGTTTTTCTGAAAAATCAGCCACTTTTCCAGAAAAACTTGACAACTGTCTACACTGGCACCTTGAATTTCCGCAAAAGCACTGACGATCTCATGTAAGATTGTCAGTGTTCTTGCAGAAATACTATGCTGCTCCTGTTCGGGCAAAAGTCCTTTTGTGCAAAAGGGCCAGTGTAGACAGCCCAGATTTGTTTTCCACAAAAAAGCCCCGATCGCGAAAATGGCAATCAGGGCTTTTTTTGCAGAAAAGTGCGCCTAGATTGGCACGGATGCTTTTCCACAAAAAGTGCTTTTGCGGAAAAGCGTCCATGCCAATCTAGACGCTCTTTTCCTCAAATGCTTTTAACGGAAAACTTTTCCATTAAAAGCATTTGTGGAAAATCATGCCAGTCTCAATGTAGTCGGGGACTCTACAAATGTGGTAAATCTAAGAAGAAAACTTATGGAAGCATAATTCTGGGTTACCAAACCATGAGAAGGTAAGTATTTAAAGAGAGACAGCAAGGACACTACTCTTCAGCTGTCCCTGTTTTGATAAATAATTCAACAGCTTTACCTTGTGTTTTTTAGCTAAACTAAATTAGAGTGGTTACTGCATATGCCTTTCAGTATAGTTACGTAAGCCTTCTCTATATGAGAAAAGTGGCTCCTACTTATCTCAATTGATTTTACATTGATCTCTTTAAACTGATGCAAGCCCTTGACAGAGATGCATTTAAATTAATTTAATCCGTGCTTAATTCTGTTTGGCTTACTTTGGTTGTCTACTGGTGGAATCTAAGCAAGTTTAATCAAGGTTAACCTGAATTTGTGTGTGTCTTTAATAAGGAGCCATTTAAAATCAATGCAGTTAAACAGATCTAACTTCTCATAGATGACTGCCAAAGTTCAGGATCATAAGTAGTTCTTTACAGCTGACACCACTTTATATGTTAACAAAAAATTCTGTTGAAGGCAGCTTCTACAAATATGTGTCCTATTTCTTTAAATCCATAAAAGGAAGCCAGACTGTAGGGGCAATGGAAATGTCTAGGCAGAAACCCTACCGTAAAAGAGAAAGCATACGAGTATAATTTTAGAGATAACAAGAGAGATGTTGTTTCTTACACTGTTAATGTTCCTCTTGTGAAGTTAGAAGTAACCAACATTGCTCCTGATTCTTTACTATTTACCTTTTTACATGAGAGCCTCAACTTTAAAACAGAGACTTGTCAATTATTGCAACTGCAGGTGAGCCTACAATGATATTGCCAAATTCAAAGATTGTAAAGATCATGATGCAGGTCCCCAAAACTATTTAATGGTGTCATGGCTCCTTCCCCATTCTGGCATGATAAATGCAGAAGTGGGGGCCAGCAAAAGTACCCCAAAGTCTTATCTACCCGGCTTTGGCATAAAGCTTTCCCCCAATATCTTAAAAACCTAGATTGAGGGGATAAAATCCACTGCCACTACCCAAATAATGCTAAAGAAACCAGGGAGAGACTACTTGGGAAATCTCACCCCTAAAGTACAAACCAGGACACAACCATTAACCAATACCAGGTTAATAAAAAGGAAAGAGAAAGAAATTTTATTAGCACCACAATATTCCTGTTGCAAGCATAATGACTAGATGGACAAGTAACAAAATAATATACTCATGGAGGAAAAATTTACCATGGGCCAGGAACTTAGTTACAAAGGAGAACAAAACCCATTTTTCAATGCACAGAGATCAGATCCCATTTCCCAAAGCAAAAAAACAATAAAACCTAATGGATTTATCTAAACTTTAACCTACTTACAGACTGTGAAGAGTCTATTCTTGGAGAGAGACATTCTGTCTTTCCCCCTCAGTAGATGGAGAGAAACTACCCAGGACCAAGGAGGGAAAAACCCCAAAAGTTCTTTGTCCCAGTTTGAAATTCCTACCTACATTTCTATTGGCTGACTGCCACCTGGATTACCTTAGTCCCCTTAGTTAATCCCTTAGTCCCCAAGATGCTGGCTAACCCTCATGATCATGAGAAATGGGCTTAAAAATTAGATTTACAAAAATTAAAGTTGGTGTTTTTTATTTGCCTTCTGATTTCTGGGTCTTTAGTGTACACTTGGGTCACATTTTCAAGATTTCCCCCACAGCTAGGATGGCTAGAAACTACTTTAAAAAATTGAATGCTCAGATCCTCTAATCACATGCTTTCTGTGCCTGGGACTTCAAAAAAACAAAAATAATGTAGAGACTTGAAAACACTAACTCCCCTCCTCAATTTTACTCTAGCCAAAGAGCACACACAACTAGAGAGGGCAAGATACAATCTTGACTTAAGTCAGTGTGTATGCCTCATTAGTAACCTGACTATAAGCTAGAGCAGACTGACTGCTCCCCTTTTTGATATTGCCTATGGACTTAAAGGCCCATTTCTGGTGGCTGGGGAACAGTGGAGTCTCTAAAGCACTGTCATCCAGTCACAGAGGGATGACTGCAGAGGAATTAACAGTTGCTGTGTAATATTTGTGTCTAGCTGCACTGGTTCAGAAAAAAATGGGCCCTTTTGTCAGAGGAGGATTGTGTTTGTTATAGTGTTGTGCAAGAACATAGCTAAGGGTATACTTTGTCTACACTTGCACCCTAAATCACACTAGGGATGCAAATGTAGCATTCAAAATAGTCAGTGAAGTGGGGATTTAAGTATCCTGTGCTTCATTAGCAGGATCTCGCTGGCACATTACTCCGATCAACAGGTGTTTCGAAAGTGAAAGTACGCACCAGGATGCGTTAGTTCAAACCAAACCCCTTGGTTAGAACTCACGTTACTCATTTTTTAAACATATACAGGTGTGCACTTTCACTTTCGAAACAGCTGTTGATTGGAGTAACAGGCTGGCACGATCATACTTCATGAAATCCCTGCTTCATTGACTATTTCGAATGCCTACATTTGCATCCCTAGTTCGAACTAGGGTGCAAGTGTAGACATACCCTAAATTACTAAAAGATACACATGTTTCGGCCCATAGAAGAATATCCCTTTCTCTTTTGTGTTTGTTCTGAGAGGGGCTCTCTAGCCAACAATCAAACTTGAAACTTTGCATCTACTCTTGTACCTTGTATATAAACAAACTGAATAAAATTAGAGCAGTGTCTGCAGAGCTGTTTAAAAGCAAGTGGTATACCATGATTCTTCAGCACAACATGGTATGGCGTGTTTCCTTGTGGCATTCCTATTCACCATGGCTACGTCTAGACTGGCATGATTTTCTGGAAATGCTTTTAACGGAAACGTTTTCTGTTAAAAGCATTTGCAGAACAGAGCGTCTAGATTGGCACGGATGCTTTTCTGCAAAAGCACTTTTTGCGGAAAAGCGTCCGTGCCAATCTAGCTGCGCTTTTCCGCAAAAAAGCCCTGATGGCCATTTTTGCGATCGGGGCTTTCTTGCAGAAAACAAATCTGGGCTGTCTACACTGGCCCTTTTGCGCAAAAGGACTTTTGCCCGAACAGGAGCAGCATAGTATTTCTGCAACACTGACAATCTTACATGAGACTGTCAGTGCTTTTGCGGAAATTCAAGGTGCCAGTGTAGACAGCTGGCAAGTTTTTCTGGCAAAGCGGCTGATTTTCTGGAAAAACTGGCCAGTCAAGAGACAACCCATATTTTGATCACCTTGCTGTAACTTCTTTTTGATGCCATATGACAACTGGCCTAAATTTTCAAAAGTGACAAGGCCTGACTTTCATGGGGTTCTGAGAACTAGCCCTCTGTAAATCTGATCGCTTTAAAGTGTCTCAACATGGACAACCACAAACTGCTGAGGTACACACAAATTCCTAGTCACTTCTGAAAATGTAGATCTTCATTTCTTTGGCTAGCCTGTAGGCAGCAGCTCTGAAAGTAAGAAAATATGCATCAAAGGGTAAACTTCACTTCTGAAAGGCATCAGCTTCTAAAATGAGTTGAGCCACAAGCAACACAGTGTTTCTTCAAAGATCTAACTGCCGGTACATTCAAATTAAACAAGGCTTGTAGGATTATATGTAACTGCACTTTCTGGTGACTCCTTGTAACAATATAGTTGTGATGACTTCACTGAGTATGTTCAGAGAAAACTTTGTTGGCACAGGGGGAAGGCTCTCATGACATCATTCTCAATCATTTACTCCAAAATAAGCTCTGGAGGCTAGTCAAAAAATTTTACTAGACCAACTGAGTATCTGAAACCATTGTCATCAGCCTATTTAGCTATAGATAAGTAGTGATCTCATACATACTGTTTTGTTACAAGGAAACATTTTTTAAATCCAGTAGCCTGCTGTGGTAGGTATAATAGTATTTGTAATTCATGCATCCCTTCTCTTTAACTGAGAAATATCATCTGAATGCTGAGATGGTGGTCTAGATTACATTCTTCTCTATTCTGAAAAAAAGAAACAAGCAACTTGGCTTGATGGTAATATTCCCTATACACTGCCAAGGGTTTGTCAGATTATTTCTTCTGGAGTTTTCTGATGTAAAAGATGAAAATAATTGTTCAAATGCCTGGAGTTTCCTCTTACCAAGTGTGAATTTGAAACATTAGCAATGTATTGATTTACTAAGTTTAATAAGTGAGTACAGTTACAGAAGCAAAAAAACAAAAACCCCAAGTATAATTATACTCTCCTGAGCAAGAAATGTATTTTTTTAACATACATTTTATTCATCAGTCTGGAAAACTGAGTTTCAGAAACAACTATACAAAGTTTGACAACATAACTGTGCCTAAGGCAGAATCAAGGCTGGCCTTAGGTATTGTAAAATGTGCAGTCACTCCCAGGTCTTCTTGTGTCAGGCTGGCCTGAAAATGCTTGTCCCCCACGAATCCAGGAAACATCCAGGAAACATCCAGGAATCTAGGAATCCAGGAAACATGAAAAGTCAGCTCAGATGCAGAGCTTTGAAATACATCTTAAGGAACAATAAGTTGGGTTGGCTAAAAGACACTCATGTTCCAGGAGCTCTTTGGAAGCAGAAGCAGGCCTGAGATTTGTGTCTGAGCTCCACTTCTGCACTGGTATTTTCAAGATATTAACTAATTAATACAGGCTAGGTCAAGAGGCCATCTCCTCAGCAACCCTCTATGCAAACAGACCTTTCAATGATTCATATTAATACCTTCATACAAAGTAAGTTTGACGCATATATAACCATATCACTGTATTGCTGCTACCTTCATTTTCCTTACCTCCTATTGCTTCTTTCACTCATTTGGTAATTTCCTTAAATTAGATTGTAAACCTGTCAGGTCAAGAATATTTAATCTTTGTATGTATTTTCCAATATCAACTTTTAAAAACAAATTACAAACTAATTTCTGTATTTAATGTCCTATCCTATCTGATACAATTAGCCTTATCCATGCAGTGAAATATTATAAATTTGATCCAATCTTTGTTTACAGAAGGGTATTTGAATCTGCAAAATATGACCTGGATCAGACTTGACTTTCTACACAAAGATTAGAAAATTAATTCATGATTAGATTCTAGGTTTTAATCAAATTCAAGTGTCTTTATTACAAGGTGTAGAAGGGTATGATGGGAGCATCTCTGAAGTATGCCAATCAGTATAACTCAAAGATGAAAGGAGGTGGATTTTACTCTGATTAAAAAAATGAGTTAGGGCAGAGGAAATGTAATGTGATAGCTGAAAATTGACAAAAGATGTAGTTGGAATCACATAGGCAGAGATGTTAAGAGAAGTTCCTGTTTTCTTGTCAAAACTTCCTGTTTTAGTGAACTGAATTCAGTCTTGGTGCAGAAAGCTTCAAGACACTATTGAAATTATGTTGGGTGTTGTGTTTTTACAGGCACAGCACAATTACTTGGGAAGACTCCTTTAAAAGAGAACATTTTCACTAGCCATTAAAAGAGTACTCAAGAAAGCATATAAATGCTAAATAAAGATACTGAAGAGCAAGTACATAAATCAAGCAGAATTAATAAAGAAAACCAAATGTCAGGGAATGTAGCCCTAAGGTAAAACCTTTATTCTAGACTGAAAAATGAAGCAACTTTGTAAACATTTTTAATAGTGCCCTTGGGCACTCCATGGTCTGTTCACAAGGACGCAACTCACAAAATTTTCTGTTTAAGGATTCACCATATGTGTTCATTAATTTTCCATCTCTGTGTCCTATGCAAGGACATCCTTCTGCATCAAAAACTCCCATTGAGTTCAGCAAAAATTCTAGGAGCATAAAGACTGGCTCCAAGTTAAGAAAATCCTCTAAAAAGATAGGAGAATTGGCCCTCAGCCTGGATAGATTGAAGGTTATTGGTAACGCATTGGGGAAGGGGGGAGGGTTAAGTTGGGAGCTATAGTTGATGACAAGTGGTGTTCTATTGTTGGTTTTCTTGGGCCTATCTTGACCTAGATGGTTTCTGGGTATTCATCTGGCCCTTTCAATTTGTTTTTTTTTTTTATTTCCCACAGTGGGTAATTGAGTTTTACAAATGCGTGGTAGAGCTCTTGAAGTTTTTGGTCTCTGTGAATGGGATAGGAGCAGATTCGGTTGTATCTAAAGGCTTGGCTATAGATGATGGATTATATGGTGTGTCCTGGATGGAAGCATGTAGGTAAATGTAGTAGTCAGTGTGTTTTCTGTAGAGAGTGGTATTCATTTTGCCATCAGTGATTTGTACTGTGGTGTCTAGGAACTGGATGTCTCGTGTCAAATGGTCCAGACTGAGATTGATGGTGGGGTGTAGGTTGTTAAAGTCTCTGTGGAATGCGGCCAGTGTTTCTGACCATGGGTCCAGATCATAAAGATGTCATCGATGTAGCGTAAATAAAGGAGTGATCATAGGGGACGGGATTTGAGGAAACATTGTTCTAAGTCAGTCATAAAGATGTTAGCGTACTGTGGGGCCATGGAGGTACCCATGGCTGTGCCACTGATCTAGAGGTACAAGTTGCCCCCAAATTGGAAACAATTGTGGGTGAGAACAAAGTTACATATATCTGCTACCAGATTAGCTGTGGTAACCTCTGGGATAGGCTGTGTCTAGACTGGCCAGTTTTTCTGGAAAATCAGCCACTTTTCCAGAAAAACTTGCCAGCTGTCTACACTGGCCGCTTGAATTTCTGCAAAAGCACTGACGATCTCATGTAAGATTGTCAGTGTTCTTGCAGAAATACTATGCTGCTCCCGTTCAGGCAAAAATCCTTTTGCGCAAAAGGGCCAGTGTAGACAGCTGAGATTTGTTTTCCCACAAAAAAGCCCCTATCGCGAAAATGGCAATAGGGGCTTTTTTGCGGAAAAACGCATCTAGATTGGCCACGGACACTTTTCCGCAAAAAGTGCGTTTGCAGAAAAAGCGTCCATGCCAATCTAGACGCTCTGTTCCAAAAATGGTTTTAACAGAAAAGTTTTCCGTTGAAAACATTTCTGAAAAATCATGCCAGTCTAGACATAGCCATAGTGTCTAGACATAGCCATAGCCTAATCACTTGTAATCCATCTTCATGTGGAATAGTGGTGTAGAGAGCTTCTACGTCCATGGTGGCAAGGATGGTGTTATCAGGGAGGTTACAGATGTTTTGTAATTTTCTCAGGAAGTCGGTAGTATCTCGGAGATAGCTAGGAGTGTTGGTAATGTAGGATTTGAGATGAGAGTCTTAGTTTCTAAGGACTACTCATTTAATTAAAGTCATAGTTGGCCTTTTGAGAAAAATTATATCCCGAGAACTCTGGGCTGCAAGACAGTTTTTGAAACAGGTGCCTGAAAATGTTTATAGTATACAGTTCAGTAGCAATCAATACTGATTCATCCTGTAAGTTATCTAAAAACATACATTCTCGAATTATTACCAGTTGTTTTTGGTTGTGAAGACCACCCCTGTGAGGGTCTGATCATTCTGAAAGATCTGGCTGCCTGAAGACAGATCAAGTCATGTCAATTAAAATCTTCATGATACAGCTTTCCAAAGACCTAACTTCAGGCTAGGCCCTATGAGATACTGACTCTCTCTGGAGAGATGCCTAATGATCTCTGTAAAACATCTATAGTTTAATGTTAATTAGACTAGAATCTCACAAAACTGGTCCCCCAGTTCTCTGCTTCCTTCTCATTCAGTAGACTTGGAAACCATATTTTCTCACACACTTGCTATCTTTATCACAGAATTTTCATAGCCAACTTCTCCTTAAAGCAAATCCAGCAAAACACATAGGTATGTGGCTGATGAACTATTCATATGCTTAAAGTTAATTTGTTTCAGTGGAGCTACTCGTGTTTAAAATTAATTGCATGTGTAATGTTGGCAGGGGGAACCAAACCTGTGACATCAGGAGCATAGTACATGAGCCTCAACAGCCGGAACTAAAACTCAGCTGTGGCTCAGCTATGGCTGTATAGCAAACTCATTCTCTCTGTAAATGGACTAAGTTTCACTACATGGGGGCAGTGAACCAGTAGGTGTGTGGGTTACACATGCATGAGTGTGTAATAGCTGGATCAGGGCCCAACTGTCTTTGCATCATATCAGTTCTGTAATTCAAAAATAATTTTAAGATAAAAGCTTTTACTATGTATCATTAAAGAAATGTAATAAATAAATAAGAATGCCAGAAACCTCTGAGAATTGCTTGTTTAGAACTAAATATTGCACAAATTTATTTTAGAAAACCGGTCTTATTTTGAATGGCTACATCAGATTAGTTACAAATGGTTGGGTGATTATAGTTTTCTGCACTCCTATAACTGAATAAAAAAGTGAATAGTTTTCTTCTGTATTAGAAGGTGAAAATTGATGGACCCTTTGGCATCAACAAAGTCATGAATCCTGCCTCTGCTACTACAATAAATAGTGCTGAGACAAAACAATACAGTAATATCCACTGATCAGAAAACAATGCATCATGGGTATAGCTGAGCAAATAATGGTCTTTAGTTCAATGGAAAAATTGGAGAGGTAAGGAAGGAGGAAAACAGGAATGGGCAATTACATTGTGTTGATTTAAAAGTTGTTTGGCCCCAAACCATTTATTTATGTATTTGTGTGTCTGTTTGCTGAAAGCTTTTACTCTTGTTTATTTACAAATTTAGCTATGTTTATTTAAAAGGCAAAAGAAACAACCTACACTAAGGAAAACAAAGGAACAAACTCAGATAAGTCAAGGGTCAAAGAGGGCCATGCCCATGGACAGTCAATGTAAACAAAGTGTCTCATGACCTATCAGCAGACAGCCCTGGTGGGCCACAGGTTGCTGACCCCTGCACTGGACAATCAAAATGCTAAAAGAGGATTTGAGACAGCTTTCTTGCAATGGCCTTGTCTAACTGAATTTTTGCATTAGTCGTCACTGAGGAGGGAATGAGGGAGATTCCCACAGTTGAGCCATTCTTTTTTAGGTGACAAATCTGAGGAACTGTCCAAGTCTGAGGTATCAGTAGGTGTAGGAACAAATTGATAAATTATACAGTAATAAGTCACCAGGATCAGATGGCATTCAATCAAGAGTTCTGAATGAACTTCAATATAAAACTGCAGAACTATTAACTGTGCAGTGTAATGTATCACTTAGATCAGACTCTGTCCCAGATGACTGGAGGACAGCTAATGAAATGCTGATTTTCTTTAAAAGACTCCCCCCCCAAGACAATCCTGGTCATTTACACGCTGGTAAGCCTAGCCTGAGTATCAGGTAAAACGGTTGAAACTACAGCAAGGAAGAGAATTATCAGACACAGATCAATGTGATGTCGGGTGATAGTCAATGCAGCTTTTGTAAAATGAAATCATGCTTCACAAATCTTTAAATGGGTCAAGAAACACGTGGACAAAGGTGATCTGGTGAATGTAGTGTCCCTGGACTTTCAGAAAGCCTTTGACATGGTCCCTCACCAAAAGCTCTTCAACAAACTAAGCAGTCATGGGGTATAGTGGTTCTCTAGTTGTCCCTCTCAATCAGGCTTGGAGAAAGGCTACTCCATGTCACTACGTGACTCAGTAAGCAGTGAGTTAGCAGGATATGGCTCTGGCCCTGTGGTCAGAGCAGTGCAGCACAATCAATTGTCCACCTTCTTAGCTGAGGGAGGCAATAATCTCCAGTCTATAGCTCTAGCCCTCTGAGACAGGCAAGAGACTTCAGGGAAGACTGCAACTGAAACTCCAAGGGCTCTGACCTTCTGGGTAGGGGAGACCAAAACATCAGAGACAAGACACTAAGGCTTTCTGGTCTAGGATGAGTAGGATGCCACCCCAAGGATGGGTTTAGCAGCAGGTTCCCCAAGATCTAGTTCAGGGCCCTAATAGTGGTAACTGGACCTGCCAGAGGGTCAGGAGGGAAGTCACCCCAACATGCTAATTCATTTCTTGGCCAGGTAAACAAACTAATGCCTGACTCTCAGGGTCTTTTCTGAAAGATCAGAGAATATCTAGGAAACTAACTTCCCCCACACTTCCTTGGTGTAGCTCTACAGTCAATAGGGTCCTCAGTATCTCAGAATATATGGCAGACCTCAGCCAAAACAACTCTTCTCCACAGTCAGTCTCTTCCAGTGATAGGTACTACACAGTTTGGTTGATAATCCACAGTTTCACAGCAATATAGAGATGTCTGGTGCCAGCTCAACTAAACTGGAGGGCCTCCCTCTTATACTGCCTCTCCCGTTCCTCTGATCTCAGCAAGAGAGGATGGGACAAGTTTGGCTCCTCTCACCAATGAATGTGGGATAGTTCCTCCTCATCAGGCTTATAGGGGGTCGAGTATTCCTCACCACATAGGATAAGAGGGATCTCACAAAACTGGGTGACTAGGTGACAAAATGGAAGATGAAACTCAGGGTTGATTAATACAAAATAATACTTTCTGAGAAGCATCTCTACTATACATACAAAACGAGGGCTTCTAAATCAATCATAGAATTATAAACTACTAGAACTGGAAGGAGGCTCGAGAGGTCATCAAGTCCAGACCTCTGCCCTCAAGGCAGGACCCAGTACCATGGAGACCACCACTGATAGATGTATATCTAACCTGCTCCTAAATAACTCCAAGGATGGAGACTCCTCAACCTCCACAGGCAATTTATTCCAGTGTTGAACCATCCTGTCACTTAGGTGGTTACCCACCTAATCAGATGTTGCACAAAAAAAAATATATTCAAATTATTTTGGATGCTTATTTGAAAGTCTGTTCAATGTGCAGTAGCACTCAAAAAAGCTAACAGAAAATTGGAAAACATTAGGAAAGGGACAGATAAGACATAGGTTGAAAAGCTCCCTCAGTTTCAGCTCTGCCTAGCTTTGGTGCAAAGCTGGTGGCAAGAGGAATGAGGCCCAGCTCAAAGCCTTGCCCCCTATCCTGGCACCTCTTCCAGATCCACCTGTAACAAACCACTCCCATTAGACACCATTCAAAATGAGCAACACATGGACAAACCGTCCCAGGAACCAGCACCAGCGAAGGAAATGACAACACACACAGACAGACAGACAGACACACACAAAGTCTACCACGTTTAGCCCAACCAGCTCATGACAGAGCATCAACCCCCAAAGGCAATGCTTACCACAGGTCCTATCACCACTTTCCAAGGCAAGCTCCTCTTGGCCGCTTCCTCAGGTTCCCCTCTGCCTGGCTTTGGTGGAAGGCTGGTGGCAAGAGGAAGGATGCCCAGCTCAAAGCTTTACCCCCTATCCTGGCACCTCTTCAAGATCCACCTATAACAAAGCACTCCCATGAGACACCATTCAAAATGAGCAACACATAGACAAACCGTGCCAGGAACCAGCACCAGTGAAGGAAATGACACCACTGACACACAGACACACACAAAGTCTACCACGTTTAGCCCAACCAGCTCATGACAGAGCATCAACCCCCAAAGGCAATGCTTACCACAGGTCCTATAACTGCTTTCCATGGCAAGCTCCTCTTGGCTGCTTCCTCCGTTTCCCCTCTGCCTGGCTTTGGTGGAAGGCTGGTGGCAAGAGGAAGGAGGCCCACCTCAAAACCTTGCCCCCTATCCTGGCACCAATTCCAAATCCACCTGTGACAAAGCATTCCCATTAGACACCATTCAAAATGAGCAACACATGGACAAACCATCCCAGGAACCAGCACCAGTGAAGGAAATGACACCACACACAAAACCTACCACATTTAGCCCAACCAGCTCATGACAGAGCATCAACCCCCAAAGGCAATGCTTACCACAGGTCCTATCACTGCTTTCCATGGCAAGCTCCTCTTGGCTGCTTCCTCCGTTTCCCCTCTGCCTGGCTTTGGTGGAAGGCTGGTGGCAAGAGGAAGGAGGCCCAGCTCAAAGCCTTACCCCCTATCCTGGCACCTCTGCAAGATCCACCTGTAACAAAGCACTCCCATTAGACACCATTCAAAATGAGCAACACATGGACAAACCGTCCCACGATCAAGCACCAGTCAAGGAAACCACCACACACACAAAGCCTACCACATTTAGCCCAACCAGCTCATGACAGAGCATCAACCCCCAAAGGCAATGCTTACCACAGGTCGTATCACCGCTTTCCAAGGCAAGCTCCTCTTGGCCGCTTCCTCAGTTTCCCCTCTGCCTGGCTTTGGTGGAAGGATGGTGGCAAGAGGAGGGAGGCCCAGCTCAAAGCCTTACCCCCTATCCCGGCACCTCTTCAAGATCCACCTGTAACAAAGCACTCCCATTAGACACCATTCAAAATGAGCAACACATGGACAAACCGTCTCAGGAACCAGCACCAGTGAAGGAAATGACACCACACACAAAACCTACCACATTTAGCCCAACCAGCTCATGGCAGAGCATCAACCCCCAAAGGCAATGCTTACCACAGGTCCTATAACTTCTTTCCAAGACAAGCTCCTCGTGGCCGCTTCCTCAGTTTCCCCTCTGCCTGGCTTAGGTGGAAGGCTGGTGGTAAGAGGAAGGAGGCCCAGCTCAAAGCCTTACCCCCTATCCTGGCACCTCTTCAAGATCCACCTGTAACAAAGCACTCCCATTAGACACCATTCAAAATGAGCAACACATGGAGAAACCGTCCCAGGAACCGGCAGCAGTGAAGGAAATGACACCACACAAACAAAGCCTACCACATTTAGCCCAACCAGCTCATGACAGAGCATCAACCCCCAAAGGCAATGCTTACCACAGGTCCTATCACTGCTTTCCAAGGCAAGCTCCTCTTGGCCGCTTCCTCAGTTTCCCCTCTGACTGGCTTTGGTGGAAGGCTGCTGGGAAGAGGAAGGAGGCCCAGCTCATAGCCTTGCCCCCTATCCTGGCACCTCTTCAAAATCCACCTGTAACAAAGCACTCCCATTAGACACCATTCAAAATGAGCAACACATGGACAAACCGTCCCAGGAACCGGCACCAGTGAAGGAAATAACACCACACACACAAAGCCTACCACATTTAGCCCAACCAGCTCATGACAGAGCATCAACCCCCAAAGGCAATGCTTACCACAGGTCGTATCACCGCTTTCCAAGGCAAGCTCCTCTTGGCCGCTTCCTCAGTTTCCCCTCTGCCTGGCTTTGGTGGAAGGATGGTGGCAAGAGGAAGGAGGCCCAGCTCAAAGCCTTACCCCCTATCCCGGCACCTCTTCAAGATCCACCTGTAACAAAGCACTCCCATTAGACACCATTCAAAATGAGCAACACATGGACAAACCGTCCCACGATCAAGCACCAGTCAAGGAAACCACCACACACACAAAGCCTACCACATTTAGCCCAACCAGCTCATGACAGAGCATCAACCCCCAAAGGCAATGCTTACCACAGGTCCTATCACTGCTTTCCAAGGCAAGCTCCTCTTGGCCGCTTCCTCAGTTTCCCCTCTGACTGGCTTTGGTGGAAGGCTGCTGGGAAGAGGAAGGAGGCCCAGCTCATAGCCTTGCCCCCTATCCTGGCACCTCTTCAAAATCCACCTGTAACAAAGCACTCCCATTAGACACCATTCAAAATGAGCAACACATGGACAAACCGTCCCAGGAACCGGCACCAGTGAAGGAAATGACACCACACACAAAACCTACCACATTTAGCCCAACCAGCTCATGACTGAGCATCAACCCCCAAAGGCAATGCTTACCACAGGTCCTATCGTCGCTTTCCAAGGCAAGCTCCTCTTGGCCGCTTCCTCAGTTTCCTCTCTGCCTGGCTTTGGTGGAAGGATGCTGGCAAGAGGAAGGAGGCCCAGCTCAAAGCCTTACCCCCTATCCCGGCACCTCTTCAAGATCCACCTGTAACAAAGCACTCCCATTAGACACCATTCAAAATGAGCAACACTTGGACAAACCGTCCCAGGAACCGGCACCAGTGAAGGAAATGACACCACACACAAAACCTAACACATTTAGCCCAACCAGCTCATGACAGAGCATCAACCCCCAAAGGCAATGCTTACCAAAGGTCCTATCACCTCTTTCCAGGGCAAGCTCCTCTTGGCCGCTTCCTCAGTTTCCCCTCTGCCTAGCTTTGGTGGAAGGCTGCTGGGAAGAGGAAGGAGGCCCAACTCATAGCCTTGCCCCCTATCCTGGCACCTGTCCAAGGTCCACCTGTAACAAAGCACTCCCATTAGACACCATTCAAAATGAGCAACACATGGACAAACCGTCCCAGGAACCGGCACCAGTGAAGGAAATGACACCACACACAAAACCTACCCCATTTAGCCAAACCAGCTCATGACAGAGCATCAACCCCCAAAGGCAATGCTTACCACAGGTCCTATCGCTGCTTTCCATGGCAAGCTACTCTTGGCCGCTTCCTCAGTTTCCCCTCTGCCTGGCTTTGGTGGAAGGCTGGTGGCAAGAGGAAGGAGGCCCAGCTCAAAGCCTTACCCACTATCCTGGCACCTCTGCAAGATCCACCTGTAACAAAGCACTCGCATTAGACACCATTCAAAATGAGCAACACATGGACAAACCATCCCAGGATCCGGCACCAGTGAAGGAAATGACACCACACACACAAAGCCTACCACATTTAGCCCAACCAGCTCATGACTGAGCATCAACCCCCAAAGGCAATGCTTACCACAGGTTCTATCACTGCTTTCCATGGCAAGATCTTCTTGGCCGCTTCCTCAGTTTCCCCTCTGCCTGGCTTTGCTGGAAGGCTCCTGTCAAGAGGAAGGAGGCCCAGCTCAAAGCCTTACCTCCTATCCTGGCACCTCTTCAAGATCCACCTGTAACAAAGCACTCCCATTAGATACCATTCAAAATGAGCAACCCATGGACAAAGCGTCCCAGGAACCGGCACCAGTGAAGGAAATGACACCACACACAAAACCTACCACATTTAGCCCAACCAGCTCATGACAGAGCATCAACCCCGAAAGGCAATGCTTACCACAGGTCCTATCACTGCTTTCCATGGCAAGCTCCTTTTGGCAGCTTCCTCAGTTTCCCCTCTGCCTGGCTTTGGTGGAAGGCTGCTGGCAAGAGGAAGGAGGCCCAGCTCAAAGCCTTACCCCCTATCCTGGCACCTGTCCAAGGTCCACCTGTAACAAAGCACTCCCATTAGACACCATTCAAAATGAGCAACACATGGACAAACCGTCTCAGGAACCAGCACCAGTGAAGGAAACAACCACACACACTCAAAGCCTACTACATTTAGCCCAACCAGCTCATGACTGAGCATCAACCCCCAAAGGCAATGCTTACCACAGGTCCTATCACTGCTTTCCATGGCAAGCTCCTCTTGGCAGCTTCCTCAGTTTCCCCTCTGCCTGGCTTTGGTGGAAGGCTGCTGGGAAGAGGAAGGAGGCCCAGCTCATAGCCTTGCCCCCTATCCTGGCACCTCTTCAAAATCCACCTGTAACAAAGCACTCCCATTAGACACCATTCAAAATGAGCAACACATGGACAAACCGTCCCAGGAACCGGCACCAGTGAAGGAAATAACACCACACACACAAAGCCTACCACATTTAGCCCAACCAGCTCATGACAGAGCATCAACCCCCAAAGGCAATGCTTACCACAGGTCCTATCATTGCTTTCCAAGGCAAGCTCCTCTTGGCAGCTTCCTCAGTTTCCCCTCTGCCTGGCTTTGGTGGAAGGCTGGTGGCAAGAGGAAGGAGGCCCAGCTCAAAGCCTTACCCCCTATCCCGGCACCTCTTCAAGATCCACCTGTAACAAAGCACTCCCATTAGACACCATTCAAAATGAGCAACACATGGAGAAACCGTCCCAGGAACCGGCACCAGTGAAGGAAATGACACCACACACACAAAGCCTACCACATTTAGCCCAACCAGCTCATGACAGAGCATCAACCCCCAAAGGCAATGCTTACCAAAGGTCCTATCACCTCTTTCCAGGGCAAGCTCCTCTTGGCCGCTTCCTCAGTTTCCCCTCTGCCTAGCTTTGGTGGAAGGCTGCTGGGAAGAGGAAGGAGGCCCAGCTCATAGCCTTGCCCCCTATCCTGGCACCTGTCCAAGGTCCACCTGTAACAAAGCACTCCCATTAGACACCATTCAAAATGAGCAACACATGGACAAACCGTCCCAGGAACCGGCACCAGTGAAGGAAATGACACCACACACACAAAGCCTACCCCATTTAGCCCAACCAGCTCATGACTGAGCATCAACCCCCAAAGGCAATGCTTACCACAGGTTCTATCACTGCTTTCCATGGCAAGATCTTCTTGGCCGCTTCCTCAGTTTCCCCTCTGCCTGGCTTTGCTGGAAGGCTCCTGTCAAGAGGAAGGAGGCCCAGCTCAAAGCCTTACCTCCTATCCTGGCACCTCTTCAAGATCCACCTGTAACAAAGCACTCCCATTAGATACCATTCAAAATGAGCAACCCATGGACAAAGCGTCCCAGGAACCGGCACCAGTGAAGGAAATGACACCACACACAAAACCTACCACATTTAGCCCAACCAGCTCATGACAGAGCATCAACCCCGAAAGGCAATGCTTACCACAGGTCCTATCACTGCTTTCCATGGCAAGCTCCTTTTGGCAGCTTCCTCAGTTTCCCCTCTGCCTCGCTTTGGTGGAAGGCTGCTGGCAAGAGGAAGGAGGCCCAGCTCAAAGCCTTACCCCCTATCCTGGCACCTGTCCAAGGTCCACCTGTAACAAAGCACTCCCATTAGACACCATTCAAAATGAGCAACACATGGACAAACCGTCTCAGGAACCAGCACCAGTGAAGGAAACAACCACACACACTCAAAGCCTACCACATTTAGCCCAACCAGCTCATGACTGAGCATCAACCCCCAAAGGCAATGCTTACCACAGGTCCTATCACTGCTTTCCATGGCAAGCTCCTCTTGGCAGCTTCCTCAGTTTCCCCTCTGCCTGGCTTTGGTGGAAGGCTGCTGGCAAGAGGAAGGAGGCCCAGCTCAAAGCCTTACCCCCTATCCTGGCACCTGTCCAAGGTCCACCTGTAACAAAGCACTCCCATTAGACACCATTCAAAATGAGCAACTCATGGACAAACCGTCCCAGGATCAAACACCAGTGAACGGAAACCACCACCCACACAAAGCCTACCACATTTAGCCCAACCAGCTCATGACAGAGCATCAACCCCCAAAGGCAATGCTTACCACAGGTCCTATCGCCGCTTTCCAAGGCAAGCTCCTCTTGGCCGCTTCCTAAGTTTCCCCTCTGCCTGGCTTTGGTGGAAGGCTGCTGGCAAGAGGAAGGAGGCCCAGCTCAAAGCCTTACCCCCTATACTGGCACCTCTTCAAGATCCACCTGTAACAAAGCACTCCCATTAGACTCCATTCAAAATGAGCAACACATGGACAAACCTTCTCAGGAACCGGCACCAGTGAAGGAAACCACCACACACACTCAAAGCCTACCACATTTAGCCCAACCAGCTCATGACTGAGCATCAACCCCCAAAGGCAATGCTTACCACAGGTCCTATCACTGCTTTCCATGGCAAGCTCCTCTTGGCCGCTTCCTCAGTTTCCCCTCTGCCTGGCTTTGGTGGAAGGCTGCTGGGAAGAGGAAGGAGGCCCAGCTCATAGCCTTGCCCCCTATCCTGGCACCTGTCCAAGGCCCACCTGTAACAAAGCACTCCCATTAGACACCATTCAAAATGAGCAACACATGGACAAACCGTCCCAGGAACCGGCACCAGTGAAGGAAATGACACCACACACAAAACCTACCACATTTAGCCCAACCAGCTCATGACAGAGCATCAACCCCCAAAGGCAATGCTTACCACAGGTCTTATCACTGCTTTAAATGGCAAGCTCCTCTTGGCAGCTTCCTAAGTTTCCCCTCTGCCTGGCTTTGGTGGAAGCCTGCTGGCAAGAGGAAGGAGGCCCAGCTCAAAGCCTTACCCCCTATCCTGGCACCTCTTCAAGATCCACCTGTAACAAAGCACTCCCATTAGACCCCATTCAAAATGAGCAACACTTGGACAAACCGTCCCAGGAACCGGCACCAGTGAAGGAAATGACACCACACACAAAACCTACCACATTTAGCCCAACCAGCTCATGACAGAGCATCAACCCCCAAAGGCAATGCTTACCAAAGGTCCTATCACCTCTTTCCAGGGCAAGCTCCTCTTGGCCGCTTCCTCAGTTTCCCCTCTGCCTAGCTTTGGTGGAAGGCTGCTGGGAAGAGGAAGGAGGCCCAGCTCATAGCCTTGCCCCCTATCCTGGCACCTGTCCAAGGTCCACCTGTAACAAAGCACTCCCATTAGACACCATTCAAAATGAGCAACACATGGACAAACCGTCCCAGGAACCGGCACCAGTGAAGGAAATGACACCACACACAAAACCTACCCCATTTAGCCAAACCAGCTCATGACAGAGCATCAACCCCCAAAGGCAATGCTTACCACAGGTCCTATCGCTGCTTTCCATGGCAAGCTCCTCTTGGCCGCTTCCTCAGTTTCCCCTCTGCCTGGCTTTGGTGGAAGGCTGGTGGCAAGAGGAAGGAGGCCCAGCTCAAAGCCTTACCCCCTATCCTGGCACCTCTGCAAGATCCACCTGTAACAAAGCACTCGCATTAGACACCATTCAAAATGAGCAACACATGGACAAACCGTCCCAGGAACCGGCACCAGTGAAGGAAATGACACCACACACACAAAGCCTACCCCATTTAGCCCAACCAGCTCATGACTGAGCATCAACCCCCAAAGGCAATGCTTACCACAGGTTCTATCACTGCTTTCCATGGCAAGATCTTCTTGGCCGCTTCCTCAGTTTCCCCTCTGCCTGGCTTTGCTGGAAGGCTCCTGTCAAGAGGAAGGAGGCCCAGCTCAAAGCCTTACCTCCTATCCTGGCACCTCTGCAAGATCCACCTGTAACAAAGCACTCGCATTAGACACCATTCAAAATGAGCAACACATGGACAAACCATCCCAGGATCCGGCACCAGTGAAGGAAATGACACCACACACACAAAGCCTACCACATTTAGCCCAACCAGCTCATGACTGAGCATCAACCCCCAAAGGCAATGCTTACCACAGGTCCTATCGCTGCTTTCCAAGGCAAGCTCCTCTTGGCAGCTTCCTCAGTTTCGCCTCTGCCTGGCTTTGGTGGAAGGCTGCTGGGAAGAGGAAGGAGGCCCAGCTCATAGCCTTGCCCCCTATCCTGGCACCTCTTCAAAATCCACCTGTAACAAAGCAGTCGCATTAGACACCGTTCAAAATGAGCAACACTTGGACAAACCGTCCCAGGAACCGGCACCAGTGAAGGAAATGACACCACACACAAAACCTACCACATTTAGCCCAACCAGCTCATGAGAGAGCATCAACCCCCAAAGGCAATGCTTACCAAAGGTCCAATCACCTCTTTCCAGGGGAAGCTCCTCTTGGCCGCTTCCTCAGTTTCCCCTCTGCCTAGCTTTGGTGGAAGGCTGCTGGGAAGAGGAAGGAGGCCCAGCTCATAGCCTTACCCCCTATCCTGGCACCTCTGCAAGATCCACCTGTAACAAAGCACTCGCATTAGACACCATTCAAAATGAGCAACACATGGACAAACCATCCCAGGATCCGGCACCAGTGAAGGAAATGACACCACACACACAAAGCCTACCACATTTAGCCCAACCAGCTCATGACTGAGCATCAACCCCCAAAGGCAATGCTTACCACAGGTCCTATCGCTGCTTTCCAAGGCAAGCTCCTCTTGGCAGCTTCCTCAGTTTCCCCTCTGCCTGGCTTTGGTGGAAGGCTGCTGGGAAGAGGAAGGAGGCCCAGCTCAAAGCATTACCCCCTATCCTGGCACCTCTTCAAGTTCCACCTGTAACAAAGCACTCCCATTAGACACCATTCAAAATGAGCAACACATGGACAAACCATCCCAGGAACCGGCACCAGTGAAGAAAATGACACCACACACAAAGCCTACCACATTTAGCCCAACCAGCTCATGACAGAGCATCAACCCCCAAAGGCAATGCTTACCACAGGTCCTAGCACCGCTTTCCAAGGCAAGCTCCTCTTGGCCGCTTCCTCAGTTTCCCCTCTGCCTGGCTTTGGTGGAAGGCTTCTGGCAAGAGGAAGGAGGCCTAGCTCAAAGCCTTGCCCCCTATCCTGGCACCTCTTCAAAATCCACCTGTAACAAAGCACTCGCATTAGACACCATTCAAAATGAGCAACACATGGAGAAACGGTCCCAGGAACCGGCACCAGTGAAGGAAATGACACCACACACAAAACCTACCACATTTAGCCCAACCAGCTCATGACAGAGCATGAAACCCCAAAGGCAATGCTTACCACAGGTCCTATCACTGCTTTCCATGGCAAGCTCCTCTTGGCAGCTTCCTCAGTTTCCCCTCTGCCTGGCTTTGGTGGAAGGCTGCTGGCAAGAGGAAGGAGGCCCAGCTCTAAGCCTTGCCCCCTATCCTGGCACCTCTTCAAGATCCACCTGTAAGAAAGCACTCCCATTAGACACCATTCAAAATGAGCAACACATGGAGAAACCGTCCCAGAAACCAGCACCAGTGAAGGAAACTACCACACACACTCAAAGCCTACCACATTTAGCCCAACCAGCTCATGACAGAGCATCAACCCCCAAAGGCAATGCTTACCACAGGTCCTATCACCTCTTTCCAAGGCAAGCGCCTCTTGGCCGCTTCCTCAGTTTCCCCTCTGCCTGGCTTTGGTGGAGGGCTGGTGGCAAGAGGAAGGAGGCCCAGCTCATAGCCTTGCCCCCTATCCTGGCACCTGTCCAAGGTCCACCTGTAACAAAGCACTCCCATTACACACCATTCAAAATGAGCAACACATGGATAAACCGTCCCACGATCAAGCACCAGTCAAGGAAACCACCACACACACAAAGCCTACCACATTTAGCCCAACCAGCTCATGACAGAGCATCAACCCCCAAAGGCAATGCTTACCACAGGTCCTATCACTGCTTTCCAAGGCAAACTCCTCTTGGCCGCTTCCTCAGTTTCCCCTCTGACTGGCTTTGGTGGAAGGCTGCTGGGAAGAGGAAGGAGGCCCAGCTCATAGCCTTGCCCCCTGTCCTGGCACCTCTTCAAAATCCACCTGTAACAAAGCACTCGCATTAGACACCATTCAAAATGAGCAACACATGGAGAAACGGTCCCAGGAACCGGCACCAGTGAAGGAAATGACACCACACACACAAAGCCTACCACATTTAGCCCAACCAGCTCATGACAGAGCATCAACCCCCAAAGGCAATGCTTACCACAGGTCGTATCACCGCTTTCCAAGGCAAGCTCCTCTTGGCCGCTTCCTCAGTTTCCCCTCTGCCTGGCTTTGGTGGAAGGATGGTGGCAAGAGGAAGGAGGCCCAGCTCAAAGCCTTACCCCCTATCCCGGCACCTCTTCAAGATCCACCTGTAACAAAGCACTCCCATTAGACACCATTCAAAATGAGCAACACATGGACAAACCGTCTCAGGAACCAGCACCAGTGAAGGAAATGACACCACACACAAAACCTACCACATTTAGCCCAACCAGCTCATGGCAGAGCATCAACCCCCAAAGGCAATGCTTGCCACAGGTCCTATAACTTCTTTCCAGGACAAGCTCCTCGTGGCCGCTTCCTCAGTTTCCCCTCTGCCTGGCTTAGGTGGAAGGCTGGTGGTAAGAGGAAGGAGGCCCAGCTCAAAGCCTTACCCCCTATCCTGGCACCTCTTCAAGATCCACCTGTAACAAAGCACTCCCATTAGACACCATTCAAAATGAGCAACACATGGACAAACCGTCCCACGATCAAGCACCAGTCAAGGAAACCACCACACACACAAAGCCTACCACATTTAGCCCAACCAGCTCATGACAGAGCATCAACCCCCAAAGGCAATGCTTACCACAGGTCCTATCACTGCTTTCCAAGGCAAGCTCCTCTTGGCCGCTTCCTCAGTTTCCCCTCTGACTGGCTTTGGTGGAAGGCTGCTGGGAAGAGGAAGGAGGCCCAGCTCTAAGCCTTGCCCCCTATCCTGGCAC
The DNA here is from genome assembly GCF_052426305.1 of Pelodiscus sinensis. NCBI lineage: Eukaryota > Metazoa > Chordata > Testudines > Trionychidae > Pelodiscus > Pelodiscus sinensis. Next base: position 137,955,003 of record NC_143054.1, read on the forward strand.
CTCTTCAAGATCCACCTGTAAGAAAGCACTCCCATTAGACACCATTCAAAATGAGCAACACATGGACAAACCGTCCCAGAAACCAGCACCAGTGAAGGAAACCACCACACACACTCAAAGCCTACCACATTTAGCCCAACCAGCTCATGACAGAGCATCAACCCCCAAAGGCAATGCTTACCACAGGTCCTATCACCTCTTTCCAAGGCAAGCGCCTCTTGGCCGCTTCCTCAGTTTCCCCTCTGCCTGGCTTTGGTGGAGGGCTGGTGGCAAGAGGAAGGAGGCCCAGCTCAAAGCCTTGCCCCCTATCCTGGCACCTGTCCAAGGTCCACCTGTAACAAAGCACTCCCATTAGACACCATTCAAAATGAGCAACACATGGACAAACCGTCCCAGGAACCGGCACCAGTGAAGGAAATGACACCACACACGCAAAACCTACCACATTTAGCCCAACCAGCTCATGACAGAGCATCAACCCCCAAAGGCAATGCTTACCACAGGTCCTATCACTGCTTTCCAAGACAAGCTCCTCTTGGCCGCTTCCTCAGTTTCCCCTCTGCCTGGCTTTGGTGGAAGGCTGGTGGCAAGAGGAAGGAGGCCCAGCTCAAAGCCTTGCCCCCTATCCTGGCACCTGTCCAAGGTCCACCTGTAACAAAGCACTCCCATTAGACACCATTCAAAATGAGCAAGACATGGACAAACGGTCTCAGGAACCAGCACCAGTGAAGGAAATGACACCACACACAAAACCTACCATATTTAGCCCAACCAGCTCATGGCAGAGCATCAACCCCCAAAGGCAATGCTTACCACAGGTCCTATCACTGCTTTCCATGGCAAGCTCGTCTTGGCCGCTTCCTCAGTTTCCCCTCTGCCTGGCTTTGGTGGAAGGATGCTGGGAAGAGGAAGGAGGCCCAGCTCATAGCCTTACCCCCTATCCTGGCACCTGTCCAAGTTCCACCTGTAACAAAGCACTCCCATTAGACACCATTCAAAATGAGCAACACATGGACAAACCGTCCCAGGAACCGGCACCAGTGAAGGAAATGACACCACACACAAAACCTACCACATTTAGCCCAACCAGCTCATGACAGAGCATCAACCCCCAAAGGCAATGCTTACCACAGGTCCTATCACTGCTTTCCATGGCAAGCTCCTCTTGGCCGCTTCCTCAGTTTCCCCTCTGCCTGGCTTTGGTGGAAGGCTGGTGGCAAGAGGAAGGAGGCCCAGCTCAAAGACTTGCCCCCTATCCTGGCACCTCTTCCAGATCCACCTGTAACAAAGCACTCCCATTAGACACCACTGAAAATGAGCAACACATGGACAAACCGTCCCAGGAACTGGCACCAGTGAAGGAAACCACCACACACACAAAGCCTACCACATTAAGCCCAACCAGCTCATGACGGAGCATCAACCCCCGAAGGCAATGCTTACCAAAGGTCCTATCACCTCTTTCCAGGACAAGCTCCTCTTGGCCGCTTCCTCAGTTTCCCCTCTGCCTGGCTTTGGTGGAAGGCTGCTGGGAAGAGGAAGGAGGCCCAGCTCATAGCCTTGCCCCCTATCCTGGCACCTGTCCAAGGTCCACCTGTAACAAAGCACTCCCATTAGACACCATTCAAAATGAGCAACACATGGACAAACCGTCCCAGGAACTGGCACCAGTGAAGGAAACCACCACACACACAAAACCTACCCCATTTAGCCCAACCAGCTCATGACAGAGCATCAACCCCCAAAGGCAATGCTTACCACAGGTCCTATCGCTGCTTTCCATGGCAAGCTCCTCTTGGCAGCTTCCTCAGTTTCCCCTCTGCCTGGCTTTGGTGGAAGGCTGGTGGCAAGAGGAAGGAGGCCCAGCTCAAAGCCTTGCACCCTATCCTGGCACCTGTCTAAGGTCCACCTGTAACAAAGCACTCCCATTAGACACCATTACAAATGAGCCACACATGGACAAACCGTCCCAGGAACCGGCACCACTGAAGGAAATGATACCACACACAAAACCTACCACATTTAGCCCAACCAGCTCATGACTGAGCATCAACCCCCAAAGGCAATGCTTACCACAGGTCCTATCACCGCTTTCCAAGGCAAGCTCCTCTTGGCCCCTTCCTCAGTTTCCTCTCTGCCTGGCTTTGGTGGAAGGCTGGTGGCAAGAGGAAGGAGGCCCAGCTCAAAGCCTTACCCCCTATCCTGGCACCTCTTCAAGATCCACCTGTAACAAAGCACTCCCATTAGACACCATTCAAAATGAGCAACACATGGACAAACCGTCCAAGGATCAAACACCAGTGAAGGAAACCACCACACACACAAAACCTACCACATTTAGCCCAACCAGCTCATGACAGAGCATCAACCCCCAAAGGCAATGCTTACCACAGGTCCTATCACTGCTTTCCATGGAAAGCTCCTCTTGGCCGCTTCCTCAGTTTCCCCTCTGCCTGGCTTTGGTGGAAGGCTGGTGGCAAGAGGAAGGAGGCCCAGCTCAAAGCCTTACCCCCTATCCTGGCACCTGTCCAAGGTCCAGCTGTAACAAAGCACTCCCATTAGACACCATTCAAAATGAGCAACACATGGACAAACCGTCCCAGGAACCGGCACCAGTGAAGGAAATGACACCACACGCAAAACCTACCACATTTAGCCCAACCAGCTCATGACAGAGCATCAACCCCCAAAGGCAATGCTTACCACAGGTCCTATCAACACTTTCCAAGTCCAGCTCCTCTTGGCCGCTTCCTCAGTTTCCCCTCTGCCTGGCTTTGGTGGAAGGCTGCTGGGAAGAGGAAGGAGGCCCAGCTCATAGCCTTGCCCCCTATCCTGGCACCTCTTCAAGATCCACCTGTAACAAAGCACTCGCATTAGACACGATTCAAAATGAGCAACACATGGAGAAACCGTCCCAGGAACCGGCACCAGTGAAGGAAATGACACCACACACAAAACCTACCACATTTAGCCCAACCAGCTCATGACAGAGCATCAACCCCCAAAGGCAATGCTTACCACAGGTCCTATCACTGCTTTCCATGGCAAGCTCCTCTTGGCCGCTTCCTCAGTTTCCCCTCTGCCTGGCTTTGGTGGAAGGCTGGTGGCAAGGGGAAGGAGGCCCAGCTCAAAGACTTGCCCCCTATCCTGGCACCTCTTCCAGATCCGCCTGTAACAAAGCACTCCCATTAGACACCACTGAAAATGAGCAACACATGGACAAACCGTCCCAGGAACCGGCACCAGTGAAGGAAATGACACCACACACAAAACCTACCACATTTAGCCCAACCAGCTCATGGCAGAGCATCAACCCCCAAAGGAAATGCTTACCACAGGTCCTATCACTGCTTTCCATGGCAAGCCCCTCTTGGCCGCTTCCTCAGTTTCCCCTCTGCCTGGCTTTGGTGGAAGGCTGGCGGCAAGAGGAAGGAGGCCCAGCTCAAAGCCTTACCCCCTATCCTGGCACCTCTTCAAGATCCACCTGTAACAAAGCACTCCCATTAGACACCATTCAAAATGAGCAACACATGGACAAACAGTCCCAGGATCAAACACCAGTGAAGGAAACCACCACACACCCAAAGCCTACCACATTTAGCCCAACCAGCTCATGACAGAGCATCAACCCCCAAAGGCAATGCTTACCACAGGTCCTATCGCCGCTTTCCATGGCAAGCTCCTCTTGGCAGCTTCCTCAGTTTCCCCTCTGCCTGGCTTTGGTGGAAGGCTTCTGGCAAGAGGAAGGAGGCCCAGCTCAAAGCCTTACCCCCTATCCTGGCACCTCTTCAAGATCCACCTGTAAGAAAGCACTCCCATTAGACACCATTCAAAATGAGCAACACATGGACAAACCGTCCCACGATCAAGCACCAGTCAAGGAAACCACCACACACACAAAGCCTACCACATTTAGCCCAACCAGCTCATGACAGAGCATCAACCCCCAAAGGCAATGCTTACCACAGGTCCTATCACTGCTTTCCAAGGCAAGCTCCTCTTGGCCGCTTCCTCAGTTTCCCCTCTGACTGGCTTTGGTGGAAGGCTGCTGGGAAGAGGAAGGAGGCCCAGCTCATAGCCTTGCCCCCTATCCTGGCACCTCTTCAAAATCCACCTGTAACAAAGCACTCGCATTAGACACCATTCAAAATGAGCAACACATGGAGAAACGGTCCCAGGAACCGGCACCAGTGAAGGAAATGACACCACACACACAAAGCCTACCACATTTAGACCAACCAGCTCATGACAGAGCATCAACCCCCAAAGGCAATGCTTACCACAGGTCCTATCACTGCTTTCCATGGCAAGCTCCTCTTGGCAGCTTCCTAAGTTTCCCTTCTGCCTGGATTTGGTGGAAGCCTGCTGGGAAGAGGAAGGAGGCCCAGCTCAAAGCCTTGCCCCCTATCCTGGCACCTGTCCAAGGTCCACCTGTAACAAAGCACTCCCATTAGACACCATTCAAAATGAGCAACACATGGACAAAGCTGCTGGGAAGAGGAAGGAGGCCCAGCTCAAAGCCTTACCCCCTATCCTGGCACCTCTTCAAGATCCACCTGTAACAAAGCACTCCCATTACACACCATTCAAAATGAGCAACACATGGACAAACCGTCCCAGGATCAAACACCAGTCAAGGAAACCACCACACACACAAAGCCTACCACATTTAGCCCAACCAGCTCATGACAGAGCATCAACCCCCAAAGGCAATGCTTACCACAGGTCCTATCACTGCTTTCCATGGCAAGCTCCTCTTGGCAGCTTCCTAAGTTTCCCCTCTGCCTGGATTTGGTGGAAGCCTGCTGGCAAGAAGAAGGAGGCCCAGCTCAAAGCCTTACCCCCTATCCTGGCACCTCTTCCAGATCCACCTGTAACAAAGCACTCCCATTAGACACCATTCAAAATGAGCAACACATGGACAAACCGTCCCAGGAACCAGCACCAGTGAAGGAAATGACACCACACACACAAAGCCTACCACATTTAGCCCAACCAGCTCATGGCAGAGCATCAACCCCCAAAGGCAATGCTTACCACAGGTCCTATAACCTCTTTCCAAGGCAAGCTCGTCTTGGCCGCTTCCTCAGTTTCCGCTCTGCCTGGCTTTGGTGGAAGGCTGCTGGGAAGAGGAAGGAGGACAAGCTCAAAGCCTTACCCCCTATCCTGGCACCTCTTCAAGATCCACCTGTAACAAAGCACTCCCATTACACACCATTCAAAATGAGCAACACATGGACAAACCGTCCCAGGATCAAACACCAGTGAAGGAAACCACCACACACACAAAGCCTACCACATTTAGCCCAACCAGCTCATGACAGAGCATCAACCCCCAAAGGCAATGCTTACCACAGGTCGTATCACCGCTTTCCAAGGCAAGCTCGTCTTGGCCGCTTCCTCAGTTTCCGCTCTGCCTGGCTTTGGTGGAAGGCTGCTGGGAAGAGGAAGGAGGCCAAGCTCAAAGCCTTACCCCCTATCCTGGCACCTCTTCAAGATCCACCTGTAACAAAGCACTCCCATTAGACACCATTCAAAATGAGCAACACATGGAGAAACCGTCCCAGAAACCAGCACAGGTGAAGGAAACCACCACACACACTCAAAGCCTACCACATTTAGCCCAACCAGCTCATGACAGAGCATCAACCCCCAAAGGCAATGCTTACCACAGGTCCTATCGCTGCTTTCCATGGCAAGCTCCTCTTGACCGCTTCCTCAGTTTCCCCTCTGCCTGGCTTTGGTGGAAGGCTGGTGGCAAGAGGAAGGAGGCCCAGCTCAAAGCCTTACCCCCTATCCTGGCACCTCTTCAAGATCCACCTGTAACAAAGCACTACCATTAGACGATTCAAAATGATCAACACATGGACAAACCGTCCCAGGAACCGGCACCACTGAAGGAAATGACACCACACACAAAACCTACCACATTTAGCCCAACCAGCTCATGACAGAGCATCAACCCCCAAAGCCAATGCTTACCACAGGTCCTATCACTGCTTTCCATGGCAAGTTACTCTTGGCCGCTTCCTGAGTTTCCCCTCTGCCTGGCTTTGGTGGAAGGCTGCTGGCAAGAGGAAGGAGGCCCAGCTCATAGCCTTGCCCCCTATCCTGGCACCTGTCCAAGGTCCACCTGTAACAAAGCACTCCCATTAGACACCATTCAACATCAGCAACACATGGACAAACCGTCCCAGGAACCGGCACCAGTGAAGGAAATGACACCACACACACAAAGCCTACCACATTTAGCCCAACCAGCTCATGACAGAGCATCAACCCCCAAAGGCAATGCTTACCACAGGTCCTATCACCTCTTTCCAAGGCAAGCTCCTCTTGGCCGCTTCCTCAGTTTCCCCTCTGCCTGGCTTTGGTGGAAGGCTGGTGGCAAGAGGAAGGAGGCCCAGCTCAAAGCCTTACCCCCTATCCTGGCACCTCTTCTAGATCCACTTGTAACAAAGCACTCCCATTAGACACCATTCAAAATGAGCAACACATGGACAAACCGTCCCACGATCAAGCACCAGTGAAGGAAACCACCACACACACTCAAACCCTACCACATTTAGCCCAACCAGCTCATGAGTGAGCATCAACCCCCGAAGGCAATGCTTAACACAGGTCCTAGCACTGCTTTCCAAGGCAAGCTCCTCTTTGCCGTCCCAGGATCAAGCACCAGTGAAGGAAACCACCACACACACAAAGCCTACCACATTTAGCCCAACCAGCTCATGAGTGAGCATCAACCCCCGAAGGCAATGCTTACCACAGCTCCTATCACTGCTTTCCAAGGCAAGCTCCTCTTGGCCGCTTCCTCAGTTTCCCCTCTGCCTGGCTTTGGTGGAAGGCTGCTGGCAAGAGGAAGGAGTCCCAAAAGTCTTGCCCCCTATCCTGGCACCTCTTCAAGATCCACCTGGAACAAAGCACTCCCATTAGACACCATTCAAAATGAGCGACACATGGACTAACCATCCCAGGAACCAGCACAGGCGAAGGAAATCACACCACACACGGACAGACACACAGACACACACAAAGTCTACCACATTTAGCCCAACCAGCTCATGACAGAGCATCAACACCCAAAGGCAATGCTTACCACAGGTTCTATCACTGCTTTCCAAGGCAAGCTCCTCTTGGCCGCTTCCTCAGTTTCCCCTCTGCCTGGCTTTGGTGGAAGGCTGCTAGGAAGAGGAAGGAGGCCCAGCTCAAAGCCTTGCCCCCTATCCTGGCACCAGTCCAAGGTCCACCTGTAACAAAGCACCCCCATTAGACACCATTCAAAATGAGCAACACATGGACAATCCGTCCCAGGATCCGGCACCAGTGAAGGAAATGACACCACACGCAAAACCTACCACAATTAGCCCAACCAGCTCATGACAGAACATCAACCCCCAAAGGCAATGCTTACCACAGCTCCTATCACTGCTTTCCATGGCAAGCTCGACTTGGCTGCTTCCTCAGTTTCCCCTCTGCCTGGCTTTGGTGGAAGGCTGCTGGTAAGAGGAAGGAGGCCCAGCTCAAAGCCTTGCCCCCATCCTGGCACCTCTTCAAAATCCACCTGTAACAAAGCACTCCCATTAGACACCATTCAAAATGAGCAACACATGGACAAATCGTCCCAGGAACCGGCACCAGTGAAGGAAATAACACCACACACAAAACCTACCACATTTAGCCCAACCAGCTCATGACAGAGCATCAACCCCCAAAGGCAATGCTTACCACAGGTCCTATCACCACTTTAGAAGGCAAGCTCCTCTTGGCCTCTTCCTCAGTTTCCCCTCTGCCTGTCTTTGGTGGAAGGCTGCTGGCAAGAGGAAGGAGGCCCAGCTCATAGCCTTGCCCCCTATCCTGGCACCTGTCCAAGGTCCACCTGTAACAAAGCACTTCCATTAGACACCATTCAAAAAGAGCAACACATGGACAAACCGTCCCAGGGACCGGCACCAGTGAAGGAAATAACACCACACACAAAACCTACCACATTTAGCCCAACCAGCTCATGACAGAGCATCAACCCCCAAAGGCAATGCTTACCACAGGTCGTATCACCGCTTTCCAAGGCAAGCTCCTCTTGGCCGCTTCCTCAGTTTCCCCTCTGCTTGGCTTTGGTGGAAGGGTGGTGGCAAGAGGAAGGAGGCCCAGCTCAAAGCCTTACCCCCTATCCTGGCACCTCTTCCAGATCCACCTGTAACAAAGCACTCGCATTAGACACCATTCAAAATGAGCAACACATGGACAAACCGTCCCAGGAACCGGCACCAGTGAAGGAAATGACACCACACACACAAAGCCTACCACATTTAGTCCAACCAGCTCATGACAGAGCATCAACCCCCAAAGGCAATGCTTACCACAGGTCCTATCACTGCTTTAAATGGCAAGCCCCTCTTGGCAGCTTCCTAAGTTTCCCCTCTGCCTGGCTTTGTTGGAAGCCTGCTGGCAAGAGGAAGGAGGCCCAGCTCAAAGCCTTACCCCCTATCCTGGCACCTCTTCCAGATCCACCTGTAACAAAGCACTCCCATTAGACACCATTCAAAATGAGCAACACATGGACAAAGCGTCCCAGGATCAAGCACCAGTGAAGGAAATGACACCACACACACAAAGCCTACCACATTTAGCCCAACCAGCTCATGACTGAGCATCAGCCCCCAAAGGCAATGCTTACCACAGGTCCTATCACTGCTTTCCATTGCAAGCTCCTCTTGGCCGCTTCCTCAGTTTCCCCTCTGCCTGGCTTTGGTGGAAGGCTGCTGGTAAGAGGAAGGAGGTCCAGCTCAAAGCCTTGCCCCCTATCCTGGCACCTCTTCAAGATCCATCTGTAACAAAGCACTCCCATTAGACACCATTCAAAATGAGCAACACATGGACAAACCGTCTCAGGAACCAGCACCAGTGAAGGAAACCACCACACACACTCAAAGCCTACCACATTTAGCCCAACCAGCTCATGACTGAGCATCAACCCCCAAAGGCAATGCTTACCACAGGTCCTGTCACTGCTTTCCATGGCAAGCTCGTCTTGGCCGCTTCCTCAGTTTCCCCTCTGCCTGGCTTTGGTGGAAGGCTGCTGGTAATAGGAAGGAGGCCCAGCTCATAGCCTTGCCCCCTATCCTGGCACCTCTTCAAGATCCACGTGTAACAAAGCACTCGCATTAGACACCATTCAAAATGAGCAACACATGGAGAAACCGTCCCAGGAAGCGGCACCAGTGAAGGAAATGACACCACACACACAAAGCCTACCACATTTAGCCCAACCAGCTCATGACAGAGCATCAACCCCCAAAGGCAATGCTTACCACAGGTCCTATCACCACTTTCCAAGGCAAGCTCCTCTTGGCCGCTTCCTCAGTTTCCTCTCTGCCTGGCTTTGGTGGAAGGCTGGTGGCAAGAGGAAGGAGGCCCAGCTCAAAGCCTTACCCCCTATTCTGGCACCTCTTCAAGATCCACCTGTAACAAAGCACTCCCATTAGACACCATTCAAAATGAGCAACACATGGACAAACCGTCCCAGAAACCAGCACCAGTGAAGGAAATGACACCACACACAAAACCTACCACATTTAGCCCAACCAGCTCATGACTGAGCATCAACCCCCAAAGGCAATGCTTACCACAGCTCCTATCACTGCTTTCCATGGAAAGCTCGTCTTGGCCGCTTCCTCAGTTTCCCCTCTGCCTGGCTTTGGTGGAAGGCTGCTGGGTAGAGGAAGGAGGCCCAGCTCATAGCCTTGCCCCCTATCCTGGCACCTCTTCAAGATCCACCTGTAACAAAGCACTCCCATTAGACACCATTCAAAATGAGCAACACATGGAGAAACCGTCCCAGGAACCGGCACCAGTGAAGGAAATGACACCACACACACAAAGCCTACCACATTTAGCCCAACCAGCTCATGACAGAGCATCAACCCCCAAAGGCAATGCTTACCACAGGTCCTATCACCACTTTCCAAGGCAAGCTCCTCTTGGCCGCTTCCTCACTTTCCTCTCTGCCTGGCTTTGGTGGAAGGCTGCTGGCAAGAGGAAGGAGGCCCAGCTCAAAGCCTTACCCCCTATCCTGCCACCTCTTCAAGATCCACCTGTAACAAAGCACTCCCATTAGACACCATTCAAAATGAGCAACACATGGAGAAACCGTCCCAGGAACCGGCACCAGTGAAGGAAATGACACCACACGCAAAACCTACCACATTTAGCCCAACCAGCTCATGACAGAGCATCAACCCCCAAAGGCAATGCTTACCACAGGTCCTATCACTGCTTTCCAAGGCAAGCTCCTCTTGGCAGCTTCCTCAGTTTCCCCTCTGCCTGGCTTTGTGGAAGGCTGCTGACAAGAGGAAGAAGGCCCAGCTCAAAGCCTTGCCCCCTATCCTGGCACCTGTCCAAGGTCCACCTGTAACAAAGCACTCCCATTAGACACCATTCAAAATGAGCAACACATGGACAAACCGTCCCAGAAACCAGCACCAGTGAAGGAAACCACCACACACACTCGAAGCCTACCACATTTAGCCTAACCAGCTCATGACTGAGCATCAACCCCCAAAGGCAATGCTTACCACAGGTCCTATCACCACTTTCCAAGGCAAGCTCCTCTTGGCCGCTTCCTCAGTTTCCCCTCTGCCTGGCTTTGGTGGAAGGCTGCTGGCAAGAGGAAGGAGGCCCAGCTCATAGCCTTGCCCCCTATCCTGGCACCTGTCCAAGGTCCACCTGTAACAAAGCACTTCCATTAGACACCATTCAAAAAGAGCAACACATGGACAAACCGTCCCAGGAACCGGCACCAGTGAAGGAAATGACACCACACACAAAACCTACCACATTTAGCCCAACCAGCTCATGACAGAGCATCAACCCCGAAAGGTAAGGCTTACCACAGGTCCTATCACCACTTTCCAAGGCAAGCTCCTCTTGGCCGCTTCCTCAGTTTCCCCTCTGCCTGGCTTTGGTGGAAGGCTGCTGGCAAGAGGAAGGAGGCCCAGCTCATAGCCTTGCCCCCTATCCTGGCACCTGTCCAAGGTCCACCTGTAACAAAGCACTCCCATTAGACACCATTCAAAATGAGCAACACATGGACAAACCGTCCCAGGAACCGGCACCAGTGAAGGAAATGACACCACACACACAAAGCCTACCACATTTAGCCCAACCAGCTCATGACAGAGCATCAACCCCCAAAGGCAATGCTTACCACAGGTCCTATCACTGCTTTCCAAGGCAAGCTCCTCTTGGCCGCTTCCTCAGTTTCCCCTCTGCCTGGCTTTGTGGAAGGCTGCTGACAAGAGGAAGAAGGCCCAGCTCAAAGCCTTGCCCCCTATCCTGGCACCTGTCCAAGGTCCACCTGTAACAAAGCACTCCCATTAAACACCATTCAAAATGAGCAACACATGGACAAACCGTCCCAGGAACCGGCACCAGTGAAGGAAATGACACCACACACACACAAAGCCTACCACATTTAGCCCAACCAGCTCATGACAGAGCATCAACCCCCAAAGGCAATGCTTACCACAGGTCCTATCACTGCTTTCCATGGCAAGCTCCTCTTGGCAGCTTCCTAAGTTTCCCCTCTGCCTGGCTTTGGGGGAAGGCTGCTGGCAAGAGGAAGGAGGCCCAGCTCAAAGCCTTGCCCCCTATCCTGGCACCTGTCCAAGGTCCACCTGTAACAAAGCACTCCCATTAGACACCATTCAAAATGAGCAACACATGGACAAACCGTCCCAGAAACCAACACCAGTGAAGGAAACCACCACACACACTCGAAGCCTACCACATTTAGCCTAACCAGCTCATGACTGAGCATCAACCCCCAAAGGCAATGCTTACCACAGGTCCTATCACCACTTTCCAAGGCAAGCTCCTCTTGGCCGCTTCCTCAGTTTCCCCTCTGCCTGGCTTTGTGGAAGGCTGCTGACAAGAGGAAGAAGGCCCAGCTCAAAGCCTTGCCCCCTATCCTGGCACCTTTCGAAGGTCCACCTGTAACAAAGCACTCCCATTAGACACCATTCAAAATGAGCAACACATGGACAAACCGTCCCAGGAACCGGCATCAGTGAAGGAAACCACCACACACACAAAGCCTACCACATTTAGCCCAACCAGCTCATGACTGAGCATCAACCCCCAAAGGCAATGCTTACCACAGCTCCTATCTCTGCTTTCCAAGGCAAGCTCGTCTTGGCGGCTTCCTCAGTTTCCCCTCTGCCTGGCTTTGGTGGAAGGCTGCTGGTAAGAGGAAGGAGGCCCAGCTCAAAGCCTTGCCCCCTATCCTGGCACCACTTCCAGATTCACCTGTAACAAAGCACTCCCATTAGACACCATTCAAAATGAGCAACACATGGACAAACCGTCTCAGGAACCAGCACCAGTGAAGGAAATGACACCACACACACTCAAAGCCTACCACATGTAGCCCAACCAGCTCATGACTGAGCATCAACCCCCAAAGGCAATGCTTACCACAGGTCCTATCACTGCTTTCCATGGCAAGCTCGTCTTGGCCGCTTCCTCAGTTTCCCCACTGCCTGGCTTTGGTGGAAGGCTGCTGGGAAGAGGAAGGAGGCCCAGCTCATAGCCTTGCCCCCTATCCTGGCACCTGTCCAAAGTCCACCTGTAAAAAAAGCACTCCCATTAGACACCATTCAAAATGAGCAACACATGGACAAACCGTCCCAGGAACCGGCACCAGTGAAGGAAATGACACCACACACAAAACCTACCACATTTAGCCCAACCAGCTCATGACAGAGCATCAACCCCCAAAGGCAATGCTTACCACAGGTCCTATCACTGCTTTCCATGGCAAGCTCCTCTTGGCAGCTTCCTCAGTTTCCCCTCTGCCTGGCTTTGGTGGAAGGCTGTTGGTAAGAGGAAGGAGGCCCAGCTCAAAGCCTTGCCCCCTATCCTGGCACCTGTCCAAGGTCCACCTGTAACAAAGCACTCCCATTAGACACCATTCAAAATGAGCAACACATGGACAATCCGTCCCAGGAACCGGCACCAGTGAAGGAAATGACACCACACACAAAACCTACCACATTTAGCCCAACCAGCTCATGACAGAGCATCAACCCCCAAAGGCAATGCTTACTACAGGTCCTATCACCGCTTTACAAGGCAAGCTCCTCTTGGCCGCTTCCTCAGTTTCCCCTCTGCCTGGCTTTGGTGGAAGGCTTCTGGCAAGAGGAAGGAGGCCCAGCTCAAAGCCTTACCCCCTATCCTGGCACCTCTTCCAGATCCACCTGTAACCAAGCACTCCCATTAGACACCATTCAAAATGAGCAACACATGGACAAACCGTCCCAGGAACCGGCAACAGTGAAAGAAATGACACCACACGCAAAACCTACCACATTTAGCCCAACCAGCTCATGACAGAGCATCAACCCCCAAAGGCAATGCTTACCACAGGTCCTATCACTGCTTTCCTTGCCAAGCTCCTCTTGGCAGCTTCCTCATTTTCCCCTCTGCCTGGCTTTGGTGGAAGGCTGCTGGCAAGAGGAAGGAGGCCCAGCTCAAAGCCTTACCCCCTATCCTGGCACCTCTTCAAGATCCACCTGGAACAAAGCACTCCCATTAGACACCATTCAAAATGAGCAACACATGGACAAACCGTCCCAGAAACCAGTACCAGTGAAGGAAATAACACCACACACAAAACCTACCACATTTAGCCCAACCAGCTCATGACAGAGCATCAACCCCCAAAGGCAATGCTTACCACAGGTCGTATCACCGCTTTCCAATGCAAGCTCCTCTTGGCCGCTTCCTCAGTTTCCCCTCTGCCTGGCTTTGGTGGAAGGCTGGTGGCAAGAGGAAGGAGGCCCAGCTCAAAGCCTTACCCCCTATCCTGGCACCTCTTCCAGATCCACCTGTAACAAAGCACTCGCATTGGACACCATTCAAAATGAGCAACACATGGACAAACCGTCCCAGGAACCGGCACCAGTGAAGGAAATGACACCACACACACAAAGCCTACCACATTTAGCCCAACCAGCTCATGACAGAGCATCAACCCCCAAAGGCAATGCTTACCACAGGTCCTATCACTGCTTTAAATGGCAAGCCCCTCTTGGCAGCTTCCTAAGTTTCCCCTCTGCCTGGCTTTGTTGGAAGCCTGCTGGCAAGAGGAAGGAGGCCCAGCTCAAAGCCTTACCCCCTATCCTGGCACCTCTTCCAGATCCACCTGTAACAAAGCACTCCCATTAGACACCATTAAAAATGAGCAACACATGGACAAACCATCTCAGGAGCCAGCACCAGTGAAGGAAACCACCACACACACTCAAAGCCTACCACATTTAGCCCAACCAGCTCATGACTGAGCATCAACCCCCAAAGGCAATGCTTACCACAGATCCTATCACTGCTTTCCATGGCAAGCTCGTCTTGGCCGCTTCCTCAGTTTCCCCTCTGCCTGGCTTTGGTGGAAGGCTGCTGGGAAGAGGAAGGAGGCCCAGCTCATAGCCTTATCCCCTATCCTGGCACCTGTCCAAGGTCCACCTGTAAAAAAAGCACTCCCATTAGACACCATTCAAAATGAGCAACACATGGACAAACCGTCCCAGGAACCGGCACCAGTGAAGGAAATGACACAACACACAAAACCTACCACATTTAGCCCAACCAGCTCATGACAGAGCATCAACCCCCAAAGGCAATGCTTACCACAGGTCCTATCACTGCTTTCCATGGCAAGCTCCTCTTGGCAGCTTCCTCAGTTTCCCCTCTGCCTGGCTTTGGTGGAAGGCTGTTGGTAAGAGGAAGGAGGCCCAGCTCAAAGCCTTGCCCCCTATCCTGGCACCTGTCTAAGGTCCACCTGTAAGAAAGCACTCCCATTAGACACCATTCAAAATGAGCAACACATGGACAAACCATCCCAGGATCAAGCACCAGTCAAGGAAACCACCACACACAGGAAGGCTACCACATTTAGCCCAACCAGCTCATGACAGAGCATCAACCCCCAAAGGCAATGCTTACCACAGGTCCTATCACCTCTTTCCAAGGCAAGCTCCTCTTGGCCGCTTCCTCAGTTTCCCCTCTGCCTGGCTTTGGTGGAAGGCTGCTGGGAAGAGGAAGGAGGCCCAGCTCATAGCCTTATCCCCTATCCTGGCACCTGTCCAAGGTCCACCTGTAAAAAAAGCACTCCCATTAGACACCATTCAAAATGAGCAACACATGGACAAACCGTCCCAGGAACCGGCACCAGTGAAGGAAATGACACCACACACAAAACCTACCACATTTAGCCCAACCAGCTCATGACAGAGCATCAACCCCCAAAGGCAATGCTTACCACAGGTCCTATCACTGCTTTCCATGGCAAGCTCCTCTTGGCAGCTTCCTCAGTTTCCCCTCTGCCTGGCTTTGGTGGAAGGCTGTTGGTAAGAGGAAGGAGGCCCAGCTCAAAGCCTTGCCCCCTATCCTGGCACCTGTCTAAGGTCCACCTGTAAGAAAGCACTCCCATTAGACACCATTCAAAATGAGCAACACATGGACAAACCATCCCAGGATCAAGCACCAGTCAAGGAAACCACCACACACAGGAAGGCTACCACATTTAGCCCAACCAGCTCATGACAGAGCATCAACCCCCAAAGGCAATGCTTACCACAGGTCCTATCACCTCTTTCCAAGGCAAGCTCCTCTTGGCCGCTTCCTCACTTTCCTCTCTGCCTGGCTTTGGTGGAAGGCTGCTGGCAAGAGGAAGGAGGCCCAGCTCAAAGCCTTACCCCCTATCCTGGCACCTCTTCAAGGTCCACCTGTAAAAAAAGCACTCCCATTAGACACCATTCAAAATGAGCAACACATGGACAAACCGTCCCAGGAACCGGCACCAGTGAAGGAAATGACACCACACACACTCAAAGCCTACACATTTAGCCCAACCAGCTCATGACTGAGCATCAACCCCCAAAGGCAATGCTTACCACAGGTCCTATCACCACTTTCCAAGGCAAGCTCCTCTTGGCCGCTTCCTCAGTTTCCCCTCTGCCTGGCTTTGGTGGAAGGCTGGTGGCAAGAGGAAGGAGGCCCAGCTCAAAGCCTTGCCCCGTATCCTGGCACCTCTTCCAGATCCACCTGTAACAAAGCACTCCCATTAGACACCATTCAAAATGAGCAACACATGGACAAACCGTCCCAGGATCAAGCACCAGTGAAGGAAACCACCACACACACAAAGCCTACCACATTTAGCCCAACCAGCTCATGACTGAGCATCAACCCCCAAAGGCAATGCTTACCACAGCTCCTATCACTGCTTTCCATGGAAAGCTCGTCTTGGCCGCTTCCTCAGTTTCCCCTCTGCCTGGCTTTGGTGGAAGGCTGCTGGGTAGAGGAAGGAGGCCCAGCTCATAGCCTTGCCCCCTATCCTGGCACCTCTTCAAGATCCACCTGTAACAAAGCACTCCCATTAGACACCATTCAAAATGAGCAACACATGGAGAAACCGTCCCAGGAACCGGCACCAGTGAAGGAAATGACACCACACACACAAAGCCTACCACATTTAGCCCAACCAGCTCATGACAGAGCATCAACCCCCAAAGGCAATGCTTACCACAGGTCCTATCACCACTTTCCAAGGCAAGCTCCTCTTGGCCGCTTTCTCACTTTCCTCTCTGCCTGGCTTTGGTGGAAGGCTGCTGGCAAGAGGAAGGAGGCCCAGCTCAAAGCCTTACCCCCTATCCTGCCACCTCTTCAAGATCCACCTGTAACAAAGCACTCCCATTAGACACCATTCAAAATGAGCAACACATGGAGAAACCGTCCCAGGAACCGGCACCAGTGAAGGAAATGACACCACACGCAAAACCTACCACATTTAGCCCAACCAGCTCATGACAGAGCATCAACCCCCAAAGGCAATGCTTACCACAGGTCCTATCACTGCTTTCCAAGGCAAGCTCCTCTTGGCAGCTTCCTCATTTTCCCCTCTGCCTGGCTTTGGTGGAAGGCTGCTGGCAAGAGGAAGGAGGCCCAGCTCAAAGCCTTACCCCCTATCCTGGCACCTCTTCAAGATCCACCTGGAACAAAGCACTCCCATTAGACACCATTCAAAATGAGCAACACATGGACAAACCGTCCCAGAAACCAGCACCAGTGAAGGAAATAACACCACACACAAAACCTACCACATTTAGCCCAACCAGCTCATGACAGAGCATCAACCCCCAAAGGCAATGCTTACCACAGGTCGTATCACCGCTTTCCAATGCAAGCTCCTCTTGGCCGCTTCCTCAGTTTCCCCTCTGCCTGGCTTTGGTGGAAGGCTGGTGGCAAGAGGAAGGAGGCCCAGCTCAAAGCCTTACCCCCTATCCTGGCACCTCTTCCAGATCCACCTGTAACAAAGCACTCGCATTGGACACCATTCAAAATGAGCAACACATGGACAAACCGTCCCAGGAACCGGCACCAGTGAAGGAAATGACACCACACACACAAAGCCTACCACATTTAGCCCAACCAGCTCATGACAGAGCATCAACCCCCAAAGGCAATGCTTACCACAGGTCCTATCACTGCTTTAAATGGCAAGCCCCTCTTGGCAGCTTCCTAAGTTTCCCCTCTGCCTGGCTTTGTTGGAAGCCTGCTGGCAAGAGGAAGGAGGCCCAGCTCAAAGCCTTACCCCCTATCCTGGCACCTCTTCCAGATCCACCTGTAACAAAGCACTCCCATTAGACACCATTAAAAATGAGCAACACATGGACAAACCATCTCAGGAGCCAGCACCAGTGAAGGAAACCACCACACACACTCAAAGCCTACCACATTTAGCCCAACCAGCTCATGACTGAGCATCAACCCCCAAAGGCAATGCTTACCACAGATCCTATCACTGCTTTCCATGGCAAGCTCGTCTTGGCCGCTTCCTCAGTTTCCCCTCTGCCTGGCTTTGGTGGAAGGCTGCTGGGAAGAGGAAGGAGGCCCAGCTCATAGCCTTATCCCCTATCCTGGCACCTGTCCAAGGTCCACCTGTAAAAAAAGCACTCCCATTAGACACCATTCAAAATGAGCAACACATGGACAAACCGTCCCAGGAACCGGCACCAGTGAAGGAAATGACACCACACACAAAACCTACCACATTTAGCCCAACCAGCTCATGACAGAGCATCAACCCCCAAAGGCAATGCTTACCACAGGTCCTATCACTGCTTTCCATGGCAAGCTCCTCTTGGCAGCTTCCTCAGTTTCCCCTCTGCCTGGCTTTGGTGGAAGGCTGTTGGTAAGAGGAAGGAGGCCCAGCTCAAAGCCTTGCCCCCTATCCTGGCACCTGTCTAAGGTCCACCTGTAAGAAAGCACTCCCATTAGACACCATTCAAAATGAGCAACACATGGACAAACCATCCCAGGATCAAGCACCAGTCAAGGAAACCACCACACACAGGAAGGCTACCACATTTAGCCCAACCAGCTCATGACAGAGCATCAACCCCCAAAGGCAATGCTTACCACAGGTCCTATCACCTCTTTCCAAGGCAAGCTCCTCTTGGCCGCTTCCTCACTTTCCTCTCTGCCTGGCTTTGGTGGAAGGCTGCTGGCAAGAGGAAGGAGGCCCAGCTCAAAGCCTTACCCCCTATCCTGGCACCTCTTCAAGGTCCACCTGTAAAAAAAGCACTCCCATTAGACACCATTCAAAATGAGCAACACATGGACAAACCGTCCCAGGAACCGGCACCAGTGAAGGAAATGACACCACACACACTCAAAGCCTACACATTTAGCCCAACCAGCTCATGACAGAGCATCAACCCCCAAAGGCAATGCTTACCACAGGTCCTATCACTGCTTTCCAAGGCAAGCTCCTCTTGGCCGCTTCCTCAGTTTCCCCTCTGCCTGGCTTTGTGGAAGGCTGCTGACAAGAGGAAGAAGGCCCAGCTCAAAGCCTTGCCCCCTATCCTGGCACCTGTCCAAGGTCCACCTGTAACAAAGCACTCCCATTAAACACCATTCAAAATGAGCAACACATGGACAAACCGTCCCAGGAACCGGCACCAGTGAAGGAAATGACACCACACACACACAAAGCCTACCACATTTAGCCCAACCAGCTCATGACAGAGCATCAACCCCCAAAGGCAATGCTTACCACAGGTCCTATCACTGCTTTCCATGGCAAGCTCCTCTTGGCAGCTTCCTAAGTTTCCCCTCTGCCTGGCTTTGGGGGAAGGCTGCTGGCAAGAGGAAGGAGGCCCAGCTCAAAGCCTTGCCCCCTATCCTGGCACCTGTCCAAGGTCCACCTGTAACAAAGCACTCCCATTAGACACCATTCAAAATGAGCAACACATGGACAAACCGTCCCAGAAACCAACACCAGTGAAGGAAACCACCACACACACTCGAAGCCTACCACATTTAGCCTAACCAGCTCATGACTGAGCATCAACCCCCAAAGGCAATGCTTACCACAGGTCCTATCACCACTTTCCAAGGCAAGCTCCTCTTGGCCGCTTCCTCAGTTTCCCCTCTGCCTGGCTTTGTGGAAGGCTGCTGACAAGAGGAAGAAGGCCCAGCTCAAAGCCTTGCCCCCTATCCTGGCACCTTTCGAAGGTCCACCTGTAACAAAGCACTCCCATTAGACACCATTCAAAATGAGCAACACATGGACAAACCGTCCCAGGAACCGGCATCAGTGAAGGAAACCACCACACACACAAAGCCTACCACATTTAGCCCAACCAGCTCATGACTGAGCATCAACCCCCAAAGGCAATGCTTACCACAGCTCCTATCTCTGCTTTCCAAGGCAAGCTCGTCTTGGCGGCTTCCTCAGTTTCCCCTCTGCCTGGCTTTGGTGGAAGGCTGCTGGTAAGAGGAAGGAGGCCCAGCTCAAAGCCTTGCCCCCTATCCTGGCACCACTTCCAGATTCACCTGTAACAAAGCACTCCCATTAGACACCATTCAAAATGAGCAACACATGGACAAACCGTCTCAGGAACCAGCACCAGTGAAGGAAATGACACCACACACACTCAAAGCCTACCACATGTAGCCCAACCAGCTCATGACTGAGCATCAACCCCCAAAGGCAATGCTTACCACAGGTCCTATCACTGCTTTCCATGGCAAGCTCGTCTTGGCCGCTTCCTCAGTTTCCCCACTGCCTGGCTTTGGTGGAAGGCTGCTGGGAAGAGGAAGGAGGCCCAGCTCATAGCCTTGCCCCCTATCCTGGCACCTGTCCAAAGTCCACCTGTAAAAAAAGCACTCCCATTAGACACCATTCAAAATGAGCAACACATGGACAAACCGTCCCAGGAACCGGCACCAGTGAAGGAAATGACACCACACACAAAACCTACCACATTTAGCCCAACCAGCTCATGACAGAGCATCAACCCCCAAAGGCAATGCTTACCACAGGTCCTATCACTGCTTTCCATGGCAAGCTCCTCTTGGCAGCTTCCTCAGTTTCCCCTCTGCCTGGCTTTGGTGGAAGGCTGTTGGTAAGAGGAAGGAGGCCCAGCTCAAAGCCTTGCCCCCTATCCTGGCACCTGTCCAAGGTCCACCTGTAACAAAGCACTCCCATTAGACACCATTCAAAATGAGCAACACATGGACAATCCGTCCCAGGAACCGGCACCAGTGAAGGAAATGACACCACACACAAAACCTACCACATTTAGCCCAACCAGCTCATGACAGAGCATCAACCCCCAAAGGCAATGCTTACTACAGGTCCTATCACCGCTTTACAAGGCAAGCTCCTCTTGGCCGCTTCCTCAGTTTCCCCTCTGCCTGGCTTTGGTGGAAGGCTTCTGGCAAGAGGAAGGAGGCCCAGCTCAAAGCCTTACCCCCTATCCTGGCACCTCTTCCAGATCCACCTGTAACCAAGCACTCCCATTAGACACCATTCAAAATGAGCAACACATGGACAAACCGTCCCAGGAACCGGCAACAGTGAAAGAAATGACACCACACGCAAAACCTACCACATTTAGCCCAACCAGCTCATGACAGAGCATCAACCCCCAAAGGCAATGCTTACCACAGGTCCTATCACTGCTTTCCTTGCCAAGCTCCTCTTGGCAGCTTCCTCATTTTCCCCTCTGCCTGGCTTTGGTGGAAGGCTGCTGGCAAGAGGAAGGAGGCCCAGCTCAAAGCCTTACCCCCTATCCTGGCACCTCTTCAAGATCCACCTGGAACAAAGCACTCCCATTAGACACCATTCAAAATGAGCAACACATGGACAAACCGTCCCAGAAACCAGTACCAGTGAAGGAAATAACACCACACACAAAACCTACCACATTTAGCCCAACCAGCTCATGACAGAGCATCAACCCCCAAAGGCAATGCTTACCACAGGTCGTATCACCGCTTTCCAATGCAAGCTCCTCTTGGCCGCTTCCTCAGTTTCCCCTCTGCCTGGCTTTGGTGGAAGGCTGGTGGCAAGAGGAAGGAGGCCCAGCTCAAAGCCTTACCCCCTATCCTGGCACCTCTTCCAGATCCACCTGTAACAAAGCACTCGCATTGGACACCATTCAAAATGAGCAACACATGGACAAACCGTCCCAGGAACCGGCACCAGTGAAGGAAATGACACCACACACACAAAGCCTACCACATTTAGCCCAACCAGCTCATGACAGAGCATCAACCCCCAAAGGCAATGCTTACCACAGGTCCTATCACTGCTTTAAATGGCAAGCCCCTCTTGGCAGCTTCCTAAGTTTCCCCTCTGCCTGGCTTTGTTGGAAGCCTGCTGGCAAGAGGAAGGAGGCCCAGCTCAAAGCCTTACCCCCTATCCTGGCACCTCTTCCAGATCCACCTGTAACAAAGCACTCCCATTAGACACCATTAAAAATGAGCAACACATGGACAAACCATCTCAGGAGCCAGCACCAGTGAAGGAAACCACCACACACACTCAAAGCCTACCACATTTAGCCCAACCAGCTCATGACTGAGCATCAACCCCCAAAGGCAATGCTTACCACAGATCCTATCACTGCTTTCCATGGCAAGCTCGTCTTGGCCGCTTCCTCAGTTTCCCCTCTGCCTGGCTTTGGTGGAAGGCTGCTGGGAAGAGGAAGGAGGCCCAGCTCATAGCCTTATCCCCTATCCTGGCACCTGTCCAAGGTCCACCTGTAAAAAAAGCACTCCCATTAGACACCATTCAAAATGAGCAACACATGGACAAACCGTCCCAGGAACCGGCACCAGTGAAGGAAATGACACAACACACAAAACCTACCACATTTAGCCCAACCAGCTCATGACAGAGCATCAACCCCCAAAGGCAATGCTTACCACAGGTCCTATCACTGCTTTCCATGGCAAGCTCCTCTTGGCAGCTTCCTCAGTTTCCCCTCTGCCTGGCTTTGGTGGAAGGCTGTTGGTAAGAGGAAGGAGGCCCAGCTCAAAGCCTTGCCCCCTATCCTGGCACCTGTCTAAGGTCCACCTGTAAGAAAGCACTCCCATTAGACACCATTCAAAATGAGCAACACATGGACAAACCATCCCAGGATCAAGCACCAGTCAAGGAAACCACCACACACAGGAAGGCTACCACATTTAGCCCAACCAGCTCATGACAGAGCATCAACCCCCAAAGGCAATGCTTACCACAGGTCCTATCACCTCTTTCCAAGGCAAGCTCCTCTTGGCCGCTTCCTCAGTTTCCCCTCTGCCTGGCTTTGGTGGAAGGCTGCTGGGAAGAGGAAGGAGGCCCAGCTCATAGCCTTATCCCCTATCCTGGCACCTGTCCAAGGTCCACCTGTAAAAAAAGCACTCCCATTAGACACCATTCAAAATGAGCAACACATGGACAAACCGTCCCAGGAACCGGCACCAGTGAAGGAAATGACACCACACACAAAACCTACCACATTTAGCCCAACCAGCTCATGACAGAGCATCAACCCCCAAAGGCAATGCTTACCACAGGTCCTATCACTGCTTTCCATGGCAAGCTCCTCTTGGCAGCTTCCTCAGTTTCCCCTCTGCCTGGCTTTGGTGGAAGGCTGTTGGTAAGAGGAAGGAGGCCCAGCTCAAAGCCTTGCCCCCTATCCTGGCACCTGTCTAAGGTCCAC
The DNA here is from genome assembly GCF_052426305.1 of Pelodiscus sinensis. Classification (NCBI taxonomy): domain Eukaryota; kingdom Metazoa; phylum Chordata; order Testudines; family Trionychidae; genus Pelodiscus; species Pelodiscus sinensis. The sequence continues at coordinate 137,978,060 of NC_143054.1, forward strand.
CTGTAAGAAAGCACTCCCATTAGACACCATTCAAAATGAGCAACACATGGACAAACCATCCCAGGATCAAGCACCAGTCAAGGAAACCACCACACACAGGAAGGCTACCACATTTAGCCCAACCAGCTCATGACAGAGCATCAACCCCCAAAGGCAATGCTTACCACAGGTCCTATCACCTCTTTCCAAGGCAAGCTCCTCTTGGCCGCTTCCTCACTTTCCTCTCTGCCTGGCTTTGGTGGAAGGCTGCTGGCAAGAGGAAGGAGGCCCAGCTCAAAGCCTTACCCCCTATCCTGGCACCTCTTCAAGGTCCACCTGTAAAAAAAGCACTCCCATTAGACACCATTCAAAATGAGCAACACATGGACAAACCGTCCCAGGAACCGGCACCAGTGAAGGAAATGACACCACACACACTCAAAGCCTACACATTTAGCCCAACCAGCTCATGACTGAGCATCAACCCCCAAAGGCAATGCTTACCACAGGTCCTATCACCACTTTCCAAGGCAAGCTCCTCTTGGCCGCTTCCTCAGTTTCCCCTCTGCCTGGCTTTGGTGGAAGGCTGGTGGCAAGAGGAAGGAGGCCCAGCTCAAAGCCTTGCCCCGTATCCTGGCACCTCTTCCAGATCCACCTGTAACAAAGCACTCCCATTAGACACCATTCAAAATGAGCAACACATGGACAAACCGTCCCAGGATCAAGCACCAGTGAAGGAAACCACCACACACACAAAGCCTACCACATTTAGCCCAACCAGCTCATGACTGAGCATCAACCCCCAAAGGCAATGCTTACCACAGCTCCTATCACTGCTTTCCATGGAAAGCTCGTCTTGGCCGCTTCCTCAGTTTCCCCTCTGCCTGGCTTTGGTGGAAGGCTGCTGGGTAGAGGAAGGAGGCCCAGCTCATAGCCTTGCCCCCTATCCTGGCACCTCTTCAAGATCCACCTGTAACAAAGCACTCCCATTAGACACCATTCAAAATGAGCAACACATGGAGAAACCGTCCCAGGAACCGGCACCAGTGAAGGAAATGACACCACACACACAAAGCCTACCACATTTAGCCCAACCAGCTCATGACAGAGCATCAACCCCCAAAGGCAATGCTTACCACAGGTCCTATCACCACTTTCCAAGGCAAGCTCCTCTTGGCCGCTTTCTCACTTTCCTCTCTGCCTGGCTTTGGTGGAAGGCTGCTGGCAAGAGGAAGGAGGCCCAGCTCAAAGCCTTACCCCCTATCCTGCCACCTCTTCAAGATCCACCTGTAACAAAGCACTCCCATTAGACACCATTCAAAATGAGCAACACATGGAGAAACCGTCCCAGGAACCGGCACCAGTGAAGGAAATGACACCACACGCAAAACCTACCACATTTAGCCCAACCAGCTCATGACAGAGCATCAACCCCCAAAGGCAATGCTTACCACAGGTCCTATCACTGCTTTCCAAGGCAAGCTCCTCTTGGCAGCTTCCTCATTTTCCCCTCTGCCTGGCTTTGGTGGAAGGCTGCTGGCAAGAGGAAGGAGGCCCAGCTCAAAGCCTTACCCCCTATCCTGGCACCTCTTCAAGATCCACCTGGAACAAAGCACTCCCATTAGACACCATTCAAAATGAGCAACACATGGACAAACCGTCCCAGAAACCAGCACCAGTGAAGGAAATAACACCACACACAAAACCTACCACATTTAGCCCAACCAGCTCATGACAGAGCATCAACCCCCAAAGGCAATGCTTACCACAGGTCGTATCACCGCTTTCCAATGCAAGCTCCTCTTGGCCGCTTCCTCAGTTTCCCCTCTGCCTGGCTTTGGTGGAAGGCTGGTGGCAAGAGGAAGGAGGCCCAGCTCAAAGCCTTACCCCCTATCCTGGCACCTCTTCCAGATCCACCTGTAACAAAGCACTCGCATTGGACACCATTCAAAATGAGCAACACATGGACAAACCGTCCCAGGAACCGGCACCAGTGAAGGAAATGACACCACACACACAAAGCCTACCACATTTAGCCCAACCAGCTCATGACAGAGCATCAACCCCCAAAGGCAATGCTTACCACAGGTCCTATCACTGCTTTAAATGGCAAGCCCCTCTTGGCAGCTTCCTAAGTTTCCCCTCTGCCTGGCTTTGTTGGAAGCCTGCTGGCAAGAGGAAGGAGGCCCAGCTCAAAGCCTTACCCCCTATCCTGGCACCTCTTCCAGATCCACCTGTAACAAAGCACTCCCATTAGACACCATTAAAAATGAGCAACACATGGACAAACCATCTCAGGAGCCAGCACCAGTGAAGGAAACCACCACACACACTCAAAGCCTACCACATTTAGCCCAACCAGCTCATGACTGAGCATCAACCCCCAAAGGCAATGCTTACCACAGATCCTATCACTGCTTTCCATGGCAAGCTCGTCTTGGCCGCTTCCTCAGTTTCCCCTCTGCCTGGCTTTGGTGGAAGGCTGCTGGGAAGAGGAAGGAGGCCCAGCTCATAGCCTTATCCCCTATCCTGGCACCTGTCCAAGGTCCACCTGTAAAAAAAGCACTCCCATTAGACACCATTCAAAATGAGCAACACATGGACAAACCGTCCCAGGAACCGGCACCAGTGAAGGAAATGACACCACACACAAAACCTACCACATTTAGCCCAACCAGCTCATGACAGAGCATCAACCCCCAAAGGCAATGCTTACCACAGGTCCTATCACTGCTTTCCATGGCAAGCTCCTCTTGGCAGCTTCCTCAGTTTCCCCTCTGCCTGGCTTTGGTGGAAGGCTGTTGGTAAGAGGAAGGAGGCCCAGCTCAAAGCCTTGCCCCCTATCCTGGCACCTGTCTAAGGTCCACCTGTAAGAAAGCACTCCCATTAGACACCATTCAAAATGAGCAACACATGGACAAACCATCCCAGGATCAAGCACCAGTCAAGGAAACCACCACACACAGGAAGGCTACCACATTTAGCCCAACCAGCTCATGACAGAGCATCAACCCCCAAAGGCAATGCTTACCACAGGTCCTATCACCTCTTTCCAAGGCAAGCTCCTCTTGGCCGCTTCCTCACTTTCCTCTCTGCCTGGCTTTGGTGGAAGGCTGCTGGCAAGAGGAAGGAGGCCCAGCTCAAAGCCTTACCCCCTATCCTGGCACCTCTTCAAGGTCCACCTGTAAAAAAAGCACTCCCATTAGACACCATTCAAAATGAGCAACACATGGACAAACCGTCCCAGGAACCGGCACCAGTGAAGGAAATGACACCACACACACTCAAAGCCTACACATTTAGCCCAACCAGCTCATGACTGAGCATCAACCCCCAAAGGCAATGCTTACCACAGGTCCTATCACCACTTTCCAAGGCAAGCTCCTCTTGGCCGCTTCCTCAGTTTCCCCTCTGCCTGGCTTTGGTGGAAGGCTGGTGGCAAGAGGAAGGAGGCCCAGCTCAAAGCCTTGCCCCGTATCCTGGCACCTCTTCCAGATCCACCTGTAACAAAGCACTCCCATTAGACACCATTCAAAATGAGCAACACATGGACAAACCGTCCCAGGAACCGGCACCAGTGAAGGAAATGACACCACACACACTCAAAGCCTACACATTTAGCCCAACCAGCTCATGACTGAGCATCAACCCCCAAAGGCAATGCTTACCACAGCTCCTATCACTGCTTTCCATGGAAAGCTCGTCTTGGCCGCTTCCTCAGTTTCCCCTCTGCCTGGCTTTGGTGGAAGGCTGCTGGGTAGAGGAAGGAGGCCCAGCTCATAGCCTTGCCCCCTATCCTGGCACCTCTTCAAGATCCACCTGTAACAAAGCACTCCCATTAGACACCATTCAAAATGAGCAACACATGGAGAAACCGTCCCAGGAACCGGCACCAGTGAAGGAAATGACACCACACACACAAAGCCTACCACATTTAGCCCAACCAGCTCATGACAGAGCATCAACCCCCAAAGGCAATGCTTACCACAGGTCCTATCACCACTTTCCAAGGCAAGCTCCTCTTGGCCGCTTCCTCACTTTCCTCTCTGCCTGGCTTTGGTGGAAGGCTGCTGGCAAGAGGAAGGAGGCCCAGCTCAAAGCCTTACCCCCTATCCTGCCACCTCTTCAAGATCCACCTGTAACAAAGCACTCCCATTAGACACCATTCAAAATGAGCAACACATGGAGAAACCGTCCCAGGAACCGGCACCAGTGAAGGAAATGACACCACACGCAAAACCTACCACATTTAGCCCAACCAGCTCATGACAGAGCATCAACCCCCAAAGGCAATGCTTACCACAGGTCCTATCACTGCTTTCCAAGGCAAGCTCCTCTTGGCAGCTTCCTCAGTTTCCCCTCTGCCTGGCTTTGTGGAAGGCTGCTGACAAGAGGAAGAAGGCCCAGCTCAAAGCCTTGCCCCCTATCCTGGCACCTGTCCAAGGTCCACCTGTAACAAAGCACTCCCATTAGACACCATTCAAAATGAGCAACACATGGACAAACCGTCCCAGAAACCAGCACCAGTGAAGGAAACCACCACACACACTCGAAGCCTACCACATTTAGCCTAACCAGCTCATGACTGAGCATCAACCCCCAAAGGCAATGCTTACCACAGGTCCTATCACCACTTTCCAAGGCAAGCTCCTCTTGGCCGCTTCCTCAGTTTCCCCTCTGCCTGTCTTTGGTGGAAGGCTGCTGGCAAGAGGAAGGAGGCCCAGCTCATAGCCTTGCCCCCTATCCTGGCACCTCTTCCAGATCCACCTGTAACAAAGCACTCCCATTAGACACCATTAAAAATGAGCAACACATGGACAAACCATCTCAGGAGCCAGCACCAGTGAAGGAAACCACCACACACACTCAAAGCCTACCACATTTAGCCCAACCAGCTCATGACTGAGCATCAACCCCCAAAGGCAATGCTTACCACAGATCCTATCACTGCTTTCCATGGCAAGCTCGTCTTGGCCGCTTCCTCAGTTTCCCCTCTGCCTGGCTTTGGTGGAAGGCTGCTGGGAAGAGGAAGGAGGCCCAGCTCATAGCCTTATCTCCTATCCTGGCACCTGTCCAAGGTCCACCTGTAAAAAAAGCACTCCCATTAGACACCATTCAAAATGAGCAACACATGGACAAACCGTCCCAGGAACCGGCACCAGTGAAGGAAATGACACAACACACAAAACCTACCACATTTAGCCCAACCAGCTCATGACAGAGCATCAACCCCCAAAGGCAATGCTTACCACAGGTCCTATCACTGCTTTCCATGGCAAGCTCCTCTTGGCAGCTTCCTCAGTTTCCCCTCTGCCTGGCTTTGGTGGAAGGCTGTTGGTAAGAGGAAGGAGGCCCAGCTCAAAGCCTTGCCCCCTATCCTGGCACCTGTCTAAGGTCCACCTGTAAGAAAGCACTCCCATTAGACACCATTCAAAATGAGCAACACATGGACAAACCATCCCAGGATCAAGCACCAGTCAAGGAAACCACCACACACAGGAAGGCTACCACATTTAGCCCAACCAGCTCATGACAGAGCATCAACCCCCAAAGGCAATGCTTACCACAGGTCCTATCACCTCTTTCCAAGGCAAGCTCCTCTTGGCCGCTTCCTCAGTTTCCCCTCTGCCTGGCTTTGGTGGAAGGCTGCTGGGAAGAGGAAGGAGGCCCAGCTCATAGCCTTATCCCCTATCCTGGCACCTGTCCAAGGTCCACCTGTAAAAAAAGCACTCCCATTAGACACCATTCAAAATGAGCAACACATGGACAAACCGTCCCAGGAACCGGCACCAGTGAAGGAAATGACACCACACACAAAACCTACCACATTTAGCCCAACCAGCTCATGACAGAGCATCAACCCCCAAAGGCAATGCTTACCACAGGTCCTATCACTGCTTTCCATGGCAAGCTCCTCTTGGCAGCTTCCTCAGTTTCCCCTCTGCCTGGCTTTGGTGGAAGGCTGTTGGTAAGAGGAAGGAGGCCCAGCTCAAAGCCTTGCCCCCTATCCTGGCACCTGTCTAAGGTCCACCTGTAAGAAAGCACTCCCATTAGACACCATTCAAAATGAGCAACACATGGACAAACCATCCCAGGATCAAGCACCAGTCAAGGAAACCACCACACACAGGAAGGCTACCACATTTAGCCCAACCAGCTCATGACAGAGCATCAACCCCCAAAGGCAATGCTTACCACAGGTCCTATCACCTCTTTCCAAGGCAAGCTCCTCTTGGCCGCTTCCTCACTTTCCTCTCTGCCTGGCTTTGGTGGAAGGCTGCTGGCAAGAGGAAGGAGGCCCAGCTCAAAGCCTTACCCCCTATCCTGGCACCTCTTCAAGGTCCACCTGTAAAAAAAGCACTCCCATTAGACACCATTCAAAATGAGCAACACATGGACAAACCGTCCCAGGAACCGGCACCAGTGAAGGAAATGACACCACACACACTCAAAGCCTACACATTTAGCCCAACCAGCTCATGACTGAGCATCAACCCCCAAAGGCAATGCTTACCACAGGTCCTATCACCACTTTCCAAGGCAAGCTCCTCTTGGCCGCTTCCTCAGTTTCCCCTCTGCCTGGCTTTGGTGGAAGGCTGGTGGCAAGAGGAAGGAGGCCCAGCTCAAAGCCTTGCCCCGTATCCTGGCACCTCTTCCAGATCCACCTGTAACAAAGCACTCCCATTAGACACCATTCAAAATGAGCAACACATGGACAAACCGTCCCAGGATCAAGCACCAGTGAAGGAAACCACCACACACACAAAGCCTACCACATTTAGCCCAACCAGCTCATGACTGAGCATCAACCCCCAAAGGCAATGCTTACCACAGCTCCTATCACTGCTTTCCATGGAAAGCTCGTCTTGGCCGCTTCCTCAGTTTCCCCTCTGCCTGGCTTTGGTGGAAGGCTGCTGGGTAGAGGAAGGAGGCCCAGCTCATAGCCTTGCCCCCTATCCTGGCACCTCTTCAAGATCCACCTGTAACAAAGCACTCCCATTAGACACCATTCAAAATGAGCAACACATGGAGAAACCGTCCCAGGAACCGGCACCAGTGAAGGAAATGACACCACACACACAAAGCCTACCACATTTAGCCCAACCAGCTCATGACAGAGCATCAACCCCCAAAGGCAATGCTTACCACAGGTCCTATCACCACTTTCCAAGGCAAGCTCCTCTTGGCCGCTTCCTCAGTTTCCCCTCTGCCTGTCTTTGGTGGAAGGCTGCTGGCAAGAGGAAGGAGGCCCAGCTCATAGCCTTGCCCCCTATCCTGGCACCTGTCCAAGGTCCACCTGTAACAAAGCACTTCCATTAGACACCATTCAAAAAGAGCAACACATGGACAAACCGTCCCAGGAACCGGCACCAGTGAAGGAAATGACACCACACACAAAACCTACCACATTTAGCCCAACCAGCTCATGACAGAGCATCAACCCCGAAAGGTAAGGCTTACCACAGGTCCTATCACCACTTTCCAAGGCAAGCTCATCTTGGCCGCTTCCTCAGTTTCCCCTCTGCCTGGCTTTGGTGGAAGGCTGCTGGCAAGAGGAAGGAGGCCCAGCTCATAGCCTTGCCCCCTATCCTGGCACCTGTCCAAGGTCCACCTGTAACAAAGCACTCCCATTAGACACCATTCAAAATGAGCAACACATGGACAAACCGTCCCAGGAACCGGCACCAGTGAAGGAAATGACACCACACACACAAAGCCTACCACATTTAGCCCAACCAGCTCATGACAGAGCATCAACCCCGAAAGGTAAGGCTTACCACAGGTCCTATCACCACTTTCCAAGGCAAGCTCATCTTGGCCGCTTCCTCAGTTTCCCCTCTGCCTGGCTTTGGTGGAAGGCTGCTGGCAAGAGGAAGGAGGCCCAGCTCATAGCCTTGCCCCCTATCCTGGCACCTCTTCAAGATCCACCTGTAACAAAGCACTCCCATTAGACACCATTCAAAATGAGCAACACATGGACAAACCGTCCCAGGATCAAGCACCAGTCAAGGAAACCACCACACACAGGAAGGCTACCACATTTAGCCCAACCAGCTCATGACAGAGCATCAACCCCCAAAGGCAATGCTTACCACAGGTCCTATCACCTCTTTCCAAGGCAAGCTCCTCTTGGCCGCTTCCTCACTTTCCTCTCTGCCTGGCTTTGGTGGAAGGCTGCTGGCAAGAGGAAGGAGGCCCAGCTCAAAGCCTTACCCCCTATACTGGCACCTCTTCAAGATCCACCTGTAACAAAGCACTCCCATTAGACACCATTCAAAATGAGCAACACATGGACAAACCGTCCCAGGAACCGGCACCAGTGAAGGAAATGACACCACACACACTCAAAGCCTACCACATTTAGCCCAACCAGCTCATGACAGAGCATCAACCCCCAAAGGCAATGCTTACCACAGGTCCTATCACTGCTTTCCAAGGCAAGCTCCTCTTGGCCGCTTCCTCAGTTTCCCCACTGCCTGGCTTTGTGGAAGGCTGCTGGGAAGAGGAAGGAGGCCCAGCTCATAGCCTTGCCCCCTATCCTGGCACCTGTCCAAGGTCCACCTGTAAAAAAAGCACTCCCATTAGACACCATTCAAAATGAGCAACACATGGACAAACCGTCCCAGGAACCAGCACCAGTGAAGGAAACCACCACACACACTCGAAGCCTACACATTTAGCCCAACCAGCTCGTGACTGAGCATCAACCCCCAAAGGCAATGCTTACCACAGGTCCTATCACCCCTTTCCAAGGCAAGCTCCTCTTGGCCGCTTCCTCAGTTTCCCCTCTGCCTGGCTTTGGTGGAAGGCTGGTGGCAAGAGGAAGGAGGCCCAGCTCAAAGCCTTACCCCCTATCCTGGCACCTCTTCAAGATCCACCTGTAACAAAACACTCCCATTAGACACCATTCAAAATCAGCAACACATGGACAAACCGTCCCAGGATCAAGCATCAGTGAAGGAAACCACCACACACACAAAGCCTACCACATTTAGCCCAACCAGCTCATGACTGAGAATCAACCCCCAAAGGCAATGCTTACCACAGGTCCTGTCACTGCTTTCCATGGCAAGCTCGTCTTGGCCGCTTCCTCAGTTTCCCCTCTGCCTGGCTTTGGTGGAAGGCTGCTGGTAAGAGGAAGGAGGCCCAGCTCATAGCCTTGCCCCCTATCCTGGCACCTCTTCAAGATCCACGTGTAACAAAGCACTCGCATTAGACACCATTCAAAATGAGCAACACATGGAGAAACCGTCCCAGGAACCGGCACCAGTGAAGGAAATGACACCACACACACTCAAAGCCTACCACATTTAGCCCAACCAGCTCATGACTGAGCATCAACCCCCAAAGGCAATGCTTACCACAGCTCCTATCACTGCTTTCCAGGGCAAGCTCCTCTTGGCCGCTTCCTCAGTTTCCCCTCTGCCTGGCTTTGGTGGAAGGCTGGTGGCAAGAGGAAGGAGGCCCAGCTCAAAGCCTTACCCCATATCCTGGCACCTCTTCAAGATCCACCTGTAACAAAGCACTCCCATTAGACACCATTCAAAATGAGCAACACATGGACAAACCGTCCCAGGATCAAACACCAGTGAAGGAAACCACCACACACACAAAGCCTACCACATTTAGCCCAACCAGCTCATGACAGACCATCAACCCCCAAAGGCAATGCTTACCACAGGTCCTATCACTGCTTTCCATGGCAAGCTCCTCTTGGCAGCTTCCTAAGTTTCCCCTCTGCCTGGCTTTGGTGGAAGGCTGGTGGCAAGAGGAAGGAGGCCCAGCTCAAAGCCTTACCCCCTATCCTGGCACCTCTTCGAGATCCACCTGTAACAAAGCACTCCCATTGGACACCATTCAAAATGAGCAACACATGGACAAACCGTCCGAGGAACCGGCACCAGTGAAGGAAATGACACCACACACACAAAGCCTACCACATTTAGCCCAACCAGCTCATGACTGAGCATCAACCCCCAAAGGCAATGCTTACCACAGGTCCTATCACTGCTTTCCATGGCAAGCTCCTCTTGGCAGCTTCCTAAGTTTCCCCTCTGCCTGGCTTTGGGGGAAGGCTGCTGGCAAGAGGAAGGAGGCCCAGCTCAAAGCCTTGCCCCCTATCCTGGCACCTGTCCAAGGTCCACCTGTAACAAAGCACTCCCATTAGACACCATTCAAAATGAGCAACACATGGACAAACCGTCTCAGGAACCAGCACCAGTGAAGGAAACCACCACACACACTCAAAGCCTACCACATTTAGCCCAACCAGCTCATGACAGAGCATCAACCCCCAAAGGCAATGCTTACCACAGGTCCTATCACCTCTTTCCATGGCAAGCTCATCTTGGCCGCTTCCTAAGTTTCCCCTCTGCCTGGCTTTGGTGGAAGCCTGCTGGCAAGAGGAAGGAGGCCCAGCTCAAAGCCTTACCCCCTATCCTGGCACCTCTTCAAGATCCACCTGTAACAAAGCACTCCCATTAGACACCATTCAAAATGAGCAACACATGGACAAACCGTCCCAGAAACCAGCACCAGTGAAGGAAATGACACCACACACACAAAGCCTACAACATTTAGCCCAACCAGCTCATGACAGAGCATCAACCCCCAAGGCAATGCTTACCACAGGTCCTATCACCACTTTCCAAGGCAAGCTCCTCTTGGCCGCTTCCTCACTTTCCTCTCTGCCTGGCTTTGGTGGAAGGCTGCTGGCAAGAGGAAGGAGGCCCAGCTCAAAGCCTTACCCCCTATCCTGGCACCTCTTCAAGATCCACCTGTAACAAAGCACTCCCATTAGACACCATTCAAAATGAGCAACACATGGACAAACCGTCTCAGGAGCCAGCACCAGTGAAGGAAACCACCACACACACTCAAAGCCTACCACATTTAGCCCAACCAGCTCATGACTGAGCTTCAACCCCCAAAGGCAATGCTTACCACAGGTCCTATCACCACTTTACAAGGCAAGCTCCTCTTGGCCGCTTCCTCAGTTTCCCCTCTGCCTGGCTTTGGTGGAAGGCTGCTGGCAAGAGGAAGGAGGCCCAGCTCATAGCCTTGCCCCCTATCCTGGCACCTGTCCAAGGTCCACCTGTAACAAAGCACTCCCATTAGACACCATTCAAAATGAGCAACACATGGACAAACCGTCCCAGGAACCGGCACCAGTGAAGGAAATGACACCACACGCAAAACCTACCACATTTAGCCCAACCAGCTCATGACAGAGCATCAACCCCCAAAGGCAATGCTTACCACAGGTCCTATCACTGCTTTCCAAGGCAAGCTCCTCTTGGCCGCTTCCTCAGTTTCCCCTCTGCCTGGCTTTGTGGAAGGCTGCTGACAAGAGGAAGAAGGCCCAGCTCAAAGCCTTGCCCCCTATCCTGGCACCTGTCCAAGGTCCACCTGTAACAAAGCACTCCCATTAGACACCATTCAAAATGAGCAACACATGGACAAACCGTCCCAGGATCAAGCACCAGTCAAGGAAATGACACCACACACAAAGCCTACCACATTTAGCCCAACCAGCTCATGACAGAGCATCAACCCCCAAAGGCAATGCTTACCACAGGTCCTATCACTGCTTTCCATGGCAAGCTCCTCTTGGCAGCTTCCTAAGTTTCCCCTCTGCCTGGCTTTGGGGGAAGGCTGCTGGCAAGAGGAAGGAGGCCCAGCTCAAAGCCTTGCCCCCTATCCTGGCACCTGTCCAAGGTCCACCTGTAACAAAGCACTCCCATTAGACACCATTCAAAATGAGCAACACATGGACAAACCGTCCCAGAAACCAGCACCAGTGAAGGAAACCACCACACACACTCGAAGCCTACCACATTTAGCCTAACCAGCTCATGACTGAGCATCAACCCCCAAAGGCAATGCTTACCACAGGTCCTATCACCACTTTCCAAGGCAAGCTCCTCTTGGCCGCTTCCTCAGTTTCCCCTCTGCCTGGCTTTGGTGGAAGGCTGCTGGCAAGAGGAAGGAGGCCCAGCTCAAAGCCTTGCCCCCTATCCTGGCACCTCTTCAAGATCCACCTGTAACAAAGCACTCCCATTAGACACCATTCACAATCAGCAACACATGGAAAACCGTCCCAGGATCAAGCACCAGTCAAGGAAACCACCACACACAGGAAGGCTACCACATTTAGCCCAACCAGCTCATGACAGAGCATCAACCCCCAAAGGCAATGCTTACCACAGGTCCTATCACCACTTTCCAAGGCAAGCTCCTCTTGGCCGCTTCCTCAGTTTCCCCTCTGCCTGGCTTTGTGGAAGGCTGCTGACAAGAGGAAGAAGGCCCAGCTCAAAGCCTTGCCCCCTATCCTGGCACCTGTCCAAGGTCCACCTGTAACAAAGCACTCCCATTAGACACCATTCAAAAGGAGCAACACATGGACAAACCGTCCCAGGAACCGGCAACAGTGAAGGAAATGACACCACACACAAAACCTACCACATTTAGCCCAACCAGCTCATGGCAGAGCATCAACCCCCAAAGGCAATGCTTACCACAGGTCCTATCACTGCTTTCCATGGCAAGCTCCTCTTGGCAGCTTCCTAAGTTTCCCCTCTGCCTGGCTTTGGGGGAAGGCTGCTGGCAAGAGGAAGGAGGCCCAGCTCAAAGCCTTGCCCCCTATCCTGGCACCTCTCCAAGGTCCACCTGTAACAAAGCACTCCCATTAGACACCATTCAAAATGAGCAACACATGGACAAACCGTCCCAGGAACCAGCACCAGTGAAGCAACCACCACACACACTCGAAGCCTACACATTTAGCCCAACCAGCTCATGACAGAGCATCAACCCCGAAAGGTAAGGCTTACCACAGGTCCTATCACCACTTTCCAAGGCAAGCTCATCATGGCCGCTTCCTCAGTTTCCCCTCTGCCTGGCTTTGGTGGAAGGCTGGTGGCAAGAGGAAGGAGGCCCAGCTCAAAGCCTTGCCCCGTATCCTGGCACCTCTTCCAGATCCACCTGTAATGAAGCACTCCCATTAGACACCATTCAAAATGAGCAACACATGGACAAACCGTCCCAGGATCAAGCACCAGTGAAGGAAACCACCACACACACAAAGCCTACCACATTTAGCCCAACCAGCTCATGACAGAGCATCAACCCCCAAAGGCAATGCTTACCACAGCTCCTATCACTGCTTTCCATGGAAAGCTCGTCTTGGCCGCTTCCTCAGTTTCCCCTCTGCCTGGCTTTGGTGGAAGGCTGCTGGGTAGAGGAAGGAGGCCCAGCTCATAGCCTTGCCCCCTATCCTGGCACCTCTTCAAGATCCACCTGTAACAAAGCACTCCCATTAGACACCATTCAAAATGAGCAACACATGGAGAAACCGTCCCAGGAACCGGCACCAGAGAAGGAAATGACACCACACACACAAAGCCTACCACATTTAGCCCAACCAGCTCATGACAGAGCATCAACCCCCAAAGGCAATGCTTACCACAGGTCCTATCACCACTTTCCAAGGCAAGCTCCTCTTGGCCGCTTCCTCACTTTCCTCTCTGCCTGGCTTTGGTGGAAGGCTGCTAGCAAGAGGAAGGAGGCCCAGCTCAAAGCCTTACCCCCTATCCTGGCACCTCTTCAAGATCCACCTGTAACAAAGCACTCCCATTAGACACCATTCAAAATGAGCAACACATGGACAAACCGTCTCAGGAGCCAGCACCAGTGAAGGAAACCACCACACACACTCAAAGCCTACCACATTTAGCCCAACCAGCTCATGACTGAGCTTCAACCCCCAAAGGCAATGCTTACCACAGGTCCTATCACCACTTTACAAGGCAAGCTCCTCTTGGCCGCTTCCTCAGTTTCCCCTCTGCCTGGCTTTGGTGGAAGCCTGCTGGCAAGAGGAAGGAGGCCCAGCTCAAAGCCTTACCCCCTATCCTGGCACCTGTCCAAGGTCCACCTGTAACAAAGCACTCCCATTAGACACCATTCAAAATGAGCAACACATGGACAAACCGTCCCAGGAACCGGCACCAGTGAAGGAAATGACACCACACGCAAAACCTACCACATTTAGCCCAACCAGCTCATGACTGAGCATCAACCCCCAAAGGCAATGCTTACCACAGCTCCTATCACTGCTTTCCATGGAAAGCTCGTCTTGGCCGCTTCCTCAGTTTCCCCTCTGCCTGGCTTTGGTGGAAGGCTGCTGGGTAGAGGAAGGAGGCCCAGCTCATAGCCTTGCCCCCTATCCTGGCACCTCTTCAAGATCCACCTGTAACAAAGCACTCCCATTAGACACCATTCAAAATGAGCAACACATGGAGAAACCGTCCCAGGAACCGGCACCAGTGAAGGAAATGACACCACACACACAAAGCCTACCACATTTAGCCCAACCAGCTCATGACAGAGCATCAACCCCCAAAGGCAATGCTTACCACAGGTCCTATCACCACTTTCCAAGGCAAGCGCCTCTTGGCCGCTTCCTCACTTTCCTCTCTGCCTGGCTTTGGTGGAAGGCTGCTGGCAAGAGGAAGGAGGCCCAGCTCAAAGCCTTACCCCCTATCCTGGCACCTCTTCAAGATCCACCTGTAACAAAGCACTCCCATTAGACACCATTCAAAATGAGCAACACATGGACAAACCGTCTCAGGAGCCAGCACCAGTGAAGGAAATGACACCACACTCAAAGCCTACCACATTTAGCCCAACCAGCTCATGACTGAGCTTCAACCCCCAAAGGCAATGCTTACCACAGGTCCTATCACCACTTTACAAGGCAAGCTCCTCTTGGCCGCTTCCTCAGTTTCCCCTCTGCCTGGCTTTGGTGGAAGGCTGCTGACAAGAGGAAGGAGGCCCAGCTCAAAGCCTTACCCCCTATCCTGGCACCTCTTCAAGGTCCACCTGTAACAAAGCACTCCCATTAGACACCATTCAAAATCAGCAACACATGGACAAACCGTCCCAGGATCAAGCACCAGTCAAGGAAACCACCACACACAGGAAGGCTACCACATTTAGCCCAACCAGCTCATGACAGAGCATCAACCCCCAAAGGCAATGCTTACCACAGGTCCTATCACCTCTTTCCAAGGCAAGCTCCTCTTGGCCGCTTCCTCAGTTTCCCCTCTGCCTGGCTTTGTGGAAGGCTGCTGACAAGAGGAAGAAGGCCCAGCTCAAAGCCTTGCCCCCTATCCTGGCACCTGTCCAAGGTCCACCTGTAACAAAGCACTCCCATTAGACACCATTCAAAATGAGCAACACATGGACAAACCGTCCCAGGAACCGGCACCAGTGAAGGAAATGACACCACACACAAAACCTACCACATTTAGCCCAACCAGCTCATGGCAGAGCATCAACCCCCAAAGGCAATGCTTACCACAGGTCCTATCACTGCTTTCCATGGCAAGCTCCTCTTGGCAGCTTCCTAAGTTTCCCCTCTGCCTGGCTTTGGGGGAAGGCTGCTGGCAAGAGGAAGGAGGCCCAGCTCAAAGCCTTGCCCCCTATCCTGGCACCTGTCCAAGGTCCACCTGTAACAAAGCACTCCCATTAGACACCATTCAAAATGAGCAACACATGGACAAACCGTCCCAGGAACCAGCACCAGTGAAGCAAACCACCACACACACTCGAAACCTACACATTTAGCCCAACCAGCTCATGACTGAGCATCAACCCCCAAAGGCAAAGCTTACCACAGGTCCTATCACCACTTTCCAAGGCAAGCTCCTCTTGGCCGCTTCCTCAGTTTCCCCTCTGCCTGGCTTTGGTGGAAGGCTGGTGGCAAGAGGAAGGAGGCCCAGCTCAAAGCCTTACCCCCTATCCTGGCACCTCTTCAAGATCCACCTGTAACAAAACACTCCCATTAGACACCATTCAAAATCAGCAACACATGAACAAACCGTCCCAGGATCAAGCATCAGTGAAGGAAACCACCACACACACAAAGCCTACCACATTTAGCCCAACCAGCTCATGACTGAGCATCAACCCCCAAAGGCAATGCTTACCACAGCTCCTATCTCTGCTTTCCATGGCAAGCTCGTCTTGGCGGCTTCCTCAGTTTCCCCTCTGCCTGGCTTTGGTGGAAGGCTGCTGGCAAGAGGAAGGAGGCCCAGCTCATAGCCTTGCCCCCTATCCTGGCACCTGTCCAAGGTCCACCTGTAACAAAGCACTCCCATTAGACACCATTCAAAATGAGCAAGACATGGACAAACCGTCCCAGGAACCGGCACCAGTGAAGGAAATGACACCACACGCAAAACCTACCACATTTAGCCCAACCAGCTCATGACAGAGCATCAACCCCCAAAGGCAATGCTTACCACAGGTCCTATCACTGCTTTCCATGGCAAGCTCCTCTTGGCAGCTTCCTAAGTTTCCCCTCTGCCTGGCTTTGGGGGAAGGCTGCTGGCAAGAGGAAGGAGGCCCAGCTCAAAGCCTTGCCCCCTATCCTGGCACCTGTCCAAGGTCCACCTGTAACAAAGCACTCCCATTAGACACCATTCAAAATGAGCAACACATGGACAAACCGTCCCAGAAACCAGCACCAGTGAAGGAAACCACCACACACACTCGAAGCCTACCACATTTAGCCTAACCAGCTCATGACTGAGCATCAACCCCCAAAGGCAATGCTTACCACAGGTCCTATCACCACTTTCCAAGGCAAGCTCCTCTTGGCCGCTTCCTCAGTTTCCCCTCTGCCTGGCTTTGGTGGAAGGCTGCTGGCAAGAGGAAGGAGGCCCAGCTCAAAGCCTTACCCCTATCCTGGCACCTCTTCAAGATCCACCTGTAACAAAGCACTCCCATTAGACACCATTCAAAATCAGCAACACATGGACAAACCGTCCCAGGATCAAGCACCAGTCAAGGAAACCACCACACACAGGAAGGCTACCACATTTAGCCCAACCAGCTCATGACAGAGCATCAACCCCCAAAGGCAATGCTTACCACAGGTCCTATCACCTCTTTCCAAGGCAAGCTCCTCTTGGCCGCTTCCTCAGTTTCCCCTCTGCCTGGCTTTGTGGAAGGCTGCTGACAAGAGGAAGAAGGCCCAGCTCAAAGCCTTGCCCCCTATCCTGGCACCTGTCCAAGGTCCACCTGTAACAAAGCACTCCCATTAGACACCATTCAAAATGAGCAACACATGGACAAACCGTCCCAGGAACCGGCACCAGTGAAGGAAATGACACCACACACAAAACCTACCACATTTAGCCCAACCAGCTCATGGCAGAGCATCAACCCCCAAAGGCAATGCTTACCACAGGTCCTATCACTGCTTTCCATGGCAACCTCCTCTTGGCAGCTTCCTAAGTTTCCCCTCTGCCTGGCTTTGGGGGAAGGCTGCTGGCAAGAGGAAGGAGGCCCAGCTCAAAGCCTTGCCCCCTATCCTGGCACCTGTCCAAGGTCCACCTGTAACAAAGCACTCCCATTAGACACCATTCAAAATGAGCAACACATGGACAAACCGTCCCAGGAACCAGCACCAGTGAAGCAAACCACCACACACACTCGAAGCCTACACATTTAGCCCAACCAGCTCATGACAGAGCATCAACCCCCAAAGGCAATGCTTACCACAGGTCCTATCACCACTTTCCAAGGCAAGCTCATCTTGGCCGCTTCCTCAGTTTCCCCTCTGCCTGGCTTTGGTGGAAGGCTGGTGGCAAGAGGAAGGAGGCCCAGCTCAAAGCCTTGCCCCGTATCCTGGCACCTCTTCCAGATCCACCTGTAATGAAGCACTCCCATTAGACACCATTCAAAATGAGCAACACATGGACAAACCGTCCCAGGATCAAGCACCAGTCAAGGAAACCACCACACACACAAAGCCTACCACATTTAGCCCAACCAGCTCATGACAGAGCATCAACCCCCAAAGGCAATGCTTACCACAGCTCCTATCACTGCTTTCCATAGAAAGCTCGTCTTGGCCGCTTCCTCAGTTTCCCCTCTGCCTGGCTTTGGTGGAAGGCTGCTGGGTAGAGGAAGGAGGCCCAGCTCATAGCCTTGCCCCCTATCCTGGCACCTCTTCAAGATCCACCTGTAACAAAGCACTCCCATTAGACACCATTCAAAATGAGCAACACATGGAGAAACCGTCCCAGGAACCGGCACCAGTGAAGGAAATGACACCACACACACAAAGCCTACCACATTTAGCCCAACCAGCTCATGACAGAGCATCAACCCCCAAAGGCAATGCTTACCACAGGTCCTATCACCACTTTCCAAGGCAAGCTCCTCTTGGCCGCTTCCTCACTTTCCTCTCTGCCTGGCTTTGGTGGAAGGCTGCTAGCAAGAGGAAGGAGGCCCAGCTCAAAGCCTTACCCCCTATCCTGGCACCTCTTCAAGATCCACCTGTAACAAAACACTCCCATTAGACACCATTCAAAATCAGCAACACATGGACAAACCGTCCCAGGATCAAGCATCAGTGAAGGAAACCACCACACACACAAAGCCTACCACATTTAGCCCAACCAGCTCATGACTGAGCATCAACCCCCAAAGGCAATGCTTACCACAGCTCCTATCTCTGCTTTCCATGGCAAGCTCGTCTTGGCGGCTTCCTCAGTTTCCCCTCTGCCTGGCTTTGGTGGAAGGCTGCTGGCAAGAGGAAGGAGGCCCAGCTCATAGCCTTGCCCCCTATCCTGGCACCTGTCCAAGGTCCACCTGTAACAAAGCACTCCCATTAGACACCATTCAAAATGAGCAAGACATGGACAAACCGTCCCAGGAACCGGCACCAGTGAAGGAAATGACACCACACGCAAAACCTACCACATTTAGCCCAACCAGCTCATGACAGAGCATCAACCCCCAAAGGCAATGCTTACCACAGGTCCTATCACTGCTTTCCAAGGCAAGCTCCTCTTGGCAGCTTCCTAAGTTTCCCCTCTGCCTGGCTTTGGGGGAAGGCTGCTGGCAAGAGGAAGGAGGCCCAGCTCAAAGCCTTGCCCCCTATCCTGGCACCTGTCCAAGGTCCACCTGTAACAAAGCACTCCCATTAGACACCATTCAAAATGAGCAACACATGGACAAACCGTCCCAGGAACCGGCACCAGTGAAGGAAACCACCACACACACTCGAAGCCTACCACATTTAGCCTAACCAGCTCATGACTGAGCATCAACCCCCAAAGGCAATGCTTACCACAGGTCCTATCACCACTTTCCAAGGCAAGCTCCTCTTGGCCGCTTCCTCAGTTTCCCCTCTGCCTGGCTTTGGGGGAAGGCTGCTGGCAAGAGGAAGGAGGCCCAGCTCAAAGCCTTGCCCCCTATCCTGGCACCTCTTCAAGATCCACCTGTAACAAAGCACTCCCATTAGACACCATTCAAAATCAGCAACACATGGACAAACCGTCCCAGGATCAAGCACCAGTCAAGGAAACCACCACACACAGGAAGGCTACCACATTTAGCCCAACCAGCTCATGACAGAGCATCAACCCCCAAAGGCAATGCTTACCACAGGTCCTATCACCTCTTTCCAAGGCAAGCTCCTCTTGGCCGCTTCCTCAGTTTCCCCTCTGCCTGGCTTTGTGGAAGGCTGCTGACAAGAGGAAGAAGGCCCAGCTCAAAGCCTTGCCCCCTATCCTGGCACCTGTCCAAGGTCCACCTGTAACAAAGCACTGCCATTAGACACCATTCAAAATGAGCAACACATGGACAAACCGTCCCAGGATCAAGCACCAGTCAAGGAAACCACCACACACAGGAAGGCTACCACATTTAGCCCAACCAGCTCATGACAGAGCATCAACCCCCAAAGGCAATGCTTACCACAGCTCCTATCTCTGCTTTCCATGGCAAGCTCGTCTTGGCGGCTTCCTCAGTTTCCCCTCTGCCTGGCTTTGGTGGAAGGCTGCTGGTAAGAGGAAGGAGGCCCAGCTCAAAGCCTTCCCCCTATCCTGGCACCACTTCCAGATTCACCTGTAACAAAGCACTCCCATTAGACACCATTCAAAATGAGCAACACATGGACAAACCGTCTCAGGAACCAGCACCAGTGAAGGAAATGACACCACACACACTCAAAGCCTACCACATGTAGCCCAACCAGCTCATGACTGAGCATCAACCCCCAAAGGCAATGCTTACCACAGGTCCTATCACTGCTTTCCATGGCAAGCTCGTCTTGGCCGCTTCCTCAGTTTCCCCTCTGCCTGGCTTTGGTGGAAGGCTGCTGGGAAGAGGAAGGAGGCCCACCTCATAGCCTTGCCCCCTATCCTGGCACCTGTCCAAAGTCCACCTGTAAAAAAAGCACTCCCATTAGACACCATTCAAAATGAGCAACACATGGACAAACCGTCTCAGGAACCGGCACCAGTGAAGGAAATGACACCACACACAAAACCTACCACATTTAGCCCAACCAGCTCATGACAGAGCATCAACCCCCAAAGGCAATGCTTACCACAGGTCCTATCACTGCTTTCCATGGCAAGCTCCTCTTGGCAGCTTCCTCAGTTTCCCCTCTGCCTGGCTTTGGTGGAAGGCTGTTGGTAAGAGGAAGGAGGCCCAGCTCAAAGCCTTGCCCCCTATCCTGGCACCTGTCCAAGGTCCACCTGTAACAAAGCACTCCCATTAGACACCATTCAAAATGAGCAACACATGGACAATCCGTCCCAGGATCCAGCACCAGTGAAGGAAATGACACCACACGCAAAACCTACCACATTTAGCCCAACCAGCTCATGACAGAGCATCAACCCCCAAAGGCAATGCTTACCACAGGTCCTATCACTGCTTTCCTTGCCAAGCTCCTCTTGGCAGCTTCCTCATTTTCCCCTCTGCCTGGCTTTGGTGGAAGGCTGCTGGCAAGAGGAAGGAGGCCCAGCTCAAAGCCTTACCCCCTATCCTGGCACCTCTTCAAGATCCACCTGTAACAAAGCACTCCCATTAGACACCATTCAAAATGAGCAACACATGGACAAACCGTCCCAGGAACCGGCATCAGTGAAGGAAACCACCACACACACAAAGCCTACCACATTTAGCCCAACCAGCTCATGACAGAGCATCAACCCCCAAAGGCAATGCTTACCACAGGTCGTATCACCACTTTCCAAGGCAAGCTCCTCTTGGCCGCTTCCTCAGTTTCGCCTCTGCCTGGCTTTGGTGGAAGCCTGCTGGCAAGAGGAAGGAGGCCCAGCTCAAAGCCTTACCCCCTATCCTGGCACCTCTTCCAGATCCACCTGTAACAAAGCACTCCCATTAGACACCATTCAAAATCAGCAACACATGGACAAACCGTCCCAGAAACCAGCACCAGTGAAGGAAACCACCACACACACTCAAAGCCTACCACATTTAGCCCAACCAGCTCATCACTGAGCATCAACCCCCAAAGGCAATGCTTACCACAGCTCCTATCTCTGCTTTCCATGGCAAGCTCGTCTTGGCGGCTTCCTCAGTTTCCCCTCTGCCTGGCTTTGGTGGAAGGCTGCTGGTAAGAGGAAGGAGGCCCAGCTCAAAGCCTTACCCCCTATCCTGGCACCTCTTCGAGATCCACCTATAACAAAGCACTCCCATTGGACACCATTCAAAATGAGCAACACATGGACAAACCGTCCCAGGAACCGGCACCAGTGAAGGAAATGACACCACACACACAAAGCCTACCACATTTAGCCCAACCAGCTCATGACTGAGCATCAACCCCCAAAGGCAATGCTTACCACAGCTCCTATCACTGCTTTCCAAGGCAAGCTCCTCTTGGCCGCTTCCTCAGTTTCCCCTCTGCCTGGCTTTGGTGGAAGGCTGCTGGGAAGAGGAAGGAGGCCCAGCTCAAAGCCTTACTCCCTATCCTGGCACCTGTCCAAGGTCCACCTGTAACAAAGCACTCCCATTAGACACCATTCAAAATGAGCAACACATGGAGAAACCGTCCCAGGAACCGGCACCAGTGAAGGAAATGACACCACACACACAAAGCCTACCACATTTAGCCCAACCAGCTCATGACAGAGCATCAACCCCCAAAGGCAATGCTTACCACAGGTCCTATCACCACTTTCCAAGGCAAGCTCCTCTTGGCCGCTTCCTCAGTTTCCCCTCTGCCTGGCTTTGTGGAAGGCTGCTGACAAGAGGAAGAAGGCCCAGCTCAAAGCCTTGCCCCCTATCCTGGCACCTCTTCAAGATCCACCTGTAACAAAGCACTCCCATTAGACACCATTCAAAATCAGCAACACATGGACAAACCGTCCCAGGAACCGGCACCAGTGAAGGAAATGACACCACACCCAAAGCCTACCACATTTAGCCCAACCAGCTCATGACAGAGCATCAACCCCCAAAGGCAATGCTTACCACAGGTCCTATCACTGCTTTCCATGGCAAGCTCCTCTTGGCCGCTTCCTAAGTTTCCCCTCTGCCTGGCTTTGGGGGAAGGCTGCTGGTAAGAGGAAGGAGGCCCAGCTCAAAGCCTTGCCCCCTATCCTGGCACCTGTCCAAGGTCCACCTGTAACAAAGCACTCCCATTAGACACCATTCAAAATGAGCAACACATGGACAAACCGTCCCAGAAACCAACACCAGTGAAGGAAACCACCACACACACTCGAAGCCTACCACATTTAGCCTAACCAGCTCATGACTGAGCATCAACCCCCAAAGGCAATGCTTACCACAGGTCCTATCACCACTTTCCAAGGCAAGCTCCTCTTGGCCGCTTCCTCAGTTTCCCCTCTGCCTGGCTTTGGTGGAAGGCTGCTGGTAAGAGGAAGGAGGCCCAGCTCATAGCCTTGCCCCCTATCCTGGCACCTCTTCAAGATCCACCTGTAACAAAGCACTCCCATTAGACACCATTCAAAATGAGCAACACATGGACAAACCGTCCCAGGATCAAGCACCAGTCAAGGAAACCACCACACACAGGAAGGCTACCACATTTAGCCCAACCAGCTCATGACAGAGCATCAACCCCCAAAGGCAATGCTTACCACAGGTCCTATCACCTCTTTCCAAGGCAAGCTCCTCTTGGCCGCTTCCTCACTTTCCTCTCTGCCTGGCTTTGGTGGAAGGCTGCTGGCAAGAGGAAGGAGGCCCAGCTCAAAGCCTTACCCCCTATCCTGGCACCTCTTCAAGATCCACCTGTAACAAAGCACTCCCATTAGACACCATTCAAAATGAGCAACACATGGACAAACCGTCCCAGGAACCGGCACCAGTGAAGGAAATGACACCACACACACTCAAAGCCTACCACATTTAGCCCAACCAGCTCATGACAGAGCATCAACCCCCAAAGGCAATGCTTACCACAGGTCCTATCACTGCTTTCCAAGGCAAGCTCCTCTTGGCCGCTTCCTCAGTTTCCCCACTGCCTGGCTTTGTGGAAGGCTGCTGGGAAGAGGAAGGAGGCCCAGCTCATAGCCTTGCCCCCTATCCTGGCACCTGTCCAAGGTCCACCTGTAAAAAAAGCACTCCCATTAGACACCATTCAAAATGAGCAACACATGGACAAACCGTCCCAGGAACCAGCACCAGTGAAGGAAACCACCACACACACTCGAAGCCTACACATTTAGCCCAACCAGCTCATGACTGAGCATCAACCCCCAAAGGCAATGCTTACCACAGGTCCTATCACCCCTTTCCAAGGCAAGCTCCTCTTGGCCGCTTCCTCAGTTTCCCCTCTGCCTGGCTTTGGTGGAAGGCTGGTGGCAAGAGGAAGGAGGCCCAGCTCAAAGCCTTACCCCCTATCCTGGCACCTCTTCAAGATCCACCTGTAACAAAACACTCCCATTAGACACCATTCAAAATCAGCAACACATGGACAAACCGTCCCAGGATCAAGCATCAGTGAAGGAAACCACCACACACACAAAGCCTACCACATTTAGCCCAACCAGCTCATGACTGAGAATCAACCCCCAAAGGCAATGCTTACCACAGGTCCTGTCACTGCTTTCCATGGCAAGCTCGTCTTGGCCGCTTCCTCAGTTTCCCCTCTGCCTGGCTTTGGTGGAAGGCTGCTGGTAAGAGGAAGGAGGCCCAGCTCATAGCCTTGCCCCCTATCCTGGCACCTCTTCAAGATCCACGTGTAACAAAGCACTCGCATTAGACACCATTCAAAATGAGCAACACATGGAGAAACCGTCCCAGGAACCGGCACCAGTGAAGGAAATGACACCACACACACTCAAAGCCTACCACATTTAGCCCAACCAGCTCATGACTGAGCATCAACCCCCAAAGGCAATGCTTACCACAGCTCCTATCACTGCTTTCCATGGCAAGCTCGACTTGGCCGTTTCCTCAGTTTCCCCTCTGCCTGGCTTTGGTGGAAGGCTGCTGGTAAGAGGAAGGAGGCCCAGCTCAAAGCCTTGCCCCCATCCTGGCACCTCTTCAAGATCCACCTCTAACAAAGCACTCCCATTAGACACCATTCAAAATGAGCAACACATGGACAAACCGTCCCAGGAACCGGCACCAGTGAAGGAAATGACACCACACGCAAAACCTACCACATTTAACCCAACCAGCTCATGACAGAGCATCAACCCCCAAAGGCAATGCTTACCACAGGTCCTATCACTGCTTTCCAAGGCAAGCTCCTCTTGGCCGCTTCCTCAGTTTCCCCTCTGCCTGGCTTTGTGGAAGGCTGCTGACAAGAAGAAGGCGGCCCAGCTCAAAGCCTTGCCCCCTATCCTGGCACCTGTCCAAGGTCCACCTGTAACAAAGCACTCCCATTAGACACCATTCAAAATGAGCAACACATGGACAAACCGTCCCAGGATCTGGCACCAGTGAAGGAAATGACACCACACGCAAAACCTACCACATTTAGCCCAACCAGCTCATGACAGAGCATCAACCCCCAAAGGCAATGCTTACCACAGGTCCTATCGCTGCTTTCCAGGGCAAGCTCCTCTTGGCCGCTTCCTCAGTTTCCCCTCTGCCTGGCTTTGGTGGAAGGCTGGTGGCAAGAGGAAGGAGGCCCAGCTCAAAGCCTTACCCCCTATCCTGGCACCTCTTCAAGATCCACCTGTAACAAAGCACTCCCATTAGACACCATTCAAAATGAGCAACACATGGACAAACCGTCCCAGGATCAAACACCAGTGAAGGAAACCACCACACACACAAAGCCTACCACATTTAGCCCAACCAGCTCATGACAGACCATCAACCCCCAAAGGCAATGCTTACCACAGGTCCTATCACTGCTTTCCATGGCAAGCTCCTCTTGGCAGCTTCCTAAGTTTCCCCTCTGCCTGGCTTTGGTGGAAGGCTGGTGGCAAGAGGAAGGAGGCCCAGCTCAAAGCCTTACCCCCTATCCTGGCACCTCTTCGAGATCCACCTGTAACAAAGCACTCCCATTGGACACCATTCAAAATGAGCAACACATGGACAAACCGTCCCAGGAACCGGCACCAGTGAAGGAAATGACACCACACACACAAAGCCTACCACATTTAGCCCAACCAGCTCATGACTGAGCATCAACCCCCAAAGGCAATGCTTACCACAGGTCCTATCACTGCTTTCCATGGCAAGCTCCTCTTGGCAGCTTCCTAAGTTTCCCCTCTGCCTGGCTTTGGGGGAAGGCTGCTGGCAAGAGGAAGGAGGCCCAGCTCAAAGCCTTGCCCCCTATCCTGGCACCTGTCCAAGGTCCACCTGTAACAAAGCACTCCCATTAGACACCATTCAAAATGAGCAACACATGGACAAACCGTCTCAGGAGCCAGCACCAGTGAAGGAAACCACCACACACACTCAAAGCCTACCACATTTAGCCCAACCAGCTCATGACTGAGCTTCAACCCCCAAAGGCAATGCTTACCACAGGTCCTATCACCACTTTACAAGGCAAGCTCCTCTTAGCCGCTTCCTCAGTTTCCCCTCTGCCTGGCTTTGGTGGAAGGCTGCTGGCAAGAGGAAGGAGGCCCAGCTCATAGCCTTGCCCCCTATCCTGGCACCTGTCCAAGGTCCACCTGTAACAAAGCACTCCCATTAGACACCATTCAAAATGAGCAACACATGGACGAACCGGCACCAGTGAAGGAAATGACACCACACGCAAAACGTACCACATTTAGCCCAACCAGCTCATGACAGAGCATCAACCCCCAAAGGCAATGCTTACCACAGGTCCTATCACTGCTTTCCAAGGCAAGCTCCTCTTGGCCGCTTCCTCAGTTTCCCCTCTGCCTGGCTTTGTGGAAGGCTGCTGACAAGAGGAAGAAGGCCCAGCTCATAGCCTTGCCCCCTATCCTGGCACCTGTCCAAGGTCCACCTGTAACAAAGCACTCCCATTAGACACCATTCAAAATGAGCAACACATGGACAAACCGTCCCAGGAACCGGCACCAGTGAAGGAAATGACACCACACACAAAACCTACCACATTTAGCCCAACCAGCTCATGACAGAGCATCAACCCCCAAAGGCAATGCTTACCACAGGTCCTATCACTGCTTTCCATGGCAAGCTCCTCTTGGCAGCTTCCTCAGTTTCCCCTCTGCCTGGCTTTGGTGGAAGGCTGGTGGCAAGAGGAAGGAGGCCCAGCTCAAAGCCTTACCCCCTATCCTGGCACCTCTTCCAGATCCACCTGTAACAAAGCACTCCCATTAGACACCATTCAAAATGAGCAACACATGGACAAACCGTCCCAGGATCAAGCATCAGTGAAGGAAATGACACCACACACACAAAGCCTACCACATTTAGCCCAACCAGCTCATGACTGAGCATCAACCCCCAAAGGCAATGCTTACCACAGGTCCTATCACTGCTTTCCATTGCAAGCTCCTCTTGGCCACTTCCTCAGTTTCCCCTCTGCCTGGCTTTGGTGGAAGGCTGCTGGTAAGAGGAAGGAGGTCCAGCTCAAAGCCTTACCCCCTATCCTGGCACCTCTTCAAGATCCATCTGTAACAAAGCACTCCCATTAGACACCATTCAAAATGAGCAACACATGGACAAACCGTCTCAGGAACCAGCACCAGTGAAGGAAACCACCACACACATTCAAAGCCTACCACATTTAGCCCAACCAGCTCATGACAGAGCATCAACCCCCAAAGGCAATGCTTACCACAGGTCCTATCACCTCTTTCCATGGCAAGCTCCTCTTGGCCGCTTCCTCAGTTTCCTCTCTGCCTGGCTTTGGTGGAAGGCTGGTGGCAAGAGGAAGGAGGCCCAGCTCAAAGCCTTACCCCCTATTCTGGCACCTCTTCAAGATCCACCTGTAACAAAGCACTCCCATTAGACACCATTCAAAATGAGCAACACATGGACAAACCGTCCCAGGATCAAGCACCAGTGAAGGAAACCACCACACACACTCAAAGCCTACCACATTTAGCCCAACCAGCTCATGACAGAGCATCAACCCCCAAAGGCAATGCTTACCACAGGTCCTATCACCTCTATCCATGGCAAGCTCATCTTGGCCGCTTCCTAAGTTTCCCCTCTGCCTGGCTTTGGTGGAAGCCTGCTGGCAAGAGGAAGGAGGCCCAGCTCAAAGCCTTACCCCCTATCCTGGCACCTCTTCAAGATCCACCTGTAACAAAGCACTCCCATTAGACACCATTCAAAATGAGCAACACATGGACAAACCGTCCCAGAAACCAGCACCAGTGAAGGAAATGACACCACACACACAAAGCCTACAACATTTAGCCCAACCAGCTCATGACAGAGCATCAACCCCCAAAGGCAATGCTTACCACAGGTCCTATCACCACTTTCCAAGGCAAGCTCCTCTTGGCCGCTTCCTCACTTTCCTCTCTGCCTGGCTTTGGTGGAAGGCTGCTGGCAAGAGGAAGGAGGCCCAGCTCAAAGCCTTACCCCCTATCCTGGCACCTCTTCAAGATCCACCTGTAACAAAGCACTCCCATTAGACACCATTCAAAATGAGCAACACATGGACAAACCGTCTCAGGAGCCAGCACCAGTGAAGGAAACCACCACACACAGTCAAAGCCTACCACATTTAGCCCAACCAGCTCATGACTGAGCTTCAACCCCCAAAGGCAATGCTTACCACAGGTCCTATCACCACTTTACAAGGCAAGCTCCTCTTGGCCGCTTCCTCAGTTTCCCCTCTGCCTGGCTTTGGGGGAAGGCTGCTGGCAAGAGGAAGGAGGCCCAGCTCAAAGCTTTGCCCCCTATCCTGGCACCTCTTCAAGATCCACCTGTAACAAAGCACTCCCATTAGACACCATTCAAAATCAGCAACACATGGACAAACCGTCCCAGGATCAAGCACCAGTCAAGGAAACCACCACACACAGGAAGGCTACCACATTTAGCCCAACCAGCTCATGACAGAGCATCAACCCCCAAAGGCAATGCTTACCACAGGTCCTATCACCTCTTTCCAAGGCAAGCTCCTCTTGGCCGCTTCCTCAGTTTCCCCTCTGCCTGGCTTTGTGGAAGGCTGCTGACAAGAGGAAGAAGGCCCAGCTCAAAGCCTTGCCCCCTATCCTGGCACCTGTCCAAGGTCCACCTGTAACAAAGCACTCCCATTAGACACCATTCAAAATGAGCAACACATGGACAAACCGTCCCAGGAACCGGCATCAGTGAAGGAAACCACCACACACACAAAGCCTACCACATTTAGCCCAACCAGCTCATGACTGAGCATCAACCCCCAAAGGCAATGCTTACCACAGGTCCTCTCTCTGCTTTCCATGGCAAGCTCGTCTTGGCGGCTTCCTCAGTTTCCCCTCTGCCTGGCTTTGGTGGAAGGCTGCTGGTAAGAGGAAGGAGGCCCAGCTCAAAGCCTTGCCCCCTATCCTGGCACCACTTCCAGATTCACCTGTAACAAAGCACTCCCATTAGACACCATTCAAAATGAGCAACACATGGACAAACCGTCCCAGGAACCAGCACCAGTGAAGGAAATGACACCACACACACTCAAAGCCTACCACATGTAGCCCAACCAGCTCATGACTGAGCATCAACCCCCAAAGGCAATGCTTAGCACAGGTCCTATCACTGCTTTCCATGGCAAGCTCGTCTTGGCCGCTTCCTCAGTTTCCCCTCTGCCTGGCTTTGGTGGAAGGCTGCTGGGAAGAGGAAGGAGGCCCAGCTCATAGCCTTGCCCCCTATCCTGGCACCTGTCCAAAGTCCACCTCTAAAAAAAGCACTCCCATTAGACACCATTCAAAATGAGCAACACATGGACAAACCGTCCCAGGAACCGGCACCAGTGAAGGAAATGACACCACACACAAAACCTACCACATTTAGCCCAACCAGCTCATGGCAGAGCATCAACCCCCAAAGGCAATGCTTACCACAGGTCCTATCACCACTTTCCAAGGCAAGCTCCTCTTGGCCGCTTCCTCACTTTCCTCTCTGCCTGGCTTTGGTGGAAGGCTGCTAGCAAGAGGAAGGAGGCCCAGCTCAAAGCCTTACCCCCTATCCTGGCACCTCTTCAAGATCCACCTGTAACAAAGCACTCCCATTAGACACCATTCAAAATGAGCAACACATGGACAAACCGTCTCAGGAGCCAGCACCAGTGAAGGAAACCACCACACACACTCAAAGCCTACCACATTTAGCCCAACCAGCTCATGACTGAGCTTCAACCCCCAAAGGCAATGCTTACCACAGGTCCTATCACCACTTTACAAGGCAAGCTCCTCTTGGCCGCTTCCTCAGTTTCCCCTCTGCCTGGCTTTGGTGGAAGCCTGCTGGCAAGAGGAAGGAGGCCCAGCTCAAAGCCTTACCCCCTATCCTGGCACCTGTCCAAGGTCCACCTGTAACAAAGCACTCCCATTAGACACCATTCAAAATGAGCAACACATGGACAAACCGTCCCAGGAACCGGCACCAGTGAAGGAAATGACATCACACGCAAAACCTACCACATTTAGCCCAACCAGCTCATGACTGAGCATCAACCCCCAAAGGCAATGCTTACCACAGCTCCTATCACTGCTTTCCATGGAAAGCTTGTCTTGGCCGCTTCCTCAGTTTCCCCTCTGCCTGGCTTTGGTGGAAGGCTGCTAGGTAGAGGAAGGAGGCCCAGCTCATAGCCTTGCCCCCTATCCTGGCACCTCTTCAAGATCCACCTGTAACAAAGCACTCCCATTAGACACCATTCAAAATGAGCAACACATGGAGAAACCGTCCCAGGAACCGGCACCAGTGAAGGAAATGACACCACACACACAAAGCCTACCACATTTAGCCCAACCAGCTCATGACAGAGCATCAACCCCCAAAGGCAATGCTTACCACAGGTCCTATCACCACTTTCCAAGGCAAGCGCCTCTTGGCCGCTTCCTCACTTTCCTCTCTGCCTGGCTTTGGTGGAAGGCTGCTGGCAAGAGGAAGGAGGCCCAGCTCAAAGCCTTACCCCCTATCCTGGCACCTCTTCAAGATCCACCTGTAACAAAGCACTCCCATTAGACACCATTCAAAATGAGCAACACATGGACAAACCGTCTCAGGAGCCAGCACCAGTGAAGGAAATGACACCACACTCAAAGCCTACCACATTTAGCCCAACCAGCTCATGACTGAGCTTCAACCCCCAAAGGCAATGCTTACCACAGGTCCTATCACCACTTTACAAGGCAAGCTCCTCTTGGCCGCTTCCTCAGTTTCCCCTCTGCCTGGCTTTGGTGGAAGGCTGCTGGCAAGAGGAAGGAGGCCCAGCTCAAAGCCTTACCCCCTATCCTGGCACCTCTTCAAGGTCCACCTGTAACAAAGCACTCCCATTAGACACCATTCAAAATCAGCAACACATGGACAAACCGTCCCAGGATCAAGCACCAGTCAAGGAAACCACCACACACAGGAAGGCTACCACATTTAGCCCAACCAGCTCATGACAGAGCATCAACCCCCAAAGGCAATGCTTACCACAGGTCCTATCACCTCTTTCCAAGGCAAGCTCCTCTTGGCCGCTTCCTCAGTTTCCCCTCTGCCTGGCTTTGTGGAAGGCTGCTGACAAGAGGAAGAAGGCCCAGCTCAAAGCCTTGCCCCCTATCCTGGCACCTGTCCAAGGTCCACCTGTAACAAAGCACTCCCATTAGACACCATTCAAAATGAGCAACACATGGACAAACCGTCCCAGGAACCGGCACCAGTGAAGGAAATGACACCACACACAAAACCTACCACATTTAGCCCAACCAGCTCATGGCAGAGCATCAACCCCCAAAGGCAATGCTTACCACAGGTCCTATCACTGCTTTCCATGGCAAGCTCCTCTTGGCAGCTTCCTAAGTTTCCCCTCTGCCTGGCTTTGGGGGAAGGCTGCTGGCAAGAGGAAGGAGGCCCAGCTCAAAGCCTTGCCCCCTATCCTGGCACCTGTCCAAGGTCCACCTGTAACAAAGCACTCCCATTAGACACCATTCAAAATGAGCAACACATGGACAAACCGTCCCAGGAACCAGCACCAGTGAAGCAAACCACCACACACACTCGAAGCCTACACATTTAGCCCAACCAGCTCATGACTGAGCATCAACCCCCAAAGGCAAAGCTTACCACAGGTCCTATCACCACTTTCCAAGGCAAGCTCCTCTTGGCCGCTTCCTCAGTTTCCCCTCTGCCTGGCTTTGGTGGAAGGCTGGTGGCAAGAGGAAGGAGGCCCAGCTCAAAGCCTTACCCCCTATCCTGGCACCTCTTCAAGATCCACCTGTAACAAAACACTCCCATTAGACACCATTCAAAATGAGCAACACATGGACAAACCGTCCCAGGATCAAGCATCAGTGAAGGAAACCACCACACACACAAAGCCTACCACATTTAGCCCAACCAGCTCATGACTGAGCATCAACCCCCAAAGGCAATGCTTACCACAGCTCCTATCTCTGCTTTCCATGGCAAGCTCGTCTTGGCGGCTTCCTCAGTTTCCCCTCTGCCTGGCTTTGGTGGAAGGCTGCTGGCAAGAGGAAGGAGGCCCAGCTCATAGCCTTGCCCCCTATCCTGGCACCTGTCCAAGATCCACCTGTAACAAAGCACTCCCATTAGACACCATTCAAAATGAGCAAGACATGGACAAACCGTCCCAGGAACCGGCACCAGTGAAGGAAATGACACCACATGCAAAACCTACCACATTTAGCCCAACCAGCTCATGACAGAGCATCAACCCCCAAAGGCAATGCTTACCACAGGTCCTATCACTGCTTTCCAAGGCAAGCTCCTCTTGGCAGCTTCCTAAGTTTCCCCTCTGCCTGGCTTTGGGGGAAGGCTGCTGGCAAGAGGAAGGAGGCCCAGCTCAAAGCCTTGCCCCCTATCCTGGCACCTGTCCAAGGTCCACCTGTAACAAAGCACTCCCATTAGACACCATTCAAAATCAGCAACACATGGACAAACCGTCCCAGGATCAAGCATCAGTGAAGGAAACCACCACACACACAAAGCCTACCACATTTAGCCCAACCAGCTCATGACTGAGCATCAACCCCCAAAGGCAATGCTTACCACAGCTCCTATCTCTGCTTTCCATGGCAAGCTCGTCTTGGCGGCTTCCTCAGTTTCCCCTCTGCCTGGTTTTGGTGGAAGGCTGCTGGCAAGAGGAAGGAGGCCCAGCTCATAGCCTTGCCCCCTATCCTGGCACCTGTCCAAGATCCACCTGTAACAAAGCACTCCCATTAGACACCATTCAAAATGAGCAAGACATGGACAAACCGTCCCAGGAACCGGCACCAGTGAAGGAAATGACACCACACGCAAAACCTACCACATTTAGCCCAACCAGCTCATGACAGAGCATCAACCCCCAAAGGCAATGCTTACCACAGGTCCTATCACTGCTTTCCAAGGCAAGCTCCTCTTGGCAGCTTCCTAAGTTTCCCCTCTGCCTGGCTTTGGGGGAAGGCTGCTGGCAAGAGGAAGGAGGCCCAGCTCAAAGCCTTGCCCCCTATCCTGGCACCTGTCCAAGGTCCACCTGTAACAAAGCACTCCCATTAGACACCATTCAAAATCAGCAACACATGGACAAACCGTCCCAGGATCAAGCACCAGTCAAGGAAACCACCACACACAGGAAGGCTACCACATTTAGCCCAACCAGCTCATGACAGAGCATCAACCCCCAAAGGCAATGCTTACCACAGGTCCTATCACCTCTTTCCAAGGCAAGCTCCTCTTGGCCGCTTCCTCAGTTTCCCCTCTGCCTGGCTTTGTGGAAGGCTGCTGACAAGAGGAAGAAGGCCCAGCTCAAAGCCTTGCCCCCTATCCTGGCACCTGTCCAAGGTCCACCTGTAACAAAGCACTCCCATTAGCCACCATTCAAAATGAGCAACACATGGACAAACCGTCCCAGGAACCGGCATCAGTGAAGGAAACCACCACACACACAAAGCCTACCACATTTAGCCCAACCAGCTCATGACTGAGCATCAACCCCCAAAGGCAATGCTTACCACAGGTCCTCTCTCTGCTTTCCATGGCAAGCTCGTCTTGGCGGCTTCCTCAGTTTCCCCTCTGCCTGGCTTTGGTGGAAGGCTGCTGGTAAGAGGAAGGAGGCCCAGCTCAAAGCCTTGCCCCCTATCCTGGCACCACTTCCAGATTCACCTGTAACAAAGCACTCCCATTAGACACCATTCAAAATGAGCAACACATGGACAAACCGTCTCAGGAACCAGCACCAGTGAAGGAAATGACACCACACACACTCAAAGCCTACCACATGTAGCCCAACCAGCTCATGACTGAGCATCAACCCCCAAAGGCAATGCTTACCACAGCTCCTATCACTGCTTTCCATGGAAAGCTCGTCTTGGCCGCTTCCTCAGTTTCCCCTCTGCCTGGCTTTGGTGGAAGGCTGCTGGGAAGAGGAAGGAGGCCCAGCTCATAGCCTTGCCCCCTATCCTGGCACCTGTCCAAAGTCCACCTCTAAAAAAAGCACTCCCATTAGACACCATTCAAAATGAGCAACACATGGACAAACCGTCCCAGGAACCGGCACCAGTGAAGGAAATGACACCACACACAAAACCTACCACATTTAGCCCAACCAGCTCATGGCAGAGCATCAACCCCCAAAGGCAATGCTTACCACAGGTCCTATCACTGCTTTCCATGGCAAGCTCCTCTTGGCAGCTTCCTAAGTTTCCCCTCTGCCTGGCTTTGGGGGAAGGCTGCTGGCAAGAGGAAGGAGGCCCAGCTCAAAGCCTTGCCCCCTATCCTGGCACCTGTCCAAGGTCCACCTGTAACAAAGCACTCCCATTAGACACCATTCAAAATGAGCAACACATGGACAAACCGTCCCAGGAACCAGCACCAGTGAAGCAAACCACCACACACACTCGAAGCCTACACATTTAGCCCAACCAGCTCATGACAGAGCATCAACCCCGAAAGGTAAGGCTTACCACAGGTCCTATCACCACTTTCCAAGGCAAGCTCATCTTGGCCGCTTCCTCAGTTTCCCCTCTGCCTGGCTTTGGTGGAAGGCTGGTGGCAAGAGGAAGGAGGCCCAGCTCAAAGCCTTACCCCCTATCCTGGCACCTCTTCAAGATCCACCTGTAACAAAACACTCCCATTAGACACCATTCAAAATCAGCAACACATGGACAAACCGTCCCAGGATCAAGCATCAGTGAAGGAAACCACCACACACACAAAGCCTACCACATTTAGCCCAACCAGCTCATGACTGAGCATCAACCCCCAAAGGCAATGCTTACCACAGCTCCTATCTCTGCTTTCCATGGCAAGCTCGTCTTGGCGGCTTCCTCAGTTTCCCCTCTGCCTGGCTTTGGTGGAAGGCTGCTGGCAAGAGGAAGGAGGCCCAGCTCATAGCCTTGCCCCCTATCCTGGCACCTGTCCAAGATCCACCTGTAACAAAGCACTCCCATTAGACACCATTCAAAATGAGCAACACATGGACAAACCGTCCCAGGAACCGGCACCAGTGAAGGAAACCACCACACACACTCGAAGCCTACCACATTTAGCCTAACCAGCTCATGACTGAGCATCAACCCCCAAAGGCAATGCTTACCACAGGTCCTATCACCACTTTCCAAGGCAAGCTCCTCTTGGCCGCTTCCTCAGTTTCCCCTCTGCCTGGCTTTGGTGGAAGGCTGGTGGCAAGAGGAAGGAGGCCCAGCTCAAAGCCTTGCCCCCTATCCTGGCACCTCTTCAAGATCCACCTGTAACAAAGCACTCCCATTAGACACCATTCAAAATCAGCAACACATGGACAAACCGTCCCAGGATCAAGCACCAGTCAAGGAAACCACCACACACAGGAAGGCTACCACATTTAGCCCAACCAGCTCATGACAGAGCATCAACCCCCAAAGGCAATGCTTACCACAGGTCCTATCACCTCTTTCCAAGGCAAGCTCCTCTTGGCCGCTTCCTCAGTTTCCCCTCTGCCTGGCTTTGTGGAAGGCTGCTGACAAGAGGAAGAAGGCCCAGCTCAAAGCCTTGCCCCCTATCCTGGCACCTGTCCAAGGTCCACCTGTAACAAAGCACTCCCATTAGACACCATTCAAAATGAGCAACACATGGACAAACCGTCCCAGGAACCGGCATCAGTGAAGGAAACCACCACACACACAAAGCCTACCACATTTAGCCCAACCAGCTCATGACTGAGCATCAACCCCCAAAGGCAATGCTTACCACAGCTCCTATCTCTGCTTTCCATGGCAAGCTCGTCTTGGCGGCTTCCTCAGTTTCCCCTCTGCCTGGCTTTGGTGGAAGGCTGCTGGTAAGAGGAAGGAGGCCCAGCTCAAAGCCTTCCCCCTATCCTGGCACCACTTCCAGATTCACCTGTAACAAAGCACTCCCATTAGACACCATTCAAAATGAGCAACACATGGACAAACCGTCTCAGGAACCAGCACCAGTGAAGGAAATGACACCACACACACTCAAAGCCTACCACATGTAGCCCAACCAGCTCATGACTGAGCATCAACCCCCAAAGGCAATGCTTACCACAGGTCCTATCACTGCTTTCCATGGCAAGCTCGTCTTGGCCGCTTCCTCAGTTTCCCCTCTGCCTGGCTTTGGTGGAAGGCTGCTGGGAAGAGGAAGGAGGCCCAGCTCATAGCCTTGCCCCCTATCCTGGCACCTGTCCAAAGTCCACCTGTAAAAAAAGCACTCCCATTAGACACCATTCAAAATGAGCAACACATGGACAAACCGTCTCAGGAACCGGCACCAGTGAAGGAAATGACACCACACACAAAACCTACCACATTTAGCCCAACCAGCTCATGACAGAGCATCAACCCCCAAAGGCAATGCTTACCACAGGTCCTATCACTGCTTTCCATGGCAAGCTCCTCTTGGCAGCTTCCTCAGTTTCCCCTCTGCCTGGCTTTGGTGGAAGGCTGTTGGTAAGAGGAAGGAGGCCCAGCTCAAAGCCTTGCCCCCTATCCTGGCACCTGTCCAAGGTCCACCTGTAACAAAGCACTCCCATTAGACACCATTCAAAATGAGCAACACATGGACAATCCGTCCCAGGATCCAGCACCAGTGAAGGAAATGACACCACACGCAAAACCTACCACATTTAGCCCAACCAGCTCATGACAGAGCATCAACCCCCAAAGGCAATGCTTACCACAGGTCCTATCACTGCTTTCCTTGCCAAGCTCCTCTTGGCAGCTTCCTCATTTTCCCCTCTGCCTGGCTTTGGTGGAAGGCTGCTGGCAAGAGGAAGGAGGCCCAGCTCAAAGCCTTACCCCCTATCCTGGCACCTCTTCAAGATCCACCTGTAAGAAAGCACTCCCATTAGACACCATTCAAAATGAGCAACACATGGACAAACCGTCCCAGGATCAAGCACCAGTCAAGGAAACCACCACACACACAAAGCCTACCACATTTAGCCCAACCAGCTCATGACAGAGCA
Source organism: Pelodiscus sinensis (assembly GCF_052426305.1). Lineage (NCBI taxonomy): Eukaryota > Metazoa > Chordata > Testudines > Trionychidae > Pelodiscus > Pelodiscus sinensis. The sequence goes on from NC_143054.1 coordinate 138,014,835, forward strand.
TCAACCCCCAAAGGCAATGCTTACCACAGGTCGTATCACCACTTTGCAAGGCAAGCTCCTCTTGGCCGCTTCCTCAGTTTCGCCTCTGCCTGGCTTTGGTGGAAGCCTGCTGGCAAGAGGAAGGAGGCCCAGCTCAAAGCCTTACCCCCTATCCTGGCACCTCTTCCAGATCCACCTGTAACAAAGCACTCCCATTAGACACCATTCAAAATGAGAAACACATGGACAAACCGTCCCAGAAACCAGCACCAGTGAAGGAAACCACCACACACACTCAAAGCCTACCACATTTAGCCCAACCAGCTCATCACTGAGCATCAACCCCCAAAGGCAATGCTTACCACAGCTCCTATCACTGCTTTCCATGGCAAGCTCGTCTTGGCCGCTTCCTCAGTTTCCCCTCAGCCTGGCTTTGGTGGAAGGCTGCTGGGAAGAGGAAGGAGGCCCAGCTCATAGCTTTGCCCCCTATCCTGGCACCTGTCCAAGGTCCACCTGTAACAAAGCACTCCCATTAGACACCATTCAAAATGAGCAACACATGGACAAACCGTCCCAGGAACTGGCACCAGTGAAGGAAATGACACCACACGCAAAACCTACCACATTTAGCCCAACCAGCTCATGACAGAGCATCAACCCCCAAAGGCAATGCTTACCACAGCTCCTATCACTGCTTTCCATGGAAAGCTCCTCTTGGCCGCTTCCTCAGTTTCCCCTCTGCCTGGCTTTGGTGGAAGGCTGGTGGCAAGAGGAAGGAGGCCCAGCTCAAAGCCTTACCCCCTATCCTGGCACCTCTTCAAGATCCACCTGTAACAAAGCACTCCCATTAGACACCATTCAAAATGAGCAACACATGGACAAACCGTCCCAGGATCAAACACCAGTGAAGGAAACCACCACACACACAAAGCCTACCACATTTAGCCCAACCAGCTCATGACAGACCATCAACCCCCAAAGGCAATGCTTACCACAGGTCCTATCACTGCTTTCCATGGCAAGCTCCTCTTGGCAGCTTCCTAAGTTTCCCCTCTGCCTGGCTTTGGTGGAAGGCTGGTGGCAAGAGGAAGGAGGCCCAGCTCAAAGCCTTACGCCCTATCCTGGCACCTCTTCGAGATCCACCTATAACAAAGCACTCCCATTGGACACCATTCAAAATGAGCAACACATGGACAAACCGTCCCAGGAACCGGCACCAGTGAAGGAAATGACACCACACACACAAAGCCTACCACATTTAGCCCAACCAGCTCATGACTGAGCATCAACCCCCAAAGGCAATGCTTACCACAGCTCCTATCACTGCTTTCAAGGCAAGCTCCTCTTGGCCGCTTCCTCAGTTTCCCCTCTGCCTGGCTTTGTGGAAGGCTGCTGACAAGAGGAAGAAGGCCCAGCTCAAAGCCTTGCCCCCTATCCTGGCACCTCTTCAAGATCCACCTGTAACAAAGCACTCCCATTAGACACCATTCAAAATCAGCAACACATGGACAAACCGTCCCAGGATCAAGCATCAGTGAAGGAAACCACCACACACACAAAGCCTACCACATTTAGCCCAACCAGCTCATGACTGAGCATCAACCCCCAAAGGCAATGCTTACCACAGCTCCTATCTCTGCTTTCCATGGCAAGCTCGTCTTGGCGGCTTCCTCAGTTTCCCCTCTGCCTGGCTTTGGTGGAAGGCTGCTGGTAAGAGGAAGGAGGCCCAGCTCAAAGCCTTGCCCCCTATCCTGGCACCACTTCCAGATTCACCTGTAACAAAGCACTCCCATTAGACACCATTCAAAATGAGCAACACATCGACAAACCGTCCCAGGAACCAGCACCAGCGAAGGAAACCACCACACACACTCAAAGCCTACTACATTTAGCCCAACCAGCTCATGACTGAGCATCAACCCCCAAAGGCAATGCTTACCACAGGTCCTATCACTGCTTTCCATGGCAAGCTCGTCTTGGCCGCTTCCTCAGTTTCCCCTCTGCCTGGCTTTGGTGGAAGGCTGCTAGTAAGAGGAAGGAGGCCCAGCTCAAAGCCTTACCCCCTATCCTGGCACCTGTCCAAGGTCCACCTGTAACAAAGCACTCCCATTAGACACCATTCAAAATGAGCAACACATGGAAAAACCGTCCCAGGAACCGGCACCAGTGAAGGAAACCACCACACACACACAAAGCCTACCACATTTAGCCCAACCAGCTCATGACAGAGCATCAACCCCCAAAGGCAATGCTTACCACAGCTCCTATCACTGCTTTCCATGGCAAGCTCCTCTTGGCAGCTTCCTAAGTTTCCCCTCTGCCTGGCTTTGTGGAAGGCTGCTGACAAGAGGAAGGAGGCCCAGCTCAAAGCCTTACCCCCTATCCTGGCACCTGTCCAAGGTCCACCTGTAACAAAGCACTCCCATTAGACACCATTCAAAATGAGCAACACATGGACAAACCGTCTCAGGAACCAGCACCAGTGAAGGAAACCACCACACACACTCAAAGCCTACCACATTTAGCCCAACCAGCTCATGACAGAGCATCAACCCCCAAAGGCAATGCTTACCACAGGTCCTATCACCACTTTCCAAGGCAAGCTCCTCTTGGCCGCTTCCTCAGTTTCCCCTCTGCCTGGCTTTGTGGAAGGCTGCTGACAAGAGGAAGAAGGCCCAGCTCAAAGCCTTGCCCCCTATCCTGGCACCTCTTCAAGATCCACCTGTAACAAAGCACTCCCATTAGACACCATTCAAAATCAGCAACACATGGACAAACCGTCCCAGGATCAAGCATCAGTGAAGGAAACCACCACACACACAAAGCCTACCACATTTAGCCCAACCAGCTCATGACTGAGCATCAACCCCCAAAGGCAATGCTTACCACAGCTCCTATCTCTGCTTTCCATGGCAAGCTCGTCTTGGCGGCTTCCTCAGTTTCCCCTCTGCCTGGCTTTGGTGGAAGGCTGCTGGTAAGAGGAAGGAGGCCCAGCTCATAGCCTTGCCCCCTATCCTGGCACCACTTCCAGATTCACCTGTAACAAAGCACTCCCATTAGACACCATTCAAAATGAGCAACACATCGACAAACCGTCCCAGGAACCAGCACCAGCGAAGGAAACCACCACACACACTCAAAGCCTACTACATTTAGCCCAACCAGCTCATGACTGAGCATCAACCCCCAAAGGCAATGCTTACCACAGGTCCTATCACTGCTTTCCATTGCAAGCTCGTCTTGGACGCTTCCTCAGTTTCCCCTCTGCCTGGCTTTGGTGGAAGGCTGCTAGTAAGAGGAAGGCGGCCCAGCTCAAAACCTTGCCCCCTATCCTGGCACCTGTCCAAGGTCCACCTGTAACAAAGCACTCCCATTAGACAGCATTCAAAATGAGCAACACATGGACAAACCGTCCCAGGAACCGGCACCAGTGAAGGAAATGACACCACACACAAAACCTACCACATTTAGCCCAACCAGCTCATGACAGAGCATCAACCCCCAAAGGCAATGCTTACCACAGGTCCTATCACTGCTTTCCATGGCAAGCTCCTCTTGGCCGCTTCCTCAGTTTCCCCTCTGCCTGGCTTTGTGGAAGGCTGGTGGCCAGAGGAAGGGGACCCAGCTCAAATCTCTGCCGCTAGGGCGCTGCGGGCGTGGCCGGGCGCCAGGTAAATGGCGCCGCGCAGAGGGAAACGCGCCGTCCTGGTCCTCCCCTCCTCTCCCCTCGTGCTGGGTCTCGCTGCCGCGCTGCTGCTGGCGGGCGCGGGGCGAGTCCGGGGCTCGGGGCGCTGCCGGGGAGTCCGGGGCTGGCGGGTCCCGCCGCTCCCCTCGCCTGCTCACCTGCAGGAAACATCGAGGCGCCTCCTGGCAACGCGCCGCCTTCGCCGCTGCTCCAGCCCGAGGGTCACCGGCCCGGCGAGTCCGCTGGAGAAACGCGCCGCCCGCCCGTTTAACCGCCGTAGAACGAGTTGTTGGCGTCGCTCACTATAGCAACGGGCGTGGCAAAAAGAAGCGTTTTTATACCCTCATAATTGGGCGATTCCATGTGCCGGGAAGGTGACGCATGCGCTGCTCCAGTCCGCTGATTTGGTTCCGCCCTCTTTTGGCGGGAAAATCGGCGCCTGCGCAGTTAGGGAACGCTAAGGCTTGTCGGGATGGCGAGATAGACTCTAGTTGCTGCGAGTATTGTGCTGCGGTTGCCGGACCTGGCCAAGCGTTCTCCAACCACGCTACTGTGTCCCCCCTTCATCCTGCGCCACGCCCCCTGCGGCAGCCCGGGCCCCGCCCATCTCGCTGGCCCCGCCCTTAGCTGGTCCCCTCCTGTTCTTTTGCCGGTCAGTGTCTGGCCTCGTGTCTGGGCACATGCTGGCTAAAGCCTTGGAAGCGCCTCAGCCAATCGCAGAGCCGCTTTCGATGTGTCCTCGGGAAGTGGTGCGGGGGCGGGGCTTCTCCCCTGAATTAAAAGACGTGAATGGGGCTCTGCGTACAGGCTGGTGCGGCGCGAATAGCGCCAAGGTGGAGGGTTCAATCCCCACACAGGCCGCAGATCCTTCTGCTCTTTTGCGGGAGGCATTTGCCTTTTCGGTCTTCGGTGGGGACTGGCGCAGGGAGCCAAAAGGACCCTCCGTAAAGTCTCTGGGCACCTCGGTGCTATAGCCCCTGCCAGGCTGGCGCCGGGACAAGTAGGACCGGTCCTAGGCACCAGCAAAACAAGCAGGTGTTTGGGGCGGCATTCCGGCCCACGGGAAGAGCAGAGCGGCGGTGAGGCCCCCGGAGGCCGCTCCAAGCTTGGAGCCCTGTGCCTGGCCCCAGGGCGCTGAGAAGGCAGGATGGGTTGGGGTGCTGGGAAGGTGGGGCGGCTGGCCCCAACACAGAGCAGCCGCGGCTTGTGACATTGAACCCGGCCGGGCAGGCCGTGGCCATCGTGGCTGCTCCCTGCAGCCGGCTCACTGGAGCAGAGTTCAGGGAATCAGCAGGCACTGGGGCTCTGCCACAGCAGGACCCCATCCCCCGAGTGGGGAGCCCTGCGAACACCGCCCCAAGCTAGAAGCCCCATGCCCGGTTGCTCGGAGCCTGCTCCTGGCTCTGGGGTGCTGGGAGCCCTGCGTGTGCAGTCCCGATGCACGGACCCTGCTGGTAGTGCAGCGTGTGGCCACAGCTGGTGAGTCAAGCCCAGCGGTCTCTTCTTCACCTTCGTGAGTGCGGCCCCCCAACCCATGTGCCCCCCTCCGGCTGGCTACCCCTCTCCTCTGAGCCCTCCCTGCAACTCCCCCTCTCCCTGCCCCTCCCCTGCCTGTGTTCTCTCCCCCACAACACCCCCTGATTGTGACCCCCCCCTTGCCCAGCTGTCTCCCCCCGGCCTGTGTGCCCCTGCCCACTGTCCCACGACCTCCCCCCTGCTACTTCCTCCCTCTCTTCACCTCCCCCGACTCAGCCTCTGCCCAGCAACCCCACCTCCTGGCCCACTGCAACCCTGCTGGGACCCCATCTTCTCTTCTCCCCTCCTCCCCCCTCCCCCTCCCTCCTGGATCCCCAACTCCTATCTGGCTCTCTAAACAATTCCCCCTCTCCCTACTCTCTGGGCCCCACACACTCACCTGCCCAGGAACCCAGCCCCTTGTGCTGTGTCCTTACAACCTCATACCTGCCTGGGACTGAGGTGATTCTCCCTATCCCTTTGTCTGAGGAAGTGGAACTCTGGTGTTCCCAGTGACCGTGTCCCGAAGTCCCTTCCTGTCTGTGGCAGGAGAGCTTTATTAAAATTGGAATTGTGATCCCATTTAAATAGGCTTTGTCTTAAACAATATACCTTTAAAATTAAATTAAAAATTGTTATGGCCTAAATTTATCATAACCTATTTAAACAACTTATGAATTACATTTAAAAATTAAATAGAACGTATCTCCTGTCAACTTTTAAAGAAATTCTACCAGTTCACTAGTGAAAGTACCCATAACCAGTGTTTACATCAGCAGTAGCTTCTTCTGCAGGTCGGGGACTCCCTCCTAAGAGGGACTGAGCCATCCCTCTGCCGTCCGGACCTGGAATCTCGAGAGGTGTGCTGCTTACCGGGAGCTCGCATTAAGGATGTGACTGAGAGGCTTACCAAACTGATCAAACCTTCGGATCGCTACTCCTTCCTGCTTCTCCATATGGGAACTAACGATACGGCCAAGAATGACCTTGAGCGGGTTACTGCGGATTATGTAGCGCTGTGAAGAAGGATCTAAGAATTTGGAGCGCAAGTGGTGTTCTCGTCCATTCTCCCTGTTGAAGGGAAAGGACTGGGCAGGGATCGTCGAATTGAGGACGTAAATGTGTGGTTGCGCAGGTGGTGTCGCAGAGAGGGCTTTGGTTTCTTCGACCATGGGACTCTGTTCTGGGCACAAAGATTGTTAGGAAGAGATGGGATCCACCTAACGAAGAGAGAAAGGAGCATCTTCGTGGGCAGGCTTGCAAACCTAGTGAAGAGGGCTTTAAACTAGGTTCGTTGGGGGACAGTGACCAAAACCCTGAGGAGAGTGGGAAAGTCGGATACTGGGAGGAAATGCATAGAGGAAGGAGCAAGAAAGGAGGACCTCTGTTTCACATGGAGAAGATAGGGCGATCAACTGGTTACCTGAAGGCTACGTCTACACTGGTCCCTTTTTCGGAAGGGACATGCTAATTTTGAAAGTGGGAATAGGGAAATCCGCGGGGGATTTAAATATCCCCCGCGGATTTAAATAAACATGTCCGCCTTTTTTTTCCGGTAGGAATAAGAGATCCTCCAGAAAAGGGCTTTATTCCAGAGGATCGCGCCAGTCTAGATGCTTTTTTTCCGGCTTTTCCCCAAGCCGGAAAAAAAGCGGCGGACATGTTTATTTAAATCCGCGGGGGATATTTAAATCCCCTGCAGATTTCCCTATGCTGACTTACCTGATTTGCATCGCTTTTCCGTTTTTAGGCGCCAGTGTAGACGTAGCCCATGTGTTTGTACACTAATGCTAGAAGGCTGGGCAACAAACAGGAAGTACTGGAGGCCCTGTCCCAGTCCAAGAAATATGATTTAATTGGGATAACAGAGACTTGGTGGGATGACTCGCATGACCTGAGCGCTGTCATTGAAGGCTATAGACTGTTCAGGAAGAACAGGCAGGGGAGAAAAGGAGGAGGAGTTGCACTATATGTAAGAGAGCACTACGATTGCTCTGAACTCCAGTATAAAGAGGGAGAAAAACCTGTTGAGAGTCTGTGGGTTAAGTTTAAAGGAGCAAACAACATCAGTGATGTTGTGGTTGGTGTCTGCTACAGGCCACTGAATCAGGTGGATGAGGTAGATGAGGCTTTCTTCGGACAACTGAGCGAAGCTTCCGGATCTCAGGCCCTGGTTCTCGTGGGGGACTTTAATCACCCTGACATCTGTTGGGAAACCAATACGGCAGTACACAGGCAATCCAGGAAGTTTTTGGAAAATTGGGGATAACTTCTTGACAGAAGTGGAGTACTTTGCATTTGTCTTTGGTAAGCTTCATCTTATTTACCTCAGACCATTTCTCCAGTTTGTCCAGATCATTTTGAATTATGACTTTATCCTCAAAAGCAGTTGGAACTTAAATTCCTCTTAAAATCAGGAATAAGGGATCTTTCGGAAAAGGCTTTATTTTCCAAAAGATCCCCGTCTAGACTGGCGCTTTTTGCCGGCAAAGCCCCGAGCCGGAAAAAAGCGGCAGCCATGTTTATGCAAATGAAGTGGAGAAGATTTAAATCCCTGCTTCATTTGCAATTGCGCTGTGTCTAATTTGCATCCCCTTTACGGAAAAAGGGTGCAATCTAGATACAGCCTATGACTTTTCATAATGAATACACCCCCATTATTTTGTATACAATCTAAGCCCATAAAACTCAAGGAGGAGAAAGACTCTTATTAACTTCAATGAGCTGTGTTTTATTGAACATTATTTTTGTAGCAGTACCTTTCAGTTTTCCACAATATATGTTAATTTTTAAACTGACTATAAAATCTGTGCTTTCTGAATTTAAACAATAAAATAAATACCACATTATTAGAATCTTTTTGTAAATGCTCAATCTTGCATGAATTCAGTTTGAGGGGGCTTTTTGCATAAAAGCATGTTTATTGTCTTCCCAAAATGACAGTTTGCGTATAAGTTTAAAAAGAAAAAGAGGTCCTTTGTTTACATTGGGGAATATGAGAAATTGTCCTAAGGCCTCAACTCTAAAGAAATTCTAATTTTCATAACCAGAAGAGAATAAAGTTTTAGTGAATACATAGTATGCTGGGTTTTTTCTATGTAGCAAAATACACTACAACCTGTCACTAATAACTATCTAGTTAAAAACTTCACCAGTTTGACACTTTCCAGGGATATGCAGGATTATGAGGCATCTTGCTACCATTTACACTTAGCATGAGGGAAGTCTTGTCTGTATCTGCCTTTGATCTGCTCCCATTTTCACCCCACACGTTAGCAAGAGACACACTCCAACTGCACTGAACACTCGCCATATTCATAAATTCAGTGCTTCTAAAGAAACAAGACGCCCCATCTAACCAGTGTTACCTCAGATTACTGTTCTGCTTTGCTTAACACACAGCACTTAGATATGTTTATAGTGAAATGAAGTACAAGTTTATTTAACAATGCTGAAGGGTTCAAGTAAAAGCAAGTGGAAGTATTGGAAGCAAATGGTTGCATAGGAAATAAAATAAAATCATAACATGCATTCTAGAGCATTGGTAGACAACCCATGGCCTGTGAGCCACGTGGGGCCTGTCAGGGTAAGCCCATGACAGACCGCAAGATAGTTGGTTTATGTTTAGCATCCGCCGCTCAGCTCCCAGAGACCATGATTTCCTGATCCTGACCAGTGAGAGCTGCGGGAAGCAGCTGGCCCCCACTTCCTGCAGCTCCCATTGGCTGGAAATGATGAACTGCAGCCACTGCGAGCTGTGAGGAGGGCGGGGTAGGCATGCCTGTGGACTCTTAATGTCAACAAACTGTCTCACAGCCCACCAGCAGCTTACCCTGACAAGTCACAGGTGTCCCACCACTGTACTGAAGCCTAGATCTAATGTACTAGATACTCTTATGTCTTGTAGAATAATGTTCACTCAAAATCCTTGCAGCATTTTTAAGCCATGTTGGTTGTGACCCTCTTTTTATTAAACACACTGTCAACATGCCCTCTGGCTGAAGGAGTCCATTTGTTTCCTTATACCTCCAGGTATCTGAAAAGAATCCTTTTGCCTTTTTTCATAAACACAACCCCTCTTGCTGTCTGTTTCTTTCTGTAGATTTATTGTCTTATAGATTTCACAATCCCTTCTGTGAAGGGTGTACCAGGTCTTACGGAAGACCCCACCCAAGGAAAAAGAAGCAGAGATGAGTCCTCCAGAGGGACTGCAGGGTGGGGAGGCAGCCAGTATGATTCCAGCAGGCTTGTATAAAATTAGCTATCGGATGGAGCAGATTCAACTTTGCAGGGTAGAATCAGAGGAGCAAGAACAGTGCTCCTGGCTGACTGCAGAGCTGGACAGATCAGTTCCTGGCTGGAGCCAGGGGAGCAAGAATGGATCTCAGGGTATGTCTACACTACCCTCCTAGTTCGAACTAGGAGGGTAATGTAGGCATACCGCACTTGCAAATGAAGCCCGGGATTTGAATTTCCCGGGCTTCATTTGCATAAGCGGGGAGCCGCCATTTTTAAAACCCCGCTGGTTCGAACCCCGTGCAGCGCGGCTACACGGGGCACGAACTAGGTAGTTCGAACTAGGCAGTTCGAACTAGGCTTCCTATTTCGAACTACCGTTACTCCTCATTCCACAAGGAGTAACGGTAGTTCGAACTAGGAAGCCTAGTTCGAACTACCTAGTTCGTGCCCCGTGTAGCCGCGCTGCACGGGGTTCGAACCAGCGGGGTTTTAAAAATGGCGGCTCCCCGCTTATGCAAATGAAGCCCGGGAAATTCAAATCCCAGGATTCATTTGCAAGTGCGGTATGCCTACATTACCCCCCTAGTTCGAACTAGCGGGGTAGTGTAGACATACCCTCACTTTCTGGATCCTAACCAAGGAGCTGTATAAAGAGCAGCCATCTTCTACATCCCTTCACTAATTGGTGCTCTATTTTACCAGGCCACTTCTCCCATGAACCCTTCACTTCTTCACTCTTGCTCTTCAGGGGCCTAAGTCTTACTTGAGTTCTAGTCATCAGACAGAAAGGCTGGCTCTCACCTAACTGGTTTCCATCACCAGTCTGAAAGAGCATGTGAAAGTAAAAAATTTGGCTTCACTCATGGCATTAAACATATGGGCTGTGTCTACACTGGCATCCCTTCCGGAAAAGGGATGCTAATGTAGCACTTTGGAATAGGCAAATCCGCGGGGGATTTAAATATCCCCCGCGGTATTTGCATTAACATGGCTGCCGCTTTTTTCCGGCTTGGAGATAAGCCGGAGAAAAGCGCCAGTCTAGACGTGATTCTCTGGAAAATAAAGCCTTGAAAGTAGGAATAAGAGATCCTATTCCAAAGTGCTACATTAGCATCCCTTTTCCGGAAGGATGCCAGTGTAGACTCAGCCCATATGTTTAATGCCATGAGTGAAGCCAAATTTTTTACTTTCACATGCTCTTTCAGACTGGTGATGGAAATCAGTTAGGTGAGAGCCAGCCTTCCTGTCTTTTCTGACAATTTTAAATACCTGCATTGCCAATGAGTCATGCAATGATATTGAGAGGGGGAAAATGGGTTCAGAGCAGTGAGCAGGGCGAATGTGGGAAGTAAAAAAACAGACCGTATATCATTTACTTATAAAGCAGCAGGGAAGTGAACATTTAAATGCAGGGGAGGCAAGTAGAAATGTGAACAACTAATTTTATCAGTATGATCCGTGCCACCAAGAAAAGTGAAATAGATATACAGTACACCTTTTTAACTAGGCTGCATATCGGATGTGTACAAAAAGAACAAAAATTGCTACCCTGTCCTCATATCCTGTGAAAATGTAATGAAACATACAGTAATAAAACTACAACATATATACTGGAACATAAGCCCGTTCATTTATAATCCAACCCCCCCCCCCCAAATATACAGAGAAAAAAATGGTGAAAAGTCACTGACCTGTTTATAATCTGACTCCAGAGTACAGCGGTCTGGGATCTTGTAAATGGGCCAGTGACTTTTTACCATTTTTTCTGGGCAAGTTTGGGGGGGTCGTGGTAGGTCCCAGACATTGCAGCTGTGCCTTTTAAATGTAGTAAGAGTCTCCGGAAGAGTTGCAGCATCTGAGACCCGGCGTGAGCTGTGTCCTGGCTTGTGCCGGGTCCCCCCACTGTCGCTCTGCCTTTTAGAGCCCATCCATAAGCCAACCCCCGCTCTTCACAGTGGGATTTTTTTCCAAAAAAAAAAAGTCAGCTTATGAACAAGTATATACGGTAAATGGCATTAGTTATTATGAAATACCAGTGATATGTCTCCCACATGTACAACCTCTCCATATGTGTGTGTGTTTATTAATCATGCTCTCAGGTTTTCAAAGTGAAATAAATACTTCTGGGTTAGGTTATGTCTGTAGGCGGAACTTAAAAGAGGGCAGATTCACAGCTACATAGCCAGCACAGCACTGAGAATATTGTGCTTCTGAAAGACATGAATGCCCTTAGGAGATCTGTGGAGTAATGCACAAGTTGCTACACCACTTTAAAGGATGCAAAATACATGACCAGGACTCACTGCAGTGCAGGGTCAAAATGAAGGAGCTGTGAAATGCCTACAGATTGAACCTCTCTAAGCTGAGACTCTCTGGTTTGGCAACCTGGTGGACCATGGATGTTCCTAGTCCAGAGAACCTCAGCAGCCACGAGCCTGGTGGCAGGAGGACCGGCAGCCTGGTGCAAAGAAATGTAGAATCAACCACACATGTTCTTATTTTGTTGCAGAAATAGCACCAGTTAGCCCTGTGGTCAACAAAGTGACTGAAAAGTGACCCATTGGACAAATATTCAGAGAGAATCTAAGTCTTTCCATTCGTCTTTAGAACCTAAAAAATAGGCCCAAAGGGCTTTTCCTACTTATAATATATTTGCACCAATGTCATTCCACTGACTTCTATCAAGTTAATCCTGATTTAGACAGGTGTATGAGAGAGGACATTTAGGGTACGTCTAGACTGCAGGCTTTTGTCGACAGAAGTTTTGTCGACAGATACTGTCGACAAAGCTTCTGTCGACAAAGAGCGTCTAGACTACATCCAGGTCTGTCGACAAAGCAAGTTGCTTTCTCGACATGACAGTGTTATCCCACTCCTGTGTTTTGACTTTTGGATCTGGGCACACTGGGAAAACATCTGTGTTCTCCTCCTTCCGGTTGAAAATTGCTTGAAGATTTAGGACTTTTTTAGGGATTTCAAATTTGCTGGAGATTTCAAGTTGACACTTCAATTTTTGCAAGGACTGAGCTTTTCGATGCTTGTAGGCTGTGGTGCAAAATATCTTACACAAGAGATAGGTGAAAGAGATAAAGAATAAAGCATGTTTCTATAAAATGGTAGCTGCCAGCTGAGCCTATGCCTTGTTTCCATGCTGCTGGTGTAACAGTCTACAAAACAATTTTCATGTTTCATGTGGGAAGTTAGGGGAGCTTTGTACTTGAGGGTAAGTGAACTCTAGATGCACCAACCATAGAAAGGAAAAGCAAGGTGGGGACTGCTAAGGAAGGTTAGTGTGAACTATGCAAGAAGTAAGTCCCTTGATCCAGGAAGCTGTATGCAACAAAGAACAATCACTTCGACATGAAAATTGCAGTGTGGTCTGTTCACCACTAATTATGGGTGATGAAGAACAAGGTGCTATAATTTTGTAATTAATTTACACATTAGTTAATCTAAATTAAGTAAAACTTTGTTACACATAAATGGAGCTCTGGACAGACTACATAGGAAGAGTGTAAGTAGGAGTAAGCGGCTACTACTTAGATGAGTCATCATAAATCAAAATGGACTATGCATATTATCTTTATTTTGTTAGTTCCCCTTAATATAAAGCAGGGAGGACAAACCTTGATTTATATATGTTATATTTTTAATTCTAATAAAAAGTGGATGTCAATGGTTCAATCCTGCCCTCGGACAGGCAGATTTGTTTCACCACCCAGTTTATTAAATCAGTGACTCCAAGTGTATGCAAACACAGATTGTGATTTTACCAGATAGCCTATAGACATGGGACTGAATTATGCCCCAGAAGCATACTGAAATAATCAGGAAAAATTAAGAAAGCTAAAAAACAAATACAAGTCAAACCTATCTAGTTCAGCACTCTCTGGTCTGACAACATTCATAGTCCAGCATGATTGAATTTGGATGGTTGTCCACTTATTATGGGGGTGGCCACGTGTCCTGTGGTCCCATAAAGTTTTTTTACAGCCACCAGTCTTGACTCTCAGTGTAATTTATCCCTAAATGTCTTCTAAGACCCCAGTAAGCAGTGGAAGTGTTGGTAGTGCTGCTAGACATTATTGATCTCCTGTAGTTTGGCAAATTCTCTTGTTTGGCACTGGTCAGGTCCCAAGGGTGCCAGACTGGAGAGGTTCAAACTGTAGTTGTTCCAAACAGAACATAAACTGTAACCTTTAAAAAAAAAGGAAAGTCACACTGTAAGCAGAAGACTCTATGGTCAGATGTTAATAAAAAAGAGTTTGTACAAGTTGAACCTCCCAAATCTGGAACTCTCTGATCCGGTAACATCTGTGGTCTGGCAAGGCCATGGATGTTGCTGAATCATAGAATCATAGAATTATAGGACTGGAAGGGACCTCGAGAGGTCATCGAGTCCAGTCCCCAGCCCTCAAGGCAGGACCAAGCTCCGTCTACACCATCCCTGACAGATGTCTATCTAACCTGTTCTTAAATATCTCCAGAGAGGGAGATTCCGCCACCTCCCTTGGCAATTTATTCCAATATTTGACCACCCTAACAGTTAGGAATTTTTTCCTAATGCCCAATCTAAACCTCCCTTCCTGCACTTTAAGCCCATTACTCCTTGTCCTGTCCTCAGAAACCAAGAGGAACAATTTTTCTCCTTCCTCCTTGTGACACCCTTTTAGATATTTGAAAACCGCTATCATGTCCCCCCTTAATCTTCTTTTTTCCAAACTAAACAAGCCCAGTTCATGAAGCCTGGCTTCATAGGTCATGTTCTCTAGACCTTTAATCATTCTTGTCGCTCTTCTCTGTACCCTTTCCAATTTCTCCACATCTTTCTTGAAATGTGGCGCCTAGAACTGGACACAGTACTCCAGCTGAGGCCTAACTAGTGCAGAGTAGAGCGGCAGAATGACTTCACAAGTTTTGCGAACAACACACCTGTGGATACAACCTAGAATCATATTTGCTTTTTTTGCAACAGCATCACACTGTTGACTCATATTCAACTTGTGGTCCACTATGACCCCTAGATCCCTTTCCGCCATGCTCCTTCCTAGACAGTCGCTTCCCATCTTGTATGTATGGAACTGATTGTTCCTTCCTAAGTGGAGCACTTTGCATTTCTCTTTATTAAACTTCATCCTGTTTACCTCTGACCATTTCTCTAACTTGCTAAGGTCATTTTGAATTATGTTCCTATTCTCCAAAGAAGTTGCAACCCCACCCAGTTTGGTATCATCTGCAAACTTAATAAGCGTACTCTCTATCCCAATATCTACATCATTGATGAAGATATTGAACAGTACGGGTCCCAAAACAGACCCTTGCGGAACTCCACTTGTTATCCCTTTCCAGCAGGATTTAGCACCGTTAACAACAACTATCTGACTACGGTTATCCAGCCAATTATGCACCCACCTTATCGTGGCCCTATCTAAGTTATATTTGCCTAGTTTATCAATAAGACTATCATGTGAGACCATATCAAATGCCTTACTAAAGTCTAGGTATATGACATCCACCGCTTCTCCCTTATCCACAAGGCTCGTTATCCTATCAAAGAAAGCTATCAGATTAGTTTGGCATGACGTGTTCTTCACAAACCCATGCTGGCTATTCCCTATCACTTTATCACCTTCCAAGTGTTTGCATATGATTTCCTTAATTACCTGCTCCATTATCTTCCCTGGGACAGACGTTAAACTGACCGGTCTGTAGTTTCCTGGGTTGTTCTTATTCCCCTTTTTATAGATGGGCACAATATTTGCCCTTTTCCAGTCCTCTGGAATCTCCCCTGTGTTCCATGATTTTTCAAAGATCATAGCTAAAGGCTCAGATACCTCCTCTATCAGCTCCTTGAGTATCCTGGGATGCATTTCATCAGGACCTGGTGACTTGCTGACATCTAACTTTCCTGAGTGATTTTTAACTTGTTCTTTGTTTATCCTATCTTCTAAACTTACCCTCTCTCTGCTTGTATTCGCTACGTTAGGCACACCTCCAGACTTCTCCAGATTTCCTGTTACTGCTTCTCCCTCCTCACTAAGCAGTGGGCCTACCCTGTCCTTGGTCTTCCTCTTGCTTTTAATGTATTTATAAAAGGTCTTCTTGTTTCCCTTTATGCCTGTAGCTAGTTTGATCTCATTTTGTGCCTTTGCCTTTCTAATCTTGCCCCTGCATTCCCGTGTTGCTTGCCTATATTCATCCTTTGTTAGTTGTCCTAGTTTCCATTTTTTATATGACTCCTTTTTTATTTTGAGATCATGCAAGATCTCCTTGTTAAGCCAAGCTGGTCTTTTGCCATATTTTCTATCTTTCCTACAGAGCGGAATTGTTTGCTTTTGGGCCCTTAACAACGTCCCTCTGAAATACTTCCAACTCTCCTCAGTTGTTTTTCCCTTCAGTCTTGCTTCCCATGGGACCTTACCTACAAGTTCTCTGAGCTTATCAAAATCTGCCTTCCTGAAATCCATTACCTCAATTGTGCTGGTCTCCCTTCTACCTTACCTTAAGATCATGAACTCTATTATTTCATGATCACTGTCCCCCATACTGTCTTCCACTTTCAAGTTCTCAACTAGTTCCTCCCTATTTGTTAAACTCAAATCCAGAACAGCTTCTCCTCTGGCAGCTTTTTCAACCTTCTGAAACAGAAAGTTGTCTCCAATGCAGTCCAGAAACTTATTGGATAGCCTATGCCCCGCTGTGTTAGTTTCCCAACATATGTCTGGATAGTAGAAGTCCCCCATCACCACCAAATCTTGGGCTTTGGATAGTTTTGTTAATTGTTTAAAAAAGGCCTCATCCACCTCTTCCATCTGGCTAGGTGGCCTGTAGTAGACTCCTAGCATGACATCACCCTCATGTTTTACCCCTTTTAGCTTAACCCAGAGACTCTCTACACAGCTATCTCCTACGTTCATCTCCACTTCAGTCCAAGTGTGTACATTTTTAATATACAAGGCAACCCCTCCTCCCTTTTTTCCCTGTTTGTCCTTCCTGAGCAAGCCATACCCTTCCATACCAATATTCCAATCATGCGTCGCATCCCACCAGGTTTCTGTAATACCAATGATATCATAGTTGTATTTATTTGTTAGCAATTCCAGTTCTTCCTGCTTATTACCCATACTTCTTGCATTTGTATATAGGCATCTAAGATACTGATTTGATCTTGCCTCCCTGTTATGCCCTGACCCTCCTTTCTCCTTGCCATTATAGGCCGTAGTCCCCCCCATTTCCAACCCATCTCCCAGTCCCGCACATTCAGCACTTTCCTGTGGGCTTTGCTCACCTGTCCCCGAACCTAGTTTAAAGAGAATCAAAGAGCTCCAGGAGTGAGAGCCAGCCTGGAGATCTTAGGGTCTGTGGAATCCTAGCTGGGCCAGCAGTGGCTGGGCAGGGGAACCCAAGCATTAGGGGGGCCAGGTGGCATCAGGGAGCCTCTGCCCCGGCCAGGGAACCCCTAGTGTCAGTGGGGTCATGCAGGTAGTGATCCCCTATCAGTGCGACTGGCAGCAGGTGGAGAACCCCAGAGATTTCCCTGCTGTGGGGGCTGGGATGGCCAGGCAGTCCTGGCCAGAAAACCCCTGTCAGCAGTGGAGCCAGTCAGTGTCCTGGGAGCTCTAGCTGGGGAACCCCAGCAGTGGTGCCAGGCAGCAGCCTGGGGAGTCCCAGCTCTAGTTGGGGAATCTCTGGTGGCAGGGCCACAGTACCCTGGGAAACCCCCAGTGGTAATGGGCCTGGGTGTGGCCTGGAGCTGGGAATCCCCAAGGAACCCCCAGGGATAGTGGGGTTGGCAGCAGCTGGGAACCCCGAGAGGCAGCAGGGCTAGTGGTGACTGGGCAGCCTTGGCTGGGAAACCCCTGGGAAGTTGCAATAGGTAGGCAGCAGGGCAGGGAGCACCAGCCCTTTGGCGCCTCAGCGAGATGACCCAGCAATGGGGCAGCCAGCAGGAGAGCACTGACCTCCCCTGATCCGGCAAACTCCCTGGTATAGAATGACTCAGGTCCCGAGGACGCCGGAGCAGGGACGTCCAACTTGTACTAGGATCAAAATAGATCACCATATAACCAAGGAATTGATAATTAAATTAATGGTCATATTGGAAAATATGTACATATACAACGTTTGCTGGGGGCTTTTATAGGTACATTTATCCTTCACTTATGTTAACATTAATTAGTATCGTCTCGGAATGGGTAGCAGATCACAGAGAGTGGTGACCTACCTGATACAGAAGTTTTGGGCCTACTCCTTGTGAGGAGTAAGGGAATTCAGTGGGAGTATTTCTTCAGTCTGCCACCCACTGAGGATGGCACCAAAGCTCGGCTTAAGGGTATGTCGACTTCAGTTTGTTTTTTACATAGCTGGAATTGCGTACTATAAGCTGACCTTCCCCTAAAGTGTGGACCGGGCCTTAGTTCCCAGAGGTGCAAACAAGGAGATCACAGTGTTGTCAACCGTCAGCAGTCAGCTCCCCAAAATCATGAGATTGGGTTTAAAAGTCACATCTCAAAGAAAAAAGAAACACACACATTACACTCTCTCAATGACTTAACCACCTGCATTCTGCTACAAAGACCTTTTACATCTGCACTTGAAAGGGAATCCTCTGAACTGTCATTCATGTTAAAATTCGACACTCTCCAAAAAGGAATGAACAAACACTCAAGCTATTTTACCCAAGATAGCTTCCCCAATTATCACCTCTAATACCATTAACTCACAAACATCCCACTCTCCCCACCTCTAATATCATCAATTCACAGACACTTACCTTCCTTCCTCTCCCCCTCCTGCATCCCCCTCCTGTTCTGAAATGTGATTTGTCCTTTTCATATGTGTTCATTTTTTTAAATTGTATCCTTTGGTATATATGGTTGTGACTATTTTCTTCCACTATTTGATCTGAGGAAGTGGGTCTGGCCCACGAAAGCTCATCATCTAATAAACCCTCTTATTTTCATCCTGTCATCATTCTATTTTTAATAACTGCTATTTCAGTGGGATCATTTGGGTCTCAGAATGCTTAGAAATTTTGAACACCCTTCAGCTTCTAATTTGGAGCAGGGACAGGAGGCTGTTTGGAACCTAATCCACCCAGCATTCTTGGTCAGAAATATAGGGAATAAGGAGTCTGAGACTGTAGTCCCGTGGACATGTTGGAGGCCAGTTATGACCATTATCAGGAAAGATGGAGATTTAAGGTGACACTCTGCCTAGGGAGGAGCAGCTTATACCACCTCCAATATAAGCTCTTATACAAACTACACAGCCTGCAACACAGCATTCTGCTACCTTTCTTGGCTTACTGAAAAAAACGAGTACGTACAGAATCTGGCTGAGTCACAGAACATCCAGAATTCTGTAAGTCATGTGCTAGTGCAGCATGTTGCAGTGTCCATAACTTAGGAATAATCAGAAAGACAGAGTGTTGTTTGCTTCATGTAAGTACTTTAATGTCTGCCTCACAACTGTGTGCATATAAATCACAGAGACCCAGCTAGAACTGGACTGCGGAACAAGGTGAGAAATTCCAGGTGTACATGGAGAGTACACATGTCAAAGGTGATTCAGATACAATTACAAATGACTGTAACATTCACCTGCAATTGTACCAAAACTTGTGCTGTTACTTTTGCTTTCCTCTATCAATCTTCCCCTTCCTCCACCAACATTTTCACACTTTTCTCCATTTTTCAGTTTTGGTTGGTACTTAAAAATGGAAATAGTATAAGAAAAGCTGTTCATATATGCTTCTTAATCCCTCTTCGAGAACCAAATAGGTTTGAATGAATGCCTGAATATTGGGGTGCTTACTCAGCATGAAGCTTTTGAGATTTCCTCATTGCTGATTATTTACACATAATCAAAACTGTGAATGTCTATAATCCCTGTTGTAATGAAACCCAGAGTTAAGAGGGTGAGATGGAAATGGGGCTAGGAAATAGGAAAATGTGTTAAAATTGGAGATCCTGAGTGTGCACCCAACAGAAGAGATGCCTCCTCCAGTCTTGCCAAAGGATCAGTGCACACAAACCCATCCAAGTGAAATCAACTGGGAATTTGCATACTTAGGGACTATGGAATGAATACACCAAGTTTTTGCAAGCCAGCTGCACATGGAAATTTGCTCATTCTGCTGTGTCTTATCCCCCCTTTCTTTTAAATCTTTATTTTAAAGTCTTTTAGCATTTTGTCTGACTTATAGAAATATTGCAATATGGCATGTTCATAGTCAGGGAGAATGGCATGACACTTCACTTCTCTATGCCTCTGTTTCCCCTTTAACCTTTTGTTTGTCTTCTCTATTCAGACTATAAGTTCTCAGGGGCATGGATGATTTGTTATTGTGCCTTTATACAATGTGTATCACAATGCAGGTCTGGTTTCCGTTTGAGCTTCTAGGTCCATTATTTAGAATATAAATTAACCTTCAAGATTTGACAGGTCCTATCATTGCTTTCCAAGGCAAGCTCCTCTTGGCAGCTTCCTCAGTTTCCCCTCTGCCTGGCTTTGGTGGAAGGCTGGTGGCAAGAGGAAGGAGGCCCAGCTCAAAGCCTTACCCCCTATCCCAGCACCTCTTCAAGATCCACCTGTAACAAAGCACTCCCATTAGACACCATTCAAAATGAGCAACACATGGAGAAACCGTCCCAGGAACCGGCACCAGTGAAGGAAATGACACCACACACACAA
The DNA here is from genome assembly GCF_052426305.1 of Pelodiscus sinensis. Classification (NCBI taxonomy): domain Eukaryota; kingdom Metazoa; phylum Chordata; order Testudines; family Trionychidae; genus Pelodiscus; species Pelodiscus sinensis. The sequence continues at coordinate 138,034,948 of NC_143054.1, forward strand.
AGCCTACCACATTTAGCCCAACCAGCTCATGACAGAGCATCAACCCCCAAAGGCAATGCTTACCACAGGTCGTATCACCGCTTTCCAAGGCAAGCTCCTCTTGGCCGCTTCCTCAGTTTCCCCTCTGCCTGGCTTTGGTGGAAGGATGGTGGCAAGAGGAAGGAGGCCCAGCTCAAAGCCTTACCCCCTATCCCGGCACCTCTTCAAGATCCACCTGTAACAAAGCACTCCCATTAGACACCATTCAAAATGAGCAACACATGGACAAACCGTCTCAGGAACCAGCACCAGTGAAGGAAATGACACCACACACAAAACCTACCACATTTAGCCCAACCAGCTCATGGCAGAGCATCAACCCCCAAAGGCAATGCTTGCCACAGGTCCTATAACTTCTTTCCAAGACAAGCTCCTCGTGGCCGCTTCCTCAGTTTCCCCTCTGCCTGGCTTAGGTGGAAGGCTGGTGGTAAGAGGAAGGAGGCCCAGCTCAAAGCCTTACCCCCTATCCTGGCACCTCTTCAAGATCCACCTGTAACAAACCACTCCCATTAGACACCATTCAAAATGAGCAACACATGGACAAACCGTCCCACGATCAAGCACCAGTCAAGGAAACCACCACACACACAAAGCCTACCACATTTAGCCCAACCAGCTCATGACAGAGCATCAACCCCCAAAGGCAATGCTTACCACAGGTCCTATCACTGCTTTCCAAGGCAAGCTCCTCTTGGCCGCTTCCTCAGTTTCCCCTCTGACTGGCTTTGGTGGAAGGCTGCTGGGAAGAGGAAGGAGGCCCAGCTCATAGCCTTGCCCCCTATCCTGGCACCTCTTCAAAATCCACCTGTAACAAAGCACTCCCATTAGACACCATTCAAAATGAGCAACACATGGACAAACCGTCCCAGGAACCGGCACCAGTGAAGGAAATAACACCACACACACAAAGCCTACCACATTTAGCCCAACCAGCTCATGACAGAGCATCAACCCCCAAAGGCAATGCTTACCACAGGTCCTATCATTGCTTTCCAAGGCAAGCTCCTCTTGGCAGCTTCCTCAGTTTCCCCTCTGCCTGGCTTTGGTGGAAGGCTGGTGGCAAGAGAAAGGAGGCCCAGCTCAAAGCCTTACCCCCTATCCCGGCACCTCTTCAAGATCCACCTGTAACAAAGCACTCCCATTAGACACCGTTCAAAATGAGCAACACATGGAGAAACCGTCCCAGGAACCGGCACCAGTGAAGGAAATGACACCACACACACAAAGCCTACCACATTTAGCCCAACCAGCTCATGACAGAGCATCAACCCCCAAAGGCAATGCTTACCACAGGTCCTATCACCTCTTTCCAAGGCAAGCGCCTCTTGGCCGCTTCCTCAGTTTCCCCTCTGCCTGGCTTTGGTGGAAGGCTGTTGGTAAGAGGAAGGAGGCCCAGCTCAAAGCCTTGCCCCCTATCCTGGCACCTGTCCAAGGTCCACCTGTAACAAAACACTCCCATTAGACACCATTAAAAATGAGCAACACATGGACAAACCGTCCCAGGATCAAGCACCAGTGAAGGAAATGACACCACACACAAAACCTACCACATTTAGCCCAACCAGCTCATGACAGAGCATCAACCCCCAAAGGCAATGCTTACCACAGGTCCTATCACCGCTTTCCAAGGCAAGCTCCTCTTGGCCGCTTCCTCAGTTTCCCCTCTACCTGGCTTTGGTGGAAGGCTGATGGCAAGAGGAAGGAGGCCCAGCTCAAAGCCTTACCCCCTATCCTGGCATCTCTTCAAGATCCACCTGTAACAAAGCACTCCCATTAGACACCATTCAAAATGAGCAACACATGGACAAACCGTCCAAGGATCAAACACCAGTGAAGGAAACCACCACACACCCAAAGCCTACCACATTAAGCCCAACCAGCTCATGACAGAGCATCAACCCCCAAAGGCAATGCTTACCACAGGTACTATCGCCGCTTTCCATGGCAAGCTCCTCTTGGCAGCTTCCTCAGTTTCCCCTCTGCCTGGCTTTGGTGGAAGGCTTCTGGCAAGAGGAAGGAGGCCTAGCTCAAAGCCTTGCCCCCTATCCTGGCACCTCTTCAAAATCCACCTGTAACAAAGCACTCGCATTAGACACCATTCAAAATGAGCAACACATGGAGAAACGGTCCCAGGAACCGGCACCAGTGAAGGAAATGACACCACACACAAAACCTACCACATTTAGCCCAACCAGCTCATGACAGAGCATGAAACCCCAAAGGCAATGCTTACCACAGGTCCTATCACTGCTTTCCATGGCAAGCTCCTCTTGGCAGCTTCCTCAGTTTCCCCTCTGCCTGGCTTTGGTGGAAGGCTGCTGGCAAGAGGAAGGAGGCCCAGCTCAAAGCCTTGCCCCCTATCCTGGCACCTCTTCAAGATCCACCTGTAAGAAAGCACTCCCATTAGACACCATTCAAAATGAGCAACACATGGAGAAACCGTCCCAGAAACCAGCACCAGTGAAGGAAACCACCACACACACTCAAAGCCTACCACATTTAGCCCAACCAGCTCATGACAGAGCATCAACCCCCAAAGGCAATGCTTACCACAGGTCGTATCACCACTTTCCAAGGCAAGCTCCTCTTGGCCGCTTCCTCAGTTTCCCCTCTGCCTGGCTTTGGTGGAGGGCTGGTGGCAAGAGGAAGGAGGCCCAGCTCATAGCCTTGCCCCCTATCCTGGCACCTGTCCAAGGTCCACCTGTAACAAAGCATTCCCATTACACACCATTCAAAATGAGCAACACATGGACAAACCGTCCCACGATCAAGCACCAGTCAAGGAAACCACCACACACACAAAGCCTACCACATTTAGCCCAACCAGCTCATGACAGAGCATCAACCCCCAAAGGCAATGCTTACCACAGGTCCTATCACTGCTTTCCAAGGCAAGCTCCTCTTGGCCGCTTCCTCAGTTTCCCCTCTGACTGGCTTTGGTGGAAGGCTGCTGGGAAGAGGAAGGAGGCCCAGCTCATAGCCTTGCCCCCTATCCTGGCACCTCTTCAAAACCCACCTGTAACAAAGCACTCCCATTAGACACCATTCAAAATGAGCAACACATGGACAAACCATCCCAGGAACCAGCACCAGCGAAGGAAATGACACCACACACAGACAGACAGACACACACAAAGTCTACCACGTTTAGCCCAACCAGCTCATGACAGAGCATCAACCCCCAAAGGCAATGCTTACCACAGGTCCTATCACCACTTTCCAAGGCAAGCTCCTCTTGGCCGCTTCCTCAGGTTCCCCTCTGCCTGGCTTTGGTGGAAGGCTGGTGGCAAGAGGAAGGATGCCCAGCTCAAAGCTTTACCCCCTATCCTGGCTCCTCTTCAAGATCCACCTGTAACAAAGCACTCCCATTAGACACCATTCAAAATGAGCAACACATGGAGAAACCGTCCCAGGAACCGGCACCAGTGAAGGAAATGACACCACACACACAAAGCCTACCACATTTAGCCCAACCAGCTCATGGCAGAGCATCAACCCCCAAAGGCAATGCTTACCACAGGTCGTATCACCGCTTTCCAAGGCAAGCTCCTCTTGGCCGCTTCCTCAGTTTCCCCTCTGCCTGGCTTTGGTGGAAGGCTGGTGGCAAGAGGAAGGAGGCCCAGCTCAAAGCCTTGCCCCCTATCCTGGCACCTATTCAAGATCCACCTGTAACAAAGCACTCGCATTAGACACCATTCAAAATGAGCAACACTTGGACAAACCGTCCCAGGAACCGGCACCAGTGAAGGAAATGACACCACACACAAAACCTACCCCATTTAGCCCAACCAGCTCATGACAGAGCATCAACCCCCAAAGGCAATGCTTACCAAAGGTCCTATCACCTCTTTCCAGGGCAAGCTCCTCTTGGCCGCTTCCTCAGTTTCCCCTCTGCCTAGCTTTGGTGGAAGGCTGCTGGGAAGAGGAAGGAGGCCCAGCTCATAGCCTTGCCCCCTATCCTGGCACCTGTCCAAGGTCCACCTGTAACAAAGCACTCCCATTAGACACCATTCAAAATGAGCAACACATGGACAAACCGTCCCAGGAACTGGCACCAGTGAAGGAAATGACACCACACACAAAACCTACCCCATTTAGCCAAACCAGCTCATGACAGAGCATCAACCCCCAAAGGCAATGCTTACCACAGGTCCTATCGCTCCTTTTCATGGCAAGCTCTTCTTGGCCGCTTCCTCAGTTTCCCCTCTGCCTGGCTTTGGTGGAAGGCTGGTGGCAAGAGGAAGGAGGCCCAGCTCAAAGCCTTACCCCCTATCCTGGCACCTCTGCAAGATCCACCTGTAACAAAGCACTCGCATTAGACACCATTCAAAATGAGCAACACATGGACAAACCATCCCAGGATCCGGCACCAGTGAAGGAAATGACACCACACACACAAAGCCTACCACATTTAGCCCAACCAGCTCATGACTGAGCATCAACCCCCAAAGGCAATGCTTACCACAGGTCCTATCGCTGCTTTCCAAGGCAAGCTCCTCTTGGCAGCTTCCTCAGTTTCGCCTCTGCCTGGCTTTGGTGGAAGGCTGCTGGGAAGAGGAAGGAGGCCCAGCTCATAGCCTTGCCCCCTATCCTGGCACCTGTCCAAGTTCCACCTGTAACAAAGCACTCCCATTAGACACCATTCAAAATGAGCAACACATGGACAAACCGTCCCAGGATCAAACACCAGTGAAGGAAATCACCACACACCCAAAGCCTACCACATTTAGCCCAACCAGCTCATGACAGAGCATCAACCCCCGAAGGCAATGCTTACCACAGGTCCTATCACTGCTTTCCAAGGCAAGCTCCTCTTGGCCGTTTCCTCAGTTTACCCTCTGACTGGCTTTGGTGGAAGGCTGCTGGGAAGAGGAAGGAGGCCCAGCTCATAGCCTTGCCCCCTATCCTGGCACCTCTTCAAAATCCACCTGTAACAAAGCAGTCGCATTAGACACCGTTCAAAATGAGCAACACTTGGACAAACCGTCCCAGGAACCGGCACCAGTGAAGGAAATGACACCACACACAAAACCTACCACATTTAGCCCAACCAGCTCATGAGAGAGCATCAACCCCCAAAGGCAATGCTTACCAAAGGTCCAATCACCTCTTTCCAGGGGAAGCTCCTCTTGGCCGCTTCCTCAGTTTCCCCTCTGCCTAGCTTTGGTGGAAGGCTGCTGGGAAGAGGAAGGAGGCCCAGCTCATAGCCTTACCCCCTATCCTGGCACCTCTGCAAGATCCACCTGTAACAAAGCACTCGCATTAGACACCATTCAAAATGAGCAACACATGGACAAACCATCCCAGGATCCGGCACCAGTGAAGGAAATGACACCACACACACAAAGCCTACCACATTTAGCCCAACCAGCTCATGACTGAGCATCAACCCCCAAAGGCAATGCTTACCACAGGTCCTATCGCTGCTTTCCAAGGCAAGCTCCTCTTGGCAGCTTCCTCAGTTTCCCCTCTGCCTGGCTTTGGTGGAAGGCTGCTGGGAAGAGGAAGGAGGCCCAGCTCAAAGCCTTGCCCCCTATCCTGGCACCTGTCCAAGGTCCACCTGTAACAAAGCACTCCCATTAGACACCATTCAAAATGAGCAACACATGGACAAACCGTCCCAGGAACCGGCACCAGTGAAGGAAATGACACCACACGCAAAACCTACCACATTTAGCCCAACCAGCTCATGACAGAGCATCAACCCCCAAAGGCAATGCTTACCACAGGTCCTATCACTGCTTTCCATGGCAAGCTCGTCTTGGCCGCTTCCTCAGTTTCCCCTCTGCCTGGCTTTGGTGAAAGGCTGCTGGGAAGAGGAAGGAGGCCCAGCTCATAGCCTTGCCCCCTATCCTGGCACCTGTCCAAGGTCCACCTGTAACAAAGCACTCCCATTAGACACCATTCAAAATGAGCAACACATGGACAAACCGTCCCAGGAACCGGCACCAGTGAAGGAAATGACACCACACACAAAACCTACCACATTTAGCCCAACCAGCTCATGACAGAGCATCAACCCCCAAAGGCAATGCTTACCACAGGTCCTATCACCGCTTTCCAAGGCAAGCTCCTCTTGGCCGCTTCCTCAGTTTCCCCTCTGCCTGGCTTTGGTGGAAGGCTGATGGCAAGAGGAAGGAGGCCCAGCTCAAAGCCTTACCCCCTATCCTGGCACCTCTTCAAGATCCACCTGTAACAAAGCACTCCCATTAGACACCATTCAAAATGAGCAACACATGGACAAACCGTCCAAGGATCAAACACCAGTGAAGGAAACCACCACACACCCAAAGCCTACCACATTAAGCCCAACCAGCTCATGACAGAGCATCAACCCCCAAAGGCAATGCTTACCACAGGTACTATCGCCGCTTTCCATGGCAAGCTCCTCTTGGCAGCTTCCTCAGTTTCCCCTCTGCCTGGCTTTGGTGGAAGGCTTCTGGCAAGAGGAAGGAGGCCTAGCTCAAAGCCTTGCCCCCTATCCTGGCACCTCTTCAAAATCCACCTGTAACAAAGCACTCGCATTAGACACCATTCAAAATGAGCAACACATGGAGAAACGGTCCCAGGAACCGGCACCAGTGAAGGAAATGACACCACACACAAAACCTACCACATTTAGCCCAACCAGCTCATGACAGAGCATGAAACCCCAAAGGCAATGCTTACCACAGGTCCTAACACTGCTTTCCATGGCAAGCTCCTCTTGGCAGCTTCCTCAGTTTCCCCTCTGCCTGGCTTTGGTGGAAGGCTGTTGGCAAGAGGAAGGAGGCCCAGCTCAAAGCCTTGCCCCCTATCCTGGCACCTCTTCAAGATCCACCTGTAAGAAAGCACTCCCATTAGACACCATTCAAAATGAGCAACACATGGAGAAACCGTCCCAGAAACCAGCACCAGTGAAGGAAACCACCACACACACTCAAAGCCTACCACATTTAGCCCAACCAGCTCATGACAGAGCATCAACCCCCAAAGGCAATGCTTACCACAGGTCCTATCACCACTTTCCAAGGCAAGCGCCTCTTGGCCGCTTCCTCAGTTTCCCCTCTGCCTGGCTTTGGTGGAAGGCTGTTGGTAAGAGGAAGGAGGCCCAGCTCAAAGCCTTGCCCCCTATCCTGGCACCTGTCCAAGGTCCACCTGTAACAAAACACTCCCATTAGACACCATTAAAAATGAGCAACACATGGACAAACCGTCCCAGGATCAAGCACCAGTGAAGGAAATGACACCACACACAAAACCTACCACATTTAGCCCAACCAGCTCATGACAGAGCATCAACCCCCAAAGGCAATGCTTACCACAGGTCCTATCACCGCTTTCCAAGGCAAGCTCCTCTTGGCCGCTTCCTCAGTTTCCCCTCTACCTGGCTTTGGTGGAAGGCTGATGGCAAGAGGAAGGAGGCCCAGCTCAAAGCCTTACCCCCTATCCTGGCACCTCTTCAAGATCCACCTGTAACAAAGCACTCCCATTAGACACCATTCAAAATGAGCAACACATGGACAAACCGTCCAAGGATCAAACACCAGTGAAGGAAACCACCACACACCCAAAGCCTACCACATTAAGCCCAACCAGCTCATGACAGAGCATCAACCCCCAAAGGCAATGCTTACCACAGGTACTATCGCCGCTTTCCATGGCAAGCTCCTCTTGGCAGCTTCCTCAGTTTCCCCTCTGCCTGGCTTTGGTGGAAGGCTTCTGGCAAGAGGAAGGAGGCCTAGCTCAAAGCCTTGCCCCCTATCCTGGCACCTCTTCAAAACCCACCTGTAACAAAGCACTCCCATTAGACACCATTCAAAATGAGCAACACATGGACAAACCATCCCAGGAACCAGCACCAGCGAAGGAAATGACACCACACACAGACAGACAGACACACACAAAGTCTACCACGTTTAGCCCAACCAGCTCATGACAGAGCATCAACCCCCAAAGGCAATGCTTACCACAGGTCCTATCACCACTTTCCAAGGCAAGCTCCTCTTGGCCGCTTCCTCAGGTTCCCCTCTGCCTGGCTTTGGTGGAAGGCTGGTGGCAAGAGGAAGGATGCCCAGCTCAAAGCTTTACCCCCTATCCTGGCTCCTCTTCAAGATCCACCTGTAACAAAGCACTCCCATTAGACACCATTCAAAATGAGCAACACATGGAGAAACCGTCCCAGGAACCGGCACCAGTGAAGGAAATGACACCACACACACAAAGCCTACCACATTTAGCCCAACCAGCTCATGGCAGAGCATCAACCCCCAAAGGCAATGCTTACCACAGGTCGTATCACCGCTTTCCAAGGCAAGCTCCTCTTGGCCGCTTCCTCAGTTTCCCCTCTGCCTGGCTTTGGTGGAAGGCTGGTGGCAAGAGGAAGGAGGCCCAGCTCAAAGCCTTGCCCCCTATCCTGGCACCTATTCAAGATCCACCTGTAACAAAGCACTCGCATTAGACACCATTCAAAATGAGCAACACTTGGACAAACCGTCCCAGGAACCGGCACCAGTGAAGGAAATGACACCACACACAAAACCTACCCCATTTAGCCCAACCAGCTCATGACAGAGCATCAACCCCCAAAGGCAATGCTTACCAAAGGTCCTATCACCTCTTTCCAGGGCAAGCTCCTCTTGGCCGCTTCCTCAGTTTCCCCTCTGCCTAGCTTTGGTGGAAGGCTGCTGGGAAGAGGAAGGAGGCCCAGCTCATAGCCTTGCCCCCTATCCTGGCACCTGTCCAAGGTCCACCTGTAACAAAGCACTCCCATTAGACACCATTCAAAATGAGCAACACATGGACAAACCGTCCCAGGAACTGGCACCAGTGAAGGAAATGACACCACACACAAAACCTACCCCATTTAGCCAAACCAGCTCATGACAGAGCATCAACCCCCAAAGGCAATGCTTACCACAGGTCCTATCGCTCCTTTTCATGGCAAGCTCTTCTTGGCCGCTTCCTCAGTTTCCCCTCTGCCTGGCTTTGGTGGAAGGCTGGTGGCAAGAGGAAGGAGGCCCAGCTCAAAGCCTTACCCCCTATCCTGGCACCTCTGCAAGATCCACCTGTAACAAAGCACTCGCATTAGACACCATTCAAAATGAGCAACACATGGACAAACCATCCCAGGATCCGGCACCAGTGAAGGAAATGACACCACACACACAAAGCCTACCACATTTAGCCCAACCAGCTCATGACTGAGCATCAACCCCCAAAGGCAATGCTTACCACAGGTCCTATCGCTGCTTTCCAAGGCAAGCTCCTCTTGGCAGCTTCCTCAGTTTCGCCTCTGCCTGGCTTTGGTGGAAGGCTGCTGGGAAGAGGAAGGAGGCCCAGCTCATAGCCTTGCCCCCTATCCTGGCACCTGTCCAAGTTCCACCTGTAACAAAGCACTCCCATTAGACACCATTCAAAATGAGCAACACATGGACAAACCGTCCCAGGATCAAACACCAGTGAAGGAAATCACCACACACCCAAAGCCTACCACATTTAGCCCAACCAGCTCATGACAGAGCATCAACCCCCGAAGGCAATGCTTACCACAGGTCCTATCACTGCTTTCCAAGGCAAGCTCCTCTTGGCCGTTTCCTCAGTTTACCCTCTGACTGGCTTTGGTGGAAGGCTGCTGGGAAGAGGAAGGAGGCCCAGCTCATAGCCTTGCCCCCTATCCTGGCACCTCTTCAAAATCCACCTGTAACAAAGCAGTCGCATTAGACACCGTTCAAAATGAGCAACACTTGGACAAACCGTCCCAGGAACCGGCACCAGTGAAGGAAATGACACCACACACAAAACCTACCACATTTAGCCCAACCAGCTCATGAGAGAGCATCAACCCCCAAAGGCAATGCTTACCAAAGGTCCAATCACCTCTTTCCAGGGGAAGCTCCTCTTGGCCGCTTCCTCAGTTTCCCCTCTGCCTAGCTTTGGTGGAAGGCTGCTGGGAAGAGGAAGGAGGCCCAGCTCATAGCCTTACCCCCTATCCTGGCACCTCTGCAAGATCCACCTGTAACAAAGCACTCGCATTAGACACCATTCAAAATGAGCAACACATGGACAAACCATCCCAGGATCCGGCACCAGTGAAGGAAATGACACCACACACACAAAGCCTACCACATTTAGCCCAACCAGCTCATGACTGAGCATCAACCCCCAAAGGCAATGCTTACCACAGGTCCTATCGCTGCTTTCCAAGGCAAGCTCCTCTTGGCAGCTTCCTCAGTTTCCCCTCTGCCTGGCTTTGGTGGAAGGCTGCTGGGAAGAGGAAGGAGGCCCAGCTCAAAGCCTTGCCCCCTATCCTGGCACCTGTCCAAGGTCCACCTGTAACAAAGCACTCCCATTAGACACCATTCAAAATGAGCAACACATGGACAAACCGTCCCAGGAACCGGCACCAGTGAAGGAAATGACACCACACGCAAAACCTACCACATTTAGCCCAACCAGCTCATGACAGAGCATCAACCCCCAAAGGCAATGCTTACCACAGGTCCTATCACTGCTTTCCATGGCAAGCTCGTCTTGGCCGCTTCCTCAGTTTCCCCTCTGCCTGGCTTTGGTGAAAGGCTGCTGGGAAGAGGAAGGAGGCCCAGCTCATAGCCTTGCCCCCTATCCTGGCACCTGTCCAAGGTCCACCTGTAACAAAGCACTCCCATTAGACACCATTCAAAATGAGCAACACATGGACAAACCGTCCCAGGAACCGGCACCAGTGAAGGAAATGACACCACACACAAAACCTACCACATTTAGCCCAACCAGCTCATGACAGAGCATCAACCCCCAAAGGCAATGCTTACCACAGGTCCTATCACCGCTTTCCAAGGCAAGCTCCTCTTGGCCGCTTCCTCAGTTTCCCCTCTACCTGGCTTTGGTGGAAGGCTGATGGCAAGAGGAAGGAGGCCCAGCTCAAAGCCTTACCCCCTATCCTGGCACCTCTTCAAGATCCACCTGTAACAAAGCACTCCCATTAGACACCATTCAAAATGAGCAACACATGGACAAACCGTCCAAGGATCAAACACCAGTGAAGGAAACCACCACACACCCAAAGCCTACCACATTAAGCCCAACCAGCTCATGACAGAGCATCAACCCCCAAAGGCAATGCTTACCACAGGTACTATCGCCGCTTTCCATGGCAAGCTCCTCTTGGCAGCTTCCTCAGTTTCCCCTCTGCCTGGCTTTGGTGGAAGGCTTCTGGCAAGAGGAAGGAGGCCTAGCTCAAAGCCTTGCCCCCTATCCTGGCACCTCTTCAAAATCCACCTGTAACAAAGCACTCGCATTAGACACCATTCAAAATGAGCAACACATGGAGAAACGGTCCCAGGAACCGGCACCAGTGAAGGAAATGACACCACACACAAAACCTACCACATTTAGCCCAACCAGCTCATGACAGAGCATGAAACCCCAAAGGCAATGCTTACCACAGGTCCTAACACTGCTTTCCATGGCAAGCTCCTCTTGGCAGCTTCCTCAGTTTCCCCTCTGCCTGGCTTTGGTGGAAGGCTGTTGGCAAGAGGAAGGAGGCCCAGCTCAAAGCCTTGCCCCCTATCCTGGCACCTCTTCAAGATCCACCTGTAAGAAAGCACTCCCATTAGACACCATTCAAAATGAGCAACACATGGAGAAACCGTCCCAGAAACCAGCACCAGTGAAGGAAACCACCACACACACTCAAAGCCTACCACATTTAGCCCAACCAGCTCATGACAGAGCATCAACCCCCAAAGGCAATGCTTACCACAGGTCCTATCACCACTTTCCAAGGCAAGCGCCTCTTGGCCGCTTCCTCAGTTTCCCCTCTGCCTGGCTTTGGTGGAAGGCTGTTGGTAAGAGGAAGGAGGCCCAGCTCAAAGCCTTGCCCCCTATCCTGGCACCTGTCCAAGGTCCACCTGTAACAAAACACTCCCATTAGACACCATTAAAAATGAGCAACACATGGACAAACCGTCCCAGGATCAAGCACCAGTGAAGGAAATGACACCACACACAAAACCTACCACATTTAGCCCAACCAGCTCATGACAGAGCATCAACCCCCAAAGGCAATGCTTACCACAGGTCCTATCACCGCTTTCCAAGGCAAGCTCCTCTTGGCCGCTTCCTCAGTTTCCCCTCTACCTGGCTTTGGTGGAAGGCTGATGGCAAGAGGAAGGAGGCCCAGCTCAAAGCCTTACCCCCTATCCTGGCACCTCTTCAAGATCCACCTGTAACAAAGCACTCCCATTAGACACCATTCAAAATGAGCAACACATGGACAAACCGTCCAAGGATCAAACACCAGTGAAGGAAACCACCACACACCCAAAGCCTACCACATTAAGCCCAACCAGCTCATGACAGAGCATCAACCCCCAAAGGCAATGCTTACCACAGGTACTATCGCCGCTTTCCATGGCAAGCTCCTCTTGGCAGCTTCCTCAGTTTCCCCTCTGCCTGGCTTTGGTGGAAGGCTTCTGGCAAGAGGAAGGAGGCCTAGCTCAAAGCCTTGCCCCCTATCCTGGCACCTCTTCAAAATCCACCTGTAACAAAGCACTCGCATTAGACACCATTCAAAATGAGCAACACATGGAGAAACGGTCCCAGGAACCGGCACCAGTGAAGGAAATGACACCACACACAAAACCTACCACATTTAGCCCAACCAGCTCATGACAGAGCATGAAACCCCAAAGGCAATGCTTACCACAGGTCCTATCACTGCTTTCCATGGCAAGCTCCTCTTGGCAGCTTCCTCAGTTTCCCCTCTGCCTGGATTTGGTGGAAGCCTGCTGGCAAGAAGAAGGATGCCCAGCTCAAAGCCTTACCCCCTATCCTGGCACCTCTTCCAGATCCACCTGTAACAAAGCACTCCCATTAGACACCATTCAAAATGAGCAACACATGGACAAACCGTCCCAGGATCAAGCACCAGTGAAGGAAACCACCACACACACGAAGCCTACCACATTTCGCCCAACCAGCTCATGACAGAGCATCAACCCCCAAAGGCAATGCTTACCACAGGTCCTATCACTGCTTTCCATGGAAAGCTCGTCTTGGCCGCTTCCTCAGTTTCCCCTCTGCCTGGCTTTGGTGGAAGGCTGCTGGGAAGAGGAAGGAGGCCCAGCTCAAAGCCTTGCCCCCTATCCTGGCACCTCTTCAAGATCCACCTGTAACAAAGCACTCTCATTAGACACCATTCAAAATGAGCAACACATGGAGAAACCGTCCCAGGAACCGGCACCAGTGAAGGAAATAACACCACACACACAAAGCCTACCACATTTAGCCCAACCAGCTCATGAGAGAGCATCAACCCCCAAAGGCAATGCTTACCACATGTCCTAGCCCTGCTTTCCAAGGCAAGCTCCTCTTGGCCGCTTCCTCAGTTTCCCCACTGCCTGGCTTTGGTGGAAGGATGGTGGCAAGAGGAAGGAGGCCCAGCTCAAAGCCTTACCCCCTATCCCGGCACCTCTTCCAGATCCACCTGTAACAAAGCACTCCCATTAGACACCATTCAAAATGAGCAACACATGGACAAACCGTCTCAGGAACCGGCACCAGTGAAGGAAATGACACCACACACAAAACCTACCACATTTAGCCCAACCAGCTCATGACTGAGCATCAACACCCAAAGGCAATGCTTACCACAGGTCCTATCACTGCTTTCCAAGGCAAGCTCCTCTTGGCCGCTTCCTCAGTTTTCCCTCTGCCTGGCTTTTGTGGAAGGCTGCTGGGAAGAGGAAGGAGGCCCAGCTCAAAGCCTTGCCCCCTATCCTGGCACCTGTCCAAGGTCCACCTATAACAAAGCACTCCCATTAGACACCATTCAAAATGAGCAACACATGGACAAACCGTCCCAGGAACCGGCACCAGTGAAGGAAATGACACCACACACGCAAAACCTACCACATTTAGCCCAACCAGCTCATGACAGAGCATCAACCCCCAAAGGCAATGCTTACCACAGGTCCTATCACTGATTTCCAAGTCAAGCTCCTCTTGGCCGGTTCCTCAGTTTCCCCTCTGCCTGGCTTTGGTGGAAGGCTGGTGGCAAGAGGAAGGAGGCCCAGCTCAAAGCCTTACCCCCTATCCCGGCATCTCTTCAAGATCCACCTGTAACAAAGCACTCCCATTAGACACCGTTCAAAATGAACTACACTTGGACAAACCGTCCCAGGAACCGGCACCAGTGAAGGAAATGACACCACACACAAAACCTACCACATTTAGCCCAACCAGCTCATGACAGAGCATCAACCCCCAAAGGCAATGCTTACCAAAGGTCCTATCACCTCTTTCCAGGGCAAGCTCCTCTTGGCAGCTTCCTCAGTTTCCCCTCTGCCTAGCTTTGGTGGAAGGCTGCTGGGAAGAGGAAGGAGGCCCAGCTCATAGCCTTGCCCCCTATCCTGGCACCTGTCCAAGGTCCACCTGTAACAAAGCACTCCCATTAGACACCATTCAAAATGAGCAACACATGGACAAACCGTCCCAGGAACCGGCACCAGTGAAGGAAATGACACCACACGCAAAACCTACCACATTTAGCCCAACCAGCTCATGACAGAGCATCAACCCCCAAAGGCAATGCTTACCACAGGTCCTATCACCACTTTCCAGGGCAAGCTCCTCTTGGCAGCTTTCTCAGTTTCCCCTCTGCCTGGCTTTGGCGGAAGGCTGCTGGCAAGAGGAAGGAGGCCCAGCTCAAAGCCTTACCCCATATCCTGGCACCTCTTCCAGATCTACCTGTAACAAAGCACTCCCATTAGACACCATTCAAAATGAGCAACACATGGACAAACCGTCCCAGGAACTGGCACCAGTGAACGAAATGACACCACACACAAAACCTACCCCATTTAGCCCAACCAGCTCATGACAGAGCATCAACCCCCAAAGGCAATGCTTACCACAGGTCCTATCACTGCTTTCCATGGCAAGCTCCTCTTGGGCGCTTCCTAAGTTTCCCCAATGCCTGGCTTTGGTGGAAGGATGGTGGCAAGAGGAAGGAGGCCCAGCTCAAAGCCTTACCCCCTATCCCGGCACCTCTTCCAGATCCACCTGTAACAAAGCACTCCCATTAGACACCATTCAAAATGATAAACACATGGACAAACCGTCTCAGGAACCGGCACCAGTGAAGGAAATGACACCACACACAAAACCTACCACATTTAGCCCAACCAGCTCATGACAGAGTATCAACCCCCAAAGGCAATGCTTACCACAGGTCCTATCGCTGCTTTCCAGGGCAAGCTCCTCTTGTCCGCTTCCTCAGTTTCCCCTCTGCCTGGCTTTGGTGGAAGGCTGGTGGCAAGAGGAAGGAGGCCCAGCTCAAAGCCTTACCCCCTATCCTGGCACCTCTTCAAGATCCACCTGTAACAAAGCACTCGCATTAGACACCATTCAAAATGAGCAACACATGGACAAACCATCCCAGGAACCGGCACCAGTGAAGGAAATGACACCACACACACAAAGCCTACCACATTTAGCCCAACCAGCTCATGACTGAGCATCAACACCCAAAGGCAATGCTTACCACAGGTCCTATCACTGCTTTCCAAGGCAAGCTCCTCTTGGCCGGTTCCTCAGTTTCCCCTCTGCCTGGCTTTGGTGGAAGGCTGGTGGCAAGAGGAAGGAGGCCCAGCTCAAAGCCTTACCCCCTATCCCGGCACCTCTTCAAGATCCACCTGTAACAAAGCACTCCCATTAGACACCGTTCAAAATTAACAACACTTGGACAAACCGTCCCAGGAACCGGCACCAGTGAAGGAAATGACACCACACGCAAAACCTACCACATTTAGCCCAACCAGCTCATGACAGAGCATCAACCCCCAAAGGCAATGCTTACCAAAGGTCCTATCACCTCTTTCCAGGGCAAGCTCCTCTTGGCAGCTTCCTCAGTTTCCCCTCTGCCTAGCTTTGGTGGAAGGCTGCTGGGAAGAGGAAGGAGGCCCAGCTCATAGCCTTACCCCCTATCCTGGCACCTGTCCAAGGTCCACCTGTAACAAAGCACTCCCATTAGACACCGTTCAAAATTAACAACACTTGGACAAACCGTCCCAGGAACCGGCACCAGTGAAGGAAATGACACCACACGCAAAACCTACCACATTTAGCCCAACCAGCTCATGACAGAGCATCAACCCCCAAAGGCAATGCTTACCAAAGGTCCTATCACCTCTTTCCAGGGCAAGCTCCTCTTGGCAGCTTCCTCAGTTTCCCCTCTGCCTAGCTTTGGTGGAAGGCTGCTGGGAAGAGGAAGGAGGCCCAGCTCATAGCCTTACCCCCTATCCTGGCACCTGTCCAAGGTCCACCTGTAACAAAGCACTCCCATTAGACACCATTCAAAATGAGCAACACATGGACAAACCGTCCCAGGATCAAGCACCAGTGAAGGAAATGACACCACACACAAAACCTACCCCATTTAGCCCAACCAGCTCATGACAGAGCATCAACCCCCAAAGGCAATGCTTACCACAGATCCTGTCACCACTTTCCAGGACAAGCTCCTCTTGGCAGCTTCCTCAGTTTCCCCTCTGCCTGGATTTGGTGGAAGGCTGGTGGCAAGAGGAAGGAGGCCCAGCTCAAAGCCTTGCACCCTATCCTGGCACCTGTCTAAGGTCCACCTGTAACAAAGCACTCCCATTAGACACCATTACAAATGAGCCACACATGGACAAACCGTCCCAGGAACCGGCACCAGTGAAGGAAATGACACCACACACAAAACCTACCACATTTAGCCCAACCAGCTCATGGCAGAGCATCAACCCCCAAAGGAAATGCTTACCACAGGTCCTATCACTGCTTTCCATGGCAAGCCCCTCTTGGCAGCTTCCTAAGTTTCCCCTCTGCCTGGCTTTGTTGGAAGCCTGCTGGCAAGAGGAAGGAGGCCCAGCTCATAGCCTTGCCCCCTATCCTGGCACCTCTTCAAAATCCACCTGTAACAAAGCACTCGCATTAGACACCATTCAAAATGAGCAACACATGGACAAAGCTGCTGGGAAGAGGAAGGAGGCCCAGCTCAAAGCCTTACCCCCTATCCTGGCACCTCTGCAAGATCCACCTGTAACAAAGCACTCGCATTAGACACCATTCAAAATGAGCAACACATGGACAAACCATCCCAGGATCCGGCACCAGTGAAGGAAATGACACCACACACACAAAGCCTACCACATTTAGCCCAACCAGCTCATGACTGAGCATCAACCCCCAAAGGCAATGCTTACCACAGGTCCTATCGCTGCTTTCCAAGGCAAGCTCCTCTTGGCAGCTTCCTCAGTTTCCCCTCTGCCTGGCTTTGGTGGAAGGCTGCTGGGAAGAGGAAGGAGGCCCAGCTCAAAGCCTTGCCCCCTATCCTGGCACCTGTCCAAGGTCCACCTGTAACAAAGCACTCCCATTAGACACCATTCAAAATGAGCAACACATGGACAAACCGTCCCAGGAACCGGCACCAGTGAAGGAAATGACACCACACGCAAAACCTACCACATTTAGCCCAACCAGCTCATGACAGAGCATCAACCCCCAAAGGCAATGCTTACCACAGGTCCTATCATTGCTTTCCATGGCAAGCTCCTCTTGGCAGCTTCCTCAGTTTCCCCTCTGCCTGGCTTTGGTGGAAGGCTGCTGGCAAGAGGAAGGAGGCCCAGCTCAAAGCCTTACCCCCTATCCTGGCACCTCTTCAAGTTCCACCTGTAACAAAGCATTCCCATTAGACACCATTCAAAATGAGCAACACATGGACAAACCATCCCAGGAACCGGCACCAGTGAAGAAAATGACACCACACACAAAGCCTACCACATTTAGCCCAACCAGCTCATGACAGAGCATCAACCCCCAAAGGCAATGCTTACCACAGGTCCTATCACTGCTTTCCATGGCAAGCTCGTCTTGGCCGCTTCCTCAGTTTCCCCTCTGCCTGGCTTTGGTGAAAGGCTGCTGGGAAGAGGAAGGAGGCCCAGCTCATAGCCTTGCCCCCTATCCTGGCACCTGTCCAAGGTCCACCTGTAACAAAGCACTCCCATTAGACACCATTGAAAATGAGCAACACATGGACAAACCGTCCCAGGAACCGGCACCAGTGAAGGAAATGACACCACACACAAAACCTACCACATTTAGCCCAACCAGCTCATGACAGAGCATCAACCCCCAAAGGCAATGCTTACCACAGGTCCTATCACCGCTTTCCAAGGCAAGCTCCTCTTGGCCGCTTCCTCAGTTTCCCCTCTACCTGGCTTTGGTGGAAGGCTGATGGCAAGAGGAAGGAGGCCCAGCTCAAAGCCTTACCCCCTATCCTGGCACCTCTTCAAGATCCACCTGTAACAAAGCACTCCCATTAGACACCATTCAAAATGAGCAACACATGGACAAACCGTCCAAGGATCAAACACCAGTGAAGGAAACCACCACACACCCAAAGCCTACCACATTAAGCCCAACCAGCTCATGACAGAGCATCAACCCCCAAAGGCAATGCTTACCACAGGTACTATCGCCGCTTTCCATGGCAAGCTCCTCTTGGCAGCTTCCTCAGTTTCCCCTCTGCCTGGCTTTGGTGGAAGGCTTCTGGCAAGAGGAAGGAGGCCTAGCTCAAAGCCTTGCCCCCTATCCTGGCACCTCTTCAAAATCCACCTGTAACAAAGCACTCGCATTAGACACCATTCAAAATGAGCAACACATGGAGAAACGGTCCCAGGAACCGGCACCAGTGAAGGAAATGACACCACACACAAAACCTACCACATTTAGCCCAACCAGCTCATGACAGAGCATGAAACCCCAAAGGCAATGCTTACCACAAGTCCTATCACTGCTTTCCATGGCAAGCTCCTCTTGGCAGCTTCCTCAGTTTCCCCTCTGCCTGGCTTTGGTGGAAGGCTGTTGGCAAGAGGAAGGAGGCCCAGCTCAAAGCCTTGCCCCCTATCCTGGCACCTCTTCAAGATCCACCTGTAAGAAAGCACTCCCATTAGACACCATTCAAAATGAGCAACACATGGAGAAACCGTCCCAGAAACCAGCACCAGTGAAGGAAACCACCACACACACTCAAAGCCTACCACATTTAGCCCAACCAGCTCATGACAGAGCATCAACCCCCAAAGGCAATGCTTACCACAGGTCCTATCCCTGCTTTCCAAGGCAAGCTCCTCTTGGCCGCTTCCTCAGTTTCCCCTCTGCCTGGCTTTGGTGGAAGGCTGGTGGCAAGAGGAAGGAGGCCCAGCTCAAAGCCTTACCCCCTATCCTGGCACCTCTTCCAGATCCACCTGTAACAAAGCACTCCCATTAGACACCATTCAAAATGAGCAACACATGGACAAACCGTCCCAGGAACCGGCACCAGTGAAGGAAATGACACCACACACAAAACCTACCACATTTAGCCCAACCAGCTCATGACAGAGCATCAACACCCAAAGGCAATGCTTACCACAGGTCCTATCACTGCTTTCCAAGGCAAGCTCCTCTTGGCCGCTTCCTCAGTTTTCCCTCTGCCTGGCTTTGGTGGAAGGCTGCTGGGAAGAGGAAGGAGGCCCAGCTCAAAGCCTTGCCCCCTATCCTGGCACCTGTCCAAGGTCCACCTGTAACAAAGCACTCCCATTAGACACCATTCAAAATGAGCAACACATGGACAAACCGTCCCAGGAACCGGCACCAGTGAAGGAAATGACACCACACACGCAAAACCTACCACATTTAGCCCAACCAGCTCATGACAGAGCATCAACCCCCAAAGGCAATGCTTACCACAGGTCCTATCAACACTTTCCAAGTCCAGCTTCTCTTGGCCGCTTCCTCAGTTTCCCCTCTGCCTGGCTTTGGTGGAAGGCTGCTGGCAAGAGGAAGGAGGCCCAGCTCAAAGCCTTGCCCCCTATCCTGGCACCTCTTCAAGATCCACCTGTAACAAAGCACTCCCATTAGACACCATTCAAAATGAGCAACACATGGACAAACCGTCCCAGGATCAAACACCAGTGAAGGAAACCACCACACACACAAAGCCTACCACATTAAGCCCAACCAGCTCATGACAGAGCATCAACCCCCAAAGGCAATGCTTACCACAGGTCCTATCACCGCTTTCCATGGCAAGCTCCTCTTGGCCGCTTCCTCAGTTTCCCCTCTGCCTGGCTTTGGTGGAAGGCTGCTGGCAAGAGGAAGGAGGCCCAGCTCAAAGCCTTACCCCCTATCCTGGCACCTCTTCAAGATCCACCTGTAAGAAAGCACTCCCATTAGACACCATTCAA
Organism: Pelodiscus sinensis; assembly: GCF_052426305.1. NCBI lineage: Eukaryota > Metazoa > Chordata > Testudines > Trionychidae > Pelodiscus > Pelodiscus sinensis. The sequence continues at coordinate 138,055,236 of NC_143054.1, forward strand.
AATGAGCAACACATGGACAAACCGTCCCAGGATCAAGCACCAGTCAAGGAAACCACCACACACACAAAGCCTACCACATTTAGCCCAACCAGCTCATGACAGAGCATCAACCCCCAAAGGCAATGCTTACCACAGGTCCTATCACTGCTTTCCAAGGCAAGCTCCTCTTGGCCGCTTCCTCAGTTTCCCCTCTGACTGGCTTTGGTGGAAGGCTGCTGGCAAGAGGAAGGAGGCCCAGCTCAAAGCCTTACCCCCTATCCTGGCACCTCTTCCAGATCCACCTGTAACAAAGCACTCCCATTAGACACCATTCAAAATGAGCAACACATGGACAAACCGTCCCAGGAACTGGCACCAGTGAAGGAAATGACACCACACACAAAACCTACCACATTTAGCCCAACCAGCTCATGACAGAGCATCAACCCCCAAAGGCAATGCTTACCACAGGTCCTATCACTGCTTTCCATGGCAAGCTCCTCTTGGGCGCTTCCTAAGTTTCCCCAATGCCTGGCTTTGGTGGAAGGCTGGTGGCAAGAGGAAGGAGGCCCAGCTCAAAGCCTTACCCCCTATCCTGGCACCTCTTCCAGATCCACCTGTAACAAAGCACTCCCATTAGACACCATTCAAAATGAGCAACACATGGACAAACCGTCTCAGGAACCGGCACCAGTGAAGGAAATGACACCACACACAAAACCTACCACATTTAGCCCAACCAGCTCATGACAGAGTATCAACCCCCAAAGGCAATGCTTACCACAGGTCCTATCGCTGCTTTCCAGGGCAAGCTCCTCTTGTCCGCTTCCTCAGTTTCCCCTCTGCCTGGCTTTGGTGGAAGGCTGGTGGCAAGAGGAAGGAGGCCCAGCTCAAAGCCTTACCCCCTATCCTGGCACCTCTTCAAGATCCACCTGTAACAAAGCACTCGCATTAGACACCATTCAAAATGAGCAACACATGGACAAACCATCCCAGGAACCGGCACCAGTGAAGGAAATGACACCACACACACAAAGCCTACCACATTTAGCCCAACCAGCTCATGACAGAGCATCAACCCCCAAAGGCAATGCTTACCACAGGTCCTATCACCGCTTTCCAGGACAAGCTCCTCTTGGCAGCTTCCTCAGTTTCCCCTCTGCCTGGCTTTGGCGGAAGGCTGGTGGCAAGAGGAAGGAGGCCCAGCTCAAAGCCTTGCCCCCTATCCTGGCACCTCTTCCAGATCCACCTGTAACAAAGCACTCCCATTAGACACCATTCAAAATGAGCAACACATGGACAAACCGTCCCAGGAACTGGCACCAGTGAAGGAAATGACACCACACACAAAACCTACCCCATTTAGCCCAACCAGCTCATGACAGAGCATCAACCCCCAAAGGCAATGCTTACCACAGATCCTGTCACCACTTTCCAGGACAAGCTCCTCTTGGCAGCTTCCTCAGTTTCCCCTCTGCCTGGCTTTGGTGGAAGGCTGGTGGCAAGAGGAAGGAGGCCCAGCTCAAAGCCTTGCACCCTATCCTGGCACCTGTCTAAGGTCCACCTGTAACAAAGCACTCCCATTAGACACCATTACAAATGAGCCACACATGGACAAACCGTCCCAGGAACCGGCACCAGTGAAGGAAATGACACCACACACAAAACCTACCACATTTAGCCCAACCAGCTCATGGCAGAGCATCAACCCCCAAAGGAAATGCTTACCACAGGTCCTATCACTGCTTTCCATGGCAAGCCCCTCTTGGCAGCTTCCTAAGTTTCCCCTCTGCCTGGCTTTGTTGGAAGCCTGCTGGCAAGAGGAAGGAGGCCCAGCTCATAGCCTTGCCCCCTATCCTGGCACCTCTTCAAAATCCACCTGTAACAAAGCACTCGCATTAGACACCATTCAAAATGAGCAACACATGGACAAAGCTGCTGGGAAGAGGAAGGAGGCCCAGCTCATAGCCTTGCCCCCTATCCTGGCACCTCTTCAAAATCCACCTGTAACAAAGTACTCGCATTAGACACCATTCAAAATGAGCAACACATGGACAAACCGTCCCAGGAACCGGCACCAGTGAAGGAAATGACACCACACACAAAACCTACCACATTTAGCCCAACCAGCTCATGACAGAGCATCAACCCCCAAAGGCAATGCTTACCACAGGTCCTATCACTGCTTTCCATGGCAAGCTCCTCTTGGCCGCTTCCTCAGTTTCCCCTCTGCCTGGCTTTGGTGGAAGGCTGGTGGCAAGAGGAAGGAGGCCCAGCTCAAAGACTTGCCCCCTATCCTGGCACCTCTTCCAGATCCACCTGTAACAAAGCACTCCCATTAGACACCACTGAAAATGAGCAACACATGGACAAACCGTCCCAGGAACTGGCACCAGTGAAGGAAATGACACCACACACAAAGCCTACCACATTTAGCCCAACCAGCTCATGACTGAGCATCAACCCCCAAAGGCAATGCTTACCACAGGTCCTATCACTGCTTTCCAAGGCAAGCTCCTCTTGGCCGCTTCCTCAGTTTCCCCTCTGCCTGGCGGCAAGAGGAAGGAGGCCCAGCTCAAAACCTTATCCCCTATCCTGGCACCTCTGCAAGATCCACCTGTAACAAAGCACTCCCATTACACACCATTCAAAATGAGCAACACATGGACAAACCGTCCCAGGATCAGACACCAGTGAAGGAAACCACCACACACACAAAGCCTACCCCATTTAGCCCAACCAGCTCATGACAGAGCATCAACCCCCAAAGGCAATGCTTACCACAGGTCCTATCGCTGCTTCCTCAGTTTCCCCTCTGCCTGGCTTTGGTGGAAGGCTGGTGGCAACAGGAAGGAGGTCCAGCTCAAAGCCTTACCCCATATCCTGGCACCTCTTCAAGATCCACCTGTAACAAAGCACTCCCATTAGACACCATTCAAAATGAGCAACACATGGAGAAACCGTCCCAGAAACCAGCACAGGTGAAGGAAACCACCACACACACTCAAAGCCTACCACATTTAGCCCAACCAGCTCATGACAGAGCATCAACCCCCAAAGGCAATGCTTACCACAGGTCCTATCACTGCTTTCCATGGCAAGCTCCTCTTGGCAGCTTCCTAAGTTTCCCCTCTGCCTGGATTTGGTGGAAGCCTGCTGGCAAGAAGAAGGAGGCCCAGCTCAAAGCCTTACCCCCTATCCTGGCACCTCTTCCAGATCCACCTGTAACAAAGCACTCCCATTAGACACCATTCAAAATGAGCAACACATGGACAAACCGTCCCAGGAACCAGCACCAGTGAAGGAAATGACACCACACAAACAAAGCGTACCACATTTAGCCCAACCAGCTCATGGCAGAGCATCAACCCCCAAAGGCAATGCTTACCACAGGTCCTATAACCTCTTTCCAAGGCAAGCTCGTCTTGGCCGCTTCCTCAGTTTCCCCTCTGCCTGGCTTTGGTGGAAGGCTGGTGGCAAGAGGAAGGAGGCCCAGCTCAAAGCCGCACCTCTTCCAGATCCACCTGTAACAAAGCACTCCCATTAGACACCATTCAAAATGAGCAACACATGGAATAACCGTCCCAGGAACCAGCACCAGTGAAGGAAATGACACCACACACACAAAGCCTACCACATTTAGCCCAACCAGCTCATGGCAGAGCATCAACCCCCAAAGGCAATGCTTACCACAGGTCCTATAACCTCTTTCCAAGGCAAGCTCGTCTTGGCCGCTTCCTCAGTTTCCGCTCTGCCTGGCTTTGGTGGAAGGCTGCTGGGAAGAGGAAGGAGGCCAAGCTCAAATCCTTACCCCCTATCCTGGCACCTCTTCAAGATCCACCTGTAACAAAGCACTCCCATTACACACCATTCAAAATGAGCAACACATGGACAAACCGTCCCAGGATCAAACACCAGTGAAGGAAACCACCACACACACAAAGCCTACCACATTTAGCCCAACCAGCTCATGACAGAGCATCAACCCCCAAAGGCAATGCTTACCACAGGTCCTATCGCTGCTTTCCATGGCAAGCTCCTCTTGGCCGCTTCCTCCGTTTCCCCTCTGCCTGGCTTTGGTGGAAGGCTGCTGGGAAGAGGAAGGAGGCCCAGCTCATAGCCTTGCCCCCTATCCTGGCACCTGTCCAAGGTCCACCTGTAACAAAGCACTCCCATTAGACACCATTCAAAATGAGCAACACATGGACAAACCATCCCAGAAACTGGCACCAGTGAAGGAAATGACACCACACACAAAACCTACCCCATTTAGCCAAACCAGCTCATGACAGAGCATCAACCCCCAAAGGCAATGCTTACCACAGATCCTATCACTGCTTTCCAAGGCAAGCTCCTCTTGGCAGCTTCTTCAGTTTCCCCTCTGCCTGGCTTTGGTGGAAGGCTGCTGGCAAGAGGAAGGAGGCCCAGCTCAAAGCCTTACCCCCTATCCTGGCACCTCTTCAAGTTCCACCTGTAACAAAGCACTCCCATTAGACACCATTGAAAATGAGCAACACATGGACAAACCGTCCCAGGAACCGGCACCAGTGAAGGAAATGACACCACACACAAAACCTACCACATTTAGCCCAACCAGCTCATGACAGAGCATCAACCCCCAAAGGCAATGCTTACCACAGGTCCTATCACTGCTTTCCATGGCAAGCTCCTCGTGGGCGCTTCCTAAGCTTCCCCAATGCCTGGCTTTGGTGGAAGGATGGTGGCAAGAGGAAGGAGGCCCAGCTCAAAGCCTTACCCCCTATCCCGGCACCTCTTCCAGATCCACCTGTAACAAAGCACTCCCATTAGACACCATTCAAAATGATAAACACATGGACAAACCGTCTCAGGAACCGGCACCAGTGAAGGAAATGACACCACACACAAAACCTACCACATTTAGCCCAACCAGCTCATGACAGAGTATCAACCCCCAAAGGCAATGCTTACCACAGGTCCTATCGCTGCTTTCCAGGGCAAGCTCCTCTTGGCCGCTTCCTCAGTTTCCCCTCTGCCTGGCTTTGGTGGAAGGCTGGTGGCAAGAGGAAGGAGGCCCAGCTCAAAGCCTTACCCCCTATCCTGGCACCTCTTCAAGATCCACCTGTAACAAAGCACTCGCATTAGACACCATTCAAAATGAGCAACACATGGACAAACCATCCCAGGAACCGGCACCAGTGAAGGAAATGACACCACACACACAAAGCCTACCACATTTAGCCCAACCAGCTCATGACAGAGCATCAACACCCAAAGGCAATGCTTACCACAGGTCCTATCACTGCTTTCCAAGGCAAGCTCCTCTTGGCCAGTTCCTCAGTTTCCCCTGTGCCTGGCTTTGGTGGAAGGCTGGTGGCAAGAGGAAGGAGGCCCAGCTCAAAGCCTTACCCCCTATCCCGGCACCTCTTCAAGATCCACCTGTAACAAAGCACTCCCATTAGACACCGTTCAAAATTAACAACACTTGGACAAACCGTCCCAGGAACCGGCACCAGTGAAGGAAATGACACCACACGCAAAACCTACCACATTTAGCCCAACCAGCTCATGACAGAGCATCAACCCCCAAAGGCAATGCTTACCAAAGGTCCTATCACCTCTTTCCAGGGCAAGCTCCTCTTGGCAGCTTCCTCAGTTTCCCCTCTGCCTAGCTTTGGTGGAAGGCTGCTGGGAAGAGGAAGGAGGCCCAGCTCATAGCCTTACCCCCTATCCTGGCACCTGTCCAAGGTCCACCTGTAACAAAGCACTCCCATTAGACGCCATTCAAAATGAGCAACACATGGACAAACTATCCCAGGATCAAGCACCAGTGAAGGAAACCACCACACACACACACAAAGCCTACCACATTTAGCCCAACCAGCTCATGACAGAGCATCAACCCCCAAAGGCAATGCTTACCACAGGTCCTATCACCACTTTCCAGGACAAGCTCCTCTTGGCAGCTTCCTCAGTTTCCCCTCTGCCTGGCTTTGGCGGAAGGCTGGTGGCAAGAGGAAGGAGGCCCAGCTCAAAGCCTTGCCCCCTATCCTGGCACCTCTTCCAGATACACCTGTAACAAAGCACTCCCATTAGACACCATTCAAAATGAGCAACACATGGACAAACCGTCCCAGGAACTGGCACCAGTGAAGGAAATGACACCACACACAAAACCTACCCCATTTAGCCCAACCAGCTCATGACAGAGCATCAACCCCCAAAGGCAATGCTTACCACAGATCCTGTCACTGCTTTCCAAGGCAAGCGCCTCTTGGCCGCTTCCTCAGTTTCCCCTCTGCCTGGCTTTGGTGGAAGGCTGGTGGCAAGAGGAAGGAGGCCCAGCTCAAAGCCTTGCACCCTATCCTGGCACCTGTCTAAGGTCCACCTGTAACAAAGCACTCCCATTAGACACCATTACAAATGAGCCACACATGGACAAACCGTCCCAGGAACCGGCACCAGTGAAGGAAATGACACCACACACAAAACCTACCACATTTAGCCCAACCAGCTCATGGCAGAGCATCAACCCCCAAAGGAAATGCTTACCACAGGTCCTATCACTGCTTTCCATGGCAAGCCCCTCTTGGCAGCTTCCTAAGTTTCCCCTCTGCCTGGCTTTGTTGGAAGCCTGCTGGCAAGAGGAAGGAGGCCCAGCTCATAGCCTTGCCCCCTATCCTGGCACCTCTTCAAAATCCACCTGTAACAAAGCACTCGCATTAGACACCATTCAAAATGAGCAACACATGGACAAAGCTGCTGGGAAGAGGAAGGAGGCCCAGCTCAAAGCCTTACCCCCTATCCTGGCACCTCTTCAAGATCCACCTGTAACAAAGCACTCCCATTACACACCATTCAAAATGAGCAACACATGGACAAACCGTCCCAGGATCAAGCACCAGTGAAAGAAACCACCACACACACAAAGCCTACCACATTAAGCCCAACCAGCTCATGACGGAGCATCAACCCCCAAAGGCAATGCTTACCAAAGGTCCTATCACCTCTTTCCAGGACAAGCTCCTCTTGGCCGCTTCCTCAGTTTCCCCTCTGCCTGGCTTTGGTGGAAGGCTGCTGGGAAGAGGAAGGAGGCCCAGCTCATAGCCTTGCCCCCTATCCTGGCACCTGTCCAAGGTCCACCTGTAACAAAGCACTCCCATTAGACACCATTCAAAATGAGCAACACATGGACAAACCGTCCCAGGAACCGGCACCAGTGAAGGAAATGACACCACACGCAAAACCTACCACATTTAACCCAACCAGCTCATGACAGAGCATCAACCCCCAAAGGCAATGCTTACCACAGGTCCTATCAACACTTTCCAAGTCCAGCTTCTCTTGGCCGCTTCCTCAGTTTCCCCTCTGCCTGGCTTTGGTGGAAGGCTGCTGGGAAGAGGAAGGAGGCCCAGCTCATAGCCTTGCCCCCTATCCTGGCACCTCTTCAAGATCCACCTGTAACAAAGCACTCGCATTACACACGATTCAAAATGAGCAACACATGGAGAAACCGTCCCAGGAACCGGCACCAGTGAAGGAAATGACACCACACACACAAAGCCTACCACATTTAGCCCAACCAGCTCATGGCAGAGCATCAACCCCCAAAGGAAATGCTTACCACAGGTCCTATCACTGCTTTCCATGGCAAGCCCCTCTTGGCAGCTTCCTAAGTTTCCCCTCTGCCTGGCTTTGTTGGAAGCCTGCTGGCAAGAGGAAGGAGGCCCAGCTTAAAGCCTTACCCCCTATCCTGGCACCTCTTCAAGATCCACCTGTAACAAAGCACTCCCATTAGACACCATTCAAAATGAGCAACACATGGACAAACCGTCCCAGGAACCGGCACCAGTGAAGGAAACCACCACACACGCAAAACCTACCACATTTAGCCCAACCAGCTCATGACAGAGCATGAACCCCCAAAGGCAATGCTTACCACAGGTCCTATCGCCGCTTTCCAAGGCAAGCTCCTCTTGGCCGCTTCCTCAGTTTCCCCTCTGCCTGGCTTTGGTGGAAGGCTTCTGGCAAGAGGAGGGAGGCCCAGCTCAAAGCCTTACCCCCTATCCTGGCACCTCTTCAAGATCCACCTGTAACAAAGCACTCCCATTAGACACCATTCAAAATGAGCAACACATGGACAAACCGTCCCAGGATCAAGCACCAGTGAAGGAAACCACCACACACACAAAGCCTACCACATTTAGCCCAACCAGCTCATGACAGAGCATCAACCCCCAAAGGCAATGCTTACCACAGGTCCTATCGCTGCTTTCCATGGCAAGCTCCTCTTGGCCGCTTCCTCAGTTTCCCCTCTGCCTGGCTTTGGTGGAAGGCTGGTGGCAAGAGGAAGGAGGCCCAGCTCAAAGCCTTACCCCATATCCTGGCACCTCTTCAAGATCCACCTGTAACAAAGCACTCCCATTAGACACCATTCAAAATGAGCAACACATGGACAAACCGTCCCAGAAACCAGCACAGGTGAAGGAAACCACCACACACACTCAAAGCCTACCACATTTAGCCCAACCAGCTCATGACAGAGCATCAACCCCCAAAGGCAATGCTTACCACAGGTCCTATCACTGCTTTCCATGGCAAGCTCCTCTTGGCAGCTTCCTAAGTTTCCCCTCTGCCTGGATTTGGTGGAAGCCTGCTGGCAAGAAGAAGGAGGCCCAGCTCAAAGCCTTACCCCCTATCCTGGCACCTCTTCCAGATCCACCTGTAACAAAGCACTCCCATTAGACACCATTCAAAATGAGCAACACATGGACAAACCGTCCCAGGAACCAGCACCAGTGAAGGAAATGACACCACACACACAAAGCGTACCACATTTAGCCCAACCAGCTCATGGCAGAGCATCAACCCCCAAAGGCAATGCTTACCACAGGTCCTATAACCTCTTTCCAAGGCAAGCTCGTCTTGGCCGCTTCCTCAGTTTCCGCTCTGCCTGGCTTTGGTGGAAGGCTGCTGGGAAGAGGAAGGAGGCCCAGCTCAAAGCCTTACCCCCTATCCTGGCACCTCTTCAAGATCCACCTGTAACAAAGCACTCCCATTACACACCATTCAAAATGAGCAACACATGGACAAACCGTCCCAGGATCAAACACCAGTGAAGGAAACCACCACACACACAAAGCCTACCACATTTAGCCCAACCAGCTCATGACAGAGCATCAACCCCCAAAGGCAATGCTTACCACAGGTCGTATCACCGCTTTCCAAGGCAAGCTCCTCTTGGCCGCTTCCTCAGTTTCCCCTCTGCCTGGCTTTGGTGGAAGGCTGGTGGCAAGAGGAAGGAGGCCCAGCTCAAAGCCGCACCTCTTCAAGATCCACCTGTAACAAAGCACTCCCATTACACACCATTCAAAATGAGCAACACATGGACAAACCGTCCCAGGATCAAACACCAGTGAAGGAAACCACCACACACACAAAGCCTACCACATTTAGCCCAACCAGCTCATGACAGAGCATCAACCCCCAAAGGCAATGCTTACCACAGGTCGTATCACCGCTTTCCAAGGCAAGCTCCTCTTGGCCGCTTCCTCAGTTTCCGCTCTGCCTGGCTTTGGTGGAAGGCTGCTGGGAAGAGGAAGGAGGCCCAGCTCATAGCCTTGCCCCCTATCCTGGCACTTCTAGATCCACCTGTAACAAAGCACTCCCATTAGACACCATTACAAATGAGCCACACATGGACAAACCGTCCCAGGAACCGGCACCACTGAAGGAAATGACACCACACACAAAACCTACCACATTTAGCCCAACCAGCTCATGACTGAGCATCAACCCCCAAAGGCAATGCTTACCACAGGTCCTATCACTGCTTTCCATGGCAAGCTCCTCTTGGCCGCTTCCTCAGTTTCCCCTCTGCCTGGCTTTGGTGGAAGGCTGGTGGCAAGAGGAAGGAGGCCCAGCTCAAAGCCTTACCCCTTATCCTGGCACCTCTTCAAGATCCACCTGTAACAAAGCACTCCCATTAGACACCATTCAAAATGAGCAACACATGGACAAACCGTCCAAGGATCAAACACCAGTGAAGGAAACCACCACACACACAAAACCTACCACATATAGCCCAACCAGCTCATGACAGAGCATCAACCCCCAAAGGCAATGCTTACCACAGGTCCTATTACTGCTTTCCATGGAAAGCTCCTCTTGGCCGCTTCCTCAGTTTCCCCTCTGCCTGGCTTTGGTGGAAGGCTGGTGGCAAGAGGAAGGAGGCCCAGCTCATAGCCTTGCCCCCTATCCTGGCACCTGTCCAAGGTCCACCTGTAACAAAGCACTCCCATTAGACACCATTCAAAATGAGCAACACATGGACAAACCGCCGCAGGATCAAACACCAGTGAAGGAAACCACCACACACACAAAACCTACCACATTTAGCCCAACCAGCTCATGACAGAGCATCAACCCCCAAAGGCAATGCTTACCAAAGGTCCTATCACCTCTTTACAGGGCAAGCTCCTCTTGGCAGCTTCCTCAGTTTCCCCTCTGCCTAGCTTTGGTGGAAGGCTGCTGGGAAGAGGAAGGAGGCCCAGCTCATAGCCTTGCCCCCTATCCTGGCACCTGTCCAAGGTCCACCTGTAACAAAGCACTCCCATTAGACACCATTCAAAATGAGCAACACATGGACAAACCGTCCCAGAAACTGGCACCAGTGAAGGAAATGACACCACACACAAAACCTACCCCATTTAGCCAAACCAGCTCATGACAGAGCATCAACCCCCAAAGGCAATGCTTACCACAGGTCCTATCACCTCTTTCCAAGGCAAGCGCCTCTTGGCCGCTTCCTGAGTTTCCCCTCTGCCTGGCTTTGGTGGAAGGCTGTTGGTAAGAGGAAGGAGGCCCAGCTCAAAGCCTTTCACCCTATCCTGGCACCTGTCTAAGGTCCACCTGTAACAAAGCACTCCCATTAGACACCATTACAAATGAGCCACACATGGACAAACCGTCCCAGGAACCGGCACCACTGAAGGAAATGACACCACACACAAAACCTACCACATTTAGCCCAACCAGCTCATGACAGAGCATCAACCCCCAAAGGCAATGCTTACCACAGGTCCTATCACCGCTTTCCAATGCAAGCTCCTCTTGGCCCCTTCCTCAGTTTCCTCTCTGCCTGGCTTTGGTGGAAGGCTGGTGGCAAGAGGAAGGAGGCCCAGCTCAAAGCCTTGCCCCCTATCCTGGCACTTCTAGATCCACCTGTAACAAAGCACTCCCATTAGACACCATTACAAATGAGCCACACATGGACAAACCGTCCCAGGAACCGGCACCACTGAAGGAAATGACACCACACACAAAACCTACCACATTTAGCCCAACCAGCTCATGACTGAGCATCAACCCCCAAAGGCAATGCTTACCACAGGTCCTATCACTGCTTTCCATGGCAAGCTCCTCTTGGCCGCTTCCTCAGTTTCCCCTCTGCCTGGCTTTGGTGGAAGGCTGGTGGCAAGAGGAAGGAGGCCCAGCTCAAAGCCTTACCCCCTATCCTGGCACCTCTTCAAGATCCACCTGTAACAAAGCACTCCCATTAGACACCATTCAAAATGAGCAACACATGGACAAACCGTCCAAGGATCAAACACCAGTGAAGGAAACCACCACACACACAAAACCTACCACATTTAGCCAAACCAGCTCATGACAGAGCATCAACCCCCAAAGGCAATGCTTACCACAGGTCCTACTACTGCTTTCCATGGAAAGCTCCTCTTGGCCGCTTCCTCAGTTTCCCCTCTGCCTGGCTTTGGTGGAAGGCTGGTGGCAAGAGGAAGGAGGCCCAGCTCATAGCCTTGCCCCCTATCCTGGCACCTGTCCAAGGTCCACCTGTAACAAAGCACTCCCATTAGACACCATTCAAAATGAGCAACACATGGACAAACCGTCCCAGGAACTGGCACCAGTGAAGGAAATGACACCACACACAAAACCTACCCCATTTAGCCCAACCAGCTCATGACGGAGCATCAACCCCCAAAGGCAATGCTTACCACATGTCCTATCATTGCTTTCCAAGGCAAGCTCCTCTTGGCCGCTTCCTCAGTTTCCCCTCTGCCTGGCTTTGGTGGAAGGCTGGTGGCAAGAGGAAGGAGGCCCAGCTCAAAGCCTTGCCCCCTATCCTGGCACCTCTTCCAGATCCACCTGTAACAAAGCACTCCCATTAGACACCATTCAAAATGAGCAACACATGGACAAACCGTCCCAGGAACCGGCACCAGTGAAGGAAATGACACCACACACAAAACCTACCCCATTTAGCCCAACCAGCTCATGACAGAGCATCAACCCCCAAAGGCAATGTTTACCACAGGTCCTATCACCACTTTACAAGGCAAGCTCCTCTTGGCCGCTTCCTCAGTTTCCCCTCTGCCTGGCGGCAAGAGGAAGGAGGCCCAGCTCAAAGCCTTACCCCCTATCCTGGGAACTCTTCAAGATCCACCTGTAACAAAGCACTCCCATTAGACACCATTCAAAATGAGCAACACATGGACAAACCGCCGCAGGATCAAACACCAGTGAAGGAAACCACCACACACACAAAGCCTACCACATTTAGCCCAACCAGCTCATGACAGAGCATCAACGCCCAAAGCCAATGCTTACCACAGGTCCTATCACCACTTTCCAAGGCAAGCTCCTCTTGGCCGCTTCCTCAGTTTCCTCTCTGCCTGGCTTTGGTGGAACGCTGGTGGCAAGAGGAAGGAGGCCCAGCTCAAAGCCTTACCCCCTATTCTGGCACCTCTTCAAGATCCACCTGTAACAAAGCACTCCCATTAGACACCATTCAAAATGAGCAACACATGGACAAACCGTCCCAGAAACCAGCACCAGTGAAGGAAACCACCACACACACTCAAAGCCTACCACATTTAGCCCAACCAGCTCATGACTGATCATCAACCCCCAAAGGCAATGCTTTCCACAGGTCCTATCACTGCTTTCCATGGCAAGCTCCTCTTGGCCGCGTCCTAAGTTTCCCCTCTGCCTGGCTTTGGTGGAAGGCTGCTGGGAAGAGCGAGGAGGCCCAAAAGTCTTGCCCCCTATCCTGGCACCTCTTCAAGATCCACCTGTAACAAAGCACTCCCATTAAACACCATTCAAAATGAGCAACACATGGACAAACAGTTGCAGGATCAAGCACCAGTGAAGGAAACCACCACACACACAAAGCCTACCACATTTAGCACAACCAGCTCATGACTGAGCATCAACCCCCAAAGGCAATGCTTACCACAGGTCCTATCACTGCTTTCCATGGCAAGCTCCTCTTGGCCGCTTCCTCAGTTTCACCTCTGCCTGGCTTTGGTGGAAGGCAGCTGGCAAGAGGAAGGAGGCCCAGCTCAAAGCCTTACCCCCTATCCTGGCACCTCTTCAAGGTCCACCTGTAACAAAGCACTCCCATTAGACACCATTCAAAATGAGCAACACATGGACAAACGGTCCCAGGATCCGGCACCAGTGAAGAAAATGACACCACACACAAAGCCTACCACATTTAGCCCAACCAGCTCATGACAGAGCATCAACCCCCAAAGGCAATGCTTACCACAGGTCGTATCACCGCTTTCCAAGGCAAGCTCCTCTTGGCCGCTTCCTCAGTTTCCCCTCTGCCTGGCTTTGGTGGAAGGCTGGTGGCAAGAGGAAGGAGGCCCAGCTCAAAGCCTTGCCCCCTATCCTGGCACCGCTTCCAGATCCACCTGTAACAAAGCACTCCCATTAGACACCATTCAAAATGAGCAACACACGGACAAACCGTCCCAGGAACCGGCACCACTGAAGGAAATGACACCACACACAAAACCTACCACATTTAGCCCAACCAGCTCATGACAGAGCATCAACCCCCAAAGGCAATGCTTACCACAGGTCCTATCACCACTTTACAAGGCAAGCTCCTCTTGGCCGCTTCCTCAGTTTCCCCTCTGCCTGGCGGCAAGAGGAAGGAGGCCCAGCTCAAAGCCTTGCCCCCTATCCTGGCACCTCTTCAAGATCCACCTGTAAGAAAGCACTCCCATTAGACACCATTCAAAATGAGCAACACATGGACAAACCGTCCCAGGAACCAGCACCAGTGAAGGAAACCACCACACACACACAAAGCCTACCACATTTAGCCCAACCAGCTCATGACTGAGCATCAACCCCCGAAGGCAATGCTTACCACAGGTCCTATCACTGCTTTCCATGGCAAGTTCCTCTTGGCCGCTTCCTGAGTTTCCCCTCTGCCTGGCTTTGGTGGAAGGCTGCTGGCAAGAGGAAGGAGGCCCAGCTCAAAGCCTTGCCCCCTATCCTGGCACCTCTCCAAGATCCACCTGTAACAAAGCACTCCCATTAGACACCATTCAAAATGAGCAACACATGGACAAACCGTCCCAGGAACCAGCACCAGTGAAGGAAACCACCACACACACTCAAAGCCTACCACATTTAGCCCAACCAGCTCATGACTGAGCATCAACCCCCAAAGGCAATGCTTACCACAGGTCCTATCACTGCTTTCCATGGCAAGCTCCTCTTGGCCGCTTCGTCAGTTTCCCCTCTGCCTGGCTTTGGTGGAAGGCTAGTGGCAAAAGGAAGGAGGCCCAGCTCAAAGCCTTACCCCCTATCCTGGCACCTCTCCAAGATCCACCTGTAAGAAAGCACTCCCATTAGACACCATTCAAAATGAGCAACACATGGACAAACCGTCCCAGGAACCGGCACCAGTGAAGGAAATGACACCACACACAAAACCTACCACATTTAGCCCAACCAGCTCATGACAGAGCATCAACCCCCAAAGGCAATGCTTACCACAGGTCCTATCACTGCTTTCCAAGGCAAGCTCCTCTTGGCCGCTTCCTCAGTTTCCCCTCTGCCTGGCTTTGGGGGAAGGCTGCTGGCAAGAGGAAGGAGGCCCAGCTCAAAGCCTTGCCCCCTATCCTGGCACCTGTCCAAGGTCCACCTGTAACAAAGCACTCCCATTAGACACCATTCAAAATGAGCAACACATGGACAAACCGTCCCAGGAACCAGCACCAGTGAAGGAAACCACCACACACACTCAAAGCCTACCACATTTAGCCTAACCAGCTCATGACTGAGCATCAACCCCCAAAGGCAATGCTTACCACAGGTCCTATCACTGCTTTCCAAGGCAAGCTCCTCTTGGCCGCTTCCTCAGTTTCCCCTCTGCCTGGCTTTGGTGGAAGGCTGCTGGCAAGAGGAAGGAGGCCCAGCTCATAGCCTTGCCCCCTATCCTGGCACCTGTCCAAGGTCCACCTGTAACAAAGCACTTCCATTAGACACCATTCAAAAAGAGCAACACATGGACAAACCGTCCCAGGAACCGGCACCAGTGAAGGAAATGACACCACACACAAAACGTACCACATTTAGCCCAACCAGCTCATGACAGAGCATCAACCCCGAAAGGTAAGGCTTACCACAGGTCCTATCACCACTTTCCAAGGCAAGCTCATCTTGGCCGCTTCCTCAGTTTCCCCTCTGCCTGGCTTTGGTGGAAGGCTGGTGGCAAGAGGAAGGAGGCCCAGCTCAAAGCCTTGCCCCGTATCCTGGCACCTCTTCCAGATCCACCTGTAACAAAGCACTCCCATTAGACACCATTCAAAATGAGCAACACATGGACAAACCGTCCCAGGATCAAGCACCAGTGAAGGAAACCACCACACACACAAAGCCTACCACATTTAGCCCAACCAGCTCATGACAGAGCATCAACCCCCAAAGGCAATGCTTACCACAGGTCCTATCACTGCTTTCCATGGCAAGCTCCTCTTGGCAGCTTCCTAAGTTTCCCCTCTGCCTGGCTTTGGGGGAAGGCTGCTGGCAAGAGGAAGGAGGCCCAGCTCAAAGCCTTGCCCCCTATCCTGGCACCTGTCCAAGGTCCACCTGTAACAAAGCACTCCCATTAGACACCATTCAAAATGAGCAACACATGGACAAACCGTCCCAGAAACCAACACCAGTGAAGGAAACCACCACACACACTCGAAGCCTACCACATTTAGCCTAACCAGCTCATGACTGAGCATCAACCCCCAAAGGCAATGCTTACCACAGGTCCTATCACCTCTTTCCAAGGCAAGCTCCTCTTGGCCGCTTCCTCAGTTTCCCCTCTGCCTGCCTTTGTGGAAGGCTGCTGACAAGAGGAAGAAGGCCCAGCTCAAAGCCTTGCCCCCTATCCTGGCACCTGTCCAAGGTCCACCTGTAACAAAGCACTCCCATTAGACACCATTCAAAATGAGCAACACATGGACAAACCGTCCCAGGAACCGGCATCAGTGAAGGAAACCACCACACACACAAAGCCTACCACATTTAGCCCAACCAGCTCATGACTGAGCATCAACCCCCAAAGGCAATGCTTACCACAGCTCCTATCTCTGCTTTCCAAGGCAAGCTCGTCTTGGCAGCTTCCTCAGTTTCCCCTCTGCCTGGCTTTGGTGGAAGGCTGCTGGTAAGAGGAAGGAGGCCCAGCTCAAAGCCTTGCCCCCTATCCTGGCACCACTTCCAGATTCACCTGTAACAAAGCACTCCCATTAGACACCATTCAAAATGAGCAACACATGGACAAACCGTCTCAGGAACCAGCACCAGTGAAGGAAATGACACCACACACACTCAAAGCCTACCACATGTAGCCCAACCAGCTCATGACTGAGCATCAACCCCCGAAGGCAATGCTTACCACAGGTCCTATCACTGCTTTCCATGGCAAGCTCGTCTTGGCCGCTTCCTCAGTTTCCCCACTGCCTGGCTTTGGTGGAAGGCTGCTGGGAAGAGGAAGGAGGCCCAGCTCATAGCCTTGCCCCCTATCCTGGCACCTGTCCAAAGTCCACCTGTAAAAAAAGCACTCCCATTAGACACCATTCAAAATGAGCAACACATGGACAAACCGTCCCAGGAACCGGCACCAGTGAAGGAAATGACACCACACACAAAACCTACCACATTTAGCCCAACCAGCTCATGACAGAGCATCAACCCCCAAAGGCAATGCTTACCACAGGTCCTATCACTGCTTTCCATGGCAAGCTCCTCTTGGCAGCTTCCTCAGTTTCCCCTCTGCCTGGCTTTGGTGGAAGGCTGCTGGCAAGAGGAAGGAGGCCCAGCTCAAAGCCTTGCCCCCTATCCTGGCACCTGTCCAAGGTCCACCTGTAACAAAGCACTCCCATTAGACACCATTCAAAATGAGCAACACATGGACAATCCGTCCCAGGAACCGGCACCAGTGAAGGAAATGACACCACACACAAAACCTACCACATTTAGCCCAACCAGCTCATGACAGAGCATCAACCCCCAAAGGCAATGCTTACTACAGGTCCTATCACCGCTTTACAAGGCAAGCTCCTCTTGGCCGCTTCCTCAGTTTCCCCTCTGCCTGGCTTTGGTGGAAGGCTTCTGGCAAGAGGAAGGAGGCCCAGCTCAAAGCCTTACCCCCTATCCTGGCACCTCTTCCAGATCCACCTGTAACCAAGCACTCCCATTAGACACCATTCAAAATGAGCAACACATGGACAAACCGTCCCAGGAACCGGCAACAGTGAAAGAAATGACACCACACACAAAACCTACCACATTTAGCCCAACCAGCTCATGACAGAGCATCAACCCCCAAAGGCAATGCTTACTACAGGTCCTATCACCGCTTTACAAGGCAAGCTCCTCTTGGCCGCTTCCTCAGTTTCCCCTCTGCCTGGCTTTGGTGGAAGGCTTCTGGCAAGAGGAAGGAGGCCCAGCTCAAAGCCTTACCCCCTATCCTGGCACCTCTTCCAGATCCACCTGTAACCAAGCACTCCCATTAGACACCATTCAAAATGAGCAACACATGGACAAACCGTCCCAGGAACCGGCACCAGTGAAAGAAATGACACCACACACAAAACCTACCACATTTAGCCCAACCAGCTCATGACAGAGCATCAACCCCCAAAGGCAATGCTTACCACAGGTCCTATCACTGCTTTCCTTGCCAAGCTCCTCTTGGCAGCTTCCTCATTTTCCCCTCTGCCTGGCTTTGGTGGAAGGCTGCTGGCAAGAGGAAGGAGGCCCAGCTCAAAGCCTTACCCCCTATCCTGGCACCTCTTCAAGATCCACCTGGAACAAAGCACTCCCATTAGACTCCATTCAAAATGAGCAACACATGGACAAACCGTCCCAGGGACCGGCACCAGTGAAGGAAATAACACCACACACAAAACCTACCACATTTAGCCCAACCAGCTCATGACAGAGCATCAACCCCCAAAGGCAATGCTTACCACAGGTCGTATCACCGCTTTCCAATGCAAGCTCCTCTTGGCCGCTTCCTCAGTTTCCCCTCTGCCTGGCTTTGGTGGAAGGCTGGTGGCAAGAGGAAGGAGGCCCAGCTCAAAGCCTTACCCCCTATCCTGGCACCTCTTCCAGATCCACCTGTAACAAAGCACTCCCATTAGACACCATTCAAAATGAGCAACACATGGACAAACCATCTCAGGAGCCAGCACCAGTGAAGGAAACCACCACACACACTCAAAGCCTACCACATTTAGCCCAACCAGCTCATGACTGAGCATCAACCCCCAAAGGCAATGCTTACCAAAGGTCCTATCACTGCTTTCCATGGCAAGCTCGTCTTGGCCGCTTCCTCAGTTTCCCCTCTGCCTGGCTTTGGTGGAAGGCTGCTGGGAAGAGGAAGGAGGCCCAGCTCATAGCCTTATCCCCTATCCTGGCACCTGTCCAAGGTCCACCTGTAAAAAAAGCACTCCCATTAGACACCATTCAAAATGAGCAACACATGGACAAACCGTCCCAGGAACCGGCACCAGTGAAGGAAATGACACCACACACAAAACCTACCACATTTAGCCCAACCAGCTCATGACAGAGCATCAACCCCCAAAGGCAATGCTTACCACAGGTCCTATCACTGCTTTCCATGGAAAGCTCCTCTTGGCAGCTTCCTCAGTTTCCCCTCTGCCTGGCTTTGGTGGAAGGCTGTTGGTAAGAGGAAGGAGGCCCAGCTCAAAGCCTTGCCCCCTATCCTGGCACCTGTCTAAGGTCCACCTGTAAGAAAGCACTCCCATTAGACACCATTCAAAATGAGCAACACATGGACAAACCGTCCCAGGAACCGGCAACAGTGAAAGAAATGACACCACACGCAAAACCTACCACATTTAGCCCAACCAGCTCATGACAGAGCATCAACCCCCAAAGGCAATGCTTACCACAGGTCGTATCACCGCTTTCCAAGGCAAGCTCCTCTTGGCCGCTTCCTCAGTTTCCCCTCTGCCTGGCTTTGGTGGAAGGCTGGTGGCAAGAGGAAGGAGGCCCAGCTCAAAGCCTTACCCCCTATCCTGGCACCTCTTCCAGATCCACCTGTAACAAAGCACTCGCATTAGACACCATTCAAAATGAGCAACACATGGACAAACCGTCCCAGGAACCGGCACCAGTGAAGGAAATGACACCACACACACAAAGCCTACCACATTTAGCCCAACCAGCTCATGACAGAGCATCAACCCCCAAAGGCAATGCTTACCACAGGTCCTATCACTGCTTTAAATGGCAAGCCCCTCTTGGTAGCTTCCTAAGTTTCCCCTCTGCCTGGCTTTGTTGGAAGCCTGCTGGCAAGAGGAAGGAGGCCCAGCTCAAAGCCTTACCCCCTATCCTGGCACCTCTTTCAGATCCACCTGTAACAAAGCACTCCCATTAGACACCATTGAAAATGAGCAACACATGGACAAACCGTCCCAGGAACCAGCACCAGTGAAGGAAACCACCACACACACTCGAAGCCTACACATTTAGCCCAACCAGCTCATGACTGAGCATCAACCCCCAAAGGCAATGCTTACCACAGGTCCTATCACCACTTTCCAAGGCAAGCTCCTCTTGGCCGCTTCCTCAGTTTCCCCTCTGCCTGGCTTCGGTGGAAGGCTGGTGGCAAGAGGAAGGAGGCCCAGCTCAAAGCCTTACCCCCTATCCTGGCACCTCTTCAAGATCCACCTGTAACAAAACACTCCCATTAGACACCATTGAAAATCAGCAACACATGGACAAACCGTCCCAGGATCAAGCATCAGTGAAGGCAACCACCACACACACAAAGCCTACCACATTTAGCCCAACCAGCTCATGACTGAGCATCAACCCCCAAAGGCAATGCTTACCACAGCTCCTATCACTGCTTTCCATGGCAAGCTCGACTTGGCCGCTTCCTCAGTTTCCCCTCTGCCTGGCTTTGGTGGAAGGCTGCTGGTAAGAGGAAGGAGGCCCAGCTCAAAGCCTTGCCCCCATCCTGGCACCTCTTCAAGATCCACCTGTAACAAAGCACTCCCATTAGACACCATACAAAATGAGCAACACATGGACAAATCGTCCCAGGAACCGGCACCAGTGAAGGAAATAACACCACACACAAAACCTACCACATTTAGCCCAACCAGCTCATGACAGAGCATCAACCCCCAAAGGCAATGCTTACCACAGGTCCTATCACCACATTAGAAGGCAAGCTCCTCTTGGCCTCTTCCTCAGTTTCCCCTCTGCCTGTCTTTGGTGGAAGGCTGCTGGCAAGAGGAAGGAGGCCCAGCTCATAGCCTTGCCCCCTATCCTGGCACCTGTCCAAGGTCCACCTGTAACAAAGCACTTCCATTAGACACCATTCAAAAATAGCAACACATGGACAAACCGTCCCAGGGACCGGCACCAGTGAAGGAAATTACACCACACGCAAAACCTACCACATTTAGCCCAACCAGCTCATGACAGAGCATCAACCCCCAAAGGCAATGCTTACCACAGGTCGTATCACCGCTTTCCAAGGCAAGCTCCTCTTGGCCGCTTCCTCAGTTTCCCCTCTGCCTGGCTTTGGTGGAAGGCTGGTGGCAAGAGGAAGGAGGCCCAGCTCAAAGCCTTACCCCCTATCCTGGCACCTCCTCCAGATCCACCTGTAACAAAGCACTCGCATTAGACACCATTCAAAATGAGCAACACATGGACAAACCGTCCCAAGAACCGGCACCAGTGAAGGAAATTACACCACACACAAAACCTACCACATTTAGCCCAACCAGCTCATGACAGAGCATCAACCCCCAAAGGCAATGCTTACCACAGGTCCTATCACTGCTTTCCATGGCAAGCTCGTCTTGGCAGCTTCCTAAGTTTCCCCTCTGCCTGGCTTTGGTGGAAGCCTGCTGGCAAGAGGAAGGAGGCCCAGCTCAAAGCCTTACCCCCTATCCTGGCACCTCTTCAAGATCCACCTGTAACAAAGCACTCCCATTAGACACCATTCAAAATGAGCAACACATGGACAAACCGTCCCAGAAACCAGCACCAGTGAAGGAAACCACCACACACACTCAAAGCCTACCACATTTAGCCCAACCAGCTCATGACTGAGCATCAACCCCCAAAGGCAATGCTTACCACAGCTCCTATCACTGCTTTCCATGGAAAGCTCGTCTTGGCCGCTTCCTCAGTTTCCCCTCTGCCTGGCTTTGGTGGAAGGCTGCTGGGTAGAGGAAGGAGGCCCAGCTCATAGCCTTGCCCCCTATCCTGGCACCTCTTCAAGATCCACCTGTAACAAAGCACTCCCATTAGACACCATTCAAAATGAGCAACACATGGAGAAACCGTCCCAGGAACCGGCACCAGTGAAGGAAATGACACCACACGCAAAACCTACCACATTTAGCCCAACCAGCTCATGACAGAGCATCAACCCCCAAAGGCAATGCTTACCACAGGTCCTATCACTGCTTTCCAAGGCAAGCTCCTCTTGGCAGCTTCCTCAGTTTCCCCTCTGCCTGGCTTTGGGGGAAGGCTGCTGGCAAGAGGAAGGAGGCCCAGCTCAAAGCCTTGCCCCCTATCCTGGCACCTGTCCAAGGTCCACCTGTAACAAAGCACTCCCATTAGACACCATTCAAAATGAGCAACACATGGACAAACCGTCCCAGAAACCAGCACCAGTGAAGGAAACCACCACACACACTCGAAGCCTACCACATTTAGCCTAACCAGCTCATGACTGAGCATCAACCCCCAAAGGCAATGCTTACCACAGGTCCTATCACCACTTTCCAAGGCAAGCTCCTCTTGGCCGCTTCCTCAGTTTCCCCTCTGCCTGTCTTTGGTGGAAGGCTGCTGGCAAGAGGAAGGAGGCCCAGCTCAAAGCCTTGCCCCCTATCCTGGCACCTGTCCAAGGTCCACCTGTAACAAAGCACTTCCATTAGACACCATTCAAAAAGAGCAACACATGGACAAACCGTCCCAGGAACCGGCACCAGTGAAGGAAATGACACCACACACAAATGTACCACATTTAGCCCAACCAGCTCATGACAGAGCATCAACCCCGAAAGGTAAGGCTTACCACAGGTCCTATCACCACTTTCCAAGGCAAGCTCATCTTGGCCGCTTCCTCAGTTTCCCCTCTGCCTGGCTTTGGTGGAAGGCTGGTGGCAAGAGGAAGGAGGCCCAGCTCAAAGCCTTGCCCCCTATCCTGGCACCTGTCCAAGGTCCACCTGTAACAAAGCACTCCCATTAGACACCATTCAAAATGAGCAACACATGGACAAACCGTCCCAGGATCAAGCACCAGTGAAGGAAACCACCACACACACAAAGCCTACCACATTTAGCCCAACCAGCTCATGACAGAGCATCAACCCCCAAAGGCAATGCTTACCACAGGTCCTATCACTGCTTTCCATGGCAAGCTCGTCTTGGCAGCTTCCTAAGTTTCCCCTCTGCCTGGCTTTGGTGGAAGCCTGCTGGCAAGAGGAAGGAGGCCCAGCTCATAGCCTTGCCCCCTATCCTGGCACCTGTCCAAGGTCCACCTGTAACAAAGCACTCCCATTAGACACCATTCAAAATGAGCAACACATGGACAAACAGTCCCAGGAACCGGCACCAGTGAAGGAAATGACACCACACACACAAAGCCTACCACATTTAGCCTAACCAGCTCATGACTGAGCATCAACCCCCAAAGGCAATGCTTACCACAGCTCCTATCTCTGCTTTCCAAGGCAAGCTCGTCTTGGCAGCTTCCTCAGTTTCCCCTCTGCCTGGCTTTGGTGGAAGGCTGCTGGTAAGAGGAAGGAGGCCCAGCTCAAAGCCTTGCCCCCTATCCTGGCACCACTTCCAGATTCACCTGTAACAAAGCACTCCCATTAGACACCATTCAAAATGAGCAACACATGGACAAACCGTCTCAGGAACCAGCACCAGTGAAGGAAATGACACCACACACACTCAAAGCCTACCACATGTAGCCCAACCAGCTCATGACTGAGCATCAACCCCCAAAGGCAATGCTTACCACAGGTCCTATCACTGCTTTCCATGGCAAGCTCGTCTTGGCCGCTTCCTCAGTTTCCCCACTGCCTGGCTTTGGTGGAAGGCTGCTGGGAAGAGGAAGGAGGCCCAGCTCAAAGCCTTGCCCCCTATCCTGGCACCTGTCCAAGGTCCACCTGTAACAAAGCACTCCCATTAGACACCATTCAAAATGAGCAACACATGGACAAACCGTCCCAGGAACCGGCACCAGTGAAGGAAATGACACCACACACAAAACCTACCACATTTAGCCCAACCAGCTCATGACAGAGCATCAACCCCCAAAGGCAATGCTTACCACAGGTCCTATCACTGCTTTCCATGGCAAGCTCCTCTTGGCAGCTTCCTAAGTTTCCCCTCTGCCTGGCTTTGGTGGAAGGCTGTTGGTAAGAGGAAGGAGGCCCAGCTCAAAGCCTTGCCCCCTATCCTGGCACCTGTCCAAGGTCCACCTGTAACAAAGCACTCCCATTAGACACCATTCAAAATGAGCAACACATGGACAATCCGTCGCAGGAACCGGCACCAGTGAAGGAAATGACACCACACACAAAACCTACCCCATTTAGCCCAACCAGCTCATGACAGAGCATCAACCCCCAAAGGCAATGCTTACTACAGGTCCTATCACCGCTTTACAAGGCAAGCTCCTCTTGGCCGCTTCCTCAGTTTCCCCTCTGCCTGGCTTTCGTGGAAGGCTTCTGGCAAGAGGAAGGAGGCCCAGCTCAAAGCCTTACCCCCTATCCTGGCACCTCTTCCAGATCCACCTGTAACCAAGCACTCCCATTAGACACCATTCAAAATGAGCAACACATGGACAAACCGTCCCAGGAACCGGCAACAGTGAAAGAAATGACACCACACGCAAAACCTACCACATTTAGCCCAACCAGCTCATGACAGAGCATCAACCCCCAAAGGCAATGCTTACCACAGGTCCTATCACTGCTTTCCTTGCCAAGCTCCTCTTAGCAGCTTCCTCATTTTCCCCTCTGCCTGGCTTTGGTGGAAGGCTGCTGGCAAGAGGAAGGAGGCCCAGCTCAAAGCCTTACCCCCTATCCTGGCACCTCTTCAAGATCCACCTGGAACAAAGCACTCCCATTAGACACCATTCAAAATGAGCAACACATGGACAAACCGTCCCAGGGACCGGCACCAGTGAAGGAAATAACACCACACACAAAACCTACCACATTTAGCCCAACCAGCTCATGACAGAGCATCAACCCCCAAAGGCAATGCTTACCACAGGTCGTATCACCGCTTTCCAATGCAAGCTCCTCTTGGCCGCTTCCTCAGTTTCCCCTCTGCCTGGCTTTGGTGGAAGGCTGGTGGCAAGAGGAAGGAGGCCCAGCTCAAAGCCTTACCCCCTATCCTGGCACCTCTTCCAGATCCACCTGTAACAAAGCACTCGCATTAGACACCATTCAAAATGAGCAACACATGGACAAACCATCTCAGGAGCCAGCACCAGTGAAGGAAACCACCACACACACTCAAAGCCTACCACATTTAGCCCAACCAGCTCATGACTGAGCATCAACCCCCAAAGGCAATGCTTACCACAGGTCCTATCACTGCTTTCCATGGCAAGCTCGTCTTGGCCGCTTCCTCAGTTTCCCCTCTGCCTGGCTTTGGTGGAAGGCTGCTGGGAAGAGGAAGGAGGCCCAGCTCATAGCCTTATCCCCTATCCTGGCACCTGTCCAAGGTCCACCTGTAAAAAAAGCACTCCCATTAGACACCATTCAAAATGAGCAACACATGGACAAACCGTCCCAGGAACCGGCACCAGTGAAGGAAATGACACCACACACAAAACCTACCACATTTAGCCCAACCAGCTCATGACAGAGCATCAACCCCCAAAGGCAATGCTTACCACAGGTCCTATCACTGCTTTCCATGGAAAGCTCCTCTTGGCAGCTTCCTCAGTTTCCCCTCTGCCTGGCTTTGGTGGAAGGCTGTTGGTAAGAGGAAGGAGGCCCAGCTCAAAGCCTTGCCCCCTATCCTGGCACCTGTCTAAGGTCCACCTGTAAGAAAGCACTCCCATTAGACACCATTCAAAATGAGCAACACATGGACAAACCGTCCCAGGAACCGGCAACCGTGAAAGAAATGACACCACACGCAAAACCTACCACATTTAGCCCAACCAGCTCATGACAGAGCATCAACCCCCAAAGGCAATGCTTACCACAGGTCGTATCACCGCTTTCCAAGGCAAGCTCCTCTTGGCCGGTTCCTCAGTTTCCCCTCTGCCTGGCTTTGGTGGAAGGCTGGTGGCAAGAGGAAGGAGGCCCAGCTCAAAGCCTTACCCCCTATCCTGGCACCTCTTCCAGATCCACCTGTAACAAAGCACTCGCATTAGACACCATTCAAAATGAGCAACACATGGACAAACCGTCCCAGGAACCGGCACCAGTGAAGGAAATGACACCACACACACAAAGCCTACCACATTTAGCCCAACCAGCTCATGACAGAGCATCAACCCCCAAAGGCAATGCTTACCACAGGTCCTATCACTGCTTTAAATGGCAAGCCCCTCTTGGTAGCTTCCTAAGTTTCCCCTCTGCCTGGCTTTGTTGGAAGCCTGCTGGCAAGAGGAAGGAGGCCCAGCTCAAAGCCTTACCCCCTATCCTGGCACCTCTTTCAGATCCACCTGTAACAAAGCACTCCCATTAGACACCATTGAAAATGAGCAACACATGGACAAACCGTCCCAGGATCAAGCACCAGTGAAGGAAATGACACCACACACACAAAGCCTACCACATTTAGCCCAACCAGCTCATGACTGAGCATCAACCCCCAAAGGCAATGCTTACCACAGGTCCTGTCACTGCTTTCCATGGCAAGCTCGTCTTGGCCGCTTCCTCAGTTTCCCCTCTGCCTGGCTTTGGTGGAAGGCTGCTGGTAAGAGGAAGGAGGCCCAGCTCATAGCCTTGCCCCCTATCCTGGCACCTCTTCAAGATCCACCTGTAACAAAGCACTCCCATTAGACACCATTCAAAATGAGCAACACATGGAGAAACCGTCCCAGGAACCGGCACCAGTGAAGGAAATGACACCACACACACAAAGCCTACCACATTTAGCCCAACCAGCTCATGACAGAGCATCAACCCCCAAAGGCAATGCTTACCACAGGTCCTATCACCACTTTCCAAGGCAAGCTCCTCTTGGCCGCTTCCTGACTTTCCTCTCTGCCTGGCTTTGGTGGAAGGCTGCTGGCAAGAGGAAGGAGGCCCAGCTCAAAGCCTTACCCCCTATCCTGGCACCTCTTCAAGATCCACCTGTAACAAAGCACTCCCATTAGACACCATTCAAAATGAGCAACACATGGAGAAACCGTCCCAGGAACCGGCACCAGTGAAGGAAATGACACCACACACACTCAAAGCCTACCACATTTAGCCCAACCAGCTCATGACAGAGCATCAACCCCCAAAGGCAATGCTTACCACAGGTCCTATCACTGCTTTCCATGGCAAGCTCCTCTTGGCAGCTTCCTAAGTTTCCCCTCTGCCTGGCTTTGGGGGAAGGCTGCTGGCAAGAGGAAGGAGGCCCAGCTCAAAGCCTTGCCCCCTATCCTGGCACCTGTCCAAGGTCCACCTGTAACAAAGCACTCCCATTAGACACCATTCAAAATGAGCAACACATGGACAAACCGTCCCAGAAACCAGCACCAGTGAAGGAAACCACCACACACACTCGAAGCCTACCACATTTAGCCTAACCAGCTCATGACTGAGCATCAACCCCCAAAGGCAATGCTTACCACAGGTCCTATCACCACTTTCCAAGGCAAGCTCCTCTTGGCCGCTTCCTCAGTTTCCCCTCTGCCTGGCTTTGGTGGAAGGCTGCTGGCAAGAGGAAGGAGGCCCAGCTCAAAGCCTTGCCCCCTATCCTGGCACCTCTTCAAGATCCACCTGTAACAAAGCACTCCCATTAGACACCATTCAAAATCAGCAACACATGGACAAACCGTCCCAGGATCAAGCACCAGTCAAGGAAACCACCACACACAGGAAGGCTACCACATTTAGCCCAACCAGCTCATGACAGAGCATCAACCCCCAAAGGCAATGCTTACCACAGGTCCTATCACCTCTTTCCAAGGCAAGCTCCTCTTGGCCGCTTCCTCAGTTTCCCCTCTGCCTGGCTTTTTGGAAGGCTGCTGACAAGAGGAAGAAGGCCCAGCTCAAAGCCTTGCCCCCTATCCTGGCACCTGTCCAAGGTCCACCTGTAACAAAGCACTCCCATTAGACACCATTCAAAATGAGCAACACATGGACAAACCGTCCCAGGAACCGGCATCAGTGAAGGAAACCACCACACACACAAAGCCTACCACATTTAGCCCAACCAGCTCATGACTGAGCATCAACCCCCAAAGGCAATGCTTACCACAGCTCCTATCTCTGCTTTCCATGGCAAGCTCGTCTTGGCGGCTTCCTCAGTTTCCCCTCTGCCTGGCTTTGGTGGAAGGCTGCTGGTAAGAGGAAGGAGGCCCAGCTCAAAGCCTTGCCCCCTATCCTGGCACCACTTCCAGATTCACCTGTAACAAAGCACTCCCATTAGACACCATTCAAAATGAGCAACACATGGACAAACCGTCTCAGGAACCAGCACCAGTGAAGGAAATGACACCACACACACTCAAAGCCTACCACATGTAGCCCAACCAGCTCATGACTGAGCATCAACCCCCAAAGGCAATGCTTACCACAGGTCCTATCACTGCTTTCCATGGCAAGCTCGTCTTGGCCGCTTCCTCAGTTTCCCCTCTGCCTGGCTTTGGTGGAAGGCTGCTGGGAAGAGGAAGGAGGCCCAGCTCATAGCCTTGCCCCCTATCCTGGCACCTGTCCAAAGTCCACCTGTAAAAAAAGCACTCCCATTAGACACCATTCAAAATGAGCAACACATGGACAAACCGTCCCAGGAACCGGCACCAGTGAAGGAAATGACACCACACACAAAACCTACCACATTTAGCCCAACCAGCTCATGACAGAGCATCAACCCCCAAAGGCAATGCTTACCACAGGTCCTATCACTGCTTTCCATGGCAAGCTCCTCTTGGCAGCTTCCTCAGTTTCCCCTCTGCCTGGCTTTGGTGGAAGGCTGTTGGTAAGAGGAAGGAGGCCCAGCTCAAAGCCTTGCCCCCTATCCTGGCACCTGTCCAAGGTCCACCTGTAACAAAGCACTCCCATTAGACACCATTCAAAATGAGCAACACATGGACAAACCGTCCCAGGATCCGGCACCAGTGAAGGAAATGACACCACACGCAAAACCTACCACATTTAGCCCAACCAGCTCATGACAGAGCATCAACCCCCAAAGGCAATGCTTACCACAGCTCCTATCACTGCTTTCCATAGAAAGCTCGTCTTGGCCGCTTCCTCAGTTTCCCCTCTGCCTGGCTTTGGTGGAAGGCTGCTGGTAAGAGGAAGGAGGCCCAGCTCATAGTCTTGCCCCCTATCCTGGCACCTCTTCAAGATCCACGTGTAACAAAGCACTCGCATTAGACACCATTCAAAATGAGCAACACATGGACAAACCGTCCCAGAAACCAGCACCAGTGAAGGAAATCACCACACACACAAAGCCTACCACATTTAGCCCAACCAGCTCATGACAGAGCATCAACCCCCAAAGGCAATGCTTACCACAGCTCCTATCACTGCTTTCCAAGGCAAGCTCCTCTTGGCCGCTTCCTCAGTTTCCCCTCTGCCTGGCTTTGGTGGAAGGCTGCTGGGAAGAGGAAGGAGGCCCAGCTCAAAGCCTTGCCCCCTATCCTGGCACCTGTCCAAGGTCCACCTGTAACAAAGCACTCCCATTAGACACCATTCAAAATCAGCAACACATGGAGAAACCGTCTCAGGAACCGGCACCAGTGAAGGAAATGACACCACACACACAAAGCCTACCACATTTAGCCCAACCAGCTCATGACAGAGCATCAACCCCCAAAGGCAATGCTTACCACAGGTCGTATCACCGCTTTCCAAGGCAAGCTCCTCTTGGCCGCTTCCTCAGTTTCCCCTCTGCCTGACTTTGGTGGAAGGCTGGTGGCAAGAGGAAGGAGGCCCAGCTCAAAGCCTTGCCCCCTATCCTGGCACCTATTCCAGATCCACCTGTAACAAAGCACTCGCATTAGACACCATTCAAAATGAGCAACACATGGACAAACCGTCTCAGGAACCAGCACCAGTGAAGGAAATGACACCACACACACTCAAAGCCTACCACATGTAGCCCAACCAGCTCATGACTGAGCATCAACCCCCAAAGGCAATGCTTACCACAGGTCCTATCACTGCTTTCCATGGCAAGCTCGTCTTGGCCGCTTCCTCAGTTTCCTCTCTTCCTGGCTTTGGTGGAAGGCTGCTGGGAAGAGGAAGGAGGCCCAGCTCATAGCCTTGCCCCCTATCCTGGCACCTGTCCAAGGTCCACCTGTAACAAAGCACTCCCATTAGACACCATTCAAAATGAGCAACACATGGACAAACCGTCCCAGGAACCGGCACTAGCGAAGGAAATGACACCACACACAAAACCTACCACATTTAGCCCAACCAGCTCATGACAGAGCATCAACCCCCAAAGGCAATGCTTACCACAGGTCCTATCACTGCTTTCCATGGCAAGCTCCTCTTGGCAGCTTCCTAAGTTTCCCCTCTGCCTGGCTTTGGTGGAAGCCTGCTGGTAAGAAGAAGGAGGCCCAGCTCAAAGCCTTACCCCCTATCCTGGCACCTCTTCAAGATCCACCTGTAACAAAGCACTCCCATTAGACACCATTCAAAATCAGCAACACATGGACAAACCGTCCCAGGATCAAGCACCAGTCAAGGAAACCACCACACATAGGAAGGCTACCACATTTAGCCCAACCAGCTCATGACAGAGCATCAACCCCCAAAGGCAATGCTTACCACAGGTCCTATCACCTCTTTCCAAGGCAAGCTCCTCTTGGCCGCTTCCTCAGTTTCCCCTCTGCCTGGCTTTGTGGAAGGCTGCTGACAAGAGGAAGAAGGCCCAGCTCAAAGCCTTGCCCCCTATCCTGGCACCTGTCCAAGGTCCACCTGTAACAAAGCACTCCCATTAGACACCATTCAAAATGAGCAACACATGGACAAACCGTCCCAGGAACCGGCACCAGTGAAGGAAATGACACCACACACAAAACCTACCACATTTAGCCCAACCAGCTCATGACAGAGCATCAACCCCCAAAGGCAATGCTTACCACAGGTCCTATCACTGCTTTCCATGGCAAGCTCCTCTTGGCAGCTTCCTCAGTTTCCCCTCTGCCTGGCTTTGGGGGAAGGCTGCTGGCAAGAGGAAGGAGGCCCAGCTCAAAGCCTTGCCCCCTATCCTGGCACCTGTCCAAGGTCCACCTGTAACAAAGCACTCCCATTAGACACCATTCAAAATGAGCAACACATGGACAAACCGTCCCAGGAACCAGCACCAGTGAAGCAAACCACCACACACACTCAAAGCCTACCACATTTAGCCCAACCAGCTCATGACTGAGCATCAACCCCCAAAGGCAATGCTTACCACAGGTCCTATCACCACTTTCCATGGCAAGCTCCTCTTGGCCGCTTCCTCAGTTTCCCCTCTGCCTGGCTTTGGTGGAAGCCTGCTGGCAAGAGGAAGGAGGCCCAGCTCAAAGCCTTACCCCCTATCCTGGCACCTCTTCAAGATCCACCTGTAACAAAACACTCCCATTAGACACCATTCAAAATCAGCAACACATGGACAAACCGTCCCAGGATCAAGCACCAGTGAAGGAAACCACCACACACACAAAGCCTACCACATTTAGCCCAACCAGCTCATGACTGAGCATCAACCCCCAAAGGCAATGCTTACCACAGCTCCTATCACTGCTTTCCATGGCAAGCTCGTCTTGGCGGCTTCCTCAGTTTCCCCTCTGCCTGGCTTTGGTGGAAGGCTGCTGGTAAGAGGAAGGAGGCCCAGCTCAAAGCCTTGCCCCCTATCCTGGCACCTGTCCAAGGTCCACCTGTAACAAAGCACTCCCATTAGACACCATTCAAAATGAGCAACACATGGACAAACCGTCCCAGGAACCGGCACCAGTGAAGGAAATGACACCACACGCAAAACCTACCACATTTAGCCCAACCAGCTCATGACAGAGCATCAACCCCCAAAGGCAATGCTTACCACAGGTCCTATCACTGCTTTCCAAGGCAAGCTCCTCTTGGCCGCTTCCTCAGTTTCCCCTCTGCCTGGCTTTGGTGGAAGGCTGCTGGCAAGAGGAAGGAGGCCCAGCTCAAAGCCTTGCCCCCTATCCTGGCACCTCTTCAAGATCCACCTGTAACAAAGCACTCCCATTAGACACCATTCAAAATGAGCAACACATGGACAAACCGTCTCAGGAGACAGCACCAGTGAAGGAAACCACCACACACACTCAAAGCCTACCACATTTAGCCCAACCAGCTCATGACTGAGCATCAACCCCCAAAGGCAATGCTTACCACAGGTCCTATCACTGCTTTCCATGGCAAGCTCGTCTTGGACGCTTCCTCAGTTTCCCCTCTGCCTGGCTTTGGTGGAAGGCTGCTGGTAAGAGGAAGGAGGCCCAGCTCAAAGCCTTGCCCCATATCCTGGCACCTGTCTAAGGTCCAACTGTAACAAAGCACTCCCATTAGACACCATTCAAAATGAGCAACACATGGACAAACCGTCCCAGGAACCGGCACCAGTGAAGGAAATGACACCACACACAAAACCTACCACATTTAGCCCAACCAGCTCATGACAGAGCATCAACCCCCAAAGGCAATGCTTACCACAGGTCCTATCACTGCTTTCCAAGGCAAGCTCCTCTTGGCCGCTTCCTCAGTTTCCCCTCTGCCTGGCTTTGTGGAAGGCTGCTGACAAGAGGAAGAAGGCCCAGCTCAAAGCCTTGCCCCCTATCCTGGCACCTGTCCAAGGTCCAACTGTAACAAAGCACTCCCATTACACACCATTCAAAATGAGCAACACATGGACAAACCGTCCCAGGAACCGGCACCAGTGAAGGAAATGACACCACACACAAAACCTACCACATTTAGCCCAACCAGCTCATGACAGAGCATCAACCCCCAAAGGCAATGCTTACCACATATCCTATCACTGCTTTCCAAGGCAAGCTTCTCTTGGCCGCTTCCTCAGTTTCCCCTCTGCCTGGCTTTGTGGAAGGCTGCTGACAAGAGGAAGAAGGCCCAGCTCAATGCCTTGCCCCCTATCCTGGCACCTGTCCAAGGTCCACCTGTAACAAAGCACTCCCATTAGACACCATTCAAAATGAGCAACACATGGACAAACCGTCTCAGGAACCAGCACCAGTGAAGGAAACCACCACACACACTCAAAGCCTACCACATTTAGCCCAACCAGCTCATGACAGAGCATCAACCCCCAAAGGCAATGCTTACCACAGGTCCTATCACCACTTTCCAAGGCAAGCGCCTCTTGGCCGCTTCCTCAGTTTCCCCTCTGCCTGGCTTTGTGGAAGGCTGCTGACAAGAGGAAGAAGGCCCAGCTCAAAGCCTTGCCCCCTATCCTGGCACCTCTTCAAGATCCACCTGTAACAAAGCACTCCCATTAGACACCATTCAAAATGAGCAACACATGGACAAACCGTCCCAGGATCAAGCATCAGTGAAGGAAACCACCACACACACAAAGCCTACCACATTTAGCCCAACCAGCTCATGACTGAGCATCAACCCCCAAAGGCAATGCTTACCACAGCTCCTATCTCTGCTTTCCATGGCAAGCTCGTCTTGGAGGCTTCCTCAGTTTCCCCTCTGCCTGGCTTTGGTGGAAGGCTGCTGGTAAGAGGAAGGAGGCCCAGCTCATAGCCTTGCCCCCTATCCTGGCACCACTTCCAGATTCACCTGTAACAAAGCACTCCCATTAGACACCATTCAAAATGAGCAACACATCGACAAACCGTCCCAGGAACCAGCACCAGCGAAGGAAACCACCACACACACTCAAAGCCTACTACATTTAGCCCAACCAGCTCATGACTGAGCATCAACCCCCAAAGGCAATGCTTACCACAGGTCCTATCACTGCTTTCCATTGCAAGCTCGTCTTGGCCGCTTCCTCAGTTTCCCCTCTGCCTGGCTTTGGTGGAAGGCTGCTAGTAAGAGGAAGGAGGCCCAGCTCAAAACCTTGCCCCCTATCCTGGCACCTGTCCAAGGTCCACCTGTAACAAAGCACTCCCATTAGACACCATTCAAAATGAGCAACACATGGACAAACCGTCCCAGGATCAAACACCAGTAAAGGAAACCACCACACACACAAAGCCTACCACATTTAGCCCAACCAGCTCATGACAGAGCATCAACCCCCAAAGGCAATGCTTACCACAGGTCGTATCACCGCTTTCCAAGGCAAGCTCCTCTTGGCCGCTTCCTCAGTTTCCCCTCTGCCTGACTTTGGTGGAAGGCTGGTGGCAAGAGGAAGGAGGCCCAGCTCAAAGCCTTGCCCCCTATCCTGGCACCTATTCCAGATCCACCTGTAACAAAGCACTCGCATTAGACACCATTCAAAATGAGCAACACATGGACAAACCGTCTCAGGAACCAGCACCAGTGAAGGAAATGACACCACACACACTCAAAGCCTACCACATGTAGCCCAACCAGCTCATGACTGAGCATCAACCCCCAAAGGCAATGCTTACCACAGCTCCTATCTCTGCTTTCCATGGCAAGCTCGTCTTGGCGGCTTCCTCAGTTTCCCCTCTGCCTGGCTTTGGTGGAAGGCTGCTGGTAATAGGAAGGAGGCCCAGCTCAAAGCCTTGCCCCCTTTCCTGGCACTTCTTCAAGATCCACCTGTAACAAAGCACTCCCATTAGACACGATTCAAAATGAGCAACACATGGACAAACCGTCCCAGGAACTGGCACCAGTGAAGGAAATGACACCACACAGAAAACCTACCACATTTAGCCCAACCAGCTCATGACTGAGCATCAACCCCCAAAGGCAATGCTTACCACAGGTCCTATCACTGCTTTCCATGGCAAGCTCGTCTTGGACGCTTCCTCAGTTTCCCCTCTGCCTGGCTTTGGTGGAAGGCTGCTGGCAAGAGGAAGGAGGCCCAGCTCAAAGCCTTACCCCCTATCCTGGCACCTGTCCAAGGTCCACCTGTAACAAAGCACTCCCATTAGACACCATTCAAAATGAGCAACACATGGACAAACCGTCTCAGGAACCAGCACCAGTGAAGGAAACCACCACACACACTCAAAGCCTACCACATTTAGCCCAACCAGCTCATGACAGAGCATCAACCCCCAAAGGCAATGCTTACCACAGGTCCTATCACCACTTTCCAAGGCAAGCGCCTCTTGGCCGCTTCCTCAGTTTCCCCTCTGCCTGGCTTTGTGGAAGGCTGCTGACAAGAGGAAGGAGGCCCAGCTCAAAGCCTTGCCCCCTATCCTGGCACCTCTTCAAGATCCACCTGTAACAAAGCACTCCCATTAGACACCATTCAAAATGAGCAACACATGGACAAACCGTCCCAGGATCAAGCACCAGTGAAGGAAACCACCACACACACTCAAAGCCTACCACATTTAGCCCAACCAGCTCATGACT
This sequence comes from Pelodiscus sinensis, assembly GCF_052426305.1. Taxonomy (NCBI): domain Eukaryota; kingdom Metazoa; phylum Chordata; order Testudines; family Trionychidae; genus Pelodiscus; species Pelodiscus sinensis. The sequence continues at coordinate 138,090,203 of NC_143054.1, forward strand.
GAGCATCAACCCCCAAAGGCAATGCTTACCACAGGTCCTATCTCTGCTTTCCATGGCAAGCTCGTCTTGGCCGCTTCCTCAGTTTCCCCTCTGCCTGGCTTTGGTGGAAGGCTGCTAGTAAGAGGAAGGAGGCCCAGCTCAAAACCTTGCCCCCTATCCTGGCACCTGTCCAAGGTCCACCTGTAACAAAGCACTCCCATTAGACACCATTCAAAATGAGCAACACATGGACAAACCGTCCCAGGAACCGGCACCAGTGAAGGAAATGACACCACACACAAAGCCTACCACATTTAGCCCAACCAGCTCATGACAGAGCATCAACCCCCAAAGGCAATGCTTACCACAGGTCCTATCACTGCTTTCCAAGGCAAGCTCCTCTTGGCAGCTTCCTCAGTTTCCCCTCTGCCTGGCTTTGGTGGAAGGCTGGTGGCCAGAGGAAGGGGACCCAGCTCAAATCTCTGCCGCTGGGGCGCTGCGGGCGTGGCCGGGCGCCAGGTAAATGGCGCCGCGCGGAGGGAAACGCGCCGTCCTGGTCCTCCCCCCCTCTCTCCTCGTGCTGGGTCTCGCTGCCGCGCTGCTGCTGGCGGGCGCGGGGCGAGTCCGGGGCTCGGGGCGCTGCCGGGGAGTCCGGGGCTGGCGGGTCCCGCCGCTCCCCTCGCCTGCTCACCTGCAGGAAACATCGAGGCGCCTCCTGGCAACGCGCCGCCTTCGCCGCTGCTCCAGCCCGAGGGTCACCGGCCCGGCGAGTCCGCTGGAGAAACGCGCCGCCCGCCCGTTTAACCGCCGTAGAACGAGTTGTTGGCGTCGCTCACTATAGCAACGGGCGTGGCAAAAAGAAGCGTTTTTATACCCTCATAATTGGGCGATTCCATGTGCCGGGAAGGTGACGCATGCGCTGCTCCAGTCCGCTGATTTGGTTCCGCCCTCTTTTGGCGGGAAAATCGGCGCCTGCGCAGTTAGGGAACGCTAAGGCTTGTCGGGATGGCGAGATAGACTCTAGTTGCTGCGAGTATTGTGCTGCGGTTGCCGGACCTGGCCAAGCGTTCTCCAACCACGCTACTGTGTCCCCCCTAATCCTGCGCCACGCCCCCTGCGGCAGCCCGGGCCCCGCCCATCTCGCTGGCCCCGCCCTTAGCTGGTCCCCTCCTGTTCTTTTGCCGGTCAGTGTCTGGCCTCGTGTCTGGGCACATGCTGGCTAAAGCCTTGGAAGCGCCTCAGCCAATCGCAGAGCCGCTTTCGATGTGTCCTCGGGAAGTGGTGCGGGGGCGGGGCTTCTCCCCTGAATTAAAAGACGTGAATGGGGCTCTGCGTACAGGCTGGTGCGGCGCGAATAGCGCCAAGGTGGAGGGTTCAATCCCCACACAGGCCGCAGATCCTTCTGCTCTTTTGCGGGAGGCATTTGCCTTTTCGGTCTTCGGTGGGGACTGGCGCAGGGAGCCAAAAGGACCCTCCGTAAAGTCTCTGGGCACCTCGGTGCTATAGCCCCTGCCAGGCTGGCGCCGGGACAAGTAGGACCGGTCCTAGGCACCAGCAAAACAAGCAGGTGTTTGGGGCGGCATTCCGGCCCACGGGAAGAGCAGAGCGGCGGTGAGGCCCCCGGAGGCCGCTCCAAGCTTGGAGCCCTGTGCCTGGCCCCAGGGCGCTGAGAAGGCAGGATGGGTTGGGGTGCTGGGAAGGTGGGGCGGCTGGCCCCAACACAGAGCAGCCGCGGCTTGTGACATTGAACCCGGCCGGGCAGGCCGTGGCCATCGTGGCTGCTCCCTGCAGCCGGCTCACTGGAGCAGAGTTCAGGGAATCAGCAGGCACTGGGGCTCTGCCACAGCAGGACCCCATCCCCCGAGTGGGGAGCCCTGCGAACACCGCCCCAAGCTAGAAGCCCCATGCCCGGTTGCTCGGAGCCTGCTCCTGGCTCTGGGGTGCTGGGAGCCCTGCGTGTGCAGTCCCGATGCACGGACCCTGCTGGTAGTGCAGCGTGTGGCCACAGCTGGTGAGTCAAGCCCAGCGGTCTCTTCTTCACCTTCGTGAGTGCGGCCCCCCAACCCATGTGCCCCCCTCCGGCTGGCTACCCCTCTCCTCTGAGCCCTCCCTGCAACTCCCCCTCTCCCTGCCCCTCCCCTGCCTGTGTTCTCTCCCCCACAACACCCCCTGATTGTGACCCCCCCCTTGCCCAGCTGTCTCCCCCCGGCCTGTGTGCCCCTGCCCACTGTCCCACGACCTCCCCCCTGCTACTTCCTCCCTCTCTTCACCTCCCCCGACTCAGCCTCTGCCCAGCAACCCCACCTCCTGGCCCACTGCAACCCTGCTGGGACCCCATCTTCTCTTCTCCCCTCCTCCCCCCTCCGCCTCCCTCCTGGATCCCCAACTCCTATCTGGCTCTCTAAACAATTCCCCCTCTCCCTACTCTCTGGGCCCCACACACTCACCTGCCCAGGAACCCAGCCCCTTGTGCTGTGTCCTTACAACCTCATACCTGCCTGGGACTGAGGTGATTCTCCCTATCCCTTTGTCTGAGGAAGTGGAACTCTGGTGTTCCCAGTGACCGTGTCCCGAAGTCCCTTCCTGTCTGTGGCAGGAGAGCTTTATTAAAATTGGAATTGTGATCCCATTTAAATAGGCTTTGTCTTAAACAATATACCTTTAAAATTAAATTAAAAATTGTTATGGCCTAAATTTATCATAACCTATTTAAACAACTTATGAATTACATTTAAAAATTAAATAGAACGTATCTCCTGTCAACTTTTAAAGAAATTCTACCAGTTCACTAGTGAAAGTACCCATAACCAGTGTTTACATCAGCAGTAGCTTCTTCTGCAGGTCGGGGACTCCCTCCTAAGAGGGACTGAGCCATCCCTCTGCCGTCCGGACCTGGAATCTCGAGAGGTGTGCTGCTTACCGGGAGCTCGCATTAAGGATGTGACTGAGAGGCTTACCAAACTGATCAAACCTTCGGATCGCTACTCCTTCCTGCTTCTCCATATGGGAACTAACGATACGGCCAAGAATGACCTTGAGCGGGTTACTGCGGATTATGTAGCGCTGTGAAGAAGGATCTAAGAATTCGGAGCGCAAGTGGTGTTCTCGTCCATTCTCCCTGTTGAAGGGAAAGGACTGGGCAGGGATCGTCGAATTGAGGACGTAAATGTGTGGTTGCGCAGGTGGTGTCGCAGAGAGGGCTTTGGTTTCTTCGACCATGGGACTCTGTTCTGGGCACAAAGATTGTTAGGAAGAGATGGGATCCACCTAACGAAGAGAGAAAGGAGCATCTTCGTGGGCAGGCTTGCAAACCTAGTGAAGAGGGCTTTAAACTAGGTTCGTTGGGGGACAGTGACCAAAACCCTGAGGAGAGTGGGAAAGTCGGATACTGGGAGGAAATGCATAGAGGAAGGAGCAAGAAAGGAGGACCTCTGTTTCACATGGAGAAGATAGGGCGATCAACTGGTTACCTGAAGGCTACGTCTACACTGGTCCCTTTTTCGGAAGGGACATGCTAATTTTGAAAGTGGGAATAGGGAAATCCGCGGGGGATTTAAATATCCCCCGCGGATTTAAATAAACATGTCCGCCTTTTTTTTCCGGTAGGAATAAGAGATCCTCCAGAAAAGGGCTTTATTCCAGAGGATCGCGCCAGTCTAGATGCTTTTTTTCCGGCTTTTCCCCAAGCCGGAAAAAAAGCGGCGGACATGTTTATTTAAATCCGCGGGGGATATTTAAATCCCCCGCAGATTTCCCTATGCTGACTTACCTGATTTGCATCGCTTTTCCGTTTTTAGGCGCCAGTGTAGACGTAGCCCATGTGTTTGTACACTAATGCTAGAAGGCTGGGCAACAAACAGGAAGTACTGGAGGCCCTGTCCCAGTCCAAGAAATATGATTTAATTGGGATAACAGAGACTTGGTGGGATGACTCGCATGACCTGAGCGCTGTCATTGAAGGCTATAGACTGTTCAGGAAGAACAGGCAGGGGAGAAAAGGAGGAGGAGTTGCACTATATGTAAGAGAGCACTACGATTGCTCTGAACTCCAGTATAAAGAGGGAGAAAAACCTGTTGAGAGTCTGTGGGTTAAGTTTAAAGGAGCAAACAACATCAGTGATGTTGTGGTTGGTGTCTGCTACAGGCCACTGAATCAGGTGGATGAGGTAGATGAGGCTTTCTTCGGACAACTGAGCGAAGCTTCCGGATCTCAGGCCCTGGTTCTCGTGGGGGACTTTAATCACCCTGACATCTGTTGGGAAACCAATACGGCAGTACACAGGCAATCCAGGAAGTTTTTGGAAAATTGGGGATAACTTCTTGACAGAAGTGGAGTACTTTGCATTTGTCTTTGGTAAGCTTCATCTTATTTACCTCAGACCATTTCTCCAGTTTGTCCAGATCATTTTGAATTATGACTTTATCCTCAAAAGCAGTTGGAACTTAAATTCCTCTTAAAATCAGGAATAAGGGATCTTTCGGAAAAGGCTTTATTTTCCAAAAGATCCCCGTCTAGACTGGCGCTTTTTGCCGGCAAAGCCCCGAGCCGGAAAAAAGCGGCAGCCATGTTTATGCAAATGAAGTGGAGAAGATTTAAATCCCTGCTTCATTTGCAATTGCGCTGTGTCTAATTTGCATCCCCTTTACGGAAAAAGGGTGCAATCTAGATACAGCCTATGACTTTTCATAATGAATACACCCCCATTATTTTGTATACAATCTAAGCCCATAAAACTCAAGGAGGAGAAAGACTCTTATTAACTTCAATGAGCTGTGTTTTATTGAACATTATTTTTGTAGCAGTACCTTTCAGTTTTCCACAATATATGTTAATTTTTAAACTGACTATAAAATCTGTGCTTTCTGAATTTAAACAATAAAATAAATACCACATTATTAGAATCTTTTTGTAAATGCTCAATCTTGCATGAATTCAGTTTGAGGGGGCTTTTTGCATAAAAGCATGTTTATTGTCTTCCCAAAATGACAGTTTGCGTATAAGTTTAAAAAGAAAAAGAGGTCCTTTGTTTACATTGGGGAATATGAGAAATTGTCCTAAGGCCTCAACTCTAAAGAAATTCTAATTTTCATAACCAGAAGAGAATAAAGTTTTAGTGAATACATAGTATGCTGGGTTTTTTCTATGTAGCAAAATACACTACAACCTGTCACTAATAACTATCTAGTTAAAAACTTCACCAGTTTGACACTTTCCAGGGATATGCAGGATTATGAGGCATCTTGCTACCATTTACACTTAGCATGAGGGAAGTCTTGTCTGTATCTGCCTTTGATCTGCTCCCATTTTCACCCCACACGTTAGCAAGAGACACACTCCAACTGCACTGAACACTCGCCATATTCATAAATTCAGTGCTTCTAAAGAAACAAGACGCCCCATCTAACCAGTGTTACCTCAGATTACTGTTCTGCTTTGCTTAACACACAGCACTTAGATATGTTTATAGTGAAATGAAGTACAAGTTTATTTAACAATGCTGAAGGGTTCAAGTAAAAGCAAGTGGAAGTATTGGAAGCAAATGGTTGCATAGGAAATAAAATAAAATCATAACATGCATTCTAGAGCATTGGTAGACAACCCATGGCCTGTGAGCCACGTGGGGCCTGTCAGGGTAAGCCCATGACAGACCGCAAGATAGTTGGTTTATGTTTAGCATCCGCCGCTCAGCTCCCAGAGACCATGATTTCCTGATCCTGACCAGTGAGAGCTGCGGGAAGCAGCTGGCCCCCACTTCCTGCAGCTCCCATTGGCTGGAAATGATGAACTGCAGCCACTGCGAGCTGTGAGGAGGGCGGGGTAGGCATGCCTGTGGACTCTTAATGTCAACAAACTGTCTCACAGCCCACCAGCAGCTTACCCTGACAAGTCACAGGTGTCCCACCACTGTACTGAAGCCTAGATCTAATGTACTAGATACTCTTATGTCTTGTAGAATAATGTTCACTCAAAATCCTTGCAGCATTTTTAAGCCATGTTGGTTGTGACCCTCTTTTTATTAAACACACTGTCAACATGCCCTCTGGCTGAAGGAGTCCATTTGTTTCCTTATACCTCCAGGTATCTGAAAAGAATCCTTTTGCCTTTTTTCATAAACACAACCCCTCTTGCTGTCTGTTTCTTTCTGTAGATTTATTGTCTTATAGATTTCACAATCCCTTCTGTGAAGGGTGTACCAGGTCTTACGGAAGACCCCACCCAAGGAAAAAGAAGCAGAGATGAGTCCTCCAGAGGGACTGCAGGGTGGGGAGGCAGCCAGTATGATTCCAGCAGGCTTGTATAAAATTAGCTATCGGATGGAGCAGATTCAACTTTGCAGGGTAGAATCAGAGGAGCAAGAACAGTGCTCCTGGCTGACTGCAGAGCTGGACAGATCAGTTCCTGGCTGGAGCCAGGGGAGCAAGAATGGATCTCAGGGTATGTCTACACTACCCTCCTAGTTCGAACTAGGAGGGTAATGTAGGCATACCGCACTTGCAAATGAAGCCCGGGATTTGAATTTCCCGGGCTTCATTTGCATAAGCGGGGAGCCGCCATTTTTAAAACCCCGCTGGTTCGAACCCCGTGCAGCGCGGCTACACGGGGCACGAACTAGGTAGTTCGAACTAGGCTTCCTATTTCGAACTACCGTTACTCCTCATTCCACAAGGAGTAACGGTAGTTCGAACTAGGAAGCCTAGTTCGAACTACCTAGTTCGTGCCCCGTGTAGCCGCGCTGCACGGGGTTCGAACCAGCGGGGTTTTAAAAATGGCGGCTCCCCGCTTATGCAAATGAAGCCCGGGAAATTCAAATCCCAGGATTCATTTGCAAGTGCGGTATGCCTACATTACCCCCCTAGTTCGAACTAGCGGGGTAGTGTAGACATACCCTCACTTTCTGGATCCTAACCAAGGAGCTGTATAAAGAGCAGCCATCTTCTACATCCCTTCACTAATTGGTGCTCTATTTTACCAGGCCACTTCTCCCATGAACCCTTCACTTCTTCACTCTTGCTCTTCAGGGGCCTAAGTCTTACTTGAGTTCTAGTCATCAGACAGAAAGGCTGGCTCTCACCTAACTGGTTTCCATCACCAGTCTGAAAGAGCATGTGAAAGTAAAAAATTTGGCTTCACTCATGGCATTAAACATATGGGCTGTGTCTACACTGGCATCCCTTCCGGAAAAGGGATGCTAATGTAGCACTTTGGAATAGGCAAATCCGCGGGGGATTTAAATATCCCCCGCGGTATTTGCATTAACATGGCTGCCGCTTTTTTCCGGCTTGGAGATAAGCCGGAGAAAAGCGCCAGTCTAGACGTGATTCTCTGGAAAATAAAGCCTTGAAAGTAGGAATAAGAGATCCTATTCCAAAGTGCTACATTAGCATCCCTTTTCCGGAAGGATGCCAGTGTAGACTCAGCCCATATGTTTAATGCCATGAGTGAAGCCAAATTTTTTACTTTCACATGCTCTTTCAGACTGGTGATGGAAATCAGTTAGGTGAGAGCCAGCCTTCCTGTCTTTTCTGACAATTTTAAATACCTGCATTGCCAATGAGTCATGCAATGATATTGAGAGGGGGAAAATGGGTTCAGAGCAGTGAGCAGGGTGAGCAGGGCGAATGTGGGAAGTAAAAAAACAGACCGTATATCATTTACTTATAAAGCAGCAGGGAAGTGAACATTTAAATGCAGGGGAGGCAAGTAGAAATGTGAACAACTAATTTTATCAGTATGATCCGTGCCACCAAGAAAAGTGAAATAGATATACAGTACACCTTTTTAACTAGGCTGCATATCGGATGTGTACAAAAAGAACAAAAATTGCTACCCTGTCCTCATATCCTGTGAAAATGTAATGAAACATACAGTAATAAAACTACAACATATATACTGGAACATAAGCCCGTTCATTTATAATCCAACCCCCCCCCCCCAAATATACAGAGAAAAAAATGGTGAAAAGTCACTGACCTGTTTATAATCTGACTCCAGAGTACAGCGGTCTGGGATCTTGTAAATGGGCCAGTGACTTTTTACCATTTTTTCTGGGCAAGTTTGGGGGGGTCGTGGTAGGTCCCAGACATTGCAGCTGTGCCTTTTAAATGTAGTAAGAGTCTCCGGAAGAGTTGCAGCATCTGAGACCCGGCGTGAGCTGTGTCCTGGCTTGTGCCGGGTCCCCCCACTGTCGCTCTGCCTTTTAGAGCCCATCCATAAGCCAACCCCCGCTCTTCACAGTGGGATTTTTTTCCAAAAAAAAAAAGTCAGCTTATGAACAAGTATATACGGTAAATGGCATTAGTTATTATGAAATACCAGTGATATGTCTCCCACATGTACAACCTCTCCATATGTGTGTGTGTTTATTAATCATGCTCTCAGGTTTTCAAAGTGAAATAAATACTTCTGGGTTAGGTTATGTCTGTAGGCGGAACTTAAAAGAGGGCAGATTCACAGCTACATAGCCAGCACAGCACTGAGAATATTGTGCTTCTGAAAGACATGAATGCCCTTAGGAGATCTGTGGAGTAATGCACAAGTTGCTACACCACTTTAAAGGATGCAAAATACATGACCAGGACTCACTGCAGTGCAGGGTCAAAATGAAGGAGCTGTGAAATGCCTACAGATTGAACCTCTCTAAGCTGAGACTCTCTGGTTTGGCAACCTGGTGGACCATGGATGTTCCTAGTCCAGAGAACCTCAGCAGCCACGAGCCTGGTGGCAGGAGGACCGGCAGCCTGGTGCAAAGAAATGTAGAATCAACCACACATGTTCTTATTTTGTTGCAGAAATAGCACCAGTTAGCCCTGTGGTCAACAAAGTGACTGAAAAGTGACCCATTGGACAAATATTCAGAGAGAATCTAAGTCTTTCCATTCGTCTTTAGAACCTAAAAAATAGGCCCAAAGGGCTTTTCCTACTTATAATATATTTGCACCAATGTCATTCCACTGACTTCTATCAAGTTAATCCTGATTTAGACAGGTGTATGAGAGAGGACATTTAGGGTACGTCTAGACTGCAGGCTTTTGTCGACAGAAGTTTTGTCGACAGATACTGTCGACAAAGCTTCTGTCGACAAAGAGCGTCTAGACTACATCCAGGTCTGTCGACAAAGCAAGTTGCTTTCTCGACATGACAGTGTTATCCCACTCCTGTGTTTTGACTTTTGGATCTGGGCACACTGGGAAAACATCTGTGTTCTCCTCCTTCCGGTTGAAAATTGCTTGAAGATTTAGGACTTTTTTAGGGATTTCAAATTTGCTGGAGATTTCAAGTTGACACTTCAATTTTTGCAAGGACTGAGCTTTTCGATGCTTGTAGGCTGTGGTGCAAAATATCTTACACAAGAGATAGGTGAAAGAGATAAAGAATAAAGCATGTTTCTATAAAATGGTAGCTGCCAGCTGAGCCTATGCCTTGTTTCCATGCTGCTGGTGTAACAGTCTACAAAACAATTTTCATGTTTCATGTGGGAAGTTAGGGGAGCTTTGTACTTGAGGGTAAGTGAACTCTAGATGCACCAACCATAGAAAGGAAAAGCAAGGTGGGGACTGCTAAGGAAGGTTAGTGTGAACTATGCAAGAAGTAAGTCCCTTGATCCAGGAAGCTGTATGCAACAAAGAACAATCACTTCGACATGAAAATTGCAGTGTGGTCTGTTCACCACTAATTATGGGTGATGAAGAACAAGGTGCTATAATTTTGTAATTAATTTACACATTAGTTAATCTAAATTAAGTAAAACTTTGTTACACATAAATGGAGCTCTGGACAGACTACATAGGAAGAGTGTAAGTAGGAGTAAGCGGCTACTACTTAGATGAGTCATCATAAATCAAAATGGACTATGCATATTATCTTTATTTTGTTAGTTCCCCTTAATATAAAGCAGGGAGGACAAACCTTGATTTATATATGTTATATTTTTAATTCTAATAAAAAGTGGATGTCAATGGTTCAATCCTGCCCTCGGACAGGCAGATTTGTTTCACCACCCAGTTTATTAAATCAGTGACTCCAAGTGTATGCAAACACAGATTGTGATTTTACCAGATAGCCTATAGACATGGGACTGAATTATGCCCCAGAAGCATACTGAAATAATCAGGAAAAATTAAGAAAGCTAAAAAACAAATACAAGTCAAACCTATCTAGTTCAGCACTCTCTGGTCTGACAACATTCATAGTCCAGCATGATTGAATTTGGATGGTTGTCCACTTATTATGGGGGTGGCCACGTGTCCTGTGGTCCCATAAAGTTTTTTTACAGCCACCAGTCTTGACTCTCAGTGTAATTTATCCCTAAATGTCTTCTAAGACCCCAGTAAGCAGTGGAAGTGTTGGTAGTGCTGCTAGACATTATTGATCTCCTGTAGTTTGGCAAATTCTCTTGTTTGGCACTGGTCAGGTCCCAAGGGTGCCAGACTGGAGAGGTTCAAACTGTAGTTGTTCCAAACAGAACATAAACTGTAACCTTTAAAAAAAAAGGAAAGTCACACTGTAAGCAGAAGACTCTATGGTCAGATGTTAATAAAAAAGAGTTTGTACAAGTTGAACCTCCCAAATCTGGAACTCTCTGATCCGGTAACATCTGTGGTCTGGCAAGGCCATGGATGTTGCTGAATCATAGAATCATAGAATTATAGGACTGGAAGGGACCTCGAGAGGTCATCGAGTCCAGTCCCCAGCCCTCAAGGCAGGACCAAGCTCCGTCTACACCATCCCTGACAGATGTCTATCTAACCTGTTCTTAAATATCTCCAGAGAGGGAGATTCCGCCACCTCCCTTGGCAATTTATTCCAATATTTGACCACCCTAACAGTTAGGAATTTTTTCCTAATGCCCAATCTAAACCTCCCTTCCTGCACTTTAAGCCCATTACTCCTTGTCCTGTCCTCAGAAACTAAGAGGAACAAATTTTCTCCTTCCTCCTTGTGACACCCTTTTAGATATTTGAAAACCGCTATCATGTCCCCCCTTAATCTTCTTTTTTCCAAACTAAACAAGCCCAGTTCATGAAGCCTGGCTTCATAGGTCATGTTCTCTAGACCTTTAATCATTCTTGTCGCTCTTCTCTGTACCCTTTCCAATTTCTCCACATCTTTCTTGAAATGTGGCGCCTAGAACTGGACACAGTACTCCAGCTGAGGCCTAACTAGTGCAGAGTAGAGCGGCAGAATGACTTCACAAGTTTTGCGAACAACACACCTGTGGATACAACCTAGAATCATATTTGCTTTTTTTGCAACAGCATCACACTGTTGACTCATATTCAACTTGTGGTCCACTATGACCCCTAGATCCCTTTCCGCCATGCTCCTTCCTAGACAGTCGCTTCCCATCTTGTATGTATGGAACTGATTGTTCCTTCCTAAGTGGAGCACTTTGCATTTCTCTTTATTAAACTTCATCCTGTTTACCTCTGACCATTTCTCTAACTTGCTAAGGTCATTTTGAATTATGTTCCTATTCTCCAAAGAAGTTGCAACCCCACCCAGTTTGGTATCATCTGCAAACTTAATAAGCGTACTCTCTATCCCAATATCTACATCATTGATGAAGATATTGAACAGTACGGGTCCCAAAACAGACCCTTGCGGAACTCCACTTGTTATCCCTTTCCAGCAGGATTTAGCACCGTTAACAACAACTATCTGACTACGGTTATCCAGCCAATTATGCACCCACCTTATCGTGGCCCTATCTAAGTTATATTTGCCTAGTTTATCAATAAGACTATCATGTGAGACCATATCAAATGCCTTACTAAAGTCTAGGTATATGACATCCACCGCTTCTCCCTTATCCACAAGGCTCGTTATCCTATCAAAGAAAGCTATCAGATTAGTTTGGCATGACGTGTTCTTCACAAACCCATGCTGGCTATTCCCTATCACTTTATCACCTTCCAAGTGTTTGCATATGATTTCCTTAATTACCTGCTCCATTATCTTCCCTGGGACAGACGTTAAACTGACCGGTCTGTAGTTTCCTGGGTTGTTCTTATTCCCCTTTTTATAGATGGGCACAATATTTGCCCTTTTCCAGTCCTCTGGAATCTCCCCTGTGTTCCATGATTTTTCAAAGATCATAGCTAAAGGCTCAGATACCTCCTCTATCAGCTCCTTGAGTATCCTGGGATGCATTTCATCAGGACCTGGTGACTTGCTGACATCTAACTTTCCTGAGTGATTTTTAACTTGTTCTTTGTTTATCCTATCTTCTAAACTTACCCTCTCTCTGCTTGTATTCGCTACGTTAGGCACACCTCCAGACTTCTCCAGATTTCCTGTTACTGCTTCTCCCTCCTCACTAAGCAGTGGGCCTACCCTGTCCTTGGTCTTCCTCTTGCTTTTAATGTATTTATAAAAGGTCTTCTTGTTTCCCTTTATGCCTGTAGCTAGTTTGATCTCATTTTGTGCCTTTGCCTTTCTAATCTTGCCCCTGCATTCCCGTGTTGCTTGCCTATATTCATCCTTTGTTAGTTGTCCTAGTTTCCATTTTTTATATGACTCCTTTTTTATTTTGAGATCATGCAAGATCTCCTTGTTAAGCCAAGCTGGTCTTTTGCCATATTTTCTATCTTTCCTACAGAGCGGAATTGTTTGCTTTTGGGCCCTTAACAACGTCCCTCTGAAATACTTCCAACTCTCCTCAGTTGTTTTTCCCTTCAGTCTTGCTTCCCATGGGACCTTACCTACAAGTTCTCTGAGCTTATCAAAATCTGCCTTCCTGAAATCCATTACCTCAATTGTGCTGGTCTCCCTTCTACCTTACCTTAAGATCATGAACTCTATTATTTCATGATCACTGTCCCCCATACTGTCTTCCACTTTCAAGTTCTCAACTAGTTCCTCCCTATTTGTTAAACTCAAATCCAGAACAGCTTCTCCTCTGGCAGCTTTTTCAACCTTCTGAAACAGAAAGTTGTCTCCAATGCAGTCCAGAAACTTATTGGATAGCCTATGCCCCGCTGTGTTAGTTTCCCAACATATGTCTGGATAGTAGAAGTCCCCCATCACCACCAAATCTTGGGCTTTGGATAGTTTTGTTAATTGTTTAAAAAAGGCCTCATCCACCTCTTCCATCTGGCTAGGTGGCCTGTAGTAGACTCCTAGCATGACATCACCCTCATGTTTTACCCCTTTTAGCTTAACCCAGAGACTCTCTACACAGCTATCTCCTACGTTCATCTCCACTTCAGTCCAAGTGTGTACATTTTTAATATACAAGGCAACCCCTCCTCCCTTTTTTCCCTGTTTGTCCTTCCTGAGCAAGCCATACCCTTCCATACCAATATTCCAATCATGCGTCGCATCCCACCAGGTTTCTGTAATACCAATGATATCATAGTTGTATTTATTTGTTAGCAATTCCAGTTCTTCCTGCTTATTACCCATACTTCTTGCATTTGTATATAGGCATCTAAGATACTGATTTGATCTTGCCTCCCTGTTATGCCCTGACCCTCCTTTCTCCTTGCCATTATAGGCCGTAGTCCCCCCCATTTCCAACCCATCTCCCAGTCCCGCACATTCAGCACTTTCCTGTGGGCTTTGCTCACCTGTCCCCGAACCTAGTTTAAAGAGAATCAAAGAGCTCCAGGAGTGAGAGCCAGCCTGGAGATCTTAGGGTCTGTGGAATCCTAGCTGGGCCAGCAGTGGCTGGGCAGGGGAACCCAAGCATTAGGGGGGCCAGGTGGCATCAGGGAGCCTCTGCCCCGGCCAGGGAACCCCTAGTGTCAGTGGGGTCATGCAGGTAGTGATCCCCTATCAGTGCGACTGGCAGCAGGTGGAGAACCCCAGAGATTTCCCTGCTGTGGGGGCTGGGATGGCCAGGCAGTCCTGGCCAGAAAACCCCTGTCAGCAGTGGAGCCAGTCAGTGTCCTGGGAGCTCTAGCTGGGGAACCCCAGCAGTGGTGCCAGGCAGCAGCCTGGGGAGTCCCAGCTCTAGTTGGGGAATCTCTGGTGGCAGGGCCACAGTACCCTGGGAAACCCCCAGTGGTAATGGGCCTGGGTGTGGCCTGGAGCTGGGAATCCCCAAGGAACCCCCAGGGATAGTGGGGTTGGCAGCAGCTGGGAACCCCGAGAGGCAGCAGGGCTAGTGGTGACTGGGCAGCCTTGGCTGGGAAACCCCTGGGAAGTTGCAATAGGTAGGCAGCAGGGCAGGGAGCACCAGCCCTTTGGCGCCTCAGCGAGATGACCCAGCAATGGGGCAGCCAGCAGGAGAGCACTGACCTCCCCTGATCCGGCAAACTCCCTGGTATAGAATGACTCAGGTCCCGAGGACGCCGGAGCAGGGACGTCCAACTTGTACTAGGATCAAAATAGATCACCATATAACCAAGGAATTGATAATTAAATTAATGGTCATATTGGAAAATATGTACATATACAACGTTTGCTGGGGGCTTTTATAGGTACATTTATCCTTCACTTATGTTAACATTAATTAGTATCGTCTCGGAATGGGTAGCAGATCACAGAGAGTGGTGACCTACCTGATACAGAAGTTTTGGGCCTACTCCTTGTGAGGAGTAAGGGAATTCAGTGGGAGTATTTCTTCAGTCTGCCACCCACTGAGGATGGCACCAAAGCTCGGCTTAAGGGTATGTCGACTTCAGTTTGTTTTTTACATAGCTGGAATTGCGTACTATAAGCTGACCTTCCCCTAAAGTGTGGACCGGGCCTTAGTTCCCAGAGGTGCAAACAAGGAGATCACAGTGTTGTCAACCGTCAGCAGTCAGCTCCCCAAAATCATGAGATTGGGTTTAAAAGTCACATCTCAAAGAAAAAAGAAACACACACATTACACTCTCTCAATGACTTAACCACCTGCATTCTGCTACAAAGACCTTTTACATCTGCACTTGAAAGGGAATCCTCTGAACTGTCATTCATGTTAAAATTCGACACTCTCCAAAAAGGAATGAACAAACACTCAAGCTATTTTACCCAAGATAGCTTCCCCAATTATCACCTCTAATACCATTAACTCACAAACATCCCACTCTCCCCACCTCTAATATCATCAATTCACAGACACTTACCTTCCTTCCTCTCCCCCTCCTGCATCCCCCTCCTGTTCTGAAATGTGATTTGTCCTTTTCATATGTGTTCATTTTTTTAAATTGTATCCTTTGGTATATATGGTTGTGACTATTTTCTTCCACTATTTGATCTGAGGAAGTGGGTCTGGCCCACGAAAGCTCATCATCTAATAAACCCTCTTATTTTCATCCTGTCATCATTCTATTTTTAATAACTGCTATTTCAGTGGGATCATTTGGGTCTCAGAATGCTTAGAAATTTTGAACACCCTTCAGCTTCTAATTTGGAGCAGGGACAGGAGGCTGTTTGGAACCTAATCCACCCAGCATTCTTGGTCAGAAATATAGGGAATAAGGAGTCTGAGACTGTAGTCCCGTGGACATGTTGGAGGCCAGTTATGACCATTATCAGGAAAGATGGAGATTTAAGGTGACACTCTGCCTAGGGAGGAGCAGCTTATACCACCTCCAATATAAGCTCTTATACAAACTACACAGCCTGCAACACAGCATTCTGCTACCTTTCTTGGCTTACTGAAAAAAACGAGTACGTACAGAATCTGGCTGAGTCACAGAACATCCAGAATTCTGTAAGTCATGTGCTAGTGCAGCATGTTGCAGTGTCCATAACTTAGGAATAATCAGAAAGACAGAGTGTTGTTTGCTTCATGTAAGTACTTTAATGTCTGCCTCACAACTGTGTGCATATAAATCACAGAGACCCAGCTAGAACTGGACTGCGGAACAAGGTGAGAAATTCCAGGTGTACATGGAGAGTACACATGTCAAAGGTGATTCAGATACAATTACAAATGACTGTAACATTCACCTGCAATTGTACCAAAACTTGTGCTGTTACTTTTGCTTTCCTCTATCAATCTTCCCCTTCCTCCACCAACATTTTCACACTTTTCTCCATTTTTCAGTTTTGGTTGGTACTTAAAAATGGAAATAGTATAAGAAAAGCTGTTCATATATGCTTCTTAATCCCTCTTCGAGAACCAAATAGGTTTGAATGAATGCCTGAATATTGGGGTGCTTACTCAGCATGAAGCTTTTGAGATTTCCTCATTGCTGATTATTTACACATAATCAAAACTGTGAATGTCTATAATCCCTGTTGTAATGAAACCCAGAGTTAAGAGGGTGAGATGGAAATGGGGCTAGGAAATAGGAAAATGTGTTAAAATTGGAGATCCTGAGTGTGCACCCAACAGAAGAGATGCCTCCTCCAGTCTTGCCAAAGGATCAGTGCACACAAACCCATCCAAGTGAAATCAACTGGGAATTTGCATACTTAGGGACTATGGAATGAATACACCAAGTTTTTGCAAGCCAGCTGCACATGGAAATTTGCTCATTCTGCTGTGTCTTATCCCCCCTTTCTTTTAAATCTTTCTTTTAAAGTCTTTTAGCATTTTGTCTGACTTATAGAAATATTGCAATATGGCATGTTCATAGTCAGGGAGAATGGCATGACACTTCACTTCTCTATGCCTCTGTTTCCCCTTTAACCTTTTGTTTGTCTTCTCTATTCAGACTATAAGTTCTCAGGGGCATGGATGATTTGTTATTGTGTCTTTATACAATGTGTATCACAATGCAGGTCTGGTTTCCGTTTGAGCTTCTAGGTCCATTATTTAGAATATAAATTAACCTTCAAGATTTGACAGATTTTTTTTCTCTCCCTGTGTGCATTGCAATGGTATAGAGCACACGGTATCTGGGATAGTTTAGCACATATTTAAGGTAACAACTGCCTTCTTTTTAGTTACAAAGGCCAGTCTTAATGTATGTAACTTTTATAACTAAATTTTAAAGAATAAATATGTAACCTAGATCAAAGAAGACTAAGGTGTTATGTAGGAACAAAGAGAATAGTTGAAGAGAAAAGCAAGAAGAGATGTAATTATTTTCCCTTCAGTTCTTATTCCATTTCAAAAATTCCTCTAGTGTTACATGTGCTGTGTTGTAGTAGATGTTCAAAGTTTTCAGCACACCTACCAACTTGGTACCGCTGAGTAGATTAATGACTTAGTGGTATTCTTTTTTTCCTAAAGTTTTCAGGGAACGATATCCACCATTCTGAAAATCTGATCACTATGTCCATATGTATCTGTGACAACTTGCATTTCAGCCGCAAGCCAATCTTCATGAATCCGTTCAAAAAATGAAGGAGGATTGTCACCTTTCCAGCACATTGTGCTGCTAATAATAGAATCCCAGCAAGAGTTTCAACATCTCTGCCACAGACGGTGAAATCCTAGAAAAGCAGGATGCATACTTCAGTAACAGAAGGGATTTAAGATCAGGTAATTTTCACAGTGTGATGGGTGACAAGAGACCATGAGTCCATTCTTAGCACTTCCAAAGAACATAAAGTTAAAGTGCTTGCACTCTCCTCAATTTCTCTACCACGTGTAGCATAGGAGCCTGGGATTTTTCTTCCAATATACCATTGTTTTCACTAACTTTCTATTGAAGTACATTGAGCAGATTTTTAATCAATTTCATAATATTTTGCAATTTTTCTCCAGCTCAGCATTAAGTTCCTTTTCCCAAATAAATATATCAAAGAGATAGTGCCATTTATGGGTTCACCTGCACTGCATAGCTATTTTGGGATACCTTTGGTATCCTGAAATCGCTAGCCCGCATATTCACAAGTTACCTGTTCTTTCAAAATAGTTTTCAAAATAACGGGTGTGCTATTTCGGCATCCTGGTTCAGCACCCTCATTCCACGAGAGTTAATGGAAGTCTCGAAATAGCACATTATTTCAAAATGTGGTGCTTGTAGGTGTGCCAAATTTCAAAATACATAGTACAAATTGCATATCTTATTTCAAGTTTAGGGTTCTGTGTAGACGCAATGGACCTGAGACAGTGCTAAAACAAAAAGGAGCCTTATGGAACCTTTTAGACTAACACATATGTCAGATCATGAGCTTTCATGGGTAAAACACACTTCAACAGATGGTTTGGAGTAGAAAATGAAGAACCAAAATATATATAACAAAAGCTAATTAGACTCATTAACATGGGTCCTAGAATTGACTTAACTGTGATTAAGCTTGGGGAGTTCTATAAACCTTTAGGGATCCTACAGTTTTGGGGTGAGATTTTTGTAATGCAGCATCCAACCCCTAAGAAGAATAGAGAAGTTACAGCTTTAATTCTCAAGTCTAAAAAAGTTTCCAAGCTCCACGGTAAAAGCATGCATAGCTTTTCTTGCTAACTACAGGCAAAAATAGTCCACAATAATTCCTTGGTCTCTTGGGGTATGTCTACACTACAAAGTTAATTCGAACTAACGAATGTTAGTTCGAATTAACTTTGATAGGCGCTACACAAGCGCTTCGCTAGTTCAAACTTAATTCGAACTAGCGGAGCGCTTAGTTCGAACTAGGTAAACCTCATTCTACGAGGACTAAGCCTAGTTCGAACTTACTAGTTCTAATTAAGGGGTGTGTAGCCCCTTAATTCGAACTAGTGGGAGGCTAGCCCTCCCCAGGTTTCCCTGGTGGCCACTCTGGCCAACACCAGGGAAACTCTACTTCCCCCCTTCCAGCCCCGGAGCCCTTAAAGGGGCACGGGCTGGCTACAGTGCCCGTGCCAGGTGCAAGCCTGCCAGCACCCAGCTAGCAGACCCTGCACCTGGCACGGCTCAAGCCAGCCACCCGATGTCCCCCAGCCCTCCCCCTCTTCCCGGGACCAGGCTGGCGGCTCCCGGGAGCTTGCCCGGGACCACAAGAGGCGGGCACCCGCCTGGTCTAGTGCGGACATCATGGACCTCATCCACGACCGCCGCACTAGGCACAGGAAAGTGGCCATCTAAGGCAGGAGAGCTGCCAGCCTGGCCACCCAGGAGCAGGTGTGCATGAAAATCAAGGTGGTCCACTGAGACCCCCTACCCTGAGCTCTGAGCTTACAATGGCTGTACTGGGTCAGACCAAAGGTCCATCTAGCCCAGTAGCCTGTCTGCCGACAGCGGCCAACCCTAGGGACCCTGGAGGGGATGGACTGACGACAGTGACCAAGCCATTTGTCCCTGCCATCCCTCTCCAGCCTTCCACAAACTTTGGGCAGGGACACCACTCCTACCCCCTGGCTAATACCACTCCATGGACCCAACCTCCATCACTTTATCTCACTTCTCTTTAAACTCTGATCTAGTTCTAGCCTTCACAGCCTCCTGCAGCAAGGAGTTCCACAGGTTGACTCTTTGCTTTGTGAAGAACAACTTTCTGTAACTAGTTTGAAGCCTGCTACCCATTCCTTTCCTTTGGTGTCCTTTAGTCCTTCTATTATGGGAACTAATGAAGAACTTTTCTTGATGCACCCTCTCCACCCCACTCATGCTTTTATAGACCTCTCTCCTATCCCCCCTCAGTCTCCTCTTTTCTAAACTGAAAAGTCCCAGTCTCTTTAGCCTCTTTTCATATGGGACCTCTTCCAAACCTCTGATCATTTTAGTTGGCCTCCCCTCTCCCACCCTCTCTCTTCCCCTCTCCCACCTCCTTTTCCCAGTCTGCCCGAGTTTTGTTCAATAAAGAGAGAATCTATTTTTGACCACATGTTTTCTTTATTTTGTACATCAGGAAGGGGGGCTAGGGAAGGGTAAGTGGAAGGAGGTGAGGGAGGAATGGGGTACGAGCCCCCGATGGGGAGGACTGGGCTGGCTCTGCGGGCTTCTGGGGGTGGAAGCTCTCCTGCAGCCCCCCAATTGCCCCCTCTCCCCAGATGGCAGCCTGCGGCAAGTGCAGCCGGTCTGATGGCCGAGTGCTGTGATGTGCCCAGTGTGGGCACTCAGGGCACTCCAAGCCAGGACTGCTTTGCAAGCGGGGCACCCCTGAGAACTGTCTGTCCGGGGTGGGGGTCGGGTCCCTTTAAGCGCAGCCCTCGGCTAGCCTGAGGCAGCAGCTCCACACTCTAAGTCCTCATCTGATGCCCTGCCGGCACTGCTTCCGGACATCCATAACCCTAGTTCAGGGTCCACTTAATGTGGACATGCTAGTTCGAATTAGCAAAACGCTAATTTGAACTAGTTTTTTAGTCTGGATGCGTTAGTTCGAATTAGCTTAGTTCGAATTAGCACTGTAGTGTAGACATACCCTTAGAAAGTTTTCATTCATACAAAGTGCTTTGTAGGGGGTAAAGCTTACTTTTACAGATTGGGAATGGAGGCACAGAGAAAAGAAGCAAGGTGCCAACGTCACATGGTAGATTAGGTGCAGAGCCAGGAGCAAAACCCAAATCTTTTGAATTCCTATCCAGTGCCTTATCTATTGAGCCACCCAAGGAGTCTGGAGTAGAACTGGACAAATGGCTCAAAATTCCCACACATAATTCATTCTGTCTGTCTTTTTGCCCGTTTGTGTTTATTAGCGTATTCTAATAATAGTTGGTGTGAGATTAGATTGCCATTTGGATAGGTGGCAAAAAAACTGTGTCACTATTGTGTGGGATTTGTACTTGGGAGTGGTCCATTTAATAATGTTGCTACCTTTCAAACTAAAATCTTTGCTGGACTTCAGCAGCTACGTTATTAAATGGCTATAAAGTACTACAACACATATAAGGCCTCATTGAAGGAAACTGGATAAAAGTCCAACCAGAAGATTCTGTGCATTAATAACATCCCATGGCAGGTGCTCAGTCAGCCCAAACAGTATCAATTCTGCCAGCAAAGCAGAGAGAAAATATATTTGTGGAGGAAAATCATTTTCTACAATAGTTCTTCACTCTATAATATTAGCCAATTGTTCTCTGACAGCTCAAGTGGGTTGTGTTATACAAATGCCTGTTTAGTCTGAGAGAAGTCAATAAATAAATCGATGCTACAGCCTTCACTTTCCCTGTATGTGGTGAGTATTTTTAGATAATTTAATTAAATTCTGTATAAAATAAATGGTGTGCCAGAAATATTTATTCAACACAGAGGGTCAAGATGATGTATTCTGCAGACTCAGAACCCTTCTTACAACCATTGGTAGTCTGATTAAAATGTGGTTAAGCCCTTGTGATGGACCCCCCTGCCCCCCATGCTTTGTGAAGTGGACTCATGGACATGAATATACATAACTCAAAGGTGGTTTGAGTGAATTATTTCATGTAACCCATCGATCTTCATGTCATGATTTGCTAGTTCTGTTTATCTTACTCTGATGTATGTATCATTTGTGAGTGTAAAATTAGACACAGAGAGTGCAGAATAATTTGTGAGTTTCCAACGTGTGAATGGGAGACATGGAGGCTACGTCTAGACTGCCATGATTTTCCGGAAATGCTTTTAACAGAAAAGTTTTCTGTTAAAAGCATTTTCGGAAAAGCACGTCTAGATTGGCAGGACGCTTTTCCGCAAAAGCACTTTTTGCGGAAAAGCATCCGTGGCCAATCTAGACGTGCTTTTCCGCAAAAAAAAGCCCCGATCGCCATTTTCACGATTGGGGCTTTTTTGCGGAAAACAAATCTCTGCTGTCTACACTGGCCCTTTTGCGCAAAAGTTTTTCGGAAAAAGACTTTTGCCCGAACGGGAGCAGCATAATATTTCCGCAAAAACACTGACAATCTTACATGAGATCGTCAGTGCTTTTGCGGAAATTCAAGCGTCCAGTGTAGACAGCTGGCAAGTTTTTCTGGAAAAGCAGCTGCTTTTCCGGAAAAAGTGGCCAGTCGAGACACAGCCGGAGGGTGTTTCCTGCAACTTCTAGATGAGCCACTGTTAAACAATCTTTTGTCCTTAAGTCGGAGCAGTGGTTGGTAGAGAGTGGCCTCAACTCCTTAACAAAAGGAATAGGAAAGCAGAGGCCTAGTTCTTTTGGCTGAGCTGCACCTGAAGGGAGGAGCCTGAGACCCCAGGGTGGGGACGAGAGCCCTGGTTTAGAGTGACAGCTGGAAAAGAGGTTTTAGGGTGAGTTTCAGTTTGCACTGAGATTTCAGTAAAGCATTAGCCAAGCAGTTTTGTTTCTTTTGATTTGTAACCTACTTTGCTCTGCCTTCTTTCTCTTATTACTACTTAAATCCTACTGCTTCAACTTAATAAAACCATTTTTATTTTCTATCAAACCCAGTGTAAACGACTGTTACTGGGGGTGGGAGTGGGGGAAAAGGGGGCAACCAGTGTGCACATTCCCCCTTTCATTGCTAAAGGGGGCTTACCTAATTCTTTGGGCTTTGATCCCATCTGGGGAGTGCACTCTCAGGAGGCTGGGCCCTAAACTGCACTCTCCTTGGACCTGACTGAAGTGGTTCAGTGTCTGTACTGCTTCTCGGTGGGGGCAGGAACCTCAGCTCAGGGACTTGGCTGGGGGAGACCAGTGGAGCTGGCCCAGCAGGACCGGGCAGTGAGGAGCCCCAGAGAGCGGGAAGGAGAGTGTCAGTGGCTATGTCAGCACCCTGGGAGGCACCCCCGAGGGGTGGTCCGTGACAGCACCCCGTCACACACTTTATTTGTAAAGTTACAGCGCCCACTTACCACACTAAGACCTCATTTATTTCAACTTACGCCTGTTACATTGTTATTTTGTGATATCTGTTTATATGTTAATTATGGCCTGGATAAACAGACTCCCTTCTTCTTAGCTCACCTTCATCTGATTTTAGGGAATGTTACCACTCCCTCAAGTTAACAAAACTTCCATTTTATCCCTGCTTTAGCTTAATTGGATGTTAATGGTGCAGGATCAAGTCTCTGTAAAATTAGGAAGGTGTTGTGTCTTTCCCGGCCTAATTCTCAGAGATAGTGTTGCCCAAATTGTCTGAAGGGGAAGATACCAATGCTCAGATCTAGCTTCTTTTGTAGCTCCTAGGTAAAAGTCTACTTCTTAATTTTCAAGAGTCAAAAAAGCAAGTGTGCTTGATGGTGGAGTATGTCTAGTTTGAAGTTGGCTAGTGTGACTGCAGTACATGTGGGCATACACAAACACATTTCAATTTAGCTAGTTGAAAGACCAAAGGCAGTGAAGAGGAGGCTGCACAAGTTTAAGCATGGGCTGCAGAAACCCATCTATGCCACTGAGTAAACTTGAGGCTTTAGCGCACAATGAAGTCTGTGTCACCAGAGCTACATTGTTATCAGTACTCGAACTAGCTAGGCTTAAGGTAGCTTGGGTATGCACTGTATACATACTCTGAGTGATTCTAGGCTCTTGAATGATCCTATTAGTTTGACTGCTGGGTTGAAGTGAGCTGGTAAGAAGAATAGTAAGAAATATTAGCAAAATGTGAAAGCAGGATATGTAGAAATATTTTTGGTGCAAGAGAATGAATCCTACATTAAACCTAAGTAAAGAATAAATATTTCATTCACAGAATGGATGATAAAATAAGAAAATTGTATTTATGTAAAAATAAGTAAAAAGTGATGAACATTTGTCAGCAGAACATCCCTCCTATAATTATTTGTCTTCTGGTAACAGTTCTGCTACCACTAGACAGAGCCAAAAGGTCTATGAAGTTTAGAACTTCCATAAATGTTTTGCTTCTCTCTCTCTCTTTTTTTAAATCTAGGCTAAGGTATTCTTGTTTTACTTTGAAGAACCAACTCCCAGCAGTCCAGAATCATCTTCTTTTTTTTGTGGTGTTGGGAGCGAAAGGAAAAGCAGCATCTCATTACACAGAAGAGAGAGAATTACACAGACTCAGACTGACTCAGAACCCTCTGGGCACCAGGATGATGACATTACTCTGAGATGATCGACAGTGGCTGGCATGATTATTTGTGGGGCCTAGTTCAAAGGGGGTGCTGTGGTTGCATAATGGGCCTGGAGCTCCAGCTTTGCCCACATGGGGCTTCAGGGGCTGAACCCCAGCAGTGCAAAGAGCTTCCAGGCCAGCAACAGGGAAGGAGAGGCTGGGCTACGTGGGGCACCCTCACCCCCATCACTCATGGCAGCCTCCTCTTCTTCTCTCATGAACTGGAGGCCCTGCTGAGCAGGGGGTGGCCCTGCTGAGTATAGGGAAGCACAGCCTATAGCTTCAGGACACACCTTAGGTAGGAGGCATCGCCCAGGCAGGCAGAACCTATAATAAAGCACAGGGACACGTGTGTGGGAACTGACTGCACACACCTCATGCCGACACTAGTGCCTGTGGAAGGAATCTCCAGTGCACTCAATGCCCCAAAAGCAACAATGTGGGTGACGTCACAGGATGTCTCTCACAGGAAAATGATAAAAGAACAAAAATACCAACTCACTTGTGGGTGAACACTCTTCACAAAGTGATCACTCTCTAGCCAACTTCTCAGTCCTCATCCTCAAAGAAAACCTGCACAACACTTTAAAAAAGAAGAGCCTGGGAGCTTAATTTCCTAACTTTGCTAGACACTAAAAATTAGGGACTGAATAGAGACTTTGCATTACACCAGTCTACAACCCACTAACTAACATCCACCCACTCACCCAATCACACACAAGTTTATCTTTCCCACCCCTTCCTTTCGTCCCTCCCTATGACTGGAGGGGTGTTAACAGATCAGTTCACCTTAAAGGGTCCCTTGACTTATTTAAGCTACTTATGGAAAACAACCTGTTCCGTGGTGTATTTCACTGCACACTCTGATTAGGTTTCCCACATCTGAAGAAGAGCTCAGCATAATCTCGAAAGCATGTCTCTCTCACCAACCAAAGTTGGTACAACCAAAGATACTACCCCACCCATCTTGTCTCTCAGAATTCAGTCAAGCATCTGCGAGCCAAAAATAAATATTAGCTCATAGACATTTTTTATTTGAAAGTTGGGGGTGTTTACTGTGAAGACAAAATTAACGTGTTATTTGGGTTGGAATCATGCCTAATTCTAATGAATATACACATGTGTGTAGAGGGTAGGATGGGAAATGCTCTGATTTAGGGAACCATCCTTATTCAGGGCAGGACTTAAACTCAGGCTAAATCTCATTGAAGATAACAGGACTTAAGCATGAGGCTGAAACGAAGGGTGTGTCTACACTACACCATTATTTCGAGATAACTAGCGTCTACACAGCCATTCCATTATTTCAAAATAATTTCAAAATAATGGACAGCTTATTCTGAAATCTGTAAACCTCATTCTATGAGGAATAACACCTATTCTGAAATACCTATTTCGAAATAAGGCGTATGTAGACGCTCCACTGCTGCTATTTCGAAATAAGCCCTCACCGGGCCATTCTCCTCCCCAGTGCCTCCTGGGGTTCTAAACTGAGATAGCACATCTACATTAGGGAAGCCTGCCTTGGACTAATTTTGAGGCTTCCCTGCAGTGTAGACTATTTTGGAATAACAATTCTGGAACAGCTTATTTTGAAATAAGTGTGCAGTGTAGGCATACTCTGAATGAGGACTGACCTGAACATGTTCCTAGATGGTTTCCTGAATCTGGGCCTGAATTTTCATAAATGCCATTGATGCCTGTTATTGACCCAGGGTCATTCTGATCTAGCATACATGCTTTTCTGCTCATCCATTCAATTTGTGCAGACTTAAACTTCTATTAATAAACAGGAGTTTTGTAACTTTTACTGTGACAAGGCCAATGCTAATAAAAATGCACTTTCAAATGTAAATTGATGCAGTGTTTGCTTTCTGAATCAGTAGACACACCCTGTAGCAACATCTCCAAGAGATGAACTGTCTCCATTGATATGAACAGGCTATAGAGTCAGAAGCTACTTGGTCTTCAGGTACAGAAGCTCCCACATGGACATTTCTTCATCAGCTGTATCCCCTGCAGAATAAAGGCCCACCTCTTCTACATACAATGGACTAGGATAGCAAGTCAGAAACACTGAGTCACATATGAACTTGTTGCATCTTCCACACTGGATATATTATATGTATTTTTCCTTTTCTCTCTCATGGCTTGTCCAGAAGATCTAAAATTTGTAGTTTTCACTAGATTTCTAACTATAGAGTAGGTTTGAAGAGCTTTTCTCCCATGGCAGGATGGAGTGGTTCTATTTCTTCTACCTGTCCTTTGCTGAACTTGATCTCCAAAGTACTGTTTTGACCAATGAACTGGAAACATGGAACAACTAAAAGTGGAACAACTAAGAATGATTATATTTACTTTCTTCAGTACAGTATCCAACTGATTGTAGTATGTTTCATTCAATTTAGATGCTACATTCTAGCCTCCAGTAGGTGTTACATACTGTGGTCTGTTACCTTGAACTTGCTTGCTGCTTATTTATTAGGTGTTCAACCCTGAGCTGTTGTGAATTCTTTTACTTTTCCCCTTATACTGCCAAATGTGCTGGTAGGGTGTTCATAGCTATAGTTATGTTTTGAGCCAGAGCTTAAGATCATTTCTTTTCTCAGTGTTCATTTGTTGTGTTCTGCTTTTCCATTACTTATCGGTTTTGGAGGCTAGTCATGAAGTAAAGCAATATAAATTTAAATGGTTATTGCTGCAGTGTTGCAAATGCTGTGCCTATCAGCTGAATTGAACCACTCAGGGTACACAATGATTTAAAACACAACCTTTTTTTTCCCCATGAAATTAAAAAATGTGTGTGTGGCATAAATAGAATATATGACTAGCCAGATTTACTATCTTTCATTC
Source organism: Pelodiscus sinensis (assembly GCF_052426305.1). Classification (NCBI taxonomy): domain Eukaryota; kingdom Metazoa; phylum Chordata; order Testudines; family Trionychidae; genus Pelodiscus; species Pelodiscus sinensis. The sequence goes on from NC_143054.1 coordinate 138,116,785, forward strand.
AGATCTGGGGAAAATAATATAATTCACGTATGCCTTCAACATTTTGCATGACATGTCTTTTGGATATTATGGATGTAAAGTAATAATCACTCTTCAGGGTGAGATTAATTTTGCTAGTGTGCTTATCACAAAAAGCATGATAAATAACTGAATAAAGGATAATTTTTTAAATAGTAGGAGGAATGTCTGTGCAAATTACTTTTGCTGCAACCAGTAAAATATTATTGAAACAACGTAGATTGTTATCCACCTATGTACACAAGAAGCAAATTATATTTCTTATATATGTGATTATGTGTATATGTGATATAAGCAGGACTGGGTACCAGAATTCTTATATCTTTAATATTGAATTTTTAATATAATAGATCAGATTGATCTATCTAAATAACATTTTAATTTTTTGGACTAACCTCAATACATTTTCAGAGTCATTTCAAGAACCAATAACAAATACCAATATTATTTTTCCTAGGGTTTGGCGTTTGGTTTTTGGGTTTGTTTTTTTGTATTACCTCTCTTGAAATTTTACTCTTAATATGTCCTTCAGCTGGTCTTTCTTATTCAGCATCTAATAAGTAAGACAGAACTTAGATCAAGTAATTAAAATTAATAATAGCTATGGACAAGACTTATTTCTGGCACAGGAAATATGCAGCTATCTGATTTCCAAAGCTACTTATTTCATTGATTCAGATAGAATAAGAATTCAGTTTCACCTTCAGGAATTTTAGCTATGTATTAAAATATAAAGCTCCATTCTGCTCTCCCCTTAAATCTGGGTAATTCAAAAGGAACTCAATCATTGTTATAAGGTGATGGTGTTATTAGCTGAATCACCTTACTGTGTAAGGGTGCATCTACACTGCACCCATACCGTGAAATAAGCTATGCAATTTGTGCTATCCAAATTGTGTAGCTTATTTCGAGGTAATTTCAAAAGAGCTTATTTCAAAATTTGGCACTGTACAGTGCCAAATTTCAAAATAAAGCACTATTCCAAAACAGCCCTTAATCCTCATGGAATGTGGGTTACAGGGGTGCTGGAATAGTGTGCCCATTATTTCAAAATCTATTTCGGGTTGCTTTAAAGACATGGAATAGCTATTTCGGGATATTTCGAGAATCCTGTAATAGCTTCACAGTGTAGATGTAGCTTAAGAGTCCCATCGAAGACTGAGTCACCATAGTGCAAGGTCTTGTAGAAACACATACCGTGCATCTGGACTACATGACTCTGTCAATGGAGCAATGTAAAGTAGTTTACTCGGCATAGTCAAAGAAGCGGGTATTTAAATAATCCCCGCTTCATTAAAATAAAAATGGCCGCCACGCTGTGCCGACAATTAGTTGATCTGGCATAGTGTAGCAGTCTAGACGTGGCGTTGTCAACAAGGGAAGCCTTTGTCAACCACTCCAGTATTCCTCGTGAAACAAGGTTTACCAGAGCAGTCAACAAAGGCTTCCCTTGTCGACCGCACCGAGTCTAGACTGTCGTGCTGTGCCGGATCAGCTGCTTGTCAGCACAGCGCGGCGGCCATTTTTATTTTAATGACGTGGGGACTATTTAAATATCCGCTTCTTTGACTATGCCGAGTAAACTACTTTACATGGCTCCATTGACGGAGCCATGTAGTCTAGATGCATCCATAATGTCTTAAAGAACTTACAGTTCAAGAAGACAAAACAAACAAAGAGAGCAGAAGAAACAGTGGCACAGAAAGATGAAGTGGCTTGCCCCAAATCACAGAGCAGATGAGTGGCAGAACCAGGAATAAAATGTGTCTCTCAAGTCCCTTTGATCATAGTATGCAATATCTCTCTCTCTTTCTCTCCATTGCTTCCAAAAAGATAAATGCACAGTCATAGTAGATGCATTACATTTATCCTGTACATATAGTTATATTTTCTCAGAATGAATTTAGTGAAAGCCAAGTATCTTTTCCTCTGGTAGCACGTTTGGCAATTTAGCTATGTCCTGAAGGCAATATTTGTCATCTTCTCATTTAAATCTGGGAGTTAGGTCAAAAATCACATCTGTACAGGAAGCATTATTTAGTTACTGAGCAAGAATGTTGTTAATCCACCCTTCAATCCCTGAAATATCCTGCTGCTCTTTTTCACTTCTTAAAAGTTGGAAGATATGTGACTAGAAAGGTAAATTAAGAATATATACTGTCTAGCCTGGTTATAATGAACAAACTTTTTTTTCAAATGGATGTCAAGTTTAATATTTTAGTGGCTTTTAAAATAAGTGCATTTATTTCAGATAATCTCACATTGTCTTTCAGACTATTTTCAGCATTCTCTACGTTTCCTCTCTCAATTATATCACAAATCTATTATCTGCTTTCTACAGCTTCAGTTTAATCACAGATCAGACTGAAGATTATTTACTTCCTGTGGTATCATAGATTCAAGTGATACACTATAAACAGCTGTGGAAAATTCAAATGGAAATCTGATCCCCATCTGAGTGACTTTAATGGACTCTTTCTGCATTAATTCAGCAAGGTTCCCCAAATTTAAAAATAGCGTTCTACAAAGCTTTCCAAAGTCAATTTGAAATGAGTTAGTAAAGGTGTATCCCCTCTTCTCCCATGGCAGAGTGATTTGCAAGCCACAAAGTTCCAATACTTTGAAATCTAAATTAAATAACCGAGTGTTCATATCTTCCAATCTCATTGCATAATCACGGGCAAGGTTCAGTCTCACAAATATTTTCAAAAGCTTGCAGAGGATCATTGGATCCCTTAATGGAACAAGCAACCATATTAAAAAAACATTACTGAAAGTTTGAAAGACTGATCCAAAGACTATTAAAGCCAACCTTTGGTGAGCAGAGCAGAGCAATTTTTTGAAAGGGAAGAGTGTTGGTTTTTTAAAATTTGCTATCAACCGCATTTTAAAATATAAAGAAAGTAAGGAAGCAATGACGGATTAGCCACTGGAGTGATGGGACCCATGTCCAGGGGCTCCATCTAATTGGTGAGCCCTGGAAAAATGGGTGCCCCTACTCCCAGAACCTGGCAGGAGCAGCTGACAGGGGAAGCCCCCACATCCTGTGCCTGCTCCCCAAGTGAAGAGCTGGACAGTGGGGGAAAATGCAACACCTGCATCCCTGCAGCAACTCTGGGACTGGAAGATCTTTAGTTCTCTGAGCCAGCCTCAGAGTTGAGGGAATTCTCACTCCCCACTGTGACCCTATGGCCACGGTGGGGCAGCCAAGAGACCTTCTCCTGTCTTAGGCTGTGTCCAGACTCAGGGTTTTTTTTTCGGAAAAAGTAGCCTTTTTCCGAAAAAACTTCTCCTGCGTCTAGACTGCGCCGCGTTCTTTCGAAATTAAATTGAAAGAACGCGGCTTTTCTTTTGACGGCGGTAAACCTCATTTCACGAGGAAGAACGCCTTCTTTCGAAAGTGCTCTTTCGAAAGAAGGCGTTCTTGAATGTAAATAGGGCTTCTTCAAAAGAGAGCATCCAGACTCACTGGGTGCTTTCTTTCGAAAAAGCGGCTTGCTTTTTTAAAAGTTCCGCGTGCAGTCTAGACGCTCTCTTTCGAAAGAGGCTCTTTCGAAAGTATCTTTCAAAAGAGCCTCTTTCGAAAGAGGCTTGCAGTGTAGACATAGCCTTAGGGCTATGAGGGGCAAGGAAAGAGGCAGGTCCATACGGGAAAGGGCAGAGCAGGGTGAGGCCATGGGGAGGTGTGGTTCCAGGTGGAAGGGATAGAACATAGGGTAGAATTGTAGATGAAAGAGTTGGGGAGAACCCCCCCCCCCCCACCAAGTGTTAGTCTAGGGACCCAGGAAACTGCAATTTACCTCTGTTAGAAAACAGTGAATAGAACTGTGAGGCTGAGGTGGTAATAGTCAAATAAAGGGGAAGGGTACTTGCAGAAGAGAGAGATGGGCAAAAAAAAGAAAAAGCAGAAACAGTGACAGGTAGTCAGCTTGCCCACACTGCTTATCAGTGGAGAGTGTAGTCTCCTGTCAGAGTCCACTTTTTTTTTGTAATGACAGAGCATGCCAAGTAACCACCGCCACTAAGTTGAGTTAAAGCACATTTTCTATCTAAAGAACCAATGGATTCGCTTCTGATGACCTTCCTAGTAACACGCAATAGATTCAGCCGGACAGGTACATTGGAAGCATATCAGGAGAATTTTCTCTTCTGACCAATGTTGTTCAGACTGGAAATGCACTGGTCGACAAGCAAAACTAAAAATGAAAACAGATACAAATTTTTAAAATGTGAAGATTTTCAAAACAAAACAAAACATAAAAAAACTGAAGGATTCTTTTCAAAACATACATCCAGTTTTTCCCAGTGATAGCCACGAAATGCTCCCATAGTATTTCAGATGGGTGGTTAGTATGTATATAGGTGAATATAATTTTATCTATACTTGTAATCTTTGCTACATCAGGATAGAGAAAAGAACTAAAGAAAATTGTTTAAAAAACTTATGTTCATAGTATTCTGCTTCTAAAGATATAAAGAATATTCGTGTTGAACACTGGAGGCACATTGGAAAACTCAAAATGTCACTTTTTGTGGAAATGTGGCTTGACAAATAATGTAATCTACTCGCTTGTGGCGAGTAGATTACGATCTGGAAGAGCTGGCTCAGAGTGATCTGCACATGTGCAGAACGCAGAACGGCGCGAAACCACACGGCTGGCGAGCGGGGCTCGCTGCTGCTTGGCGAGCCCTATATATATATATGGAATCCTTTATGACTACTGGTAGTGCTGTTGGACCTCCCTGAGAGGGAAAAATACAACACAGATTTCATATCTCTTAATTATAGTGTCTTGTGAACTAGCAACGAGATAGAAACTTGCTGTACAGAAATTGCCTAACAAGGATTTGTCTGAATGGTTTTACTTACTACAAAATTAACAGATGCAAAGATTTCAGGTGACTTAAATAAGCTGAAGTCCTGATTCTGCCACCTACTCACAATGAGTAGAATCTTATTCCATGAGCAGTCTCATTGATTTCAAATTACATATTGAAAAATAGGCATATTTTCTTCATCACAGACACCAAGACTAGCTCTGCTAGACAAGCAGAAGAGATGCTTTCAATAGGAAGAGAAATATTAGTCTCAAAAAATATTCATTGATTCTAACTTAAGAACAACAAATAGTCTGGTAGCACTTTATAGACTAACAAAACATGTAGATGGTATGAGCTTTCGTGGGCACAGCCCACTTCTAGTTTGCCCAGTGTAACCACATTGCTAAAACTGATCCTAGTCATTATGGATTCCTATTCCCCCAGATGTGCGGTGTCTTTCAAGTAAGCAAATGTTTAGAATTTGTAAATAACCCCACACACAGCACTAATCAGACTGCAGAACTACTGTCAGATTATCAAACCATCAATCTACCCTTTTCAGATGATGAAGTGAACAAAGGAGGTAATTCCTGCATACTGAAAAGACTATAAACCTATTTCTTAATTACTTGTTACTAAAATGGAAACCCATTTCTTATAATTAAATGTGAGGTGTGCAGACAATGAACTATCCAAGGAAATATTTGCAGTTTGTGAATAATCCCTGAAGCTGTAGCAAGCTAGATCAGGCCCCTGCTGCTGGACCTCGAAGCTCATGCTCAGTTAGGATACAGAGATTGGAAAAGTGCCAGCATAGCGAAAGCTGTAGAAATCTAAGGATGGTTTGTTTTACCTATGCCCTTGATGAGTTGGGGCAAAGATGGAACTCATGATAGATTTTTGTATTTGGAGCAGAGCTGAGAAAAAGGGACACTCTTTGGACAAGAGTCTCATATAGTGTATGTTGATGTATCTTCATTGAAGTGAGCAGAGATACTGATATTATACAAGAGGAGGATCTAGCCCTTTATTTTAATATTGGAAATGGCAAACTTCAGAAACAAGCCGTGGGCATAAGCCATCAGTTATGGGACAGATGTCTTTGCCACATCTTTTAATTGCTTCCTCCAAGCTACCAGCATCACCTTAGTCATGAAATTCAACCAACCTAACCCTCATTGGTGCCCAATCTCTACCAAATACTGTATAAAGACACTGGTTGACTTACCAGATCAGATAGCATAGGAGCTGTATTATCTTTCCACTTTGAGCTTCACAGGGACAACGGAAGACATTGGAAAGAGAGTCTGAAAGCAATGTGAGGAGTGGTTCACCTGGCAGCTTGGACAGAGCAGAGTATTGAAGATGAAGAAAGAAGAGACCTGAAGATAGAGGCAGGCAATTCACTAGATTTTCACTAGTGTGGGAGAAGTCTTGTTTTCGTGGAGATTATACGCAATGCAGAAAGTGAGAAAAAGCCAATGAATGAATATCAGAGGGGTAGCCATGTTAGTCTGAATCTGCAAAAAACAAGAACTCCTGTGGCACCTTATAGACTAACAGATTTTTTGGAGCATAAGCTTTTGTGGGCAAAGACCCACTTCGTCAGATGCAATGAATGAAGTGAAAGAGGGGCTGGACTAAGCAAAAGTGGTCAAATTAAAGTTGTGGGGATGGTGTTCAGATTCAGGGTTTTATTTCATGGCGAATGGGATCAGAAGGAAAAAAATAAAATCCAGACGCACACTGCCCCTCTGAGGTGCATGAATCCAGAATTTGGAGTCCATTTTTAAAGGAGTGTTGATTCTGTTTCATGTATTTCAACATATTTTTCAGTTACATCTCTCATTTATTAATTTTCTTTTGGGGGCTATTTTACCTTCTGTAGGATTATAGGAATTTATTATTTTGAAACAAAAGTAAAAGAAGGAAACTTAAGTAAAATCATAACTGTTTTGTCGGAATAGGGGGTTATCTTTTGCCAGTGGTTTAAAGAGGCAACCTTTACCTTCATTTTCTTGTGCCCTCAACAACAACAGTAATTCATGAATGTTGTGTTGTAACTCATTGCCAAAACATAGTTATTTGTAAATATTTTTTATATTCTTTTTCTAATGCAAAAGTCCTTCACTGAAAGAGAGTGATATATTACACAACAAAAATATTGTGGCTGATAGTGTGCCTCAGGTAAATATATGGAAGATATTTTGACCAGGTTAACACACAATAAATCCATTTAAAATGAAAACAGATGAACAGCGTGTATCTGCTCATATAGTTGGAAGTTTGTACAGCGAACTCAGAAGGCCAGTCAGAATTTTTAAAAAATCTATATAAGAATTTGTGTGTCTCAAAGTGCCATGCACTTAAGGTCTTTGATCATATGAAAACAGTCAGAGCCTCTGAGAGGTTCTGGCATACTTATTCTAATAAAAATTCCAATCTAGTGTGTTAAAAGTACACTCTTATTGAGGCACTGATCAATATATTTGCTCCTTTTCACCAATGGCCATGTCCATTAAGTGAGTTAACTAAGAGAGGTTTTGTGTATTTCCTACAGGCTAGCACTTGAATTAGTGAGTGGCAATGGCAACCTATGGAGAGTTTTCAGTGCTCCCTGGTTCATCCTTCTTTTGCAGATTTGACAGTGGAATGATCAAAGAATTGGAAATGAATCCTCACGTTTTTGTTTTTTTTAAAGGAAGTTGCAGATTTTGTTGGAAATGACGAACATCAACATTGGGGCACCAGCAGCCTGTCTAGGACAGGGACATTTTTCTTACTGCAAGGACAAACGACATTCAATGACTGTCCTTTGAAACATTAACTTTAAAGAACATTTCCTGCAGATGACTAACATGGACAGAGTGCCCACAAATCATGGGCATTTGACATCCAGTGCAAGGGCCAAATGCCACCCTCAGATATATGCAAAGAATTCATCCTGAAACCACTGGGACCTGCACGTGCAGATATGGGCTCAAAATTTGGTCCCAAGATGGTTCTCAAGCCCATTTTATACCCACCAGAGTTCTTATGGATCTTCTACGCCTTCCTTCCCACACAATGTCATCAAGCTATTATTTAATACATTAAGTAGTAAGGAAGAAGAGCTTACATAGGGCCCTCTTCAGCAGCAATTCACTTTGGCAGAAGTCAGTGATAATCTTTCATGAATACAATGTGAGTAAGAAGTGCTAAAATAAAGGGCCGATGTTGAAGAACCAGCAATTCTTTCTTTCCATTAACTCTGTGTTTAATGCTAAGAAGTTTGCTTACACTAAGTACCTAAAGAGTCTGTACTCCAGTCTCAAAGGGAGTCCGTTCTTTCTCAAGCCTTGGCCTGGCAAAACCAGTTTCCCTACAGTCTTGGGCTGACTTCTGTTAATGATGATGTATCTCTTTAGGACCACCCTAATGTTGTAACATAAACCCCCAGGTCTGCTGGCAACGAAGTTGGCTTGAAGAGATTTCAGAGTGCACAGCTGCTAGCTGCTGGAACTCTGTTTATAAAAGCATGTGCTTGAATTTACCATTGCCAAAGTAACACAACAGGCAATGAGGTCACAGACTGTGTTCTGGGGAGAAAAACAGAACAAATGGTTAAAACCAATAGAGCATTCCCATGTTTATTTGTATAGAACATATAGAAGGGCATTGTCCATAGAAGAAAATGACAATCTTTGATACTTGTCTATACATTACATTGGATTAAAAAATGGGCTAACAGACAGGTCTCAAAATCCAATTGTAAGTGGGGAATCATCATAATCAAGCAGCTGTCTTTCCAATGTGTCCCCCACAGGGACTGGTTCTGGACCACTGCTATTTAACAATGATGGGGAAGAAAACATGAAATCATGACTTAAGATTGCAGATGAAACAACAAGTGGGGGAGGGATAAACAAGGAAGAGAACAGGTCTTTGAATCAGAGTATTTGGATGGCTTGGTAAATGGGATGTAAGCAAACTGCATTTTAATAGAGCTAAATGTAAATGTACACAAGTCGGATCAGAGATACAGGCCATACTTACAAGATGGAGGGCTCGGTTGGAATGATTCTGAAAAGATCTGGGATGCTGGTGGATAAGCTGAACATGACCTCCCAGTGCGGTGCTGTGGTGACGTTGGAATGTATATACATTGGAATCTCAAGTAGGAGCAGAAAGGCTATTTTACCTCTGTATTTAAAAGGGATGAGATCACTAATGGAGTAGGGTGCTCACAATTCAAGGATGCTGATGAACTGGAGATGGTTCAGAGAAGAGCCACAAGAAAGATTAAAGCATGCCTCATAGCCATGGCAGGCAAACTGCAGCCATGGGCTGCATGCAGACCATCAGGTTTCTAAGTGTGGTCCACAACACATTTTATTTACCATCAGGGCCAGTCCAAGGCATTCTGGCACCCCAGGCATGGGCGTGTGGCACTGCCCCCGGGGCACACAGCGCATGCGCAGCCCGGCTATAGCCGCTGGCACGTGGCCCGGGGCCCGCCCTCGGGATACATGGCACAAGCGCGGCCCAGTCCAGCCCGGCTGTCGCTGCTGGCATGCGTGCCGGGCCGTGTAGGGGCCCGTGGCCATGGGGGGAAGGGCGCTGCTAGCCCCTTACAGCTGCCATCAGGCGCCCCCCATCGGTTGGTGCCCTGGGCAGCTGCTAAGGTTCTATCATCCCACCCTGCAAATTCTAGGTGTGCAAGTACAGTTAGCAAAATTACCCTATCCTGGGAGACTGTCTTGGTCACAACAATCTTGTGCCCCACTGAGATGAAGGAGGACACTGGGAATGGGAAAGGTAGCCATGGAATTGAGCAAGAAAGTTGCCTCCTATTGCATTAAAGGAAACAAGACTTCATGTAATTTTTTTGTAAATAAACAAGATTGCATCAAAGATACACCAGTCTCTATCATCAACTTCTCAACCAGCAGCTCAGCACCCCCTATGTGAGCAGATTCCAGGGGGTCCACCAAAGAAAACTAGAGAGCCGCACCAGCACTAGATTCATTGGGACCCAGGGCAGAAAGCCAAATTCCAAGCAACACTGCCCAGGGCTGAAGTCAGAGCACATACAAATTAGCTTTGTGAGGCCCTCTGTGGTGTAGGGCCATGGATTTGCTCTACTTCAGGGTCAGCTATATATGGCCTGCAGGCTGGATGCGGCCAATGAAACAGCCATATCCAGCCCATGACTGTCCCACAGACCAGGGGGAGCCTTGGGCAGTCTCTCTGCCTGCCAATCCCCAACATGCCACTCAAAGCATCCTGCTGCTGGGCCCATGTACATCTGTCAGGACTGGTGGAGGGTCTTCATGCGCTGCCCCCACTCCCAGCACAATCTCGCAGTTCACATTGGTAGGCAGGCAGCTCACAGAGCCCCCCCCAAGAGGTGCGGGGTGTGCACAAATGCACATGGCTTCCCACAGCTGGCCGCTTTGACTGGCATACAAAGGGCCAACAGGCAGGGGCTCGCCCAAGGCTCTGGCCAGCAGCCTAAGGTAAATGCCTCTCAGCCAAAGCCTGTACCTGGCACACATCTCTTCCCTCCTGTCAATCCTCTGCATTCCTGCTCCTGCCCTTATATCCCCTCTCCATCTCTGCACTCCAATCCTCTGCCCCATGTCACACCCAAACCTCTGCTTCCCCTCCTGCACCCCTGTCCTAGGTCACAACCCCCTCCTAGCCCTTGCACCCTGCCTACACCACTCCTCTAGGTCAGAGACCTCTCCTGCATCCACACCCTCTCTCACACCCTCCACCTCTCCAATCCCTTGCCCCAAGTCACAACCCTCTTGTAAAAGAATCGGTCTGACCCGAGAGATTGTTTCCTTCAATCACCGTTTTATTACGTTGTTCCTTGCGACTATAACCCTGTCACCATCTTGAATACTGAAGAAAACTCCCTCACCTTATATGAGTTCCTATCTTTAAGTCTCACATACAGAGTCAGGGACTCGCTTCACTCCGGAGGGTGGAGTAGAGGGGTTCAGGCCCTCCCTCTCCCCGAACCCCGGCCCAGGGCCCTAAGGCAGGGCCCTAACCCTAACTCTATCCCTGCTCAGTGACTGGGGTATTGCCCCTAAACCCACCCGCTCATGGGCTTCACGGCCCTGCCCTGGGCCACTTCCTACTCCATCTCCTTGGCTAGTCCCGCATTTCCTCCCCACGGGAGTTTCTTACACACCCTCTGCTCGATCAGGCATCTCTCTCTCTCCCCCTCCTTGCCGGTGGGCCTTCTTTTTAACCGCCTTGCCCGGTTGGCATGTGACGTCATCCCTCCACACCTTGGGGTCACTCCTGGTGGCATCATCAGCCTCTGTCATGGTGTCGCCTCCGGTGACGTCATCCACCCGCATCCTTGGGTCATCACCAGGTGCTCCAGCTACACCTCTGAGGATGTTTCCGGCTGACGTCCTGAGTTTAAGGAGTTCTTCGGGGCCGGCCGGGTGGACTGTGGCCTGGCTCAGCCCCCCCTCCCCCCAGAGGGCACAACTCCCTCCCAGGGTTCAACACGCCCCTCCCCCCCGGTCCTCCTGAGTACGGGGTGGGAGTGCCCCGTCACACCTCTCCTTCACCTAAACTCCCTCTCAAACCCAACACCCCCTCCTGCACATTAGTCCCATACCCCAAGCTCCCTTCTGCACCTAACCTCCATCATGGGCTCCAGGCCTCCTCCATTAATATCATGGAAGAGTGTGGCCCTTGACCACATACAAAATTCATGGAGAAGCTTGTCATCAAAAATGTCTACTCGCCCCTTCTCTGCTTGCTAACTCCCAAACACTGTCCCTGGCTTTTAATCTACTGAAAAACAATAGTTGCGGCATGGGCGGGCCATGGTATTTTTATAGCACGGTGGAGGGGCCTTATGACGAAAGCGGTTAAAAACCCAGAACACCCCACCAGAATCCCAACATTGGCTAACCACTTGGGCAACGAAGGGTAACAATATGTCAGACCCCTGACAGTTCACCAGGAACCCTAGCAGGTTGAGAATTCTTTAATCCCATCCACTCTGGCACTTCATCTCTGGTGAAAAACACCTTCAAGTAGGTTACTATGTTTTGAACAGCCGTTATACAACACTAGTCTACTGTTTTAAGTTCTGTCAAAGTTAAGGGTTGTCTAAATGGCCAGTTAGTACATGGCGAACCAAGCTGTTGGATCTCCAATGTATTATCCTGATATATATTAAATTGCCATGAGAATTGTGATATCACACACCAACATTGACAGAGAGGGATTTGAGATTTCAGAAGTCAACGTGCCCTGTGGAACTTTTAGTGTGCCATAACAGAGTCCATATAGCCAAGTTAGTGTGTATCAGCTGAGTGAATTGTAGAGTCACATCCTGGCTTGTGATGCATGAGCTAGCCTTGAGCCCTTAATGAGTGTGTATATGTGTGTGTGCAAATGAAAACTAAGCTTATAACATAAATCTCATTTCATTCTTGCTTTATGTACCATGTGGTTGGTAATAACATGAGAAGACTCCATATGTACAAACCTAAACTGGCTCTTTACTAAAGCAACTATTTTGGAAGTGCTGTAGTTACAGCTAGCATTCAAACCACGTGCAGGTAGACTGCCTTCGTTGTCATTTTTTTGTAGCTCCCATTTAAAAAAAGCAGCCAACAAAAGGATAATTAAGTTATTAACAGCTATTTTATTTAATTACTCATGATGGTTTCAAAATGCAAACATTGGTTACCCAACACAATTACTTTCACTTTTAATTTTCACAAACGAAGTCCTATTTTAATGCATTACTTAAAAAAAAAACAAACAGGATAACCTTTCAATGTACAGGTAGGAAATTGCTCAGAGCCACACCAAGAAACTGGCATCTTACCCAAAAGTTATCTTTAAACCATAATATACAGTAACTTGTCTTCCGTTAGTGCAAAAGGGAAATATAATTCATTTGTAGTGAGGAGAATTCGGAGCAGCTATTCCCATAGACAATTCAAACACTTCAAAGGCAAGTAAGACGTCACACTTCTCACTGGTATCCCCCCTGTCTTTGAAGTATGTAAGGAAGCCATTTTTAGGGGGGGTTAAAAATAATTTTTAAATCTGCTTATAGCCAGATGGCAGCTGCTGCTGCTGCTGCTGCTGCCCCAGGTGCCGAGCTGAAAATAAATTGAAAGGCTATTTGTTTTCAAACATCCCTTTTCTTTATTTTCAGAGCTGCTTCATCTCTGGCTGCAGGTGCTCAAAAGAAAAACAAGTCTCTTGGAGAGGATCTGGAGCCAAAACCAGGAGTGTTGCTCACATCTCACCTTAGAGAGAAAATGAGTATGGGAGTTCTAACACCACCAATCTTTTTAAAAGAATTACAGGCAGTCCCCGGGTTACGTACAAGATAGAGACTGTAGGTTTGTTCTTAAGTTGAATTTGTATGTAAGTCGGAACTGGTACATATTGTAGGGGAAACTCTAGCCAAACATTTCTCCAGAGCTCACTTTTATTCTCCCACACCTCACTTCCCTCAGTCCTTTATTCTCAAGTTGAGGTGTCTGCTGAGAAAAGCCGCTCCGCGTCTCCCTGGTCTGCTGTGGGGAAGCAGCTAGTGCAGGGTTGCCTCACCCCGTTTGTAAGTAGGGATCTGATGTAAGTCGGATCCATGTAACCCGGGGACAGCCTGTATTTTAAAATACTGTAAACATACGAAAAACCATCTCCTTGGTGAAAGGGTAGCAGTTTTCATGATCATTCAAACCCCAATTCAGCAAGGGACTGGAGCACATGGTTAAAGTTAGGTATGTGTTTCCGTCCAGAGCTGAATTGAGGACTGAAATCTGGATAATTAAAGGCCTCAATATCCTTGAGGAGCTGGGCTTTGGTTATTGTTCTGTCTGCTGAAACTGACCACATGGTTTTTATTTGGTTATGTGGACTTCTCTGGGGCATCTATTATAGGTGATGAGTTTTGGCCTCAAGTCAGCAGAAAACAGAATCCTTGCTAACCAATGTGATTGCTCCCTTTGTCTAAGTATTATGTCAGCATTATTAGCCGCAACACACTGACAATACAGATGGCTGGGGCACAGGAAGACACATTAACATCAGAGCCCCAGCCTGCCTAATCCAGAGTGATCATTTTAATGTGTTTTGCGCATTCGGATCTGAGCTCTGGTAGTGAGCAATGTTGTAAATGAAAAAAATATAATTGATTCATGCCAATGAATAAAATGATGTTTAAAACAATTGCCATAATTTTGCATAACTGTAAATGTAGCACAGTTCTGTCTTTCGTACGTGTGTGTGCCCTCTTGCTTCCATGCATTCAGGACAATTACTGGATGTTCATCAAAAAAAGGGCATTATTCCCCTTCAATACTTTAAGAGAGATTCATTTTTTTTAAATCAGCATGCTAGTGGGCCTATTTATATGGAGTCTTTGAATTGATTTATATGGGACAGACACTAAAAGAATAATCTCAACATATTCATGCCCTCTCCAAAACACTGTAAATGATGTTGAAATATCCATTGATAGACATTAAATTACTTTAGTTATTAAAATAAATTAGTTATTAAATTACATTAGTTATTAAAAGAAAACACAAATGCATAAATTGGACTAACGCTCTACAAATCATCTTCTAATCCACCAATGGGTCATACTTACATAATTTCAATTCTCGCTACTTTAACAGCAACAAAAAGTCAAGGTAATTTATTTGAATATACAGATGTTTCAGTTTGACCAATGTTAGCCATGTATTAACTTGCATTTTTCCTCATTTTTGTCCGTTCATTTTTTCAGGCTCCCTTGTCCCTGACTGGCTACTTATATTAAGCTTCTTTTAATAGAAAACTTTCCAAACTTTCTATCCCCAGTCAGGTGGCACTGTTCCCTTCTTCTCCCCCACTGTTCCCTTCTTCTCCCCTCAGCACCCTATGTTACTTTCCAGGCTGAGTTTCCTTTCTTTCACATTTGCCAGGGCAGATTGCTGCCTTAGCTCTCTTCTCATCCTCCACCCACCACTACTTTTATCTTACCTGCTATATGAGGAAGGGCAGAAAACAATAGGGAATAGAGATGCACTCAAATCTAGATTCCAGACCTCAATACATACAACTTCTATCCCCACTCCTGAACGACACCGTTAAGTCCCAAATGGATTTAAAATCATGAAGAGTTTTCAGGTTTTTGTGAAGGGATATTTCTCCTCAAATTCAGTAACCAGGGTTTCTATAAAAAAACATATGGTGGCCTTGGTTTTCACATCATCCTCAGCAGAGGTTGGAGCGCAAGAGCCCTTTGGAGTGGAGATTACTATGATTCTTACTTTCTTTGGGATTTTCTCCTTGATGACAAGGTTTGAGGTATTGCTGGTGGGTATTTTGAGGTGTCTAGTGAGCAGGGATGACCACTCAGGGTATGTCTACACTGCAGAGTTTTTTTGGAAAAGCGGCCATTTTTCTGGAAAAACTACACTTACTGCTATTGCGTTCTTTCAACAGAACAGAAAGTTTAAAGAACGCAGGGGTTTTTCTGACAACAGTAAACCTCTTTCTACGAGGAAGCAGCCTTTTTCGGAAAAAGGCATGTGTGGACGCAGAAGAGTGTTTTTTCAACAGAAGAGGCCTCCAGGAAAAAGCACAGATGCCCTGGTGGCCACTCCATCCACAGTAATCACAACTGAAATGTGAGATAGCGTCCAGTCAATGTGGATGCTATCTTTCGAAAAAACAGATTATTTTTTCATTGCACTTTTTCCGAAAGATCTCTTTCCCAAATAGCTTCTTCTGAAAAAAGTCTGCAGTCTAGACGTAGCCTAACTGATCCAGAAGGGGAGACCCTCGCTCTGTGCCCTGGTGGGTGGAGCCTGACCCTGACCCTTTACCTGGCCAGAAGTCAAAGGGTGGGACTACCTGTATGAAAGCCCGGGCCAGGAGTTCAGTCAGACCCCAGCTGCTGGAGCAGCAGAGACCTTGCCTAAGCTCCCCTAAACTATGAGTCTGCTGAGGACCTTGCAGACACTGAGGTCTGGCCCAGACCGCTGGGCCCTCACACCGACGAGGAAACCTTCTTAACCTTGCCTTAGGATTCAGATCCTGGTAACCCCAAGGATCAACAGTGGAGCCAGGTATACCCCAACGTGAGGGGGTCTGGAAGTGGCCATGGGTAAGCCAACAAAAGTTAGGCTGACTTAATTACATGCTAAGGAGTCAGCATGTTGTGGGCCACCTCCCCACTGACCCCAGAGGCAATCAACCTTGTCACTACCAGGGCCTTGGGCTGGGATGCCGTGGAGTAGAGAGAACCTGCGCCCCCCCTCCTCCCGCCACCCAAATTCCCAGGTGGCAATCTCCCCCTTTGCAATACAAACAGTGTTTTGTTTATTTTTCCTGTCCTGCCTTAGGGCCTGGGCTTATCTAAAGACTACAAACTATTTCTTGTTTGTTTGCCTACCCCACACTAGGGCCTGGGTACGCTTGGAGACTCCTGACTGTTTGCCTGCACTAGGGCCTAGGCTCACCGAAAAGACTGGGAACTGTTTATTTGCTTGCCCCTCCATGCACTAGGGCCTGGCATAGGGGACCCCCGGGACATTTATTTACTGGCCTGAGCATAAGCCTGAGCCCCAGGACTGAGCCAGGTGGCTTCTGAAGTTGGTTTCCCTTGCTCCTGTGGTATGTCCCTCTTACCCCAAGGGTACAGAGCACAGAGTGGGCACTGATGCTGCTTGAAGCAGCACCAATCACCTTATTTATAGATCTTGTCTATAGGAGATTTTCTTCTTTTGAATCAGTGGCACTGACTGAACCAGGATGCAAGCAAATGTTCAGGCAGATACAGTAAAACTCCAATAGGCCGGCACTCCTGATAGTCCGGCATAAAAATGTCAAGAGCCTAGTGAGTGAGCTTCGGCAAAAAATGAGTCACAAGGTAACAGCGGCAGCAGCTGAACTGAGCAAAAAGGGTAAAAAAGGCTTTAAAAAACGAAAACATTACAGTATACTGTATACAGTATGTACAATAAAAAGGGTTAAGAACACTTTATATACTGTATATAATGTATACAGTATATATATATATATATAACCAACTTATACTACCTCCTGATAGTCCGGCATATCGGATAATCCGGCACCACCTGTCCCATAGGTTCCAGATTATCGGAAGTCTACTGTACTCTGAAACTATACTCTCTTCTCTGGCATGTGTCCTATTTTGGAGTGACCCAGAGGAAGAAGCAAAATGCAGGACAGTGACCCAGAGGAAGAAGATATTTTAGAGGAATTCACTTGTTCTTGTCCTTCCAAACGCAACATTTTGGCTCATTTTGCCATCTCAAAGATTGTATTCAGTCTTAGAATTTAAAAACACACTAAAGCATAATCTTAATAATTTTTGGCTAGGTTGATGTCACACAGCTCCATCAGAAGAATAAACATGCACTCTGTGCTCTGATACACTGCATTGTCCTGTCTACACACTCCTGGTGTTTTTCAAGGGGGATTATTGCTTTACTTTCCTAAAGTATGATTTCTCCTCAGATATTATAAGAACCTCAGAACTTTCCAAAGAGGTCAGCATTGCCAAAGGATACTTCTGACTTTTTTTGCTCAGTATTGACACAGCTGTGTTAATGAAGCTACTGAAATTACAGCAATTTAATGCTGGATAGGCCGTTTGGTTTTTTCCGGTTTCTCCAAGCATGCTGCTTTAGATGCCGCTAGAGCTGAATTTAGCAAATAATAAGTAGTGTGGGATATTAACACTTCTTTTTGGAGATGGGTGTGATATTTTGTTTAATTTTTTTTCTTCTCTAAGTATGCTAAATATAACAAAACTTGTAGGCACAGCAGCAAGGCAATTAGTGTCATCTGTAGCAGTGGGAAGCTAAAATACCTGTGTACTCTGGCTCTGAGACTGTTTTTCCTGCTACAGAGCATAAAGAGAGATCCCTTGTTCAAAATTATTAAAGTGAAAAAGTTTTATTTTTCTAGGGTGTTTTTAGATGGGCATAATCACCATAAATGAAACAAGGGCACTATTTTGAAAACTTAAATCTTGGCATGATAATAAATTACACACTTATACTAAACTGTACATGTTTCAGCTTTCATACTTCTATATTACCCAGTTATTTTATTTCCTCCAAAACAGACTTAGAAATGC
The DNA here is from genome assembly GCF_052426305.1 of Pelodiscus sinensis. Taxonomy (NCBI): domain Eukaryota; kingdom Metazoa; phylum Chordata; order Testudines; family Trionychidae; genus Pelodiscus; species Pelodiscus sinensis. The sequence continues at coordinate 138,134,762 of NC_143054.1, forward strand.
ACTGAGTCCACTTTGTACAGGCAAAGACCTTCTAGCACAGATGAAGAGCTTTAACAACTACTGAAACAAATTAAATCCAAAATAAACTATCCCAGATGAATCATTGCAACTCAAATAGAGACCTCAATTTCAGTTACTAGTAATGTTGTTTGGTTAATCAGTTTGGTCCTGCTAGCAAAGTTTCAATAAGAGATCATTTATCTCTGGGGTGAAGGAAAGTAACAGCCATCAAGACTGCTACATCTTTGCTTAAAATAAAGACAGATGCATCAACCACAGAGTAAGTATATTTTCTACTAAGAGAGGAACATATTGTCCCTTTAGCTCTCACATCAAGAATAACAGACTTCTATGTCACTTGCAGTCAGGGAAATTGACTGTGATTTTTAAAGGACTCTGAACACGTGTGTATTGGCTCATTCATGTCCACACTGCTTAAAATAAAGTAAAAATCAAACAAAACAACATTGGAACTTTGAAAGTAAAATATGTTGTAGGCCTGTATATTCTTTTGTTTATAAAGATTTGTTGTGGCATGTTATTAGGATATATATATATATTGCCTGATGTCACATTTTCTTTCTAATTTTAGAACCTGACATTCTGTTTCTTTAGCAGTCCCCAAATGCCTTTAGGGTACATAGTACTGTGCAACACCTTCCTACAAAGGGCCTTCTGTACTGAGCTGAGGTAAGCATGAAAGAGTCTCTGCTAGCGTTTGCAAGACAGGCAGTTCAGTGGTGCTGGAAGATGGGGTATGTCTACACTACAAAGTTAATTTGAACTAACAGCTATTAGTTTGAATTAACTTTGATAGGCGCTACACATACAAACCGCTAGTTCGAACTTAATTCGAACTAACGGAGCGCTTAATTCGAACTGGGTAAACCTCATTTTACGAGGACTAACGCCTAGTTCGAATTAAGCAGTTCGAATTGAGGGCTGTGTAGCCACTTAATTCAAACTAGTGGGAGGCTAGCCCTCCCCAGCTTTCCCTGGTGGCCACTCTGGGCATCACCAAGGAAACTCGTCTGCCCCCCTCCCGGCCCTGGACTCCTTAAAGGGGCACGGGCTGGCTACGGTGCCCATGCCAGGTGCAAGCCTGCCAGCACCCAGCCAGCAGACCCTGCACCTGGCACAGCATGAACCAGCTACTCGCTACTCTTCCTGTGACCAGGCTGGCGGCTACCGGGAGCCTGCCCGGATCCGCAAGAGGCGGGTGCCCGCCTGGTCTAGTGCAGAGATCGTGTACCTCATCCATGACCTCCGCATTAGGCACAGGAAAGTGTCCGTCTAGGGCAGGATAGCTGTCAGCCTGGCCACCCGGGAGCAGGTTTGCATGAAAATCAACGTGGTCCACTGAAACCCCCGACCCTGAGCCCTGAGCTTAGAATGGCCGTACTGGGTCAGACCAAAGGTCCATCTAGCCCAGTAGCCTGTCTGCCGACAGTGGCCAACACTAGGGACTCTGGAGGGGATGGACCGAAACAATGACCAAGCCATTTGTCTCGTGCCATCCCTCTCCAGCCTTCCACAAACAGAGGCCAGGGACACCATTTCTACCCCCTGGCTAATACCACTCCATGGACCCAACCTCCATGACTTTCTCTAACTTCTCTTTAAACTCTGTTCTAGTTCTAGCCTTCACAGCCTCATGCAGCAAGGAGTTCCACAGGTTGACTATTTGCTTTGTGAAGAAGAACTTTCTGTTATTAGTTTGAAGCCTGCTACCTATTCATTTCCTTTGGTGTCCTCTAGTCCTTCTATTATGGGAACTAATGAAGAACTTTTCTTGATGCACCCTCTCCACCCCACTCATGCTTTTATAGACCTCTATCATATCCCACGTCAGTCTCCTCTTTTCTAAGCTGAGAAGTCCCAGTCGCTTTAGCCTCTCTTCATATGGGACCTGTTCCAAACCCCTGATCATTTTAGTTGCCCTCCCCTCTCCCACCCTCTCTCTTCCCTTCTCCCACCTCCTTTTCCCAGTTTCCCCGAGTTTTGTTCAATAAAGAGAGTTTCTATTTTTGAACACACGTGTCCTTTATTTTGTACATCAGGAAGGGGGGTTAGGGAGGGGTAAGTGGAAGGAGGTGAGGGAGGAATGGGGTACGAGCCCCCGATGGGGAGGACTGGGATGGCTCTGTGGGCTTCTCGGGGTGGAAGCTCTCCTGAAGCCCCTTGATTGACCCCCCCCTCCGGATGGCAGCCTGCGGCAAGTGCAGCCGGGCTGATGGCCGAGTGCTGTGATGTGCCGAGTGTGGGCACTCAGGGCACTCCAAGCCAGGACTGCTTTGCAAGCAGGGAACCCCTGAGAACTGTCTGTCCGGGGTAGGGGTCAGGTACCTTTAAGCACAGCCCTCGTCTAGCCTGAGACAGCAGCTCCACGCTCTAAGTCCTAACCTGATGCCCTGCCGGCACTGCTTCCGGCCATGCTTAACCCCAGTTCAGGGTCCACTCAATATGGACATGCTAGTTCAAATTAGCAAAATGCTAATTCGAACTAGTTTTTAGGTCTAGATGCACTAATTCGAATTAGCTTATTTCGAATTAACTAATTCAAATTAAGTTAGTTCGCATTAGTGCTGTAATGTAGACATACCCATGGAGACTAATTGCACATAAATCACATCAAACAAGCTGCAGAATTGTTTCCTATAGGGGTGGAATTTTTTGTCATGTTTATCAGTCCATTTAAAATTATTCAAGTGTTGGAAATCTAAGCACTGAGCCTGGGGAAGCTAGTCCTTGATTTTCAAGGTGTGGAGTTTTTTCCTGATGATTCAGCCAAAATTTTCCTCTTCCCAATTTCATCACATTACTTCTAGTTATATTTCTTGGACCACCCTCAGAAATTCCTCTCCTTCCCTAATGTTTCCACTCTTCATACACGGGTATGTGATTATACTCCCTGTCATGTCATTTGGGTAAGTGTTGTATGTGTAGACTGAGATCCAAAAACCCATGGCCCAGAGAGCAGCCTCTACTAGGTATCTCCATGGGGACAGAGAAGAAACCCAGTCAGGCCAGAAAATGGCGGAAGAGGAGCACCTAAGGACAATGTTAACCCAGTGACTGAAGTAGCTATCTGTGACCCTAGAGTAGAGAGAGAAAACCTGGAGCATTGGGCCTGGTCTGAGGTGTGAACAGAGGCTCTGAACATAAGGCCTCAGGCCATGTATTAAAGCAGATGTGTATGTAGTTCACTGTTCAGTGCATGAAGTTGTCAAAGTAGTTGCTAGTGTACTAAGCACTAGAGAGTTACATAACTATATCCCAGGGTAAGTTGAGTTCTCCTGAACCAGATATCTGCCCAGAGCTGGGATAGCGTACAGAAAGAACACAAACACATACAATCCAATTGAAGGCAGGCCCCAGTGAATCCCAGGATTCAGTCTGTCCTTGTTTTCATAAGGACATCCAGCATCATAATATCCATCCCTGACCCATGTGTTCTGATATGTCAAGAGTCTCCATGAAGCTGGGTTCCAAATCATGCAGAAGGTGTACCTATGTTTCTGGTGTAGTCACCTCCAAAGAAATTGCTGCATTTCTTCAGCTGCAGGGACATAGCTACAGCCATCAAAGTGGCAGATTTTTTTTTAATTCTTTCCCATCTAAATTGCCAACCATTTTCTGACACTTTTGTTGTATATCCGTAATAGTAAGGATCATTCTAGATGCATGCTAGTGCCATGCAGTTCGTAGTCTATATTGTGGGGCTATTTTGTCTTTGAATGTCATAGACAAAAGGGTATCATAAAGAGGAGGGAGAAAACTTGTTCATCTTGGCCTCTGAGAATAGAACAAGAAGCAATGGGCTTAAACTGCAGCAAGGGAGGTTTAGGTTGGACATTAGGAAAAAGTTCCTAACTGTCAGGGTAATTAAACACTGGAATAAATTGTCCAGTTGTGGATTCCCCATCTCTGGAGATATTTAAGAGTAGGTTAGATAAATGTCTATCAGGGATGGTCTAGACAGTATTTGGTCCTGCCATGGGGGCAGCGGACTGGACTCGATGACCTCTTGAGGTCCCTTCCAGCCCTAGTATTCTATGATTCTATGAATTTGGCTTTTTGGGAGAAGGCTTTCTGTACATAACAGAAATCTATGCTACAATGTTTGGCATTTTCTGACTCCAGAAGTCTTCAATGAATCTTCTTTCCTTTAGAACTTCATGAACAAGTGAAATAGTGAGCTGTGATGACTGGAAAATGTCAGTGAGCACGTCTGGCCATCAGCCCTAGTGAGTCAAAGGGAGAATCCTGACCTAGTGACAGAGGGTCTCAAATAAATTAGCAGACACTAAATCTTATAATATGATTTATGCCACCTACATGCAGCAAAGAGATGCTGTGTAGTGATACATCAAGATGGGACCAAGTCATTCCTTAGCCAACCAGAGCTAAAATGCAATGATGATGAGTCATGATGTCATAAAGGAGAATGTCTAAACTATTGTGAGTCAAATAAGAATTTAACCTATTCTGCAACATGAACCTGGCTGAAACACAATATCCCAGTGCTTCTTGATTATGTAGTGTGCTGCTTTTCTGAGAATTAATTTTCACCTTTCAATACCCCATTGAACATCTTTGTGGGGGGCTTTTTGGGAGGTAGGGTGGAAGCAAAATACTGGTACACTGCCTGGAAAGCTTATGTTCTTTCTGATGCATATTTTTTCCATATTCTATGTACACATGGGAGCAGAGAAAGAAGGAAGTTTTGGTCTACAGCACCATGGAAAGTTAAGCTGTTTTTAGGAGGCAGCTTGAGAAAGGGGCCAAACAGCTCACTGATAAGTGACGAATGAAACTGTATTAAGTGAACAGAGGAAGCTGCTTCAGAAGCTGGTGGGCTGAGAAAATGCACTGCCTGTGCCCACCTCCCACCTACATACTCATCATGCAGAGAGAGCTTGTGGTTCAAATTTTTACCTTCTTGTCATAAAAGTTTAAATCTAAATATAACAGGATGAGTGGGTGGGGCTTCCTCTGGTCACAAGCTATCTTACACGGCACTTACACTCCACTGATTAAAAAAAGCAGTTGTAATGTGAGTGCTTAAAAGCTAAATACAACACCACTCACCTGTTCAGAGTCAGAGTGAAGCTGTGCCAAGAGGGGGGGAGGGAGGCAACAACAGGGAAATTCCTTGTACAGAGTCCCCATTTCACAAGCATATATAGATTCACAGAGCTTAAGGCCAGCAAGGACCATCAGACCCATCTAGTCTGACCTCCGATAGATTACAGACTATTCCATTTCATCCAGTTACTACTGTGCTGACCTCTATAACTTGGGTGAGACTAAAGCATTTTAGTCCTCAGGAGATGAAATTATTGTGTGTCACTGACAGAGAACAGAAGACACCAAGGTGCCACTGATGCCTAAAGCCCATATAATGGCAGGGAATTGATTTGAAGAGATATGTCGATATGATGCCAGTGGGAGAACACCATTACTTTCCCACTAAAAGACAGTGTTACTGCTTTCCAGTAAAAGCTCAGGTTGGAGGAATGGGGGTACTGGTTAGTTGAATATTTTCATTAAATGAGAGTTATACTTTGCCAATGCAATACCAATTTACAAGGAGTTAGAGTACAACAAAGTGAATAAAGTATAACATAGTACACAGGTAATTAACAATCCAGTAGCAGAACCACACTGCAGACTGGTTGGTTTCTTGAAGCACTTAGATGTTTTCTACACAGAAGGTTATCTTATGACACCAGCTATCGCTATGCTTAAACTATCCTGTACATAATATAATTGTTCTTTGATTATTCAGCAAGCACTTCAGGATCTTGTAGTGAGTCTGGGTCACCATTATCAACATCAATTATCATTGTAGATGTAGAAGGGGCAGGAAATTGGGCTGAATCTGTAATAACCCAATGACACCTGAAAGCTGCTTTTTAAAATAAATCCCTGCTTTCAGCTTGTTTACTTGTCTTTTGTCTCTTTTGCATAAATGTACAGTGCAGAATGTACAACTGCATAATGCGCTGGGCTGTTCAGTAATCCCAGTTACTAGATTGAAGATTTGTTCAGGGAGATATCAGAAACACAGGTTAATTGAACTTTCTAGTTAATTTCTACTAGCAACTTAAAAAACAACAAATAGTCTGGTAGCACTTTGAAGACTAACAAAACATGTAGATGGTATCATAGGCTGTGTCTAGACTACATGGCTCCATCGATGGAGCCATGTAGATTAGGGTTGTAGGCAAAGGCAAATGAAGCCGCAATTTAAATGATCGCGGCTTCATTTACATTTACATGGCTGCCGCGCTGAGCCGACAAACAGCTGATTAGCTGTTTGTCTGCTCAGCGCGCTAGTCTGGACGCTCTTGCACCGACATCAAAGCCCTTTGTCGGCAGCCCCGTTATTCCTTGTGGGATGAGGTTTACCGGGGCTGCCGACAAAGGGCTTTGATGTCGGCAGGGGAGCGTCCAGACTAGTGCGCTGAGCGGACAAACAGCTGATTAGCTGTTTGTCGGCTCAGCGCGGCAGCCATATAAATGTAAATGAAGCCGCGATCATTTAAATCGCGGCTTCATTTGCCTTTGCCAAAAAAACAAATCTACATGGCTCCGTCGACGGAGCCATGTAGTCTAGACATACCCATAGACTTTAAGGTCAGAAGGGACCATCATGATCATCTAGTCTGACCCCCTGCACAGTGCAGGCCACAGAATCATGAACTTTTGTGGGCACAGCCCACTTCTTCAGATGACCAGCCAGTTTGGCAGAAAAGGACCTGAGAATAATAGTGGATGAGAAGGTGGATATGAGTCAACAGTGTGCATTTGTAGCCAAGAAGGCTAATGGCATATTAGGGTGCATTAGGAAGAGCATTTCCAGCAGATCTAGAGAAGTGAGTATTCCCCTTTATTTGGCTCTAGTGAAGCCACCCACATCTGAAATATTGCTTCCAGTTTGGGGGCTCCCACTTTAGAAAGGATGTGGACACATTAGAGAGGGTCCAGTGGAGGGCAACCAAAATGATTAGGGGGCTGGAGCACATGACCTAAGAGGAGAGGCTGAGGGATTTGGACTTATTGGCTATGTCTAGACTGGCATGGTTTTCCGGAAATGCTTTTAACAGAAAAGTTTTCCGTTAAAATCATTTTCGGAACAGAGCGTCTAGATTGGCACGGACGCTTTTCCGCAAAAGCACTATTTGCGGAAAAGCGTCCGTGCCAATCTAGACACGCTTTTCCGCAAAAAAGCCCCGATTGCCATTTTCACGATCGGGGCTTTTTTGCGGAAAACAAAGCTGAGCTGTCTACACTGGCCCTTTTGCCTGAAAGTTTTGCGTAAAAGGACTTTTGCCTGAACAGGAGCAGCATAATATTTCTTACAGTAGGAAGTCAGTGCTTTTGCGGAAATTCAAGCAGCCAGTGTAGACAGCAGGCAAGTTTTTCCGGAAAAGCGGCTGATTTTCCAGAAAAACTGGCCAGTCTAGACACAGCCATTTAGTCTGCAGAAGAGAAGAGTGAGGGGGAATTTTGTTGCAGTCTTCAACTTCCTGAAGGGAGGTTCCAAAGAGGATGGAGAAAGGCTGTTCACAATAGTGACGGATGGCAGAACAAGGAGCAGTGGTCTCAAGTTACAGTGGGGGAGGTCTAGGTTGGATATTAGGAAAAACTATTTCACTAGGAGAGTGATGGAATGGGTTACCTAGGGAGGTGGTGGAATCTCCATCCTTAGAGGTTTTTAAATCCCAGCTTGACAAAGACCTGACTGGGATGATTTAGCAGGGAGTGGGACTCGATAACCTCCTGAGTTCTCTTCCAGTCCCAGGATTCTATGATTCAATGAGTGCTGGATAACTCAGCTTTTACTGTATTTTTTTCTTTATGTCCAAATCAAAGAAATAAAATAATCCAGGTTCACAAATAAATTATATTTTTTTGAGAAAATGCAATCAGCTGCACCATGTCTAGTCGGGAACTGACCAGCAGATGGGAAAAGACACGTCTTTCATGTGGGGTGTTAAATAAAACGTTCCAACATTTATCCTGTACTATACAGTTAGAGTGAAGGGATATTTGGCCAAAGAAATAGCATCTGGTGTCTTATTGTCCTGTCTTTGAAACATTCCAAGTCACTTTGATATTAACCAGGAGGCCACATGCTGTGCCTTCCTCCATGTTGCATGGACATAGATCAGTGGTACATTCCTCAAAAGTAGTTTAGTTTTTGATTGTTACAAGATGTGGGGGGGAGGGGGTTGCTACCTCCTTGAACTTTGCATTAAACAGAATAATCACCAACTATTAAATACCAAGGTACTTCTTCATTTTGTAAGCTCTGTCTTTATTTATACTGATGATAGTAAAAGGATGTCCCCAAACCTAACATAAAAACAAAGAGCCTACTTCTTTCCTTCCCTCTTACAGGGTCACTCAGCAGTAAAACCAGTTAACTGTCTGCTTCTGGAAGCTCTTTCCCAGGCAAATCAGGGGCTTAGGGAGGGGTGCAAGAAAAGTGATTGCTAAGTGATATTTCTGTTGAATAGCTACTCTGCCATGCTCATTGCTATCTTTGCAGATTTAGTGGTCATTCAAAAATCTGATGTGGTTTTAATATTGCTTTAATAACTGCCCAAGGCATATTGCTGACCTTATTAGAGTGCAAGAGATGTGTGTGTGGAGGGCACAGTTAATGGCCACATGACTGCTGAACGAATCATGCTGCTATGTGGATAAGGGAGGTGGAAGGAGCACTCTGGAAGAGCCCAGCTTGAAAGCTTGAAACCAGCTACCCTTCCAGACCCTGGCATCTGGGAAATCTCAGGGCAACAGATTCTGATCATGAATATTCACACTTACTTATATGAGGTTGTGAAAATGCATCCCTTGACCTTCTTATCTGAATTCAGAAAAAATAACCTTCCATTACATATATCAATGAATAAATTGCAGAAGAGAAAATAGCAGGATTAGCATACATTTATCTGTTTTGTTATAAAAATATGGTTGAAGTTGTCACATGTTAAAGGCAGCTCTTGACTGGATTTTTGCTCAATTTTGTTTTCTCTAAAATGGATGCTAAAGTACTAATGACTTCTGGGAAATCTGTCTGCAGCACGAGACACTGTTACAAATGGAAAAATCCTGTAACAAATTGATGAGGCAAGGGAATATCAACATTCTGTTTTGAAGTTCTGACCTTGGGACTATCTTTGAAATGTGTTTTCATTAACTCTGGAGCTACAGGAAAACTATGGTGCTTCTGTAACAAAAAACTTAGCAATCACATCAAATCCAGTTCAGAAATTGTACAAATGCAGACTAAGCTTTCATCATCATTTTCATGTATCACTTGGTATACGTTTTACTTTACACTAACACATCTCCAATAAAATTAGAGGAAGGGTGTAAAAGGGATTTCTTCCTCCTCCTTTTGACCCTCAACAATCATGTAAAGATAGAAGAAAAGGGAAACGCAGAAATAGAAACAAGATAATAAATAATAATAATAATAAATAATTTTGCAAATAAAAGTGGCAGGTATAGTTCACTGTTATTTGTGAGGTCATAAAATTCATTGCTCTTCCATATTTGGACAGCTGCTGGTTACTTGTAAAGATATTTGTGAATCCAGAGGGAGCCATGAATTTCCTCAAGGATTATTATTTGTTCAGACATGTGTATGCATTTTTCATGATAACTAATGTAATTTAGGAGCATGTGTCCCATTGAAAGTAAATGGCATTAAGGCTTCTAAGATACTTAGATGCTTTTGAAAATCTCTCCTAGCAGGCTAATCCAAAGCCCCTTGAAGTCAATAGAAAACTGTTCATTTATTTCAATGGGCCTTGGAGAAGGGCTATAAACTATGAGTTGCTTGTAGAACGTTCACTGAAGTCAAACTTCCTTTGATTTCAACGAGACCAAGATTTCACTGCAAATCATCTCATCACCTTTCCTTTGATGACCAGTGCTTAACATGGCAGCTCTCATCCAGTACAAACCGTTCTCATCGCCAGGTCACACGAGTATAAGACTAGGGGAACAACACTGAAGTCAAGGGAATCATGTTGATGTTGTGAGGCAAACTGACAGCCAGACCACAGATGCCTATTTCTTGGGCCTTCCTTGATCTGGTCTTGTGGGAGTGTGCTCCCTGTCTGCTCCTCACCCTTAACCCTCTGAACCTCACCATAGGTCCTTGGCCCCCTAAACACCTTTGGCCGCATCCTCCACAACACCAAAGCTGGCTGTGAGACTTGCAGCCAATCAGTTTCCAATCCACACTTAGGAAACAGCTCAAGCACTCATACTCCATACTCTTCTTTACCTCACACTTATGTCCCACCTCAACACCTCTGGGACTCTTACCATCTGTGGGCCTGTCCTTATTCTACCCTGGTCCTTCAGCCTGCACTGATTTGCCCCTTCCAGGGATATGCAGTGGCCAGAGCAGAGTCTTGGACAGATGTCCCCCAGGCTCAGGCTCTTCCACGGAGCTTCAGATCAGTCTGAGCAACAGCATAACTTGGCCAGGAACCCTACTGTTTCTCACCACACATCAGCCTCTTCAGATTCCAGTCTGCTCCTGCCCCAGCCTTGCCTGAGCCCTGCCCCAGTACTGTCCTTGCCCTTCTCCAGCTTCACTCCAGCCTCATCAGTGACCTGGTCCAGCCTCGCTTCCTCGTTCTCCTGAGCCTCCTCAAACCCTCAGACGCTGATTATTCAGCTTCCATTTTTCCACTCTCACTTTGATACGGACTTGGCTGGTGTTTGGACTACTCAGCTTCGACCTCTGGCCTGAACCTGACTGTTGGCTATGACTCTGACCCTGGTTTGTCTCTGGGCTGTGACTGCAGTTTGACCCTGGCCTGTCCTTATCACAATATCAACACCACCCATGACGCAGGCCTAATTCTATGCCTTGCTTTGATCTATGCACCAACCTCCAGGCAGGATTATTGGAGGCAGCACTTCACAGGTGCAAATTTACAACTGGCTCAAAAAATTCCCACAGACCAATTCTTCCACTGGAAAATGTAGTTTCCTCAAATTCTGAAAAGTGTCTCGGGAATTTGTCAATGTTGATGACATTTTCAATGGAAAGAAATTGTTTTGACTTGCTAATTTCATTCAAATAAATAAATAAATGTTTCATTTTGACTTTTCTTCAATGCCATTTTGTTTAGGGCAGGTCTACGTGGCCGCTGAAGTCAATCTAATTTACATGGCTCAGGGATGTGAAAAGGCCCACCTTATTCCCTCCAGCAATGCACGTTGCAGCAACTTTAGCACTATTCACATTGATGCTATCTAAGCAGGAGATACTTTTCTGATGAAAGAGCTTCCTCCTGTCTTGGAGGTGGAGTAATTTGGATGGCAGAAGAGCGCTCTTCCATTGGCACAGAGTGTCTTCATCAGATGCTCCAAAGCGGCACAGCTGTATTGGTGCAGGTACACCAATGCAGTGCTTCTAGGCTTTTTATTTTCTATTTTAACATTTTCTATTTTAATATATTCAAAAATATATTGTTGCAACAGAACTTTTTAACTGAAAATTTTGGATAGGACAGAAATTCCTGAGTCTGACCTGCTCTAATTTCAATCTAATGCAAAAATCAGGCTCTAGGAATCAATTTATTTTCCTGGTTGCAATAAGGGGGAAGGGACTCAAAAGAAGAAAAAGTTGCAACACTGAAATACTTTTAAGGCATTCAATACTATTCATTCTTTTTTACGTTTTTCTGAGATAGGGAAGGGTTATGCAAGCTGTATTAGCAACTGGAGAAATCGCTGAAAAAAGAAAATTAAGCCCTTGCAAATCACTGAAGTCCTAGTTTATACCTGTGGTGTTGGTAATTACTTTGACTTTGGTAAGCAAATAATCAATACTACATTGTAGATTTTCATGGATAAAATCCTCCACAGCATTATAACTGGTCATCCGTATTGCCAACAACATATGGTTCATGTCCTGTTCTTAAAACATTGCATTTTCAACCACTTTAACAAGAAAAATTAACTTTAACATGTTCAGAGGACTCAAATGCCCCAACCTGATCACAATAGCTATAGCACATTTGATTTTAAAATTATTTCAAATGCATATATTTTGCCCAAGGGTATTAAATTCAATTTATGTTACAATTTGTCATTTGAAACACAGAGGGAATATTGCCTTAAGAGGAAAAACAAGTCTTCTTTTTAAAGCTGCCATATGCTGATCAGAGCCTTAATGACTAAGATGGAAGAAAAAGTATGAGTGAGGGGCAAACCTCAACCTCAAAATTGTGGGAGCACAGAGATTCAGAATTTAGGAGACAAATTGTAGACTGGAGTTACTCTTCAGGATGAGTAACAAGGAGTCCTGTAACACCTTAGGGTATGTCTACACTACCCTCCTAGTTCGAACTAAGAGAGTAATGTAGGCATACCGCACTTGCAAATGAAGCCCGGGATTTGAATTTCCCGGGCTTCATTTGCATAAGCGGGGAGCCGCCATTTTTAAATCCCCGCTGGTTCGAACCCCGTGTAGCGCGGCTACACGGGGCTCGAACTAGGTAGTTCGGACTAGGATTCGGACTAGGAACAACTACGAGGTGTACCGGTAGTTCAGAATAGGAACCTAGTCCGAACTACCTAGTTCGAGCCCCGTGTAGCCGCGCTACACGGGGTTCGAACCAGCGGGGATTTAAAAATGGCGGCTCCCCGCTTATGCAAATGAAGCCCGGGAAATTCAAATCCTGGGCTTCATTTGCAAGTGCGGTATGCCTACATTACCCCGCTAGTTCGAACTAGCGGGGTAGTGTAGACATACCCTTATAGACTTACAGATGTATTGGAGCATAGCTTTCGTGGGCAAAGACCCACTTCATCAGATACGTGTCTCCTTGTTGCTTTTGCAGATCCAGACTAACACGGTTACCCCTCTGATACTCTTCAGGATGAGTAATTCCCTATGATTTAAAATGCTCCACTTTTTTAGTAGCAAGATTATGATGTTCAGTGATTCAGTGTATACCATATGTTCGAATAAATAATGCGGTACAGCAGGGAACAAAGCCTCTAAACCGTTGGCAGAGGCAAGTTCAACTTGCATTAGATACAAACTGAGGTCTCACTAGGGAACTTGCTGCAAAATACCAAAGAGCAGGCACATGGAAAACATTCTTCTATTACATCAAACTTCAAAGAATAACATCTCACCTTGCCAAAAACAAGTGAAAGAAAACAAAGGATCATTACGTTAAACTTACTTTCATTCATAGGTATGCAGTTTTAACACTTTGGTAACTTTGACCATAGTAAGCAAAGAGGAAAATATACATTAGATGATAGATATAGCTATTGCAAAAGTTGTCTGATTCCCGTTTTAAATGTGCAGAGGCCATGTCTGCCTAGAAGTGTATTTTATTTTAAAAGTTAAGCAACAAGTAACAGTTCAGCTATTCAGGCTTAAATGGTTCGGCTATTTTTTGGAACATGAAAAGTGGAAAATACACTTTCCTCTTGTTAAAAATAAATAAATAACAACTTGACCTATTTTTTAACAGATCCAGCAGAGTGGAATAGAAAGTTGAAATCTGGCAGGGAAATAGAAATTAGGGATGAAATAAGCTTTTCAATGTCAAGGGAAAATTAGTTTTAATTTATTTGACTGATGAACATTTTAAAATTATAGTTCATGACTGTGTGTTTGAATAACACCTTTTTTTAATAATAGTCTTTCATCAGTCTGAGAGGAAAAGGGCTGTATCACACATTTGAATGTGTGGCATTTTGCATTATACTAAATTTTGTGTGTGGGATTTTGGCTCATAGTGAAAAATGATGTAATACTTGTCTCATTCAATACAATTTTTAAGGTGTGTGAGTTTTAATTGTATGATTTCATGTTCTTGCAATTTTCTATGTATCCACCCACTTTTACCATGGACAATATCCATGTTTTTCTGAGTACCTTGTTTTCACATATTCATGGCATAGCCCATTTTGCCAGGCAATTTGAGAGACAGTGGCACTTTTTTTTATCACAGTGCATATTAGAGAACATAGATACAATATATTAAAACAGATGATCATATGAGATGATAAAACATGTGATCCTTAAAAATTACAGATAGAAAAAAGCTATAAACTCATCTTGGTTACATTTCTGACAGTGAAAATCTATTCCCTACAGTATAAATGCCTATGCTTTGTCCAGTCCCTCTTTCTTTAGATAATTTAAAAAGATGTTTCACATAACTGGGTATAATAACAGCTCCTACAGGATCCTACTCAAAGCTCTCCACAATTTGATACACTGCTTTTATGGCCCTTCACTCAGTTTTTAGTCCAAGTGACAATGCTGACACATAAGTCAATATTTTCTAAGCATATGGGAGCCACTTTTTCAACTGTTTTACTAAAGGCAAGGAGTAAATCCCTGTGCCTATTGAAACCAATGGCAAAGCGCCTATTGATGTCAGTGGAACCAGGGTTCTATCCCTCTTCCACTTGAGCTTAAAAAGAGTCTCACTTATAGTTGTTGCTAATATGACAGGGCTTATGACCCAATGTGGATCAGTCTGAATTTCTTCCAGTAGAGGGCACTGTAACCCATATGTTAGCCAGCCCTATTAGAAGGTTCACTGCTTGTCTTTTTCTTCACTGTAGTTTGAAGAAAAAAACCTTCAAGATGTCTAGCAGTTTAATCCTTTATAAACCTATGCTGTAAATTGCTTGCTGTTCTTCATTTTCTAGGAGCACCTAGAAATAGTCTTTTGTAAATCTTGTCCCCCTACTCCAGCTCATCCACTACTTCCTTGAAAATTTCTTTCATGTCATGTTCAGGTAGGCCTCAGTCCTGAAAACAATTATGTAGATGAGAAATCTTGCCAAGTTCAGTGGGGCTACTCACATGCATAGTTACTCATATGGCTAAATGAGCTTGTATGCTCCTGATGACAGTCTTTTCTTTTAGAATGTTTGTGTTCGTCCTATGTTTTGAAACTACAAAAATAAAGTGAAGGTAATAAGATAGTCATTAATATGGTTGTGACTGGGATACATGTCACAGAGGAGGGAAACTGGGAGGGGAGGAGAGGCAAGGAAAAGACCAAATAATATTGAATTCAAGAAAGCTCATAAGGAGAGGCAGAGAGAAAGTGATTGATACAAGCTGTTGCTTCTTGAATTCTGAATTGGTCCATCTGTGTAGCCTGAAGCAACTGAATGAGGTAAAGGAATATGTGGAAAGTTCACATGACTTATTTAAAGCTAAAAATAACTGGTAATGTTAAAAATTAACTGTTTCCTCACAAATGCATTATTCAGCCAATTTATATGTGGAAGTAAATGTAGAAACTGGAGGGTAAAAAAAAGATATGTATGTAATATCTTATTCAGTAGAATCAGGATTCAAATATTATGCATGGAGTTTAGCAACCAACAGAATTGCTACAGTAGATGAATTCCAGAGATGTTTATTTTCCGAATTGTCAGTGCACTGCCAATTCATAAAACCAGCCCTGCAATAATATCAGCTCGTCACAAAATAAGTTGACTGCCTCTTCCCCGTTTTACAGGATCATTTCAACCATGAATCATTCAGCGTTTCACACAGGTGCTGAAAGGAGCACACAATCTGCTGTCGTGCTAGACAGGCCTGCCACAAGTTCACCACAACGGAGGGGTTCTGTTTTGCCCAGAGGATTGGCTTACAATGTGATAAGTTGTAGAGAGGAAAGGATAAAAGACAGGGAGAACACCCTCTGCCCTGTTCTTTGCAGATGTCACGTTTTATAGTGATGCTATTTTGTTCATTCAAAATGGTAGTTCTAGTGGGAGAAATGATATTGGCTATGTATTTAATCAGTTCTTTATTTTATTCGTTTGAAAAGAACATATCATTTATATTGGGGCAAAATCAAGGATTTAATGTTATAATACTGAATTAGTTTGGTTTGTCTTTGTAGATAATTATCAGCGTGCATCAAAATAAGCCAACCATGCCAGGTTCTGGTATAAAATATGATGTTAAAAGGCAAGCCAGCATCATAGTGCTTTTGCATAATGTGCACACATTCTGGTGTGAAAGAGTTTGCAGACTTCTTCATTTATACCGGTAATAAGAACATGGATATTGACTGAAAGGCAGAACTAAAATATCTAATCCAATTGTCCAACTATCTGTGGATACAGAAAAACTGCAAGTATATATCAGATGGGACATTGAGTGGCACAAGGAATTAGCAATGTAAAAAGTACATTACTTGTACATTACTGACCATGAATCTTACTTCAGTTTGTAGTGGACAGGTTTACAAATGATACAACACCCAAAACATAACAAAACCACAAAAACATGCATCCACTCAATGACAACACATAATTAGGAATTTAGGGTTTGTTAAATTGAATCAAATAACTAGGCAATAAATCTACTATGGAGCTACTCGTAATAACCTTGATGCCTCAGAGGAAGATGAAAATATCCACTTAGATCTCTCAGTGCTGAAGGATTTAATGTTATAACAAATCAATTGCTATTCATGCAGTTTTGTAATTTGGGGTCATAATCCCTTTCTGATTGATCCCACTTACTCCAAAACTGGATGACTGAGCAACTTTGCAAAGCAGTGTTTACCCATGTTCCTGGAATGTGTAATCCTTTGATGGGTAAACATGCTATTATTTATGTTACAGTAACATCTAGAGCGCTCAGATGAGAGCTATAGTCCTACTGTGCCAAGAATTGTCCATATAGCCAATAAAAGAGAGCCGCAATACGAAGAGCATACAATCTAAACAGAAATAGTGGAAGAAAAGTATGCTCATTATCCTCTACAAATAAAGAATTTCTTTACCCTAGTTAAGAGTCTTTGCCAAGGTCACAGAGGAAGTCTGTGCCCAGATTTCGCAATTCCCAGTTAGGTACCTTGACTACAAAGCCTCCTTCCTTATTGGAAGAGCCTTGTCTCACAACCGTCATCATAGTAAAAGGCTGGCAAATGGATTTTGTGAGAGATGGTAATTTTCATGTCCATTTGCAAGGCCAGATTTGTATTATTGTCATCATCAATACAATTATCCTTTTTAAAAAATCCATCCATACCATTTAACTTGATAGTGAATTCCACAGGCTGCTATTTTGCATTAGCAATATTTATTTGAACTTACCTGGCTTTAATTTTGAGTGACCCCTTTTCCTTGTGAAATATGGGCTGTGTTAAGCAGGCCTGTTAAGGGTTTTGGTTTTTATTTTCCTACATCCTTTGTGATATTATCTAGTTCAATTCCATTTTGTCTATTTTTCTTCCTTTATAAATTAAACAATCCTTTTCCCCAATAAAGCATCATAAGTAAACCATGACATAGCTGTAAATTTATTTGTTGATCCTCTTTGACTCTTTTCAATAACAGCTACTACTATCTTTCTCTGGAGAAGTGCTAAAAACGTAACTGGGTACTTCAATGGAGGACATACCATTGGTCAGTATTATAGCACTGTGACATCTATATTTTCTCTGTAGGGCACTCAAACAATCTATGCACTCAAATAATGTATTTTATTTCATTAGCTCCTAGTATTTCAACCTGGTGGTGATATGAATGGACAAAAGTAGAGAATACTATAAAAAAAGAGAGTCTCTCTGTGCTTGTGCATGGAAAGCCAGAGTGTTTATGCAGCTGTGGGCTAATCTATCTCTTTTAAGGGGGTGTAGAAAAAGTTCTTGGGACAAAATCCAGGTGAAACCTTACTGTAGCAGCTCATTTCAACAATGGGCACAGTTTCCTTGGCAGGATGGGAACGGGCACAGCAGGCTGTAGCTTTGGTCTTCTGCGTCATAAACTGCACTGGAATAGTCTGGTTGAGAAAGCAGTAATCAGTGAGACCAGGAGCTTTTGGAATGTGGCCTGTTTATCATGAATAGGAGATCAGAGCTAGTGAAGTAAATGGAGGACTGTATTGCTAATCTGTTATGTGTTGATAATTACACTTTTTTTTTACTGCAAAAACTATTTGGTTTATTTAAAATATACAGTCATATTAAATGATTTTCCATTACACCCCATGAGCCAGTAATTGTACACTCCCACTTACCCTTTGCTTTAACACTGACCTGGAATCATATGGGTTCCTATCACATTCTATTTTCTGGCCAGGCTTTGATTCTATACTTTGGTTCTCAGGCCTTCTCTAAGAACTATTTTTTTTTAAATATCACTGAATATTTCCTGTTTCACAACTGACTTTGCACATTTTGACTGGAGTGTCTTTCTTATTTCCATTTGCATTTCTCAGTCAGCTGTTTTGTATCAAGTTTTCTTTTCCTGTTTATTCCCCTAAGGCTCCTTAAATGAAGCAGACTGCGCATCAGTGCCTGCAATAGAGCTAATACTAACACTGAGGCACTGGTGTTTTGCCAAGGAATGACACTAGGATCAGGCCTGAGGTCTTTCTAGTTCATTATCCTCTCCCCAACATTGAACAATATCAGATACTTCAAAGGAGGATACAGGACATTGTGCACTAGGCAGATATAGGATAGTCTGCCCCCCAAGGAAAGTTTATTCCTAACCTCCCATAAATATATAAGAACAGCCATATTGGGACAGACCAAAGGTCCATCTAGCCCAGTATCCTGTCTTCCGACAATGGTCAATGCCAAATGTCCCAGAGGGAGTGAACAGAACAGGGAATCATCGAGTGATTCCTTTCCTGTCATCCATTTCCAGCCTCTGACAAACTGAGCCTAGGGACACCGTTGGTACTCATCCTGGCTAATAGCCATTGATGGACCTAACCACCAAGAATTTATCTAGTTCTTTCTTGAATTCTGTCAATGTCATGATCTTCACACCATCCTCTGGCAAGGAGTTCCACATGCTGACTGTGTTCGGTGTGAAGAAAAATGTTTTTTTGTTTGTTTTAAACCTGCTACCTATTTATTTCATTTGGCGACCCCTAGTTCTTATGTTATGGGAACAAGTAAACAACTTTTCCTTATTCACTTTTTCCACACCAGTCATGACTTTATAGACCTCTATTATATCCCCCCCTTAGTCTCCTCTTTTCTAAGCTTAAAAGTCCCAGTCTTTTTAATCTCTATTCATAGGGGACCCGTTCCAAACCTCTAGTCATTTTTGTTGCCCTTTCTGACCTTTTCCAATGCCAATATATCTTTTTTTGAGATGAGGCGCCCACATCTGTATGCAGTATTCAAAATGTAGGCATTCCATGATTCTATATAGAGGCAATAACATGTTATCTATCTTATTCTCTATCTCTTTTTAATGATTCCTAACATTGTTTGTTTTTTTGACTGCCACTGCACATTGAGTGGATGTTTTCAGAGAACTATCCACAATGACTCTCTTGAGCAGTTATAGCTAAATCAGTCCCATCATACTGTATGTATAATTTGTATTATTTTTTCCAATGTGCATCACTTCGCATTTATCAACATTAAAATTAATTTGCCATTTTGTTGCCCAGTCACTTAGTTTTGTGAGATCTTTTTGAAGTTCTTCACAGTCCCTTTGGTCTTAACTATCTTGAGCATTTTAGTATAATCTGCAAATTTTGCCACCTCACTGTTTACCCCTTTCTCTAGATAATTTATAAATAGGTTAAATAGTATTGGTCCCAGTATACACCCTTAGAGGACACCACTAGTTACCTCTCTTCATTCTGAAAATTTACCATTTATTCCTACCCTTTGTTTCCTGCTTTTTAATCAGTTATCAGTCATTGAGAGGACCTTCCCTCATCACATGACAACTTACTTTACTTAAGAGCCTTTGGTGAGGGACCTTGTCAAAGGCTTTCTGGAAATCTAAATATACTATATCCACTGGATCCCTCTCGCCCACTTGTTCGTTGACCCCCGTCAAAGAACTCTAGTAGATTAGTAAGGCATGATTTCCTTTTACAGAAACCATGTTGACTTTTGCCCAAGAAATTATACTCATCCATGTGTGTCACAATTTTATTCTTTACTATAGTTTCAACTAATTTGCCCAGTACTGATGTTAGACTTACCGGTCTGTAATTGCCAGGATCACCTAGAGACCTTATTAAATATTGGTGTCATGTTAGCTATCCTTCAGTCACTACGTACGGAAGATGATTTAAAGGATAGGTTACAAACCACACTTAATAGTTCTACAATTACACTTTTGAGTGCTTTAAGAATGCTTGGGTGAATGCCATCTGGTCCCGGTGAGTTGTTACTATTAAGTTTATCAATTTGTTCCAAAACCTCCTCTAATAACACCTCAATCTGGGATAATTCCTCAGATTTGTCACCTAAAAGGAATGGCTCAGGTTTGGGAATCTCCCCAACATCCTTAGCCATGAAGACTGAAGCAAAGAGTTCATTTCGGTTTTTTGCAATGACCTTATCATCTTTGAGCACTCCTTTAGATTCTTGAGCATCCAACGGCCCCACTGGTTGTTTAGCAGGATTGCTGTTCCTGAAGTACTTAAAAAAATGTTACTATTACTTTTTGAGGTTTGGCTAGCTGTTCTTCAAACTCCTTTTTTGCTTTTCTTATTATATTTTTACATTTATTTTGACAGAGTTTATGCTCCTTTCTATTTTCCTCACTAGGATTTAACTTCCACTTTTTAAATGATGCCTTTTTGTCTCTCGCTGTAGAGGCTGTCTTTAACCCCGTTGCATGAGGTCAAGCTCTTCTTTAGTTTTTCAAGGAAATGGCCAAATTAAAAGCTCAGAATTTTCCCCAAATATATTTTGGAATTTGGCATATTGAAAAGAGGCGTACTTTGCTTTAATTGTATACTTCCCCTCTCGGGAAAACACACTTGAAATGTCAA
This sequence comes from Pelodiscus sinensis, assembly GCF_052426305.1. Taxonomy (NCBI): domain Eukaryota; kingdom Metazoa; phylum Chordata; order Testudines; family Trionychidae; genus Pelodiscus; species Pelodiscus sinensis. The sequence goes on from NC_143054.1 coordinate 138,155,571, forward strand.
AAGACAGAATGGTTAGGGATTCATTGGGGTAGATTTTATCAGGTTTTTAGGTTAGGAGGAAGCTTGTGTAGTGTATTTTTAATTCTTTACATTTTTTATTCCCAGTTTGTAAGGTACTAGTCTCACTTCCGGCAGTGATACCACAGAAGGGATCATCCACAAGATCAAATGGCAGGTGGCACCTTTCAAAGAAGGTTTGTGGGTTACTCTATAAATCCCCTCATTCAATAACCCCACATGTGACCTTCCTGAGATCCCTTCCCCCAACATTTTCTTTCAGTTTGTGAAGCACCATAGTACCTTTGTGCTATTGTATCATTACTAATATTTTACTATGACACTTTTGTTCATGGACTTTTACGTTATACTTCCAAATATCTCAGTAAAACAATCATTGTTGTGGGCTTGAAAGCAGATTCTGCTCTGATGTTTGATATTAGTTTTTCATTGCCTGTAGTCTACACCCTGAAGCTTCCTTTTAACTGTTAAGGATTTGTAAACCAGGTCCTTACAGGGACAAAATTTGCCATGTCCCCATTTTGCAGTCACAAGCCTTGATTCTGCTGATACCATGAAGGAGATCAGATAGCAGAAATTTGCCCTCTGGGTCACCCTTCTCCATATGCTCTGCAGAGGCTCTCTCTGTGCCAGCAAAGATGTGGAGTTTGGAGGCAGGATAGTGAACGGCTTCTGCCCTAGGCATAGGTGGTCTTTGTTAATCCCTCAGTCCTGGCCCAGATTATCAGCACAAGGTCCTTTGATGCATGTTTTGCAGAGAGGTCGAGACTTTGACCTTCATTGTGTAAGGACTTTGAACTGCAACTTGTAGCTCTTCAGGGTGACTGCAGGGAGGTGACTCACCTGAGCAAGTGCAGTAGAACTGAGCCCTCTGTAATAAACCAAAACACTTTCTTTCTCTCAGAGGCATATGGAACTTTAAAAATAAAGTTTAACAGAAAAAGAAACTGGGTATGATTCATAGCACTGGCAGAAAATTGTCCCTGTCAATACTAATGCCTAGATACTCCAACAATTAAGCTGTCCATACAAATATGGACCAATAAGGAAGACTTCCTGTCTCTACATTCAATATCCACTTAGAAATATGCCTATGCTTAAATCTTGCCTACATATTGGTGTTGCATAAGATAATGTTAATATCCTTGACACTGAAAGCTGCTAATACATGCTTTAGTAACGCCACAACCTTGTGAAAGTGATGGAAAAGGATATGATGTGTGTCATGTTATCATTGGGAAAATTCACTCTCTCAACACCAAACAAAAAACCCCATCTTTATTATTGTAAGCTTCAGAGGGATAGCCAAGTTTGTTTGTAACAGGAAAAACTTAAAAAAACAACCAATAGTCTAGTAGTATCTTAAAGACTAACGAAGCATGTAGATGGCATCATGAGCTTTCGTGGTCACGACCCACTTCTTCAGATGGCAGGAGTGTAGAAGTCCAGATCCAAGAAATCCAGATTCTATTATTGTAAGGAAAACCATATTATTCCTTCTCACCTATTTAGAACCTGGCTGTGTTACAGTATTTAAGAAACAGTGCACATCCTTCTTGTCTGTTCATATTTAAAACTTAAAACAATTAATATGTACCATAAATAATATTTACATATACATTTTAAATGAATATAAATCTCCAGCTCTTATTATTGAGACAAATGGCACAGGTCATCTATCCATACATACCTAACAAGGTCTTTGCATATAGATATATGCATACTGGATTCATTTTCAAGAGTTTGCTTCCAGCCAAATGTTAAATCATATATGTTTTATTTATATGACAGCTCCAAACTGATATTTTCAAATTCACCTACAGGGCTTAAACATCCAACTCCTATTAATTTCATTGGAAACTGTGAATCCAAATCCAATTGGTGGCTTTAGAAATCGCAGCTCTAATCTTTAATTGTTTATTATTTTATGTACCAGCTACTCTGTCATATATACAAAACAGGGCTTATCAATTCATCATACATAACCTTTTGAGGTATCCTTCATATAATGAATTACTAAGATTAAAGGGCTTTCAGTTAGACTATTAATTTGTTTGTGAATTTGAATTATAATCCTACATTTAAACACTGTCTAAAATAGTCACAGAGCCTGAGGACTGGCTCTGGAAGAATAATACACTATCAACTAAATTAATTTCTCAGCCTTGAACTAGAAATGTATCATGCTTATTCATTCAAAGATTAAGCAGGGAAAATGTTCTTTTCCTTACATGGCCAGCATCATATCTAATGTGTTGGTACAGCATCTGCTTTGTAGGTCTTAAAATGAGCCCAGCATTCCCTGATCAGAAAAAAAAAGCGTTCATTTTAATTCTGGTACATTACTTAACAGTGAATATATTATCTGATAAAGAGTGTTGTTCTCATGTATACAAAGGCCCATTTACACCATTCAGATGTGTAAGAGCACCTGAAAGTGAACCAAAGTATAATTTACACCTGTTAAGGCCACCAGAGCTCTATAAAAGAGCCTTTGTGTAAATGAGAATTGGGCTTTTGGTGCTTTATTCCATCTTCTCAGTTCTCTTTGCTTCTTTAGCAATGGTGCTTTCTCTGCCAGGTCCCACATTCTTTCAACTATTGGTGTGTGATATTTCTCTGCAACTCCTGCCATAGGGCCTGGTTCAAAAGCTGTGGCAGTGCAAGGGAATCTCTCTATTGACTTCAGTGGGCTTTGGATCAAGCTTCAAGAAAACATGCCCCAGTGCTTCTAAGATTATGATTACAATACTATTTCCCCCACTTGTGCATCCATTGAGCTAGGGCAAGTCTCAATAGCAATGTAACTGGAATAGCACTGGTAGCAGCAGAAACGAATATCCAGCTGAGCTGTGCCACATACAAGCCTACCTGAAACTGCTAGTATGAAAAAGGTACCATAGTAGAGAATCATTCCACTGATATCAGGAGATATCACAAGTTCACAGTAATCCTCATGTACTATGAGTATATTGGGCAGCAGTCCTTTTGCCACGCCCTTCCATAGCTAGATCAGGAGCTGTCCTGTGCAACCATCTTTCTCCCTGGTACAGCTGTTTAGAGTGTGATCACCGAAGACCAATATAAATATTGCAAATTGGCTTGTTATTTTTCAGCCTCTAAAAGGAAGTGGGCTTTTGGCTCACATTCATTTTTAGCACAATGCAATTAACTGTAGCATTTTTCAGTTTGAGAAAATGATCCCACTTTAGGAACTCCATTTAATCTGGTTAAATGATAAAATGTATTACTGGTTTAACCTTTGCAGTTTAGTTTTTAAAAGGCTTTATTAAACTGGATAAAATGCAAATAAAAACAAAAACTAAGAAATGAAAGACAGCTTATCCAGAATACCCAATTTGCATAAAAATATGCAATTCCACAACACATGAATTCATATTGCCTATTAAACTCGCAGTTACAAAATAGGTAATGATTTCTTAGCAGTTTTAATTTAGGAAATTATTTACAGTATCTTATATCCTAAGGAATGAATCTAACATTATTATGTTTTGATGTAAATATTCTTTCAAATATGAACGTAATGAGGATGGAATATACCCTGTAATCAACATCTAATTGGAATGAATATTTTCAGTGCTGAAGAATAATTTTAATGGCAGCTATGTTTTTAATACATACTATTATATTTTGTAAAAGAAATGGGTATTTAATTTTCATGTTGTTATAATCTTCCGCTCTTTTCAATAATAGTCTCTGTTAAGTCCAAAAGTAGGGAGCAATTTTCCTTTACTAAACTTCAAGAGTTCGACTAGGAAATACTTCCCACCCACTAGGGCAGCAGTGCCAGAGAAAGATGTTGCCACTTGTAATTAGTGTGATGAGCTCTTCTTGTCCACTTGCTTTATATATCCCCAGCATGCCAATTTTTTATGTTTACAATGTATACAGCAAGTAGTCTTCTCTTCTCATTATAGCCCCAGCCTAGTAAAAGATGTAAACATTTAGGGCATGTCTACGCAGCAGGGCTAAAGTCGAATTAAGATATGCAACTTCAGTTACGTCAATTGCATACCTTAATTTGAAATAGCTTAATTCAGCTTTTGGCGCTGTCTACACAGCAGAAAGTCGAAGGAAGAACACTCTTCCTTTGACTTCCCTTTTTCCTCATGGACTAAGGGTTACCATGAGTCAGAATAAGAATAAGTCCAGCTCGACTTTATTTTGAAATAAAAGCTTCCAATGTACATGTGCACTATGTTCTTTCGGAATAAAGTCAGTTATTTTGAAATAACGCTACTGTGTAGACATACTCCTGCTTATACCTCTTTTATTTCAGTGGGTCTTACAACAGCATGGTTTGTGATCGGTCAGTCTCTTGCACATTTAGGGTACCTCTACACAACGGCGATATTTCAGGATGACGTCCGTTATCCTGAAATAGAGTTCTGCGTGTCTTAACAGCATGCCCGTTATTTTGGAATAAGGGGCATCTTATTCAGCTTCCTGTGAACCTCGTTGCACAAGATGTAAGGAAGACACTGGAATAGCAATTTATTTTGAAATTTACGCTGTGTTGACAGCACCAAATTTCGAAATAGGCTACGTAACTTGTGTAGCTCAAATTCTGTAGCTTGTTTCAAGGTACACGCTACTGTATAGATGTACCCTCAGTGTTGTGACCCTAGTCTATATACCTATGTCTTCACAACCAGGTTATTGCAAAATAAGTTATTTCAAAATAATAACTCCAAAATAACTATTTTGAAATCAGTTTATTCCTCTTCACAGGCAGGAGTTTTTACTTGGAAATAACAAGCTCATTATTTCAAAACAACAGGCTTGGTAGTGTGAACACTCGCCTTATTATTTCGAAATAAGGGGAGTTATTTTGAAATAAATCCCCAGTGTAGACATGCTCTATGTCTTGGATGGTTGCACATCTTCATATCTTGAGCAGGATATGTAGCATTTTAGGTGAGGTATGAATGGATGCATATAAGGCCAAATGCATGTTGGAATCCTAGGCAAAAAAACTAGACATAGGACCTACACGTGCTCTACCCCTCCTTGAGGTAGTGTTAAAATGGAAGAGGTAATTCACCCCTCTCCAGGCCATTGCTCAGGTTGTGTGCAGACTCTGTGTCTGCATAGGTTCCACCCAAGTCATTTTCTGGGGCTTCTCTTCTGAACTGCAGTTACAAAAAAAGGCCAAGGAAACCTGTCCCTAAACTAGCAACTAGGCCACAAAACTGATTACAAAAGTAACATCTTAAAGGCCCTTAATTTAATAAACAAGAAAGGATAATTTAGGATTATAGTTCTTCATTAGGTTGTTATGCCATATTATAGGGTTCCTTTTTGAGAGCATCCAAGACAATGTTGAATAGAATGTACTCAATCTCTCCCCACGATGAAGCTAAAAATATAGTCATTGTTCATTTGTTCTCGAAGCAAAGTTTCCATCTTGTTTTAATGTTTTTAGTACATTAATGTCTGTCAGAAAGTTTGTAACTGAGGCATGCTGCAAATTTTTAGGTCTTCAGTTTCAAAGTATAATTCATCACAGATCCCCGGATTCAGTTTAACAGCAGCTCATGGTTGCCCCAGCCTCATTAGACTCAGTTCTCTTAAGCACACAGTAACATTTAACAGCATTTTAGCCTCTGATCACTCCATAATCAGGAAACACTCTTCCAACGGTTCTCACCTTAGTATCCCTAGTTTCAGAAATAAGCTGGTATGTTTACTTTCTCCCACTGTTGCCAGCTCATTCACAGAAACAATACCCAATCAGTCAGCTCTTCATAATTAAGATTAACCTAACTACTGTTCTTTAAGGTGATGAGAATATGGACAAAAATCGTTATAGGTCAATAATATAGGATATTACTCCTTTAAAATTACTTTGGAAGTTAATGGATGCCACTTCTTGATTAGACTGTGATTTTGGGGGAGCTAGAGATGATCTCTTTGCAGTAAGGTGGCAATAGTGACTATTTTACAGAATTGCATATGGGTCTTCAGGTTGTGGGCTGCCTAGAGAACCTTGGAGATTGCAAAGTTTGTAGAGTGAGCATGTTGGGCTGATTACAGTTTGTTGCTATTTTAAGACCCCAAACCGCAAAAATCAACATGTATTATTTAATTCGCTTCAGTCTTGACTTGATTCAATTAAAACAAAGAGATCCTTGTCTCGTGGTAAAAAATCAAGGATGGGAGATGGTGGAAGGCCTACCCACCACATTCCAGTTTGGGCACATCTAGACTACCCTCAGCTTTCGAAAGAAGAAATGCAAATTTGACGTGAATTTGCATATCTTCTTCCGATTCCTTTATCTGAAGAGTTTTTTTTTTAAACCAGTCTAGTTGGGGTTTTTCATGCAACCTCGCAAAAAATGAGGTTTACAGAGTTCATTGGAAAAAGGGGGGGGTTGTGCGAAAAACCCCTCCCCCCCGTCTAGATTGGTTGTTGTTTTTCAAAAAACCTCTTCCAAAAAAGAGATTTTTGCTTTTATTGAATCAAGTCAAGACTTGCATATCTTCTTTCGGAAGCCAAGGGTAGTCTAGATATGCCCTAGAGAGAGCAAAAGAGACTAGTTCTTAATAGTTTAGGGGAAAAATGGATTATTATTAGTGCTATAGTGGGAAGAATAGAAAATTGCAACTGAGCTGAAAAAAGGATCCCGGAGTTGAGATGGTGCCAACCTTTGAGGCACACAAGAAATGTGCCCGTTTTACTGCTGAACTCTACTTTTTCTTCATATAGTCCTGTTGACTTCAGTTAATTGCAGAAGATGCTGCTCAGCAGGAATAAGCATGGTAGACTGTGGCCTCAAGTGTTTGATCAAAGAGAGATTTCCTTGATCATTATTTCAGAAAACAGCAAAGAAAGAACAATTGCTAGCAGCTGCTGTGCTTTGACTTCTGTTTCTTAAGCTAATCATGATCATCTCATGACTACATTGTGCTGCTTTCCTCCCTGCAACCTTATCCGTTTGTTATATCTACTGAATATCTCTTGTCATATATTTAGCTTGTAAGCTCTCTGTAGCAAGGATCATGCAGGTGTGTATAGTGCTTACCACAATAGCGTCATAATCCTGTGTGGACTAGTTTGGATTTAGAATAAAACCACAAAGTCGCCTCAGGACCTGCATTATCTTTCTTGGTTCCATTAATATACTCCAGTTATCTGGTCTGTGCACAATTATTCTAAGATATTTTCCTGTGTACCCTGAAAGAAGTGTTGACCTCTTTTATTATGTAGGTGGAGAATTTTCAAAGAGGACAATACTTCAGAACAGTGGCACTCAGACTGAAGCTAAAGAGCTACAAAGAGCTCTTTCATGTATCTCCTTCGTGTCTCTTTATGTGACTTTTCAGCGTATGATATTAAAACACTGTGCAATTTAATTATTAAACAAGCTAAGTTATTGACTAATAAGAATACTTGTAATAGGGTATTAACCATTTGTAGGTGATAAAATAATAAGAATTAGTCAGTCATTTTGCTGTGAGACAATGAATTCACACTACAGTGACTCTTTTGAGTAATTCTGATCTCCAATGTGGCTCCTGTAGCACTGAAGTTTGAGTATTACCACTTTAGAGGATCATGATACAGTATCACACCATAGTAAGCTTTTAAAACCAATGGGAAGTTACTAGCCTGTGATCTAATCATCAATGAACTATCACTGCATCATCTCTTCATCTTTTTCAGAGTTAAGGGTACCCAGGCTAGAATGTTAGGCATACAAACTAGATTTGACCTATGCAAAATTTCATCTGGAAAAGACAGTGAAGTTACAGAAATAAATTTGTTCAAAAAAGAATAATATTCTTATTGCTCCCAGTCCTAAAAAAGGAACAGAACAGAAAAATCATTTAAAATCAACACAGTCCTGCCTGATGACTTGATTTCCATATTGCAGTAGCAATCATGCAAGAAAGTCAGAAGAAACTAGCATATGGATAAGTCTATGAAAAAGATAGAAAGTGCACAAATCTTCACATATCAACATTATGCAAAGATGGGTAAAAATGCATCAACATTAGGCAAAGATGGGTAAAATCATCTGGGGATAGTTCATCTGATGACCCCACAGCGAGTGCAATATATCTTGTTGGTCAGTGAAAGTCAGAGGAAAACAGTGGTTCAAAAAATTGAACATGGCAACATCAAACTCCTGTCAAGCAAATTCTCTGCCAAATGAACTGAGGTTCTGTATGCAACCGATTCTCCTACCAAGATGAATGCAAACGAAGCCTTATTTATAGTATCTTCTATTCACACTAAAATTGTACTATGATACTTTGATTAAAAGTCCACAAAAGCCAGTTCACAGAGAGCTATAGGGAAGGTGAATGAGAAATGTCTAAGCATTCAAATAAGTGTAAGGCTGCAAAAGCCACTCCTCTCATCTGTGTGGAAGTGAATCTAATTACAGTAAATGTGGAAGAAGCAATCTATAAAATATCTCATATTGAACTGGCTAAATTGCACAATGTATCCACATGTCTGACTTTTGGGGGGAAAACTACAACAACAACCAAAAACTCTGACTGACTACAGGGATTTATTTCCTGGATTTAGGTCCTGCTGGGTAAGTATCACTTAAAATTGACCTTCACATGGCTGATGGTGTTCTTGTTAAAATTAAACATTAGCTTCTGTCAAGGCAAAACCCAACAATGTTATGATGGAGTAAGTCATAAAACCAAAGAGAACAGGAACTTAATGATGGCTGTTAGAAAGACAGCCCAGCAACAGATGTGTACCAGTGCTGACTTAGAACTCAGTTGAAAACTATAGTATTCATACTATTGAAGACATCTTTTTATTCTCAAAACTAGCAATTGTCTTTTTTGTTTCAAGACGGCATTTGATAAATCTGTCCCCAGAAAGCAGTTTTCTGCATTCTACATGGGGGAAGATGTTCGGGGTGAAACATGTAATTTGAAACAGTAATTGTTCTAGAAGGCTGTCCGTGATAACAGGTTCAGTTTCTTATAGAATGCTTGAGCAGAATGAAGGTTATTTTATTATTTATTTGTTAATTCCGTTCATATACATTCATACTACAGTACTGCCTGATCCGCGCCATTGTGTTAGGTGCTATATACCCGAGATGAAGAGTTATTAAGGCTAGAAGAGAGAAGTATGACCATCTAGTCTAACATCCGTCATAAGACAGGCTATAAAACATCATCCAGTGATTTCTGCCTCAAACCCAGTAGGTAATGAGCTAGCACATCAACTCAAGATTTGAAGTATGTCTAGACTACAGGCTTTTGTCGACAGAAGTTTTGTCAACAGATAGTGTCAACAAAGCTTCTGTCAACAAAGAGTGACTAGACTACATCCAGTTCTGTCGACAAAGGAAGCCGCTTTGTCGACATGAGAGTGTATACGCAAAGGACAGTGTAGATGCAATAATGCCTTCTGTCGACAGAACTCGGTCGACAAAAGGCGTTATTCCTTGTAGAATGAGGTTTACCGCCGTCGACATTATGTCGACAGAACTCAGCAGTAGTGCAGATGCAGGTATAGTTTTGTCGACAAAAGTCCACTTTTGCCGACAAAACCCTGTAGTCTAGACACACCCTTGGCTGTAAGATGCCCAGTTAGGCTATGTATAGATTGCAGGCTTCTTTTGGAAGAAGCTTTTCCAGAAAGAGCTCTTCCGAAAAACTTTTTGCGAAAGAGAGCCTCCACACTGCAAAGTGCATCAAAAAAGCAATCTGCTTTTTTTGAAAGAGAGCATCCACACTTAATGGACGCTATCTTACATTTAAGCTGTGATTACTATGGATGGAGTGGCCACCAGGGCGCCTGTGCTAATGGAACTGGGCAAATAACTGATTTTTCACTTTTAATTTTTAAGATCTTTGTGTATAGGAGGGTCTTTGTTGTTTCCCAAGCATCCTCTTGTGGTGGAGTTTGATTCTGCCGTTGCCCTTTTCAGTGATGTAACAATAACATTATTTACACCAGTGGTTCTAAACAAGGGGCACACATGCTCCAGGAGGTATGTAGAGGTCTTCTAGGGGGGTACATCAACCCATCTAGATATTTGCCTAGTTTTACCAGTGGCTACATAAAAAGCACAAGTAAAGTCAGTGCAAACTAAAATTTCAGCCAATTATTTGATTATACTGCTCTATGTACAATTCACTGAAATGCATGTACAATATTTATATTCCAAATTATTTCATTTATGGTATGGTAAACATAAGAAAATAAGCATTTATTTCAAGTAATAGTGTGCAGGAACTTTTTTTTAGGGTTGCCACATGGTTTCAACAAAAATACCGGACACACTTGACATTACATCACAATCTACATTACATCTTATTTAGAAAATACCAGACATTTATATTTTCTCATTTCTATTTTCTCAATTTGTTTCCCAAGCAGAAAGCTCAAATACTGGACTGTTCGGTTCAAAACTGGACACCTGGCAACCCTCATTTTTGTGTGTTTATGTCTGATTTTGTAAGCAAGTACGTTTTAAGTGAGGTGAAATGGGGGGCTACACAAGACAAAAGGCACACAGTAGTGTGGAAAGGTGGTGAGCCACTGATTTAAACAGTTTGGTCAAGGAGAATCCAAACACTACTTTACAGCAATATATGTCTTTAATAAAGCCTACTGGTGGAAGCTCTTGTACGATGGTTTAAAGGCTCTGACCTCACAGACCAGAAAAACAACTTAAAAGCCTCAGAATAAAAGTCTCTAGGTTTAAGCAGCAGCTTCTTCTGTTGTAAGGCCTCAGGCTTTCTGCTGTGGAGAGCTCTGCAGTTTTCCCCTGTTTGTTCAGGCTTCTCCCAGGCTTCTCTGACTAGACAGCTTTTACCTAGTTCAGGCTCTGGGGAAGCTCACCTCTGTTGAGTTTCTGTTCTCCTCTGAAGCTTTTATTAGGCACAGGTTGTCTTTTCTTCCTTAACTGCCTTCTAGCCACTTAGAGCACATTACACTTCATTAAAAAACCCACAGCACTGAGTCTTAAAGTCCAGGGCAATTGACTCAGGCCCATAGGGCTCAGGTTGTGAGAATAAAAATAGCAGTGTGGACATTTTGGTTCAATCTGGCACCTGGACTTTCAGCGGGGGACTGACAGCCTCTGGAGACCTCCAGGCAAGGTGTGTGATTGGGGGGAAGGCGGGGGGGAGGCAGCTCTGCACCCTTAAAAGGGCTGGGGCCTCAGGCATAAGGAGGGCCAGGGACAGCCAGCCCTCAATACCACCCAGAGTGCAGCGCTGCCCCCCACCCCAGCACTCAGAACCACATGGAGATCCCAGCACAGTACTCCACCAGCGATTTAAAGAGTCCAGTGCTTCAGTTACTGCCCTCTCCCCCCGCCCCCCCCCCCCCCCCCCCACACACAGGTCTGGCTCCGAGGCCTTCATGAGGTCTCATATCCTGGACTACAGCCTGAGATCAGATGTCTACACTGCAATTCTGCAGCACTATGAGACTGAGTCAGTTGATCCATGCCCTGTGATTGTGCCAGGGGTCTTTTAGGGCAGTGTAAACATACCCTTGGAGACATGTAGCTATCTCCAGGTGGACCTGAGTTGGCTCATTTCCTTTGTGTGTGTCCTATGAAATTTCACTAAATGTCTTAATGACGTATTTTGAAAATGTTGAAATGATACATTTCAATTTTTACTGATTTTTTCCTACCAAAACAGTTCACGAAATGTGACACTTGATTGTGCCACTTGTATTGGATTCCCCTTGTGCACTTAAACAAACATTATTCATAAAAAAGCAATAAAAAGGAGTCTAGCTAACCATGAGGAAGTAAATTGTGCCACTACTCCCCTGAAGAAACCATCTCCATTCTCAGCTGGGGATAATGCAGTGTGTTGTGTAATTCATTGCAAGTGATTTCAACCTGTAATAATCAGAAGCCATTGTTCAACAGGAAGTGAAAACATACCTGTGTTTCACTTTCACCCTTATATGAGCAGCGCAGGTGAAAGAAATCCAAGATAACACTGGGGATTTGAAAAGAGTTGCTTCATTTCTGTGCTACTGCTCCTTAAACAAGAAACAAATGTGTGTCGGTATATTTCTGTCAGGCCTTTTATTAGAGGACATTTGTATCACCTTGGTTTGTGAATAATAATACTTCAATTTCTCATTTACTTGTTAGTATTTTCTCCTGTTGTTGGAATAGGTTTTCAATACTATCTCATTAAAAATATTGGAATTAATCTACCTTTTCCTCAGTATTCTCTCATGCCCACGGTCTAAAAGATCTATAAGCAAATGACCCTATATTTTTTCAAATAGTTAAGCACCCACCAGGGTACACATTTCTCTTTCCCTACATTTAATAAGGTGGAGAAGGATGTGTCTGCAACTTAGAGGGAAAATTCTGTGGGCCTGATCCTGCAATGTGTTATCCGTAATTGCCTAAATAACGGGCTTCTTACTCCGATTTCCTGTAAACCTCATTGTATGAGGATTAAGGAAGTCAGAAGAATAGTGATTTATTTCAAAATAAGTGCTGTGTAGACAGCACCAAATTTCAGAATAAGCTATGCAATTTGCATAGCTCAAATTGAGTAGCTTATTTTGAGGTATGCGCTACTATGTAGGTGTACCCACAGATACTTCTGGGTTAACACTTTCTTTCTCGGATATGTAGGGCTATTTGTCAAGTTGATCTCTTCTAAAATGTGGTCTCAACTGCCATCCTCCAGAGAAACCCCTATTTGCACCATAACGTATACTCAGTTCTGCCAGGTGATTTTCAAAGATCCTAGCTCAATATCCTGCTCTTAGGAGGTGACCAATGAATGCACAATCTTCTTGTGCATAATGGACTCTCTTTCTTTCTCTTATTCTCTTTTCTCCATATCCTTATCCTTCCAATACAATAGTATCTCCAGCAAAAACTACACTATGATACACAGCCCAACAAAAATAAGTACAAATCTGGGATAAACTATCAACATCCAACTACCCACAAGCAATACTTGAATCAAAGACACTTTCCCTGACTCCCCCTCTTTAGAATGCTGAGGACCTGTGAGGAAGAAGAAATGTGGACGGCGGCTGCATCTCCTGAGTTCTGGTGAGACATGACTCCTCCTATGGCTTGAGGAAAATCGCACTCCACTTTCCAATAAGAACCTACATGATTCCCTCAGAAGCAACAAGACACGAATATTGCAAGATTTCTCCAGTGCTGGAGTCTTCATTCTTATCCTGTTGGAAGTTGGATGATGAAGAATATTTATTCTTCCTTCTCTGGCAAGGGACTAACAGGTGGTACGAAGGGAGAAGGGGAGGAAAAGATGCAAGTCACGAAGCTCTCAATAATTAAGTTTATAGTGGAATTCTTTAAAATACACACGTGTTCACACCTCTCACTACCCAGCAGTTGTTCACATCTATAAACACAAGTTTCCTTCAGTGAGCGAATGGACCTGCATTCAGAAGATCTGCTGAACCTGTTGGCTCTCGCGCAACCTGCGGTGTGAAATTGGGCAAGTCACATCACCTTTCTATGCTTATATTTCATTTCCCATCTTTTGTCCATTTAGACTGTAAGCTTTTGGGAGCAGCGACTCCTCTGACTGCATGTTTGTACAATGCCTAACATAATGAGGCCCCAGCTTCTCAGAGATAATATAATAAAATAATAATAATAATAAGGATTTAATACAGTGACAGACTTTCACCTGGAACTCTCTTTCTTCTAATGAATAGTAATTAGTGTTAGGTCTTTTTCCTTCCTCTCCCTTTTTCTCCAGAGCCTTTGTAGTCATCTAAGTCTTTTTCCAATTAGCCATTTTTCTTACTAGGTGGCAGTCATATGGTAGCTCTCCAAGTTCCGTGAGTTCCTCTTTATTTGAATCCAACTTGTAATGCTACCCACTTTCCAGCTTTCCCAAGAATATTGCAGCTGCCTTTGGCTCTTCACATTTCTTTATGATGTTTTCCTGCAATAGCAATGAACGTGGCAGGCTGCAGGATGCCATGACACACCCTTTTTCCTGTGCACAATGGGGGGGTCTCGTCTCAGTTGTTTTTCTTCTTTGCTATTTCTTCCGTTACACCTAGGAAGGTTCTTATATTCCGTCCTTTCTATATTATTGCTTGTTTATTCATTCACTTCTGTGCCTCTTTTCCCAAAGTTAATTTTTTATCAGTGAATCTCAAAACTTTTGCAATTAGTGTCTGGAATGATTAACTTGCTGTGGATTTTGGAGCTCAATGTTTCTGGGATTTTCTAGTTTCCTGGTTAGTAGACTCATCTAAATGTAACCATCAGCAGCAGTCAGGGCTGGAATCAATATCTAGGGATTCCTCTCCATTCGTCCAACACAGAACAAACTCGATCCCCCACCCAGTAACCTGGGAAATTCACACAACCCCCTGACTGCCTCTTAGAGGCAATGCTTCCCCACTCATAAGCACAGAGTTTGAGTGTAGAAAAAAAACTTTTAATAAAAAGGGAGAGAAGTAACGTGACATTGATTTGGGAAAACACCACAAAGATCATAACCAAACCCACATGTAAATGTCCCAGCTCAAGTAGGTTGGGCAATGTCCTTTTCCTCTGAGGTTCTCAAGTCCAGCAATGTAAATGTCCCCTTTACCTGCCCAACCCTTCTTTGCTCCCCACTCACAGTCACTGCCCTTGATCAGGGCTGGCCCAGATTTCAGAGGTGATTTGCAGAGTTCACCTCACATCGTGAGTGGGAGGGATGCAGGAGGCATCTCACCTACTCTGCTGGTTACTTGCCATCTACCTGTTTGCTGGTGCTGCTCTGCTGGCCATTTGTCACCCTGACCGCTGCTGCTCTGCTGGCTGCTCCTCATGCCTCTCCATCACCACCTTGTTGGCTGCTTGTCGCATCTTCCGCTGGCTTGTGGTGGATTTGACTTTGGGCCAAACCTAGTGATCTCAGCTTTTAGTGATTTCAGCTCTTGGCCCAAAGCACAGTCCAGCCACAAGAGATTCCAGCAGCCACAAAAGAGACTTTCTTTAACTCCAGGGGCACGTCTAGACTACATCCCTCCTTCGAAAGAGGGATGTAAATTAGACAGATCGAAATTGCAAATGAAGCCGGGATTTGAATTTCCTGTGCTTCATTAGCGTAATGGCAACTGTGTGTCCTTTCGAAAACGGGTATTTCTAAAGTGAAACTGTTGTCTAGATGCGGTTCTTTTGAAAAAAAAAACTTTTTCGGAAGATCCTGTACTCAAAAAATGAGGTTGACAGGATCTTTCAAAAAGATGTTTTTAAAAAAGAACCGGGTCTACACAGCGGTTTCACTTTCGTAATACCCGTTTTTGAAAGAATGTGCGGCCACCGTTATGCAAATGAAGCATAGGAAATTCAAATCCCAGCTTCATTTGCAATTTCAATCTTTCTAATTTACATCCCTCTTTCGAAAATGGGATGTAGTCTAGACATAAAATGAGGTTTACAGGATCTGTCGAAAAAGGCTTTATTTTTGACAGATCCACATCTAGGCTGCTGGTTTTTTTCGAAAAAACTCTGTTTCAAAAATAGCTACAGGCATGTTTATGCTAATGAGGCACAGGATATTTAAATCCCGGTTTAATTAGCAATTTCGACATGCTAGATTTGCATCACTCTGTCGACAGAGGGATGCAGTTTAGACGTAGCCTCATTGTGCTTTTAATGGAAATAAATGTCTCTAGCATCTTCTCCTAGTAAGTTCTAATTAGCCATTTGCCCTGCCTTCAGTTGTGCTGCGATGCTCTGATTCTCAGTAACGGCAGCCATTTTGTCTGTCTCACTTTTCTTTTGTTATTAAGATAGGTCGACCTTTTCCACTTTAAAGTTGTCCTAACAGTTGGAATCTAAAGAGATCATGTTGATTTCATAATTTATTTTCACCGGATTCCCATGTTATATTCCCCTTTCTTCATTTTAAACTAGTTTTTAAATGTAGTAATTTTTCGATATTTAAATAACATCACACTCCACTGACACAAGCCCCCTCAGAGATGCTCATTTCATGCGGCACAATTTATTGGGACTTTTTGTGTGCAGCTAGTGTGATAATCTCTATAAATGTCACAAAGTAAAATTTATTTTGCCACGTCACCCCACTAGGGCTACGTCTACACTGGCCCCTTTTCCGGAAGGGGCATGTAAATTTCAGCAGTCGTCGTAGGGAAATCCGCGGGGGATTTAAATATCCCCCGCGGCATTTAAATAAAAATGTCCGCCGCTTTTTTCCGGCTTTTAAAAAAGCCGGAAAAGAGCGTCTACACTGGCCCCGATCCTCCGGAAAAAGTGCCCTTTTCCGGAGGGTCTTATTCCTACTTATTCGAAGTAGGAATAAGACCCTCCGGAAAAGGGCACTTTTTCCGGAGGATCGGGGCCAGTGTAGACGCTCTTTTCCGGCTTTTTTAAAAGCCGGAAAAAAGCGGCGGACATTTTTATTTAAATGCCGCGGGGGATATTTAAATCCCCCGCGGATTTCCCTACGACGACTGCTGAAATTTACATGCCCCTTCCGGAAAAGGGGCCAGTGTAGATGTAGCCTAGGAGTGCACAGCAAAACTGCTTGTGCCCGTGTTCCTTCCAAACTGTAAACCATTTTTGTGAGAACTCCCTAAGCAAGGGCACTGGGGAAGAGCACAGGAAGGAGCAAGTGTAGGGAAAATGTAACTATACAGCTGTACCAAGTAACACATATTTGTAGGAGGGGAAAAGCTGCTCAGTTGCCCACTACAGCCCTGAGTTTATACTTGAGTCCAACAATCTACCACACACCCATAGCACAAAACAGTATTGCTGAGCATTGTAGATAGAAGTTTGTCCCAAATGGCTAGCAAATAATTGAATGCCACTCCTAGCTTTCTTTTTACTTTCTTTTTAAAATACCCAGAAAAATTAACATTTGTAAATATATTTCTATAGAATCCAAAAGTTGTATTTTTAAACATTCAGTAATCAGAAAAATAAATTTGTATACATTCAGAATATCTTAATTTGACCACATGGGTGTATGTAGCATTTACTTGTCCTGTTTTCTTGATGTGTGTAGCTTAGCATATAAATGCTTGTGCTCTTAAATGAGTAGCATCAGTAGTCCAGTGTGTGCAGTCCTGAAAAATTAATTACCTTAGAAAACTTTAATCATTTTCAGTTTCCGGGCTTTGAGCATTTAATTGCAGAGGGACTGATACTCATGTACATCAAGGCCACTTTACACTGTTCTGCCAGAATGGTATTGAAATGCCTTAGTGTAAAAATGAACATCAGGCCCTGATTCTTAGGATTCCAGGAATATAGGCCAATTCTCAGCTGCTGCGATCAGTGAAGCTACAATATCTCCAATTCAGCTGACCTACTCCAGCTGAAAAACTGCTCCGTGTTGTTTAGTATTATAACATGGACAAGCTTCAGAGAAGCCTCCATACTTTGGAGCCCTTATCTGAACCCAAATCAAGCCACCAAACCTTCTGAAGTTTGTTCATCCCTACTTTTTATTTTAATTGGCTGGAACGGCAAATCCTTTGCGAATGCAAGAAAACTAATGATAATTTCATGGACTAAGATCTGAGCTGCTGGGAAGAGCTAGGGATGTTACCGCTATCTTGTGGAACCTATCAATGTCAGAGAAATGTAGAATACTGAACAGAGATTTTTTTTTCTTCCAAAGTTGACACGTCTTTATTTTCAAAGACTAAAAAATCCCAGGGAAGCCACTCATAATAAGAAGCAATGAAAAAGACCAGTGGTGAATATATACTGTATAAGTCACAATCAAATAGCGCACCAGAGGCACAGAGTACAAGCAAAACAAAAACTATTTTGTTTATCAGGAAATTTAGATCTCTCCAAGCATAAAAAAATTATATGCAGAATTCCCCCCTCTTCCCTGCTGTAGGCCCTCAATTTACATAATCACACCACATCAGGGAATGTGACATACTATTCTTCAGATAATATCCCATCATCTAATACAAAGGAGCAGCACATTTTGAACAATATAGATGCATGTGTGCAAAGATTATGGAATGACAACATATAAGGGTCATTTCTAATGCGGCATTCTCTTCCGTAGCTGATTTAGTATCATTAGCATCTCTTTCAATAATTCCCAGCCCCACCAGGAGTAATTATGTAATTCCTCAGTGAATTACTTTACCCTGGTATTCTTTGCCAACAGTGCAAGCAGGCCCATTCAGGCTATTTTTCTCTACTTATCACCCAGTCCCTTTTTTAGTGTATGTCCTGCCAGTCACACGGCTTTGTCCCTTGCTTGCTAGTTTGTGATTATGCCATAACAGGTTGAATAAAGCCTGCTTCAGTTAATTTATGTATTCATTATATGATGCACAAATTTTGAATGCAAATTACATGTCTGTCTGTTTTTCATAGAAACCTAGCCAATGGATCATATGGTTGGCCATTGATTTTAATTGAGCAAAGTTAATCTGTTCCATGGTTATTTTTCAGTGATAATGCATCTGGCCTTTTTTTTTTTTTTTTTACAGTCTCTCTCTCTCTGTATTCCATTTTGGATAAACGTATAAAAGTCTAAAAGGCAGAACACAACTCACCATTCAGTGGATGTGTGATTAAGGTGGCTTTAAGCCACTTTTGAGTTCTCTAATTCCTGGTCTGGTCCTGGAAGGAGAGTACCTGTCAAAAGAGACACCCCTATCTCTGTCTACCTATGGGCAGGTGCGCTTCCCACTCTCCAGACCACTAAGTGCTGCAGATGCAGCCCTACTGCCCACAAGGGACCCACTACAAGGAAATCATTGAAAGAAAGCCTGAAGCTGCCTTTGTCAGCTTTTGCAGGAGGAGAATTTTCCCCACACTGAATATGAGGTTGTTAGAGCCTTTTTTCCCCCCACTGTTTCCCAGTGAACAGAGGTCAGAGAGACGTGAGAATCTCATAGTATGCATCCATGACAAATGTTTTTAGTGATTAGGAATGGGGAAGTGCAAACAGCCCAGAACACAACAGTTGCAGCACTGGTATTTGTTTTACATGTACACAAAGAAATAGGATGAACCTAATTTTTTATTCATTTACTAGACTGAGCTGAGATCCCCAGTGTGGAGGTGACTCAGTTACACCAGATTTGCACCCATATAATCAAAGTGAATTCAGTGGAGCTGCTCCTGATTTACCGGGCAAAAGAAGAGGCAAACTCCATGTCAAATCATTAGGAACTTGGCCTGAGTAAAGGCGAAGTAAATGTTGAAAAGGGGCACTGGTTTCAAGAAATACTTGGCAGGAAAAACTAAAAATTCACCTCCTGCTGCATAATTTTTGACCTTACAATAATGCCTTATCTCCATGTCCATTTCCTTTTTACTTCTACCTGTAACTTGGTTTCTAGTTCCTGACCATGAGTGAAATTGTTTTCCAACCAACCTCTATGTCCTAGAGATAGCAAAGCAAGGTGTGATACAGGGGATCTCAATTATACCCCTGGTCCATTTGGCCCCATTTTTAAGAGTTGACTGGAAGCTGTGTTCTGATTCTGACCCTCACCAGGGTGCAGCTTCAGGAGCATGCTGGAGAATGAGTGACACCAGCCAGGAGACAGAGCTGATCATTAGTATGACGTGAAATTTCAAACAGAGAATTCCACAATTAAAGTTTTAAAGCTGAAACAGTGGCAGCGAAGCTTGACCCCTGGAGATGGGCAAATCTCTGAAAAACTTTTTATAGCTGCTTAAACTTTGATAAGGAATAGTTTGTGGGCTTGACATTGCAGATTTTCACCTGGAACTCTAAAACCTGCCTGCTTGGAATTAAGCGCGATGTTGCCGAAATGCAACCTTTTCCCCTTGAATGACAACAATCATAAGGTTAACTTCCAAAATAATGTTCTCAACTGTAATTGAAAATTAAGGATCATAGAGAAAATAGTTATTGTAAAGAAAATAAGCACTGTGCTAAAAATCTAGTTGAAAAATGGTTGTATCATTAATATTTTGTTACTGGAGGAGTGATCTGTGGTTATGGCTCAACAGAGCCTGGAAAATTTTCAGCATAAACTATGCCAGAAATATCACATAGAGGAAAATCCTTTGCCCTCTGTAGAGAGCTATAATCACAGGCTTCTTAATGAGTAATATTATAGAGACACCTACTTGATCTGCTGTTCTTAAAGGTTTGTCATCAATGCCTCTATTATAAACTTTTCTTTAAAGATTTTCATAGGGTTATACAAGTTTGCTCTGTACTGAGACCAGGCATAAGATCATAGCACTAAACATGTTTTGATCATAATTAATTTATTTTTAATCTGATCATGGAAAAAAATTATAGGAACCCAAAACATAACAGAAACATAATTGCAAAACATACAGCCGCTACAGATTTTTATTTATCTTTATTAACATTACAGGAAAAAAATAAATAAGAATGAAGAGAAAACACCAATAAATATGTTAAAAATTCCATATCTGGTTCAAAGCTTAAAGAGCAAAGACATTCAGAATTAAAGCTGAAATTCTACCTTTGACTTTATGTTGTGGTGGTCTCTGAACAGGGAGTGATCTGTCATTCCATATGTGCTGGCTACAAAGGTGTGAGTTAAGGATGGAGTTACAGTTTTAACTCTGAATTTCCTTACCTTGGTGAGTTTAAGACAGATGCTTAATGCCTTTGAATGTAGTGGTTTATATACTTTTACTCTGAATGTAGTTTTTGGACGTTGGACCCAGAACTGTTTTCGAGAGTTTCTCCCCAGAAGTCGGAAAATGAAAGTATGTTGTCGTTTCTCATCTCTCCCTCTAAGGAGGGTTTTTGTTTGTGTTCTGGATTAGTGTTCATGGTTGTTTTTTTAAGTCCAGTTCTCTGAACAGCCTCATTAATGCAGATACAAATTTTATTTTTCCATCAATGAAAACACAGATTATCTATTGCACTAAGTTTCTGCACTGGGAAATTAAAAAAAAAAAAAAGTTCTGTGTTACTGGCTTTGCTGTATTTTTGTTTTCTCTTATGTATTTCATGGCAATTTTGAAAATTGGGTTAAAGACATTTTGGAAACTGTGGTATAAAGAAAATAAATTTTTCCTGTTGGCACACAGAGAATGATTTTGTAAGTGGGTTTTAAAATAAACCACATTTTGCTGAATCAACAACTTTCATGTATATGGTAAAACTATCATTAAAGTACTATGTTTAAACCACCAGTAAAGTTTTGCTGATTGGAAAAATATTTTTGTAATCTTAATTACTTCTCTTCCTAATTTTGTTGAAAGGTGTGTGTGTGTGTGTGTGTGTGTGTATGCACATCTCAAGAGGTGTTAATGTTAGTATTGAACTCCTTGCCTAGTTTTTGAATCTTTCTTTTACAATTCCTTTTGGCCTCTCTTAGTAGACTGGAAATCTATTAAAATGAGACACTTTGAGAATATTTGTGCACAAACCTACTTGATTAAACATACCTACTTCCATAAGCAGAGTCTTAGAGAGAATGGAAGTAGTTCTTATAAAGCAGCTGATCCAAATCTTTTAAAAGTCAACGAGAATCTTGTCTCAGAGCCTAAAAACATAGTAGCTAGAATAAAAAGCCCAGATCCTGCAGACTTATGCATATGCTCAGCATTAAGCAGTTGAGTAGTCCAGATAGTCAATGAAACTACTCATGTCCTTAAAATTAACCCACTTTAGCCTATACTTATAAGTAGGCTATAAGTTTCAGAAGGGCCCTAGGATTATGGTCTTAGCAGCTTCTTTTATTTCTTTGTGGGTTGCACTATGTTTGTTGTTAATAAACATCTAAGGGCTTAGCTATATGGAGAGCTTGTAACAGGAGTTGTAGTACATACAAAACTTTTAGAGGATGGGAGCAAGGTCACATGGCCCCTTAGGGTACGTCTACACTACGGGATAAAGTCAAATTCAGATATGCAACTTCAGCTACATTAATTGTATAGCTTAAGTTGAAGTAGCTTAACTTGGCTTTTGGTCGTTTCTACACTAACTGTCAGGGTGGTTAAACACTGGAATGAATTGCCATGGGAGGTTGTGGAATCTCCATCACTGGAGATATTTAAGAGCATGTTGGATCTGATAATCTATCAGGGATGATCTAGATGGTGCTTAGTCCCGCTGTGAGGGCAGGGGTCTAGATTCAATGATCTCTGGAGGTCCCTTCCAGTTCTAGTATTCTATGATTTTGTAAGTTGAAGGAAGAACACTCTACCTTCGACTTCCTTGCTCCTCATGAAAGCAGGTTTCCTGGCATCAACCGGAGCACCCCTCTCAATTCAAATTAGTTGTCTTAACTAGACTGCTAATTTGAACTCTGGAACATTGACAGTGGCAGCTTCAATCTTCCTTTGTAGCGTTGATGTACCCTTAATGTATGGCAGACCTAGCAAATGGTAAATTTAAACTCCTTCTTTCTACCAATTAATGTTCCACATAGACAACCCCTATCCCTATCTGAAATTGCTAGTCATATAGCAACACCACCTTTCCCTTGTTAGCACAGACGTTTGGTTGCAATCATTTCAGCCATAGTCATTTCAGGACTTACAGCAAAACTCCTTATTTTCAGTTGCTCATAATTTTCTAAAAAAATCCTCCTTCTAAACTGTAATTTTCCAGCTGCTCCTCCATCTACAGGACAACTTCTTTAGGAACATATGAGCAAAAATCCCTTGAGCCACCTCTACATTGTTAACAATAGTCTTCATCCAAAGCCCATAGAAGCTGATGCAGAAATTCTCCTTGACGTGAATGAGCTTTGGATCATAGCTCTCATCTGTACTGAACTTAACAGCCATATTGGATCAGACCAAAGATCCAGCTAGTTCAGTGTTATGTCTTCTGACAGTTGCCCCGGAGGGAATGAATAAAGCAGATAACCATCAAGTGACCCATCTGCTGCCTATGTATATAGTCTGAATAGATAATAAATACCCCAAGAGGGACCTTTGTTACTGCATGACTTATAACCTCCACAGAAAAGAGCTTTTCCCTCCTTATGAACTGCAATTCCTTTTTCTGGTCCAATTTCATTTAATCCCCACAACGATTGTGCTAATAACCCAATTTACTCATTTACAAATGGTATCTAACCAAGAGCTTACTTCAAACATGGACAGACACATTTAACTTTATCCTGACAGTCATTACCTAACTATTTTCCCCTTCAAGGAAAAACGTGTCCTTAGACAATGAAGGAATTAGAGCAAAACCAAATTAAAGTCAGTATGATGCAACCCCATCTGAAGGAGCAATAGGTATGAACTGGCTAGGTTCGAGGAACAGAAGCTGGATCAGATGGAATTTCCACAAGAAGAGGTGAAGGCTGTAGCATAACTTTCTCAACCACTACTAATCAGGGATTTCAAGTACAGAAATGGATCAGCTAAAAGATCAATGAGAACTGATTAGGAGGCAGCTTGAATCTGTGATGGTACTACTATTACGATCCCTCCTGATCCCCTGGAAATGACTGTGTTTGATAGAGTCCCTTTCCACGTACAACGAGACTCCTAGCTCTGGGGGGCTAGAACAGCAAGCATGTTGTCCCAATGACAAGACTGCAGCAGACTTACAGTGATCTGCTGCAGATGTTTCACTGGGTGACATCAAAGTCCTCACAAGTCAGATTGTTGCCAGAATTGCATGAAGTCCATACTAGCCTAATTAAAAAGAAATCTGTCATCAGTAGCCAAGTCTAGATTAGGATGCAGAGTAGGTGAGGGCACAACATAACTACAGTCTGCAGGTTCTTCCTGGTGCTACTCATGGAAATGGTCCCAGTCAAAACCCATGTCAGACAATGGATAATGACACTGTAGAGGAGGGTGGACAAACATTCCTCTTATTAGCTGACTCATGTTCAAGGTGTCCAGATGTAACAGCTTTAGATAATATGCCAGCAAATTCTTAAATGTGTTTACTGCACTCAGGCAGGCAGCCAAAGTCATAGCAGACACTGGCCCTCAATTCACATTTAAGGATTTTCACACATTATTAAACACAAATGATATAAAACATACTCATAAAACATATCAGCTGTTTACAACCCTGCATTAAACAGGCTGGGAGAGGTTTTGGTGCAACCACTGAAAAAAGTAAGAGAAAGGCAAACATTCAGATACAGGGATGAACCAGTATATGCAAACTGTTTTCTTTTTTCACGTGCTCTTCTTCAAACAAGGCAGAAAAGCCAAAATGAACTGTTTTGATCTCTCAGAATCAGATGCTTTCTCAAGAGCTAAGACCCCAAATAGCAAAATATTTGTAAGAAACCTACAAGATAAACAAGTAAAAGAACATGAAAGCAAATTAATAAAAATGAATTGTATTCTCTCCTGAACAGGTGCTAGCCAGAGATAAGAGGGAAGGAGAAAAGAGAAAGTGGAATAAAGCTATAATCTTAAAGTACTGTGTTCACTGACATATAGTGTAATTGCAAGTGGTCAGGAGATTGGGAGACATGTAAATCAGTTACACTTTGTCAAGGATAAAAAGTTATCATGCTGAAAATATTATATGCGAGGGAAACTTTGGAAACCGCACTTTTGCCTTACCCTGCTATGGAAGATATGTTTCCAGTTGGACAACACAGACAGCTATGACCAGATGTTAAGGCTGCATCAAGGCCTCCATAGAATAATCTCTGGGCCAGTAACTCAGCTGGGGTAGCTCTCCCGCAGCCAGGATGAAATCAATGGAGCTACACTAATTTAAACCAGCTGAGGATCTGGCCCACAGTATTGAATAATGTTGCCTAAGTCCGAATTTTGCCTACAAGAATAAAAAAAACCTAAATGGCTCCACTGATGACAAGAAAGAAAGGGAGAAAGGTAGTGGAGAGCCTTCATTTGGGAAAAAGAAAAATCAGTGACTTCTGTGCATTTAACCTGGGAAAGCTGTTGTTCACAGGGGTTAATAATCACACTAGGGGCTTTCTGTGTTACTGTCAGCTAAACACGCATGCAAATACTCAAAAGATGGAACAATATTCAAGCTTGCATCTGCATTTAATTAGCAAGTCTGGAGACAAGGTGCAAAAGAGCATAGAGGGAGAACTGGGTACAAGTTGTTTAGCGTCCTAATTCCATCTTTCGCTTTTGTAACATTTTCTCTGTGAGCCATTAACCATGCGTGGTTCATTTAGGAAATTCAAGCAGTTGTGTGATTCTTCCCTACAGAACATACACTGTATTCTTAGACCTGCTTCTGCTCCCATTGAAATTCAGGTGATCATAAGAACGGCTCATACTGGGTCAGAACAAAGGTCTTCCTAGCCCCCTTATTCTGTCTTCTGACAGAGGCCAATATCAGATGCTTTAGTGGGACTAAACAGCGCAGGCAATTAAGACATGATCCATCCCCTGTTTTCACACCCCAACATCTGGCAGTCAGAACTTTGTGTACCCAGAGCATGGGGTTGCATCCCTGACCATCATAGCCAAGGCTATGTCTACAGTACAGAGGTTTTTCGAATGGCCGTTTTTCCTGAAAAAACTTCACTCATGTCCACACTGCAATCATGTACTGTCGGGAAAAAAAAATCAAAAGAACTGAAGGGGTTTTCTGACATTGGTAAACCTTTTATTGGTAAACCCAGAGATCCCCAGCCCCAGAGGATTTTCAAGGTTGGGAGCTCAGTTGGTGGGCTGTACATAACTCCTCATATATGTGGTACCTGTATAACTACAAGGAACAGCTATATACAAACTACTGGAAAGGCCAATGGCCTGAACAGCAGTCAGAGCAGGGCTAGGCTTGGAGCTGTTGCCAGCCATCAGTCAGGAAAGCCCTTGCAGGCCAGAGGAGTGGAGCCACCAATGGCCAGAATCAGGAAGAACCTACCGGCTGGGAAGCCCCTGTGTCCAGGGGAATGGAGTAGAGATGTTGATGGCTGGGGACAAAGAGCCCTGCCACCTGGGGTAGGGTGGCATCCAGGAGTGGACCTTCCCCTCAGCAGCTAGGACAGTTATCTGGCTGGGCTGGTGGCCAGGAGAGGAGCCCCAAAGCCTGATCTCCTCTGGTCTGGAAATTCCTTCCATTGGAACCAATCAGTTCCCCATGGTGCTGGCCAGGGAGATCCAACCTGTGTCAATCCCTTTCCTAATGCTTCTAACAATGTGTCATTTGTTTGTTTGTTTGTGTATTTGTTTATTACTGCTACTGCTTGCTGCTGCACATTGAGCGGATGTTTTCAGAGAAGCTTCCACAATGACTTTAATATCTCTTTTTTGAGTGGCAACAGCTAATTTAGGCCCTCTCGTCTTGTATGGGTAGCTGTGGTTGCTTTCTAGTGTGCCTTATTTTGCAGATCTCAACATTGAATTCCATGTGCCATTTTGTGACCCAACTGCCCAGCTTTGTGAGATTCCTTTGTAGCTCTTCACAATCAGCTTTGCTGTTAGCTGTCTGCCGTAATTTTGTATCGTCTGCAAACTTTGCCATCTCACAGTTTATCCCCTTTTCCAGATAATTCATGAAAATGGTGAACATCGCAGGTCCCACTCCAGATCCTGCAGGAGCACTCTCTCTACTTCTCTCCATTCTGAAAAAAGGACCATTTCTTTCTAACCTTCGTTTCCTGTCTTTTAACCAGTTATCGATCACTGAGAGGACCTTCCCTCATATCCTATGACTGCTTACTTTGCTTGAAATGTTGGTGAGGGAATTTTGTCAAACTCTTTCTGAAAATCCAATGACTTGATATGCACTGAATTAACTTATCCATGTGTTTTGCTGACCTCCTCCCCAAAGAATTCTAATAGATTGTTGAGTTAGCATTTCTTTTTACAAAACATGTATTGACTCTTCCCCAACAAACCATGTTCATCCATATATCTGATCATTCTGTTCTGCAGTATGGTTCCAAACAATATGCTTGGTACTTAAGTTTACTGGACAATAATTGCCAGGATCAATTCTGGAGCCTTTTTTTAAAATATCATCACATTAGTTATCCTCCAATAATCTGGTATACAAATTGATTAAAGTAATAGGTTACATACCACAGTTAGTAGTTCTGCAATTTCATATTTTACTTACTTCCGAACTCTTGACTGAATACCATCTGATCCTGGTGATTTATCACAGCTTAATATATCACTTGGTTCCAAAATCTCCCCTAATGACACCTCAATGGAGGACAGTTTCTCACATTTGTCACCTGAATGACTCAGGTGTGGGAATATGCCTCACATTCTCTACAATGAAGACAAACATAAATAATTCATATAGCTTCCCCATAATGGCACAATGGCCTTTCTTCCTTGAGTTCTCTTTAAGCATACTGATCATCTACTGATTGTTTGGCAGGTTTCCTGCTTTTGATGTTGGTTTTTTTTCTGTTAGGTTTGGTCTTTTTCTAACTATTCTTAAAAATTTCTTTTTGGCCAGCCTGACTATACTTTTAAACCTCTTATGTTCTATTCTATTTTCCTCCCTAGGATCACCTTCCAATTTTTAAAGACCTTTTTTGCCTCTAATTACCTCTTTGCTCTGTTGTTTACCATAGTGGCATTTGTGCGGGGAGGTCATCTTACTATTTTTTTATATTTTGGGGTGTGCATTTCATTTGAGTTATTGCATTTTTTAAAAGTTTCCATGAAGCTTGCAGGCATATCTCTCTTGTGTCTGTTTCTTTTAATATCTGTTTAACTAGCTTCCTCATTTTGTGTAGTTCTCCTTCCTGAAGTTAAATGCTACTGGGGCGGGCCTCTTAGGTATTCCAGTAAAGAATAAAAGATAAAAGTTGATAAAATACAAGTACTGACTGAAGAGACACCGCCAAATAAAAAAGAGTCCCACTCAGTTGCATCACATGAAAGCAGACAATTAAATATTGACAAATTGTATTTGTGCTTGTATAGAAATGCTAGAAGTCCAGCCCTAGAATGTTAAATGAATTACATTATGGTCACTATTATGAAGAAGTTTGGCTATATTCACATCTTGGACCAGGCATTATGCTCCACTTGGGACTAAATCAAGAATTGCTTCTTCTCTGTGGCTTTCAGGTCTTGATGATCCAAGAAGAGTCATTCATGGTATCTAAATATTTTCTCTCTGGAACCTTTCCTAAGGTGACATATACCCAGCTGAATTAACCTGAGCATTTCACAGTCACTGTCACATCCTGGTCAGGTGGTCAGTAATATATTCTAATATAAGCATGGAATTGCTACTCATGAAGATCCCATAGTACATTTTGATCCATTTACTACATTTGATTCTATTGTCTCCTTCACATATAATAGCACTCTCGCATCAGTGCAAACTACTCTGTCATTCCTATATATTTTGTACTCTATTATTACTCTGTTGTATTGATTATGATCATTCCACCAAGTCTCTGTGGTGCCTATTATATCAACATCCTCATTTATTACTAGGCATTCAAGTGCACCCATCTCGGTATTTAGACTTCTAGCATTTCTATACAAGCACATATGAAATGTGTCAATATTAAGTTGTCTGCTTTCATGTGATGCAGTTGAATGGGAATCTTTTTCATTTGGCTGTTTCTCTTCAATTACACTGGTCTACAATTTTCTAGAAGTCGTCTGCTTCAGAGATAAAATGTGCTATTTATTATGTATTTTGATGTGCTGAATTCAAATATGACAATTAAAACAACCGATTGGCTACTGTTTCCAAGATATTTAAGTTTTTACATTTTACATCTATGTATATTGTGTAGATAGTAGAGTTTTAATCATAAATTGTAAACCTAGGTCTTTTCATGTGTTTATGGTTGCTTTACATGATAATATTTCACCTGTCCTGTTTATGTAACACTTTAAAAATCAGCAAAAGGGTTCTATAAATAAAATGTATTATGAAACAAAAGGCAAAAATCGATTATTTACATAGTTTAGTCCTATTCAGTGTCTACTCGGCGCTTCTTGGCTTGTCTCTTGTATTCATTAAATGGAGCATCTCTTGTCACTGTCCAGCAATAGTCTGCAAGCATTGATGGACTCCATTTGCCCTGATAGCGTTTCTCCATTGTTGCAATGTCCTGGTGAAATCGCTCGTTGTGCTTGTCGCTTACTGCTCCGCAGTTCGGTGGAAAAAAATCTAGATGAGAGTGCAAAAAATGTATCTTTAGTGACATGTTGCAACCAAGGCTTTTGTATGCCTTGAGGAGGTTTTCCACCAACAACCTGTAGTTGTCTGCCTTGTTGTTTCTGAGAAAATTTATTGCCACTAACTGGATGGCTTTCCATGCTGTCTTTTCCTTGTCATGCAGTGCATGGTCAAATGCATCATCTCAAAGTGGTTGACGAATTTGAGGACCAGCAAAGACACCTTCTTTTATCTTAGCTTCACTTAACCTTGGAAATTTTCCATGGAGGTACTTGAAACCTGCTTGTGTTTTGTCCATGGCCTTGACAAAGTTCTTCATCAGACCCAGCTTGATGTGTAAGGGTGGTAACAAAATCTTCCTTGATTCAACAAGTGGTGGATGCTGAACACTTTTCCTCCCAGGCTCCAATGACTGTCAGAGTGGCCAATCTATCTTGATGTAGTGGGAATCTCTTGCACAACTATCCCATTCACAGAGAAAACAGCCGTACTTTGTGTATCCAGTCTGCAGACCAAGCAAGAGAGCAACAACCTTCAAATCGCCACAAAGCTGCCACTGATGTTGGTCATAGCTTATGCACCTCAAAAGCTGTTTTATGTTGTGTGACGTAGTGGGGGTACTTGCTGGGCTGTGGTGACCCCTGCTGTCTGGAGCAAGACCCAGCAGGGAAAACCTCGCTAGGCAGAGGTAATGCCAAACTTGTTGAACCAGTGGCCAGACACCCCCCATGGAGAGGAACAAAGGAAGGTGGATGCTGCCCTGACTGGGGGGCAGGGCTGGAAGGGAATTTAGTTAGTTACTGTCTGGGAGATGGAGGAGAGCCTAGGGAAAGAGGCTGGAGTTTAGGGGCCCAGTCTCCCCCATCTCAAGGGGGCCTGAGGCATCCTAGCCCAGCTCTGTGACCAGACTACATCTGTGCTGTGCTGTATCCTGGAGAGGCAATAAACTTCCTCTAGCCCACCGGCTGGTGCAGTCTGTTTGTGCCATTTCGGGGTGCAGGAGACGGGGATCCCCCAACGCGCCGTCACATGTTGTCATAGGTTTCCTTCATATGGACTGCATGACCAACTGGAATTGATGGCAAAACATTGCCATTATGCAGCAAAACATCCATGACTTCTAGGAATAACATGATGCAATTCATATCATGTATGATGCAATACCAGCTTCAGATTGCATCATTCATTGTTTTGCCTAAAAAGCAAGTACTGTCCAAACGCAGTCATAGATTTATTCATAGATCCAGTCAAAGATGTATTTTAGTAATTTCTGGTTTAAATTGAGATCCCTTCCCTTTATAACTCACTTATCCTCCGCCATTCCCAAGTCAACGGTCGTATATACTGACCCAATAGCATATCTTGAAAACTAGAGCCAATCAACAATTTTAAGGATCATTTTCGTTCTCAGTGACCCAGAATTAGTAAAGTTTGACTACATTTATTTCAGAAGCATTTTGGCTGTGGAGCAGTGTTATCAACTTTTATCCTCTACTCTTCACTGGAATATAGAGAATCTCTGTTACTAGATCCACCCCAAGAGATGTCTCTGTTCAAAACCTGTGCACCTCTGCATTTGTCAGCATTCCCTTAGCCCTTATTTTAAAAACTCATCTATGATCTCTTTAACATTACATGCCAACAACTTGTTCCTTTTTGGTGTGGGTGGAGTCCTTTCTTCTTGTATAGGCTACTCCTTTCCCATATGATTCTCCAGTTCCTTATGAACCTAAAACACGCGTCCTTGAACCATCCTCTCATCTATACATTGAGAAGCTGCAATTCTGCTTGTCTGACTGGCTCTGCATATGGAATTGGAAGCATTTCAGAAAGTGCTGCTATGGAGATCCTGGACTTAAATCTCTTACCTAGTAACTTAAATTTGGCCTTCAGGAACTTTCACCTTCCTTTCCTTATGTCACTGGTATCTACATGTACTACAACCACTGGCTTCTCCCAGCACTGCAAATAAATTTGTCTAGATGTCTCAAGAGATCTATGACCTTCACACCTGGTATGTAGTTCACCTTGTGGCTCTCCTGGCCATCAAAATCCCAACTATCTATATTTCTAATGATTTAATCCCTCATTGGTATTACCTGTCTTCTTACTAACTGGGATTACCTCTGCCTGAAAGGAGGGTCCCAACTATGAGATTTTCTCTCCACTCCAGTTTTATGTTTTCCCTTCCCAACACTTTCATCTTCCTTAATAGCAGAAAGGCAGTCAAATTGGGGGTGAGATCACTCTACTGTGTCCAGAAAGTCTCATCTATGTATTTGTATGTCTCCCTTAGCTCCTCCAGGTCAGTCATGCTGGCTTCAAGAGCTCATACTTGGTGTTTGAGGGCCATACACTGCTTGCACCAAAGTAGGATTAAGCATATTATATGGAAATAGAACCATCTACTCAAGTGGCCTACTCAAGGGCTATTCTGGAAGATAATGGGATTCAGAGTGATAAGTGTTCCTTCTTCATTTCTCTGATCCCTCATCTCCTTCCCTAGCATCACATTATCTCAAGGTTGGGCAAACATTTTTAAAAGGGAGCCACTTCATACATTTCTGAAGTGGCTCCAGGTCACCTAAGAAGGGGCGGGGCCTCAGAAGGAAAGGGTCAGGCCAGGAGACTTCTCATGCTTTCCTGTCCACACACCCTGATTGGCCTGGGAGTGAGGGAAAGTGTGAAGTCTTGCCCCTCACACCCAGTGCCTAAAGAAAATCGCCAGCTGGGTGCCAATTGCTTCATGCCAACAAGTTGCTTCATGCCAACAAGTTACTTAGCTATGCTTTCATCTCTTAGGCTGGTGGTAGTTTCCTATAACAGAGCAGTCCTATGTTGCACATAAAAAAGAATTTGGCTCTCAGATTTTTTAAGAAAAGTGAGTTGCTAGCCTTGTCCCTTACAAAGATACACTGGAAAATGTATGAGTAGTCCTCAGAGAGAAAGAGTGGAGAAAAAAGGGGAACCTCCAAATTTATAACAGAAAAAAGGGGGGATCAATAGTAGTGCTGGTATTAATGAATCTAACTGAATGGGCTGTAAGTATTTGTACTTAGCTTATGATGTAATCTGGGTGTTGAATATAATGGCCCATCCAGTTCATGATAACCAAATGACATCAAAAGCTAAGTATGAGCCAATTACATCCCACTCAATTAGCCTCATTAGCATCAGCTTATCAGGTTTTTTTCTCCCCCTCTCCCTTCTTTTTTTGTTCTGAATTTGTAGGTTCCCCCTTTGTTCTCCACTCTTTCTCTCCATTCATCTGAAGAAATGGGTTGTGCCCATGAAATATATATGGACAAATTGTATATATATAATTTGTTAGTCTCTTAGGTGCTACAGGACTATTCATTGCTTATTTTAAAGGGGTAGCCAGATAAGTCTGTAACTGAAAAAACTTTAAAAACACAGGACCCTTAAGTTTTTTTTATGTTTTTTTAAAGTTAAAGACTAACATAGCTACCCCTCTGAGACTGGAAAAAGTAAATCAGTGCAAACTGATTACTCAGACTGAAATTAAAACACAGTTAGAACATACTCCTACAGCAGGATACTAGAGAGCTTCGCTATCCCACCCCATGGATACATAATTTTACATAAGTTGAGCCCTAAAACAATCAGGGTTTATCCTGAAGACTCGTCAAACTAACCATTCCCCAAATCCTTGGCTTATCTTTGTGTACAATGGTAGATCATCATAGATAGAAATTAGATACATGTGGAGGAGGAGGCAGAGAAAAAAATGCTTTCACTGACAGACACAAGTATATATTTGTGTTGTCTATTTCTTTTGGCAAAAAATGTATATTGATTTGTGATTCAAGTTATAATTCCTGTAATGCTTTGTAAGCTGAGACAAACCCTAACCAGGTCTGAACATAAGCTATGTAATTGGTGCATGAACTTGTAGCCACTGGAAGCCACTGGTAAAGATTAAGCACTTACAGTCGACCTAACCAGGGTTGAGGATCTGCCATTCAGAATCAAAAGTTACCCCTCTGAAGGACTGGTTCATCACCAAAAATGTAATTCTAAAATAACTCCATGTAAATCCCCAGCCGAAGCCTTCTCCCCTGATTTGACTGATCCTAGTTCAGATTAGATGTTCTTGTTGTTAGATCTTAGAACTCTGGTAACCTTCAGGCAAGGTACTTTTGGTGGAGAACTTTGTGGTTCTTTGCAACTTGCTTGCCCAGAGTCTTTAGTTTTCCGCACTGTGGGATTCAGTTCAAGTCCCACCGCCTTACCAATTGCTAACTTGAATAGAGATAATTGGCTGGGCAGTGCATCAGGTGGTTTTTCTATGGATGCAATTTATACATTAATTAGACAAAACCCCATTTTACATAGCTTAAAGATCAGTAATTAGCTAGAGGCCATAGAATTTTTCATTCATCTTCAGCTATAGATTGATTAACCTGTCTCTAAGGAATGGGAGACTGTCTACCTCCAAATGGGTTTTCACTAAGCCCTTGCTTATGTTTAATTATATTCAGTCCTCTTTATGATAGTAGTTTTAAATAGGTGCAAGTTTGGAGGAAGGGAGACTGAAATTATTTGTGAATTCTTCCGCCCCAGTTTATGGTAATCAGGTTCCCACCCATTTTTGCAGTGAATGATTATTAGTTGGCGTGTACATATTTCCCTTCAGAAAGGGAATCATTGACAACATTTCCAAATTCCAGATCTTTATAGGAACACAAAGGAATGGGTGCCATGTGTTCCAGGTGAAGCCTGAACACCCCCAGGGTACGTCTACACTACAGCGCTAGTTCGAACTAACTTAGTTCGAATTAGTTAATTCGAACTAAGCTAGTTCGAACTAACGCATCTAGAACTAAAAACTAGTTCGAACTAGCGTTTTGCTAGTTCGAACTAGTAAGTCCACATTGAGTGGACTCTGAACAGGGCTTAAGGATGGCCGGAAGCAGTGCCGGCAGGGCATCAGAGGAGGACTTAGAGCATGGAGATGCTGTCTCAGGCTAGCCGAGGGCTGCGCTTAAAGGGTCCCGACCCCCACCCCGGACACACAGTTCTAAGGGGTGCCCCGCTTGCAAAGAAGTTCTGGCTTGGAGTGCCCTGAGTGCCCACACTGGGCACATCACACCACTCGGCCATCAGCCCGGCTGCACTTGCCGCAGGCTGCCATCTGGGGAGAGGGAGTAATTGGGGGGCTGCAGGAGAGCTTCCACCCCCAGAAGCCCGCAGAGCCAGCCCAGTCCTCCCCATCGGGGGCTCGTACCCCATTCCTCCCTCTCCTCCTTCCACTTACCCTTCCCTAGCCCCCCTTCTTATTGATGTACAAAATAAAGATAACGTTTCTTCCAACATTGACTCTGTCTTTATTGAAAAAAACTGGGGGAGACTGGGAAAAGGAGGTGGGAGAGGGGAAGAGAGAGGCTGGGGGAGGGGAGGGCAACTAACATGATCAGGGGTTGGGAACAGGTCCCAGATGAAGAAAGGCTACAGAGACTGGGACTGTTCAGCTTAGAAAAGAGGAGACGGAGAGGGGACAGGATAGAGGTCTCTAAAAGCAGGGGTTGGGTGGAGAGGGTGCATTCAGAAAAGTTCTTCCTGAGTTCCCATAAAAAAGGACTAGAGGACACCAAAGGAAAGGAATGGGTAGCAGGCTTGAAACTAGTAAGAGAAAGTTGTTCTTCTTGACAAAGCAAATAGTTAACCTGTGGAACTCCTTGCTGCAGGAGGCTGTGAAGGCTAGAACTAGAACAGAGTTTAAAGGGAAGTGAGATCAAGTCATGGAGGTTGGGTCCATGGAGTCCTATTAGCCAGAGGGTAGGAGTGGTGTCCCTGCCCAAAGTTTGTGGAAGGCTGGAGAGGGATGGCACGAGACAAATGGCTTGGTCACTGTCTTCGGTCCATCCCCTCCAGGGTCCCTAGGGTTGGCCGCTGTTGGCAGACAGGCTACTGGGCTAGATGGACCTTTGGTCTGACCCAGGACGGCCATTGTAAGCTCAGGGCTCAGTGTCGGGGGTCTCAGTGGACCCCCTTGATTTTCATGCACACCTGGTCCTGGGTGGCCAGGCTGGCAGCTCTCCTGCCCTAGACGGCCACTTTCCTGTGCCTAGTGCGGAGATCGTGGACGAGGTCCACGATGTCCGCACTAGCCCAGGAAGGTGCCCGCCTCTTGCAGTCCAGGGCAAGCTCCCGGGAGCCGCCAGCCTGGTCCCGGGAAGAGGGGGTGGGCTGGGGGGCATCGGGTGGGTGGCTCTGTGCCGTGCCAGGTGCAGGGTCTGCTAGCTGGGTGCTGGCAGGCTTGCACCTGGCACGGGCACCGTAGCCAGCCCGTGCCCCTTTAAGGGGTCCGGGGCCGGGAGGGGGGCATAGAGTTTCCCTGGTGTTGGCCAGAGTGGCCACCAGGGAAACCTGGGGAGGGCTAGCCTCCCACTAGTTCGAACTAAAGGGCTACACAGCCCTTAGTTCGAACTAGCTAGTTCGAACTAGGCGTTAGTCCTCGTAAAATGAGGTTTTCCTAGTTCGAACTAAGCGCTCCGCTAGTTCGATTCAAATTCGAACTAGCGGAGCGCTAGTGTAGCACCTATTAAAGTTAGTTCGAACTAACGTCCGTTAGTTCGAACTAACTTTGTAGTGTAGACATACCCCCACTGTTTTGTACAGATTCATGCTGTAATAACATATTACTGGGGTGCTGTCGATATTATTCCCCTCTAGAGATGCAGGCTGAATTCAACATGTCTGCAAAAAGCAATACCAACCAGTAGGCAAACTGGAATTCCTAGGGAGCAGGCAGCCCTTCTGTATCTTCCCTTCCCACCATGACTGACTGCAATGTTGAGGAACTCAACAACATTGGTTCTGAGGGGAGTAAATCACTAGCTTTGAGGCCAAAGTCCTGCAGCTGAGTTTGCCAGCACCATTCCAGATGCAGGAAATGGACCCTGGGACAAATTTCATTTGGAATGACAATTTAGGGGATGGAGTTGTTTTGCTTGCTTATTTTCCTCATAGGTAGAAGCGGTATCCTTAGTTGTCCCCACTCCTCCCACTTTGCGCAGGTAGATTTTTAAATGATTGCCCTTAAAATGCTTGTGTTTGAGGGCTTCCCAGCATCAGGCAAGTGTACAATTGGGATGTATTAGAGAAAGAGATAAAAATAAAGGATCACTTTCCATAAGGGCAAAACTGACAAAAACTTCCCAACATTTCCTCAGGATAGTTTCTTCATTATCTATTGACAGTGTAAAAGTGGTCATAAATCTTCCTTTTGATTTCCTGATATGTTGGCTGCTCTAACCTGCACCATTCCAGCAGATCAAGGATCAATGAAGCAACAGGATGGTCTGGTCAAGTTCCTCATTCTTCAGCAGTGCCCTGCAACAAGGCACCTTGGATGGATGGAGCATAGGACTGAACTGACTTCACTGGGCCTATGAGACTGGATGATTCCTTTAGACATGGAGAACCTACGC
The DNA here is from genome assembly GCF_052426305.1 of Pelodiscus sinensis. Taxonomy (NCBI): domain Eukaryota; kingdom Metazoa; phylum Chordata; order Testudines; family Trionychidae; genus Pelodiscus; species Pelodiscus sinensis. Next base: position 138,192,071 of record NC_143054.1, read on the forward strand.
TGATCCATTTAAATAACTTCAACACTTCTTGGTACTTCTGGATTTAACAGGGCTGAGGATCTCGACCATTACTCTTAAGTAATAGAGATGTAGCCGTGTTAGTCTAGTCTAGCTGAAACAAAAAACAGGACTATGCAGCACTTTAAAGACTAACAAGATGGTTTATTAGGTGATGAGCTTTTGTGGACCATCTCTTAAGCACTGCCACTATTAAGAATGTAACTAGCAGAAGCAGCGCCAGATGAGTTGCTTTCAACTGAATTTCTACGACTCCGAGAAACACTGCATTGAGAAACTCCATTTGAAATATAATGTTACAAAACTGTGAGAACTTTTCAGTAAGAGAATTACAGTTTTAATAAGCTGTTCTCTGCCTGCATCTTCTTTGACTAGGATAATATTTTAGCTAGAGAGCTACTGCCCACAATTATACCTAGGTCCACTGGGTATATTACATACAAAATGTATGTTAAAAGAATGTTATTAAGTATTCTAAGTAAATACCAGAATTAATGTTGCCTTGGCAACAGCATGTATAATGATGTTATTATATGCTTATTTTTTCACTGGACCCTTTGCCTCATGCGCTGTACTCATCCAAAGCCTGATTCATTCCTCTTGGTAGCCAGTGGAAAGACAGCCACTGGTTACTATGTCATGGGATCAGCCCTTAAGGCTTGTCTACACTACATGAAAGATTGACACTACCACGGTCAATCTTCGAGGTTTCGAATTAGCGGGTCTAGTGAAGACCTGTTAATTCGAACTGAGAAGACGCTCCCAATGGCGCTGGTAGTCCTGTTCCTCACCAAGAGTAAGGGAAGTCAATCTGAGCATGTGCTCTTATCTACCTCCTCCTGTATGGATAGTGCCAAAACGTGATTTAAGATATTTCAACTGCAGTTATGTAATTAATGTAGCTGAAATTGCATATCTTAAGTCGACTTTACTCTTTAGTGTAGACCTGGCCTAACTGAAGTAGTTGATCAACATTTATTTTTATCTTCACTAGTCAGTGTGGGCCCCTTGTTTTTTTTTTTTTTTTTACCACAAACCAAATGTAAAATTATTGATTTCCTCGGGGCCTTAAATATAGCCGTTAACTATCACTCACTCTGTAATACATATTTATATCATCTAGTATTAGCACCATATTTGGTTCCCAGATAATTTCATCCATATATTAAAAGCAGGTTGTCTGATGCACCGCAAACTAGGATGTTTTTATCACCTGATCACAGATGAATATTTAAAAAAAATACAGGAAATAAAGGCAAGTAACCAAAATCTTTCTTATAAATAAAACCTTGTTACAACCTTTGGCTATGGAGATAAAGACAGGCTCGTCATAATAAAAAAGGTCAGTTAAATTTTAAATTACATTGTTAGAATGTGTTCTCAATGTTCTATTAAATATACAAAATGCTTTTGCTTTATTTTTCATGCAATTGCACTGTAATTCATATTTGCTCTGTAAATTATTTTACTGGTACCTCCTGATTAATCCATTTGAATCTGGAAGCATATGTTCAATTTAGGACACAGCCTCATTTCAAGAAGGAAATGTTTATTTTAGAAAGACTTCTTTGCAATTAATGCAATCAGAAAGCCCTCACATTTTCATGGTTATTGCACAAAGTTCATCTCACGCCATGTCCTCATGTAGGAATCTCTAAATTGAAAAATATGGTAATAATGAAATTGCAATGAAGATTAATGACTAGCTCTACCAGTGGATGCAGTTCTCAGGAAATCCGCTTTTGCCTATTTGTGTAGGCTTTCATCTGTCCTCACGATGATGTCACTGTGTCTCAACATGGAGCACATTTTTTCTGCTGCAAACTTGAAACATCTAAATGCAAATGCCTTAAGCAAAACGGGGGGGGGGTTTAATGATTTCCAAGCTACGTATCACCATTCAGTTAAATACACTTGGGATTTATTGCCTTCGGGCCTTCAACTCACCAAGCAATTAATAACAACAACAACAACAAAAAGAGAGAAAATCTGCTGAATGTGCATCTTTGCTGACGTTTCTGCTAGTGCTTTAATTCTGTGAGTAAAATACTCCTTACTCCTTCTCAATTCACAGTGGCAGGCTAGCCTCTTACTGTACCTTCTCTCTAATTCCCTTCCCCCTTTACATTATGTTTCATGCTTCATTGCCTCTTTTAGATGGCGACTGAGCTAGGCTGTAAACTAAAGTATTTTAAGATCCAATCCTCTGAACCTTTTTATAAGATTAGTTTGGACATTTCAAATAGGATAAGAGCTGATTTCCAATTGTGTTCTTGGCATTTTTATTGGTGTTTGAATTCTTTACTTTTAAAAGATTCCTGTAAAATGTCTTGTCTATTGTTGTGTAATTTTATTTGTGTTATAGTAATGTCTGGAGGCCATAACCAACATTAAGAATCAATTGCACTGTACCATGTATAAATACATAGTAAGAGACAGTCCCTTCCCCAAAATGTTGCAGTCTGTACAAACAGATCAGACACAGGATGGAAGAAAGGGATTATTATTTTTTCTCCTTTCACTGTACATCCTGTGGCCTGCAACCTGGAGAATAAGGAGCTCGTTATTGGTACTTGTTGGTGAATAGGAAGAGAAGCATCTACAGCTGCTTGAGAATGCCAAATGTGTAGAAGCTTCATGGGGGAGAATCGGTTGGTGAGCAAGGAGGAATGTGTGAATGAGCCAGGCCTCATCTGCATTACAGTTATATGACAGTCTTGGATATTAAATGACAGGAAATCAACTCCAAAAGTGCCTGAGGTGAAAAGGTCACACTAACAAAGACTGTTGACTGACGCAATTGTGTAGCAGTGCTTGGACGGTTGAGTGGCATGAATAAGTGGAAACACTGCCTCTTCTAGTACAACTGCCAAACCTCCTGGACTGACCTAGAGCCTCTCAGAATTGGTGTCAATCCCCCGGTGACTATTGAAAACAATTCTAAAGATTTTAATAGAATATTTTAAGAAAATTACACTATGTCATATTGGGGGGAAAATATGTTCCAGAATAGTGTAACTCAGAGTTGGCAACCTTATCTTATATTCTTCTGGTAAACTGTACCTGGGAGACTCTGTCAAGGGACTTAGATGCTACTAATCCCTCTCTGAAGACTCAGCACAGAGACAGTTTAAGACTGCCGGTGGTCTGGAGGCAGTGGACAGAGCTGAGCTGAGTGTGGTTCAAGACTGTAGATAGAACTGAGGTAGCAGACAGCGCAGCCAAGGTTTGGGCTGACGCTACAGGGAGTAGCAGCCTACTTGAGGTACTCCAGTGTGGGCTTCTCAACATAGCAATCAAAGCTGAAACCCCATCCAGTGGCAGAGCACCCAGGACAGCTCAGATGGCAATCCCTGAAGATTGACATGCCAGAATTCCTGAACTCCACCAAACCTGGACAACAGAGACTGGGGAAGCTGGGGAACAGGGAAAGAGTTAGAAAGCATTGGACACTCACAGCTACAAGACTTGGATTGGCGTTAGGACTGCTAAAACTCCTAGGGAGGGGGGGAGGGACATCTTGTTAATGTATTAAATGCTTGTTTTCCAAAGTGTGTTCTCTTCTCCCTCCCACCTTCCACTCCCCGCCCCCCCCAACCTCATTCATTTGAAACCCTTTACTCAGTGCTTGTGAATGGGGAAGTATTGCTTTTCACTGGTGCCCAGGATAGTGTAAATTGTTCCCCACGTTCCTTGGTGGGACTTACACTGGTGTTATTTAAATTTTGAGAAGGAATCCCTGAAAAATGGAACTCTCTTTTTTGTACCAACACAGCCTAGCAGACAGCTCGCAATACTAGGGAATTGGGGGCCTAGAGAGACCAGATGTCTTGCTCAAAACCACAGACAGGAAGTTTGTGGCAGAGTGGAGGAATAAAATGAACCCTTGATTGAACCAGAAGACCACATGAAAACCCCACCTTCGTGAACTGCTGGATCCTGCTTTTCTCTTGCTGTCTCTCACATAACTGCCAGCCTGAAATGCAGTTGCCTTTATTCCCCTGTGGGAGGATGACTAGTGGCAGGGTGACTAAACAGTGGAGCCAGCTACCTCAGTGGACTGTTGTAAACTGTCCCTACAGAGAGCCTCTGAGCAGGCAGGCACATCTACATCCCTGGAGCTTCAGGAGACATTCTGTCTTCCAGGTCTTTCCTTTAGATAACATGCTGCTGCACCACTTTGTACTATAAGCTATGTCTAAATATCACTAGTGAAGTCTTAATTATGATGTATGTTTACACTCACTGTCATGGTAAACCAGGAGAGACCTTCATATGTTATTTTTGTTCTTTTAGGAAGTTTATAATTATTAATAATAAGTTACTGGTAATATTATAGTGGGATTTTCAGACCCAGGAACTATTAGTTGGAAGGTAACTATCCTTTTAAGCATCCTTTGTATTCAAGCATCTCAAGACTTCCTGTCACTGGGATTTATGTACATTTTTCCTTTGTTACCTATCTCTCGAATAACATGATGACTTCTAATATTGCACTAGGTTTCTACTGAAAAGATTTCCTTTTAGTGCTACCAATATTTGCTGTGAGGCACCATTTATTCAGTTTGAAAAGGATGTTTCAAGATTGCACTAAGGGAAAGTTTTCTATTTTAAATGTGTTCTGCACAGTTTTTTAGTCCTTTAACTCTAAAAAGCGTATTTGTACTTTTTATTAAGTTGGGTCTCCCTGTTATCATATCCACCTAAGCGAGGGTGAAATCCAGACCTTGGGTTTGCATTTTGTAAGGGACAATACATGTAGAAGTAGATGGTGATTTTAGCATTGGTGTATGCTTTGGGCAAGTAGCTTGATCTCTTAGGGTATGTATACACTGCAAAAAAAAAAAAAAAAGATCCACACCAGTGTCCTGATCTGCAGACTTGGGATCATGTTATAGGGTTACAAATGAGCACTGTAGACATTCCCACTCAGCCTGGAGTTTGAGCTTTAAAACCCACTCCTCACCAGATCATCTTTACTGTTGCTTTTTGCCTTGTAGTGCAAACTTGAAACTGTTGACCTGGGCTCTGAGACTCTGGGGGAGCTTTTTACAGTGTAACTTTTTGACCCAGCTCCTCATCGGTACAATGGGAAAAATTATTAGTCCTCTCCCCCAACTTTGATCTGTTTTGTCTATTGACACTGGAAGGTCTTTTCTTCCTACTGCACATCTGCAAATTATCTAGGACAATGAAGTCCCAACACTTAATAAAGACTCCAGGTGCTATGACCATTAAAACGTTAATAAAACATTAATTAATTAGGTAGACTAGAGTTATATTGCTCTTACAGTGTTCAAGTACCTCAGTAATACATTACCTCTGATAAGCAGGCACACATGGGGGGAATATAAGTTGTAGTTAAACATTGTGCAGGACATACTTCTATGAAAGAGAGATTAATGGCTCACCTAATAGGGCCTCAGAAGAAAAGACAAGCACAGACCTTGTTAAAGTAAATAGCTGCCCTGAAGTTATTTTGCATAATAAAAACAGCTAGAAAGAATAGAATGGGCTAGTGTTCTGGAGCCTGCCCATGTGGCTTAGAATCCAGCAGTGTGAAGCTAACCCTGAATCCTACATGTTAACCTTCAGTGACAGAGCACTGGGACAGCATTGTTGTGTCAACACTCAGCAGGCAGTCTACTCTGCCTTTGATATAAGCCTCTGTGGATCCCTGGAGAAAAACAGAAGCAAGAGAGTGTTTGTTTGTTGTATGTAAAAGACAGAAGTGCCTGGCCTGGGGATTCTGCAAAAAATGAGTTGCGTGTCATGAAAAACGTGATAATGCTGCAAATTACAGTGCAACTACAGCATATTGAATGGCTATCAACACAAATGGCACTTTTCTATATGAAAATAGTTCAAAATTCTTCCAAAGTCTAGAATTCCATTGGTCTTGCTCATCCTTTCATTATTGTTTCAAAATAATAGTTTGGTTTAAGTGTCTAGAGCACTTACACAATGTTAAGGTGCGAGATCCAAATCTCTACTCCCTCTACTCTGTTTCAAGTAGCATCCTTACCACTAGGTAATGGGCTGTTCCGGGGAAGGTGTTGCTCAACGTCTCTCGTTGTGACATCTCTCTTGGCAGCATCTCCCAGCTGCTGTAATTATCAGGCTGCAGTAACAAAATACATTGTATTCAGTGCTGTGACATGCCAAGGGTAATGAAGTCACAGGTTGATTAATGAATTTACCCATGTAGCAAGTATTCCTAGCAGGGGCCAAGTGTGGGTTGCCATGGGAGCACATTTGTCTACAAGGAGCCAAACTGCTGTGGCATAAATTCTGCTTTGGTTACACCCAGGTGCAACTTCCAGAGATTTTAAAGGCTATTCCTTTAGATGTTTTACTGTACTGTGGTTTGCCCCACATTAAAAGAAAAGGAGATTTTATTTTGGCTATAGGTACAGTAGGAGCAGGTCAGAAGCTTGCGAGGAACTTTTGTCTTTGAAGTTTTTCCAAGTATTCTAACCTAAGATTAAAAGTGGAGGTGGGAGTATTCCATTTGCTGAATAAATATGTCTGATGTCAGTCACCTAGAACTGACCCATTGTTGGAAGTAAAATCCCCAGCCCTGTGATGTACTGAAATTCTCAGTTAGGGAAATGTTTATGGGGAGAAATATGTGTGTGTTTAGAAAATCCATATACCACCTAAGGATAGGAATCAATATCCCCAAACCCAACCTTCCTAAACTTTGGGGAAGTCCAAATCCAGATTTTGAAGGTTTTCCACACACCACTTCTGTACTAAGGGAATGTTTGGATCTGCAGTGTGATCTAGATCTGACCTCTAGAGCTCACACTGCGGTTTAATTTGTACATATATTTAATATGTAAATTATTAAATAGATAGAGTGAGCTCAGCATTGCAGCAGGCTGCATTTATCAAGAGCATATCTGGCCCAAAGAGCTTACGATCGGGAAGACAAACACCGGAAAACAACATGAGATATATTCAAAATGTCCTGGGGAAATGAAGATGATACTGGGGCTACATCTACACTGCAGCCTTTTGTCGGCAGAAACAATGCAAATGAAGCACTCATTAGCATTTGTCATGCTGTCATTTGCATATTCTTTGCCAATGGTTTATGTGGAAGTGGTTTTTGCGCAAAAACAAGCAGTGTAGTCAGGGGTGTTTTTTGCAAGATCCTATATACCTCCTTTTTTGAGGCAAAATGGGTCTTGCACAAAAGGGGATTTTTGCACAAAAGGCTGCAGTGTAGAAGTAGCCTTAAGGTCCAATCCATGCTGTCATTAACACAATCAAAAGTCTCCCATTGACTTCAACATACTATAGTGACAGCCTGGCTACATGAAATCACATAAAGAAAATATGAATGATGTCACCAGGAGTGAGAGATGAGGGGGGATGGTAGAATTCCCAGCAGCAATGGAGAAAGAAAGGAGGAAGGATTTAAAAGTGGAAACATATATACATTATTTTTGGACCTAATGAGCTTGAGATGAGTGTGAGCCATTCAGAATATGGTGAATGGACAGATAAGTAAGATTGGAGGGAAAATTACCCAGCAGGCCTAGAAAAGTATTAAGTATGAAAGTAATAGAAAAAACCCTATGAGAGTCACTCAGGGTGCATCTACACTGCATCGATATTCTGGAATAACAGACATTATTCCGGAAAAACGGTACTAGCATCCACACAGCAATTGTGTTATTTCGAAAGAAAATCAAAATAATGGAGGGCTTTTTCTGATGTTGGTAAACCTCATCCCATGAAGAATAATGCCTCTTCCAAAACAAAAAAATTATTTCGGAAGAGGGTGTGTATGAACATTCACTGCTGCTATATCAAAATAGCTCCTTTGCTGGGCCATTCTAAGTTATTCCTCCCCAGTGCCCCCTGGGGCTCTAAATTGAGATAGCACCTCCACATTAGGGAGCCTGCCTTAGACTAATTTTGAGGCTTCCCTGTAGTGTGGATGCTCTATTTTGAAATAAGCTATTCTGGAAGATATCTGCCAGAATAGCTTTTTCCGAAATAAGCGTGCAGTGTAGATGCACCCTCAGTTACTGAAGTGTAGAGACAGAAAACAAGTGAGATCAAAGATAGAACCCTTTGAGGCATCCCATACTGAGGAGAGAAGAAAGGGAGCCATGAAGGCACATGCTAAATGTGCAGTGATGGCTAGTCTACACTATGTGGAAGATTGACACTGCCACAGTCGAACTTCTGGGGTTCAGATTAGAAGGTCTAGTGAAGACCCATTAATTCAAACTGAGAGGGCACTACCATTGGCACTGATAGTCCTGCTCCTCACGAGAAGTAAGGAAAGTCAATGGGAGCATGTACTCCTGTCAACCTCCTGCCATGAGGAATGTGCCAAAATGTGATTTAAGATTCTTTAACTCCAGCTGTGTAATTAATGTAGCTGGAGTTGTATATCTTAAGTTGACTTTACCCTTCAGTGTAGACCAGACCTGAGCAAGGTAAAAGTAAGAATCAACCCAAGGACAAAATGATCAATGGTATCAAAGGCAGCAGGAGGGTCAAAGAGGATATACAGATGCCACGTGTTAGACAAGAAGTCGTTTAAGACTTGGATGGAATATTTGAGTGGAAAGGACTGGAGACAGATTGCAATGAGTTAGAGAAAAGAAATTTCATGCAATACTCATAAAACAGCCTTTTCAAGTCACTTAGAGGTGTTCTAAAGAGAAAAAGAACCTGACCTGTTTCCATGGGAAATGCATAACAGTGTAATGCTTATTCTCTTTCCTCTCTTCATAATATGAATTACTTTTTGACTAGTTTGAATTCTGTTCACTGGGGAAGTTTTCCAGTCTTTACTTTGAACAATAACCCATTAAGATATCCCAGGCAACCACCCAAAGAAACAGATATGGATAGCAGCCTGCACAGATTTCAGTCTTAAATTTATTCCTCAATTTCCACTTAACTGTGGAGGTTCATTTGTGTTTTGCATGATCAGTACAAATGTGCAGTTTGGTAATGGAGTTCATTTGTGCCAAACTACAATTAAATTTGATTTTAAATCCCTGGAGATCTAAGAGCCCCAGAAAACATTGTAGACAAGCATGGCATGCAATACTCCTCCTCTAAAAAATGGTTTGTGGTGCAGAGCTTATTGTTTTGGAACTGTATACAAGTGCCTACCAACCTCAGATTGTGCTAATTTTGGAAGTATTTAAAAGATGAAAAAAGTTAGAGATGAAAATGTGATTGTTGACTTTGTGTATGATTCTGATTAGGGCATAGTAAAATGGTTCTTATTTGCATGGATAAATATCTAATCAAAGGCAAAATCTGAGATTCACAGAGTAAATATTGACTCGTGATTTCTCAAACTCCCTTTTGATGTCAGTGGGGATCTGTGCCTGGTGGGAGAATAGAATACCAGAGTTGCAATCTGAGAGGATAACATTGCTCTAAGAGTTGGTGACCACAATTTTTAAATGCCATCCATGATTTGGTGGTCTGAGATTTTGAATACTCCACTTTAGACACTGTAGGTATATTGAGGGGGCTTCCAAAAATGGGGGCATGCTACAACAGAGACTTCTTTTGAAAATGTGGCCTCGGTGAAAGTAATTCTGTTGACTGTAATACAGACTACAGGTTGAATCTCTCTAGTGTGCCCTCTCTGATCCAGCAAGATTCATGGTCCAACATGATTTTAGTCAGCTGAATGTCCTCTTACCGTGGGTGTGGCCAAGTTTCCCCGGTTTGTTTACAACAACAAATCCTGGTTCTGAGTTTTTGGGCTGTTATTTAGCTCTAATTTACCTTAAAGAGCCTAGCAAGTAGTGGAAGTGTTAGTTGTGCCACTAACTGTAAGCATGGTTTTTATGCTTTATCTACCTATTTCCTTGGGACAATATAATAAAGTTGTGTAGCAATACTAATACTTTATAATTAAGAGAGCTGATAAGCCTTGGCTAGACATAGATTTATATAGGGTGTCATACATTATTTAGCAGCATTGTTATGTTTAGTCTCCTTGGCAAAATAAAAATAAAAAGAGATCCATTCGCTACAATATTGATGTCCCTTGGTTTGTCAAATTCTCTGATTCGGCACCTGTCAGGTCCCAAGCATGCCAGGCTGGAGAGGTTCCAACTAGTGAATTGTTCTTAAATTGAGCCTCATTTCTGAAAATATTTGTGATGGGAAAACACACTAAATACTCTGTGCAAATATATCTCAAATGATGAGGTGTTCCAAAATTGTTCACACAGTCTATTGTTGGTGTCTGATTAGTTACTTTAATCTCATGGTATTGTTTCTGATCCAGGATTTGATGCTGTCTGTACCTCTAAAAAATAAAAAATAAAACAGCACATGTATTCGAGAAGGAATAGCCTCGATCACACATGAACAACCTTTTTGCACGTGAATGTAAGTTTTCATGTGAACAGCAGTTCCTCCCAAACTTCATGAAAGCAAAGCTCTGTACAAATGTCAAAATGCACAAGTTTCTTGGTCCGGGTGATATAAATAAATGACAGCTGTGAACTCTATTCACAATCTTTCCAGGTGATAGACTGATTTTGTCTTGCCATAAGAGAGACCCTGCCTATCAATTCTCCCACCCTCAATCAATGAAACAAACATGCACCACACAGGCATCAATTATTTCCTCAACCTTATATGAACACATAGCTTTCTTCAAGCTCCACTCTATAGTGTATCTGGGGCAGGATTTCCCCCTCTCTCCTTTTTTTTTTTTGCTGTGCACAACCATGTTCTCTAAATTTGAAAAAAAAGGAATATTTTGCACTTATGTTGGCTCTGCAATGTGCTTACAAACCAATCACTATTCATAATTATTTTTGGTACTTGGAAACTTCCTCAGACTATCACAAGTGAAGAAATGAATATCTGATGGTGCTATTCTTTATTTGAGTTTCCTCAAAACACCTGTGCTCTAAGTAGAATACACATGTGTCTAGCTTACATATGTATTTGAAATGGAATACATTTATATCAAGGCTTTGCAAATTGACAAATACTAAACTCTAATAACAAGCCAGACTGAATCTATATCATTTTGCAATATTTTCCCCCAGCATTCATCAGCACTGGTATCTATTTAGTACTGGGTATACAACAGCCATGCATTCCTAAAACTTCTCTGTGGAATCAGCCCAAAATTATGCATTTTCACATGAACCAGAAGCACATAATACAGAAAGCCATTTGAAAAAAATGCAGACTTTATACTTTTGCCATCTTGCGTGTCTATTCACATAAATTAGGAGGTCCTGATTTTTTGCAACAAAAATTTGCACTTTAACAGACTAAAGTTTAGGATTCAGAATTCTAACTTCTTAGAGGATTCCTGTTTAAGCCAGATGAAGAAATATTGAAGGAAAAAAGAAAAATATTTAAAATTGTACTGTGAAGGGCGAAAAAGCATCAGTAGCTTCTGCAAATCCTGTTATTTATCATGTATATCATTTAGACAGAAGAGCTTCCTGACCTAGCCCCATTTTTAACCAGGGAATGAAGTTTGCCCAATACATTTTAATAAGCTTTACTCATAGTTAATAAAAAAATCAAAGCATTAAATGGGGATGACATCACTGGCATGTTTTCTGTTCGCAATTATAGTAGTGTTTGAGAATTTTGCAGCTCTGTAACACACATTCAAATCCTTTGTACAAACAAAGTACTGGGGGATTGAGATGATACAGAATGACATAGCCAGACCTTTTAAATCAGGAGAAGTGAGAAGGAGTAATGGGAAAATGTAGCTGAGTGGCTATCTGGATTTGTACTGTGCTCAATAACTTAAGCAGGTCAGATAATACAAACACATTTGAATCAAGCCCTGTGTAAGACATGGAAGATACTGTCCCAGTTCTGTTAGAATGTGTCTACTCTACAGGACAATGTCAAATTAAGATACACAACTTCGGCTACGTGAATTGTGTAGCTGAAGTCGAAATAGCTTAAATCAGGTTTTGATGCTGTCTACACTGCAGGAAGTTGAAGGAAAAATGCTCTTCCTTTGACTTTCCCTTACTCCTCATGAAAGTTGGGTTACTGGCATCAACCAGAGTGCCCCTCTCACTTCGAATTAGCTGTTTTAACTAGACCACTAATTTGAACCCTGTGGGATCAACAGCAGCAGCTTTTATCTTCCTCTGTAGTATAGACATACTCTTAGGCTACATCTAGACTGGCATGATTTTCCGCAAATGCTTTTAATGGAAAAGTTTTTCCGTTAAAAGCATTTGTGGAAAAAAGCGTCTAGATTGGCACAGACACTTTTGTGCAAAAGCACTTTTTGCAGAAAAGCGTCCGTGCCAAACTAGACGCAGTTTTGTGCAAGAAACCCCCGATCGCCATTTTCGCCATCGGGCTTTTTTGCGCAAAACGGTTCTCAGTTGTCTACACTGGCCATCTTGCACAAAAGCATTTGTGCAAGAGGGTTTTTTCCTAAACGGGAGAGTCATTGTATTTGCGGAAGAACACTGACAATCTTACATTAGATTCTTGTTCTTGTGCAAATTCAAAGCCACCAGTGTAGACAGCTGGCAAGCTTTTCCGCAAAAGCAGCTGCTTTTGTGGAAAAACTTGCCAGTCTAGTCGCGGCCTTAGTGTTTGGGCACCACACAGTTAACACATGATGGAAGTACAGTAATTCCTCATTTAACACTATAGATGCATTCTGAAAATGTTCGTGCTAAGCAAAAACGTGCTATGCGGGGTCAATTTTCCCATTAAAAATAGTGGAAAAGGTTGGGGTTGCGTTTCAGGTGGTGGTGGCAAAGTCAATTTTTTGTTGGTGCTGGGTTGTCAATGTCAAGATTAGATATCTAGCAACACAAGTCACCGTGGTTTGTTAAAACACAAAGATAAACATGTGAGTGAGCAGAGGAGTGCTGTGACCATGTGTATTCATCCGCTCATGCATATTACCATTGTTTTCACCAACTTATACTTCCGTGTGAAGTAGTCTACTATTTGATTATTTTCGTGTTATTACGGGGACAGTTGTGTTATTCAAAAAATGTTCCCTAAAAAAAATTGTGCTATTGCGAAAACGTGTTAAGTAGGCACGTGTTAAACGAGTAATTACTGTACAAATTAACTGAATGCAATTTTTGTTCTTTGCAAAAACGAAGTTTTTTTTTTTAAACTTACTATAAGGACATGTTGATTCAATCACCAGTTTGTTCCATTTATTACTTATAAATATTTACCACTTATACAGTCAAAACACTGTTTTGCCTAACAGGAACAAATATAATATGCAGAACAATTTTAAGGAAGGAAAGTAAAGTAATACCGAACTGAATACAAACTATTTCAGATCAGTTCCTATTTTCTTATTCATGGAGTTTTACAAATTACATTATGAACATTCATACAATGTTTTCATTAAATACAAAGTAATAATGTGGCAAAGAAAGAAGCAAACAGAGTCGGATGTTCGCCTGAGGGACTGGTTTAGAAATGTTCTGCTAATCTTATTCATGTGTTTCCTAAATCTCTCTCAGTTATAGACTAACCAGATCTTTCCCCCCCCCCCCTTTCTGTAGAAGAAAGGGCACCTTTCTTAATGCTACCTTGGGACACAGACATTTAGGTCTTCTATGAAGGAAAGAGGCACTTGTTGTTGGGGGTTGTTTACTTATGGCTTTCTCCCCCACCCTCTGGATCATCTATTGTCCTTCCAACCACTCTGTCCCACAATCTCAGGATTCTGCATACTTCTTTCTCCCGCTTTTTGCGACCTTTGCCTTATCTCCCACTAATTGCCCTCTCGGTTGTTAACAATTGATCTATATTAGGCCAAGATTAATTAATATTCCTGTTTGTTTATACTTAATAAGGCTTTTAACAAGTACCGTAACATCCCATTTCCTCTGTGAATTAGAAGAGAATTCTGAACTTGACTTCCCAGCATCTAGCTCTCAAATTTCTTTTGAAAGCAAATTTTCTAAAGGAGTGAAATTTTAGTAAATGAGGGATTATTTACCAGATAAGATCTAGCTAAATGTCTTGAGACTTCTTCTCAATTGGTTAAAAAGTAGTACAGAACAAAAAGAAAAGACTCCTCTGGATGCGCCTGTGAAAAATTTGAATTAGAAAAACAGGAAACAAAACCACAAGGGAATTCAGTAGCCTTGCTAGGTTTCTGTGTGTGGAGGATGGAGCTGGCTCTGCCTCCTACCACATTCCTCCTCTATATTCCTATTTATACCATAGAGCTTTACAGTGCTGTGGTAGAGTCAAGTTCCAAAGACGTCTCACAAGCAAGATATGGTAGAGGAATAAAAGAACCATTTCTCCTAAGAAAGGTCTAAATTCCTTTCATCCAGCATCAAATACACACGAAAACAAAGTATTCAGTAATTGACCGTTCAATTTCTGGGCTGCAGCCTGGAAGAAATCGAACATCTAGGCCAAAGCTCCCCTCCTCTATCAAGTTGTTGCTTTCCTTTTCTAGAGAAAAAATTGGTTAGGCCAGATGGAAGCCAGAACCATAAAGGATCTCCTTTTTTATTCTGAAAGCTCTACATTATCCCTTTCTAATGTTTGTAATCAATGCAGGACATCTGAACAGGGAGAAAGGGCTAAAACTAGTTTTTAATGTTTTAGCTAATAAGCAGGCCGAAACTGATATGTGTATTTTAGTAATTTTTCAAATTTGCATCTATCAAAATAATGTTTGTGCACCCTTTTTTTGTTTCCAAAGATTTCACGATATGAATGACTAGTCTGAAAACAATGGTATCTTCCTTGAAGCAATACAAAGTCTAAAATTACAACCTCCAAGTTTGGTACTGCCCTCCAGGAGAAACTTAGGAGTTTTATTATTTAATATATGAGGATGTTAAGCCTGGCTTTGAGTCTGTATTTTGAAAGAAATCCCCTTTGCTGACAATCACCAGTCTTTCAGAATGCTAAGTGAAATAGTTGAGCCCCCACAAAAACGTTTTAGAGGTTTTAGAATTAAAATGAGTCAAATCAGAGATTTTAGATAACTATCTTGACTGTGGGATGTATGTAATGCCCTGTTAGGTTTTCATTTTTCACCACTTCTAAAGCCTAACACTAGAGTTTGCTGGATCTCTTGCTATAGTGCTAGGCAAGCGATCCTGTTCTAAGATCTAATCTACACTAAGCCTCTGCTACCCCGTCTATCTAAGATACACAACTGCAACTACGCAAATAGCATGGCTGAAGTAGATGTACTTCCCATGGTGTCTTCCATGTGATAAAGTCAACAGGGGCTGCTCTGCCATCAATTCCACCTTCTTTTCCCATCCTGGTGGAGTACCGGAGTTGATGGTGAGAACACGCACAGGTTGATTTATCACGTTTAAGCAGACGTGATAAATCAACCACCCGTGGCTCAATCACTGCAGCTTGGATCCATTGTGTAGTGAAGACAAGCCCTCAGGTTTAAATAAACAATTGATCATTTAATTGAATAACTTATTGAGGATAAAGCTGTCTCCTGTAAAGTCTCTGTGCAAAACAGAGCAGCTTCTCAACATAAGCCTTCCCACATGGGAAGGGATTCAAGATCTTGGTCAAAGGAATCTGTCTCTTTTAACCTGCTGTCACTTCAAAGATGTAGGTTAGGAACTTGTTCACAGATGTATAAATGTCAGTAGGGAAGAGTATGGGTGAATATTTCTATCCTTAACAGCGGAATTTTCTGTAGATAAATTCTTTATTTTGAAAATATTTTGTGTAAATAATATGTAAAGGGATAAATATATTTGACTGTGTGGTGTTTAGGAAACCAGAGAAATGTTGATGTTCTGTTAAGGGGAATAGCATAATAAAGAAAAATAAAGAATTCTGAACGTGAATTGGTGACTTCATGATGAAAAGGAGTTTTATGGGTGAAATCAAAATCACTCTCTTCTAGTGTCATTCCTATTATCATTTAAGCCAAACTTTCAATACTGTTAGCTGGCTGAATGTTTATTTATTTAGCATTTTTTAGTATTATACTATACACAGCATCAGTTAATATGAGGAAATCAAATTTATTATAGTTTGCAAGAGCTTTAGGACATGAAACAGCAAAGAGATTTAAAAGGAGTGAACATTTTACTAGAGAAGATGATTTTGGTTTGTGTGTATTTGTTTTTAACTGCTCTATCCAGTTGTAAAATGGAAAAAGAATAGATAAGAGGATTAGGCTAAATCAAGGATAACTGCCAGTTTCCTTCTCTTCCTGTATTAACACAATGTATCAAAGGCTTAAACTATTTCAGAATCTATAAAACTACTAGTGGAAGAGAATAATATGAAAACATTAGTTAGCACTGACATGCTTGCATATTTGTTAGCTTTTTAAAGAACAGGTAATGATTTGAGCAATTGTCTATGTCCATAATGTCACATGCAACTGATGTAATTAGTAATAGGTCATACTTTGAGGAAGTTTGGGACTGGATGTGAACTACATGGCATATGTCCAATTCTGGACATGACAGACCCTTAGGTCATGATATGACCCTTGCAAAACTGAAAACAATGTACTGAACATCATGATACACCAACAGAGAAATCTACTAAAAAAATCTGATAACATATGCCAGAGTTGAGCATCAAAGACCCTTTGATGGATCTTCTTAAATAGCAAGAAAGGCTGTAGTGTATATAATGAGCTAAACTGGGCAGTTTAGGCACTGGTCCATGCTGAAGGCAGTGCAGACCAAAGAGAAACCTGGAGAGAGACTGCTCCGAGTCCTCAGAAAGTTTTAGAACACATTGGGTGTGGTACACAGATGACTCTGTCCTTTTGGAGGTCAGCTAAAGACACCCAGGGTCAGCGGCAGATTTAGGGCAGGGCGAGTGGGTCAGCTGCCCCGGCCCTGCGCATGCGCCGTGTCAAAGGAGGGGCCCCACGAAATTTCACTGCCCGGGGCAGTGAAATTTCACTGCCCGGGGCCACCCTGGGCCCCGCGGCACTCTCATCTGCCCTTGCCCAGGGTACATCTATACTTACCAGCCGATCGACACTCTGGAGGTCAATCTTCTAGCATTTGATTTAGCGGGTCTAGTATTTGGACATTTGTTAATTTAACTGTTTTATATTTATGACTGTAGAAATTATAAGTTGTTTTAAACCTGTAAGCCAGTAATTTTAATTTTGGAAATGTCAGAACAAAATGTTTGAAAATCTCTAGACATTTTCTCATGAATTTTGAGTTGAAAAATATCATCTAAACCAACTCTTTTCTGCCAATAGTTTTGCTTAGGACAGTTTGGAATTTTCTGATTGAATATTCCTGACCAGCTGTAGTAATTATCATAACAGATTAGAGAAAGAATTCAGTGCCATAGCTAGCTCTGGAGATCTGGATGGGCCCCAACTTTCAGATGGGAAGACAATGATGGAGAAGTGGAGAACAGAAGGTCAGGAGGATCTGCCTTCCCAAACCCCTTTCAGCTGGTCCTTCCTGCTCAGCAGAGAAATCTGATTACTTTTGCCAGTGTTGAGCATCAAAGACCCTTTTATGGATCACCAGAAGACAAGGATGCCTAGGGTGCATGGGATGTGGGGCATGCCCATGGGGCTGAGGAGGGCCGCACCAAGGGTCAATCTCTGCCTGCCCCTTCTGATCCTGCTCGGTGTCTGACCACCCAGCTAGCTGCAACCTTCAATCCTGTCAGTGCCATGTGCTGCTACCCCGGTCTCCACTGCCCCACTTGAGACGAGCCTTGTCATGTGCGTAGGTGCTCTGCCCAGCTTTTCTCCAGCACCAGTGCTAGCCCTACCCAGATCCACTTGCACAAGACACAACCCCACCTGGAATGGCTCATCCACTCTCACCCTGTGGATTTGAGGTACTCCAGCCCTGCCCACAGTCCAGCTCAGATTTGGGTGGGCCTAGAGGCTAAGTGACCCACCCGTGGCTATGCCCCTCAGAGAGACTCACCTTTTTCAGACTAAAAATACTATCTCTTTTAATGCATCCGCTTGCTGCCAGTTGAACTATAATTTACAATGGCTCTTCCAATTTATTCATCCTGGCACAAATTTAAACACCTGCAGTGTCAAAAGGGCACCGAGTATAGAGTGCACGCACAGCCTTTTATAGTGTCAGATACCTAAACAGGCCTGATAAACTGCCAGGTCCCCTTCCACATATACAGCCAGGAGTAAGTATAAAGATTGACAGACCAGCTGACAAGCATTAAGAATGTGTCTGTACCAGGCATGCATTATAACACTCAACAACAGTTGACATGTTTTAATATCCACCACTGTGAGTTAAGGCAGCTTAAAAAGGTTAACAAATGTACACATACACAACTTACTTATTTCCAAACCAAATCTTTCAAAACATCTCCTATGCACTTGTTCTCATCTATGATTAGTTGCACAACTAGTCTGAAGGTATTAAAACAAACCGTGTTTGAATTCTGGGAAAATATCTGCAGGCCTACGATGCTTTTAAGAAAGCATAAAAGTTTGTGGCTTCATAGCTCAAAGCTAGATTGCCTGATTATCCCAGAAATGTTCACCTTTGCTTTGTGACTCGGCATTAAAAATGTTCAGCCTCAAAAGAATTTTAATGGGAATGTTATGAGGGGTGAAAAACAGAAGTTAAAATAGAATAGCTCCTGCAGTTTAAATTATGGATTCACTACTGAAACTCCATAATTATTAGTCTCATCTGGTATTCTGCTTTATTTCAATGCTTTGCTTTACAGTATATTCATGTTTTCAGGTCACAGTAAGGACACTGTGTTTCTAAAGGCTGTTTGCCCCTTGTCTGTAATTTCAGAATGATGCTTCCATATCTTTACATTCATATTATGGCCCTCAAGTTGTCATATGTCAAAGAGTCCAGTTCAGTTGCTGTTTAGCTATCACAAAATTAACTTCCAGAGCTCACTAAACAGGCATGTTGATTTCATAGTTATTTGGCTAAAACCCACCAGAGAATACCTCAGTAGACAAATGAAATAATATTTATCACTGCTGGCCTTCTCAGATATTTGGATGTAATCAATTTCAGCATTTTTGCGTACATGTTTGTTGGTTGGCAAGAAGTGTTCTTCTTTACTGTTTTCAAACAATAAAGAAATTCCTTTAAGTGTTGGTGATTCTGTTACTGAGTTTCCAGTTAGGTACATAGTTCGCCTTAGTTTGATATATTCTAACAAATTGGCTTTATGGGTCTTAACTACAACAACTTAGGTAAGTTTTTCTTGCCTCATGGTAATTTTTCAAGCTATAATTTTTAACAACTCATTTCATTTTACTTTTCTACCTTTTTTAAAAACCCAACAGGCTGGACCGTGATTTTGAATGCAAGCTGACTCAAAGGAATGAGAGGCTGTGGGAATCCCCCAACTGACACTTCTATGTGAGCTCCCCAGACATTGAGTCTTGCTGAACAAGAATATAAGATGGGCTACTTGCTTGCTTAGTCACTTTCTTGAGCAGGCAGACATGGATTGGGCAAAGCTCTCTAGTCATCTACTCAGAGAGCAGTGGGCATTTACTCTAGGTATAGGATGGCAGTACATTACCCGTAGGGGCAAGGAAGAAGCAGGGGAATAATTATGAATCACAGGTTTCTCTCTGATTCACAGTTGTGCCGTACTTGGCTACCAGGACAGCTTTCACACCAATTCGTACTCAGGTATCTGCCCAAAGTTAAAATCCTAGCCATAACGACAACTTTGTTTTCTCATAGCTAATCAGTTTTTCCTTAAGAAAATGTAAAGGAAAAGATGAAAGTTGTTTCCTCCTTTTGAGGAACTTCCCAAAGGAAAACACAATGTAATGTGGACTTTTCAGTCCTCAAATCTCAAAGCCTGCCTACGCCATTAATAAACCCACCTACAGGCCAATTAGAAGTCAGTCACATATATGTAGGTCAGAGGTAGGCACAGTTATTATATTTTTGCCTCCCAGTATCATTCATATCATTTGTCAAGGCAATGACTAACCACACTCCCAGCTGATCCTCTTTAGAGCTACCTACATGGAGAATTAAATTTGATTCATTTGAATAGAATGCTGCATGTTTTAAAAATATGGGGGAAATCTGAAGCTTGCAGTCAGCCCTTACATGACAAGATGTATACTGAAAGCTATAGAAGCTAAGTGGGATTCATTTGACAAGTGAGGAAACTGGATCTCCAAAACCATAATAAAATGGAAAGTGTCAAGTAAATTCACACTGGAAAGAAATCCAAAGAAAGAAGCCATTTCAATAGTAATACTTCCTTAAATCACCATGTTTTTAGGTGTTGTGCTCCCTAATTCATTTTCTTTCCTCCTTTGGGATTTTCTCTTCTTCAAAAAGTAGTGATGCGCCTCATACTCAACTTGATTAGCATCTTATTGCACAAGTGAGCCCACTGACACCATGTTCCCTACACATGGGAAAGGAGTGACATACCTCTGGCCCAAATGAAGTGCCT